>NC_140963.1:107909973-108147473 GCF_056783735.1 Eptatretus burgeri
GGCATCATCGTCACATACTGTACACCAATATATGATACGTTGCGATCCACGAGAGTACGTTAAATAAATTATATGAACGAGATAGATCACCATGATATATTTTTCAATGAACAAGTGCATCCATGCAATTATTATTAGAATTCTTTGAAATTCAGTTATTTAATGTAATTAGATTTAGAAAAATAAACACATGGACCAACACCATGGGCGTGAGAATTACTTATCTTTTACATGTCAAATTGTCTTTTCGACTAAACCGTACCTACAGCGTGGCCCGAAGGTCGCTTTACTCCTCCACAGTAAAACATTTGTTCTTTACCTCTCTTACATGCATATTTTATTGTGCAGTACTTGCAATAATTAATCAGTCATCTTATCTGTATGATTACCTGTACATTTTGAGGTACATTTTGAGGTTCATCTTTTGGACACCACAACTGATCCAAATGATTTATGAAACAACCACAGCAACACTTCATACCAAGCGGAACTTGTTAGCTCCGTGCAAACAATCAACAGAGGTAAATCACAGCACCTGAAATACTGTTGCTAATCTGGAAGCTTACTGCGCTCAACATTCAGGTCCTTATAGAACAGTTATATCGGTAAGTGTGTGCTTCTAGTTAGGGTCCCGGCCCGAGTCTACTGGGAATTAAATGTCCGTGTGCTGTACAGTAATTTTTATAGTTAGGATTTTTACATCCACAACGACAACAACGACCATCTTCACTTTCACACGACAACACTCTGCTCGCGGCATTATTTGCGCACTCGCCAGCAAGTGCTCACGTAGGCGGAACCTAACATAGGCATGGCGTCCCTCTTTAGCCAATCGGCAAGGAGCGGGCGTCTCACCCGCCCCGTTTCCGACTCAACACGATCGCCATTACGCACGTGGCCAGAGGTGAGGAGGTGGGCAGAGCCACAAACGCCTCCGCACGGGACTCCGCCCAGAAGGGTGGGAGTTGCCCCGCCTACCGTGGGCCTGTCCAATGGAGGACGGCCAGGGAATCGCGCGATGGGTCCGACCAATGAGGAGGCGAGTGGCCAGGAAAAGAAGCCCCTCCCACCTGAGGGGAAGGAGTGGTGGTCTGGACCAGCATCCGAGAGAGACGGTGTGCTCGTGGCAGGAGCGTTCGCGAGACAGTGAATGGGGCGTTCTGTCTGGCTGTCTGGTTCGGCCTCGCCTGGTGTCGTCGGATCCGTGGAGCCTTTCCGGCCTTGAGCACCTGTCGACTCGTCGTCTCCCGCCTCGTCCGCCTTTGTGCTGGCTGGCGTCTGTCGTTCTGTCCCTCGTCCCTGGTGCTTGGTGCTGCATTGAGGCCGTGCGTTCGAAGTCCCACCACCGGACAAGCTTGACCAGACCGCACGAGGCAGGGAGGTGCGAGACAGGTTCTCCCCTTCAGCTCACCTTCCCTCCCGAGCTGAAGGGCCAAATAAAGGCCGCGGCCATCGTTTCTTTTGGGTGTGTGCGTGTGTGTCTGTGGGCCCAGTCTAAAAGTAGGAATTGTTAAGTGCTCTTTGCTTGTACATTGATTGCATTGCTTAGGGCCCTGTCACACCTTGACGTTTTAGCCAGCGTATGTCAACATATCAAAATGTATGTAAAACGCTGGCATACGCTGAACTATTGATGTTTTTTTTCAGTTTTGGGAGTATTCATAACGAGTTGGACGTATGCATAACGTATTAGTAATGTACACAGAACGTTTCGATAACTTATAGATAACTTATACCAACGAATGCTTAGCGTGATGTCGGCGTTCACAACCTATGCCCAACGATAGTCCAACTTATGCATAGCGCACGGCAGCGTATCGCCAACGATCATGTGGCGTAGCCTATTAATAGGCTGCCATTCAACAATTTAAATCATAACCACACTAGAAATCAAAGGGTCAACATCACCGTCATGCCGAAGAAAAACAAACAAACAAAAAAAAACATGGAGTCTGGAACACTGACGGGTTCTTCCTGTGTGAACCCCATTTTTATATACCAATTCCCCTAAACGCTGCCAATACGCCATTATACGGTAGCTAAAGTTAGAAACACGTTCAGTAAGTTCTGTGGTTGTCCGGAAGACGTCAAATACATCTACATATGTCAATATGCGTTGGAGATGCGTTACACATAGGTTAAAAGCACGTTACTCATAGGTTAGAAACAAGTTTCGGGTACGGTAGACATTACCTCAACGTGTTTCGACTTATGAGTAACTTACAAGTAATGTGTGTCGACGTGTGTCAACGATCGCATAACGTGCCTACAACTTAAGGCCAGCGAAGGCAGAACGTATGAGTCATATGCTGGCATACGTCGAAAAATTTTGAGCATGCTTAAAATTTGTCGACGAGCTCAGCGTACTACGACGTATGCCAGCGTGCTTCAGCGAGATTCAGCGTGCTATTAACGTATACAAAACTTACCCATAACGTATTCGACGTGTGCCAGCATTTTAGACAATTTTTTCATACGTCGGCATACGCTGGCTAAATCGTCAAGGTGTGACAGGGCCTTTAGTCGGTTTAACTCTACGCTTCTGTGTTCCCTTCCCTGCCTATTGTAAATAAATATCCATTTTGTTGAATGTTTCAGCTCGTCCTTCTCCTTTCCTTCATTGGTTTAGCACGGTGCGTGTTGGGGGATTAAAAAGGCCATTGCTGCAGTAGTTGTGCATTTGGACCGACGGCACCTTGGTAACCATCCGCTCGGGTTCCGCACGGGTCGAGCACGGCATCGGCTCGTCCCGTTCGAGCTCTGTCGAGGGTGTGAATTTATCGGTATCTCGCCACGTGGGCCTCAAGGTATTTTGAAGTTTGGCAAATAACCCTGTCCCACGCGGTTGAATTATTGACAATTCACGGTCCTGGAATGGACCCGTACCTTCGGAGTTATCGGAAAGGTACGATCTAGATTCCGGGTGTTCGGTGGAGCCGACTCTACTGCCCCATCTTGCGGTCGTGCTCACCGCCGATACCCGGCTCACAACAATACATTCTGCTCAGTTTCATCTTTGTTCCACTCTAATGACAAATACAGATGAGTCTGTCTGTTTGTCTTAAATCACTCAACCTTGTTGCAGTCTTCTTTTTCTCACTAGGTTTATTCACACAAGGACTGTTCAAAAAGTTGTGCGAATTAGATTATCACAAAACTCCAACACATGCAAAAAAAATTTTTTAATCTCAATATACAAGTAGAACATAAGCTACTTATTCAAGACAGACATGGCTTTTGTGGATTTGTAGGGAAAATTAACAGGCAAGTGGTAGAGAATTTGGGAAACCCACAGCTCTTACTTGACGTGCTGAAAAGTGCAGAGCTCAGATCCCAGCGTAACTGACTCGGAAACTCCTGTAAAAACTATTTATTGGTGACACAAGGTGCTTTGCGCTAAGCCACCACCAGAGCTGACCCCATCTCCCAGACGGCCGCTGGAAGTAGCGTGCTGACATTGTCACACCGTTTGTTTGACGTTCTTTTCGCCGGCATGATTGTGCTGCAGTTGATGCTTCCAACAGCAACTGTTGTGCCATTGCTGATGCTTTAAAAAAAAAAATTGGCTGGCACTGAGATAAAACAGTTGATGCAATTTTATCTGAGTTGTAGTTGGACCAGCCAGTATGATGGACACCAGCTCCCAGGTCCCACACACTGCTGCGCTTACACCACCTCAAGCTTCATGCAAGTCCCTCTTCGACTTGTGCTTCCCTCAAAATGCCTGGCTTCATAAACACCAGCTCGGAGGTCTTGATTGCGCATCTGCACTTGCCATCTTGGGCTTTCCAGGGCCCCAAGCAGATATGTGAGGCACTAACTCCTTGCCTGATCTCCTGGGAATCTTCCCGCCTTGTCAGTTTGTTCCTGCAGTTTTCTATGGACTCTCCAGCACTTTACCTGTTGCCTCATATCTCCTCCAGCTTTCACCTTTCCACTTTGACTCCTGCCACAAGAAGCAATGATTTCACATCTGGCTTTTTTTTCCTTTTCACCTCAACACTACTAAGCGGCACTTTCGCCTTCAACTTCTCACCTTTCACCTTCAACTCGTCAAACGGTGCTCTGCCTTGAACCTTTCACCCAGAGCTCGCCAAGCAGTGCCTTGCTCCGAAACCTTTCACCCTCACCTCATGAGGTGATGATTCGCATTCAGTGTTTCACTCCATGCTCGCCAAGTGGTGCTGCTACTTTTGGCAATGCTGGAATCCATCTGCACTACTTGCTTTGCTCACCAGCATTGCATTTCCAACAAATGTCAGTGTGTGTCAGTCCGTTCATCCATCCGTCCAGCTCCTCCGTAACTCCAAAACAATGAAACCTAGCGACCCCAAACTTTGCATGCATACCAAGGGAACTCCAAGGTAGTACATGAATGAAAATCACGTGTTTGGGTTAATTTTAAGCACCACTTTTGAAGATAATTAACAGCCTTATTTAAATATATCCTTTATCAAGGCATCATGCTCGGTCACCTCACTCTCCCTCGCAGGGGTCTTAGCCATCATTTTGATTCAGCCTATTAAAACATGCCTTGTCTTGGAAAGACGATCCTCTCTCACGGACCGATTAAAGTATATATTCGAATTATAGAATTGGATCTCGTGGACTAAATATACGTCGAAATCTGGAGTGAAATCTGATTTTTTTTTTTTTAATGAATTGGCAATTATTCGAACTAAGTGTATTGTTGCGGATTCGCGCCCGCCGGGGTGCGGGCGGCCACGTAACTCGAATCGCGACACGTCGCCCACCGGACGGACAATCCCGTCGTGACCCTCTCGGACTAACGCCGGGAACTAGTCACGGGTGGGCCTTTCGGCCTCACCACGATCGTGCCAATCGGCCCCCCGCGTGGGATAGGGTTGCTCGCCAAATTCGACCTACCTAAGTACCCACACGGAGGGTAGACCGGGCGATCGTACCTCGCCGCAGGTCGACTTCGGACACGGGCCACTTCAAGCGACCCGTTCCGTACTATCGGGATAACCGAGCGGTGTTATCGTCAACCTCGACGGTTCAATTAATTATTGGGCGTTTTTAGCCCACGACCAACCCTTTACGTGAAGTAAGATGGAGATTCAATAAAAGAAAAGACGAAGCGAAACGGGAAAAACAGTTCAACATAAAGCACATTTATTCCGCGGCAAACGGAAAGCACACATATACAATCACTGATCACAATTCTGCACAAAAAGCAAATGCAACAAAAGAGACACAATGCAGATCTACTACCGACTACGCGAGCACACGGCAACACTTACACAGTTTTACTTCACAGACGGCGCCGACAACACATATACTCCAAAGCAAAAGAAAAAGGGGCCACCCTCAACGATAAGGGGGCAGACGGGCCTGGGGCCGAGACCGCGTCGAGCCTACCCGTCTGGTGATGAGCCGCAAAATGGCGGCAGCGCCCCGACTCCGCAGGCCTCGCTGGCACTGCCTGGAATGGGGTGGGAACGGGGCCCCCTTCTCACACTATCTCAGCGCGGGGGGAAACAGGGGGGGGGTTGTTGATGCTCGGGGGGGGTGAGGATATCTGGCTGGCTTGGGTCCCGCGACGAGCGACTTCGACCTCGACCGCATTACCGGCCTCCCCTCTCCGCAGCTCCCCGACTCTGACACGAGCGCCGACCTCCACAAAGATTCTTGGCTTCTCCAGCCTCTCCGGACCCCGACAGACACTCTCTCGACTGATTTCGCCGCCGCCACAACTCTCCAACTCTTTCCTCTTCTCAACTCTTCAACTCTTCCCAACTGCTCAACTCTTCAACTCTTCCCAACTGCTCAACTCTTCAACTCTTCCCAACTGCCCTCTTCTCAACTCTCTGAAATTCGCCCCGCGCTCGGCGCTTTATAGTCCGACAGGAGAAATCATATGCAGATTTTTGGATCAGGAACGGCTTGGGGGCGGAGCCACGCTCGCCCATTGGACGGAGGAAAAGTGGGCGTGAATCATTCTTGATCCGCTAATCTGCATATAGTGATTATACTCCGACGCGCCTGGAGGCGGGGCCAAATCGCCCCACGCTCGCTGATAGGACGGAACAGAAGTGGGCGTGAATCATTCTTGATCCGATTTCTCGGAAAGGCTGGTGTTTTTGCACCCGCTGCTCGGTGCGCGCCCTGTACGAGTCCAGTATCGGTGCCCACAAGTGGCGCGGGAATGGCGGTGATGCGAAGGTTGCGAGAGCGAGATGTGACGATAAAGGTCGTGGCTGTTGGCGTTGTTGTTGTTGTGAAGCAGCGTTGCGGTTGGTGGTTGTTGTGTGATGGCTGTTGAGACGTGGTTGGTGGTGGTTTTGGTGGTAGTAATGGCGGCTGGTCCAAAATAAAGATAGTAAAAGAAAAACGGCTATCTAAAAGGGTCGCAGCCCGAATGAATAACATTTATTCCCTCTAAACAACGGGTTTGGGCTAACTACACATATACTTACAGAGATATCTCACCTACGGGACCTGAATGGTGGTTTGCGAATTTCGTCAACCACAACAGTATTTATTGAAGCAAAGTAGTAAACTTACCTTTTTCTACTGTTCAGACGATTGAACCGATGAAGAAAAGATTAAGGAATGTGCAGAAAGTGGAACTTCATTCATCACAACGAAAATAATTAATCAACTGGGACGCTGCGCTACGCAAGCTGCTTTTATTGATGATCCATTTCATTGATCCATTGATGTCGAGTAAACTACTGATGTGGACCTGTGACCGGAGTTGTAGGTCCATTGATGTCGAGTAATCCGACTGATGTGGACCTGTGACCGGGGTTGCGGATCCGCCATTTGGAGAAGTTCTGGGCTGAAAGGATTGAAACGTCAGTGAAGAACAATGCCTAGCTGATGATCTGGGTAGTTGGGAAATCAGTCAATTGCTTATAAGTTAAGGTTATAACTTCAAATAAAATATCTTTTGTAAGGACTTACCAGTACATATTTATATCTGTGTTTGTGTGTATATATATATATATATATATATATATATATATATATATATATGTGTGTGTGTGTGTGTGTGTGTGTGTGTGTGTGTGTGTGTGTGTGTGTGTGTGTGTGTGTGTGTGTGTGTGTGTGTGTGTGTGTGTGTGTGTGTGTGTGTGTGTGTGTGTGTGTGTGTGTGTGTGTGTGTGTGTGTGTGTGTGTGTGTGTGTGTGTGTGTGTGTGTGTTATTTTGGGTGGTCACGAGACTACCCTTATTCTCAGTTTTTCCATCTGTCTGTTGGGTGGTCGCTAAAGTAACCTGATTGGGTGGTCGCTAAAGTAACCTGATTGGGTGGTCGCGAAAGTACCCTTGTTGAGTGGTCGCTAAAGTACCTTTATTTTCACTTTTTCTGTCTGTCTGTATGTTTGTATGTATGTATGTTTGTTTGTAAGTTTGTATGTAATGGACAGCTCTGGAGGCCAGAGGAGTCAACCAATTTTGATGAAACTTGACAGGTAGGTTCATACCAGGATCTAGTTCTATGCTTTTGAGCACTGTTGCTATGGATACCACCATTGCCTCGCAACGGGACTTTGAAATGTTTGAAAAATCCTAAAAAATTAATTTTTTCGAAAATCAAAAATCGGCTACCAGGCTTTTATGCGTACTATAATCAACCTCTTTGTCAAAAAATTTCAGTCCGATCCGTCAAAAACTGTATGACTAGCATGCAATTATGTTGCGACCACCCATGTCGCCAACCGGCTTGTCTGTATGTTTGTATGTAATGGACAGCTCTGGAGGCCAGAGGAGTCAACCGATTTTGATGAAACTTGACAGGTAGGTTTAAACCAGGATCTAGTTCTATGCTTTTGAGCACCGTTGCTATGGACATCACCGTTGCCTAGCAACAGGACTTTGAAATTTTTGAAAAATCCTAAAAAAAAATTTTAGAAAATCAAAAATCGGCTTCCAGGATTTTATGTGCACTATAAATAATCAACGTCTTTGTCAAAACTTTTCAGCTCGATACGTTAAAAACTGCATGACTAGTATGCAATTATGTAGCGACCACCCGTGTCGCCTACCGGCTTGTATATGTATGTGTATGTGTGTATGTGTATGTGTGTATGTGTATATTGTTATGTCTGGCTTCCTTCCTGGGACTACGGTGTCGCAATTGGTCTTTATTTTGATTTGCAAGCCATGGCGATACAGTCCACAGGGGTCTTTTTTCCAGCAATTCTGTTCACAGTTTGATTTTTCACCTTTTTGTGTGATCCGCTTCCATTATAAAATTTTAATATAAATACAGTGTATGAATAGTTGCTGCAATTTATTAATACCTCACATTTGCTGCAAGCAAGGAGAGGTTCGTACAGGGTTAGTCAGAAGTCCCAGGACACGGTTTTTGCTGCTTTTCCAAAATTTGTTTATACCATGTATTTATACCGTTGTGACAATCCTCTGTAGGGTACATCAAAGCTGAAGTTGCAGAACATCGCATGGCATCTGCTGATGAACTGAAACAATGTATTTAGGAAGAATTTGACACCATAGCACATGGTACTTTGTGTCGGTTTTTTACACCACATGTAGAAAAAATTATCTTGTGCCATGAAAAGGCGGACATCATACGGATGCGCTCGATGTCTCAAGGTGGTATTGTAATTGTTGTATTACTAGAATCTTTTATTATTACTCCTGTTAATATGTATTACTGTAATATGTTATTACTCCTGGGGTGTATGGCTCACCCTGGTAAATGGTGTAAACAAATCTTATATAAGCAGCTAAAACCGTGTCCTGGGACTCATGACCCACCCTGTAGACCATTGGTCCCCAACCTGCGGCCCGCGGAGCCCTATACTGCAGCCCGTGAGGACTTTCCAATCAAAACACATTTCCATGTAGCAATTTTAAAGGGGTTTACACAATGCCACTGCCGGCCACTGCTGGCCGGCGCCGTGACCTGAAAAGCCTTACACAATGCCGCTGCCGGCCAGTGCCGTTCACCGCCGGGAGGAATCAAATCAATTTGCATCAATAAAACTCAATAAAATGAATCAATTTTTTTCTGGCTCCCAACATCCTTGGGAGTAGTGAATGCGGCCCGTGGGATCAAAAGGTTGGGGACCACTGCTGTAGACAGTACACACGGATGTGGTACAAATGGGTACAAATGATTCTCTGGACGTGTGTGTGCCTGCATGCTTGATTACATGTGCGGGATTTGTGGGTGCGTGGACCGAACTCACACCCAGACCCATGGTGCGTGGCGCCGTGGTGGAAAGTACGCGGCCGTCTCGCAAACCATGTGCTCCAGCGCATGAGGAGCGGACATGCTGCGGTGCTGAACCACACAGGACGTGTCACACAGCGTGGCTGTGGGCAAAGTTAAGTGTGCCCATGAGAATCCGCACACGTGTGCGAGTGAAAGCTTATTATGTGAGCTTATGTGGCCTACCACTTCTCAGCTGAGCTGTTGTTGCTCCTAGACGTTTCCACTACACAATAACAGCACTTACAGTTGACCAGTGCAGCTCTAGCAGGGCAAAAATTTGACAAACTGACTTGTTGGAAATGTGGCATCCTATGACAGTGCCACGTTGAAAGTAACTGAGCTCTTCAGTACAGCCCATTCTACCGCCAATGTTTGTCTATAGAGATTGCATGGCTGTGTGCTTGATTTTATACACCTGTCAGCAATGTGTGTGGCTGAAATAGCCAAATCCACGAATTAGAAGGGGTGTCCACATACTTTTGGCCACTTATTGTTGGTCTGGAAGCAGGATATCTATCTCTGCAAGTCGTGCTATGAGGGGACCCTTACTCGCACGTCGTGGTATTATCAGACAGCAGTCATCGTCACGGATGTGAATTGCATGGATTTGTTTCAGATCATGGCCCGATCACGCAGTGCAGCACATCGACGTATGCATGCTTGAAGCCACATTCATCCACACAAAAGCCTGTTCTCTGGAATCAAAAATGCTTTGCTCGTTTTGAGACAATTGCAGTAACTTTAGCAAGTCTGGGGTTATCTGGTTCACTCACTCAGTGTCTCAAAGCCATGATGTGTGTCGATGGCAATCATAGTCTCCAACGTGAACCAATCGGTGACCACGTTTGAGCATAAATTGCTTCGATCTTTATTTCCAGTGTCCTTGTGATCATCCTGACTAGTGCGAGGTGAAAAGCTTCGACAAGTCTCTTCTTTTCTCAGCTATTTTGAGATTTTTATGGTTCCAAACGACTTTTGGGTTTATATTCTGAGCTACTGAAACCTCAGTTCGTCTCAAGAGCATTAACATGTTATTATTAGATTGTCAGAGCTGACTGTATGGTCAAGTGGTGGAAATAACTGTTTTCTTGTCTACAAGCTGGTGTGTCCTCGATTACCATGACTGCTCACTTTCACCAGCCTACACTGAGCAAGCATGCTGGATATGCCAAACACCCTTCAATCGCACAGCGGAACAAAAGAACCTGGTTTAGAGATTCATTGGATTGCTGTCAAAACAAATCCCAGATGACTCACTAATTATCTTTAAGAGAGGTTCTGCCTGTCTCACCTAATCTGGTCGGCAGGTGGCTTATGATGAACTTTTAAATAACTTCAGGAAACCTGGGATGGACCCTAAAATGCCACCTATGTATAAAGCAGCACCCACATTCCTTCACTAAAAAAAGAAAAAAATATATTATATTGTGGTATTTCCAAAACCTGATGTCCTAACACCTTAAATAAACATATATATGTGTGTTTGTATATATATATATATATATATATATATATATATATATATATATATATATATATATATATATATATATATATATATATATATATATATATATATATATATATATATACATGACCTGACATTTCTGCAATAAATATGACAAATTTGTAAAAAGGTTTAATTTGAGATTCTAAAGAACTCACAGTGCCTGGACGGACGGGCAGCTGCTCTTCATTCCTGTCTGTTGGTGAGAACTTGAAAAAAGGACCAGCAAAAGCCGCTTCTATATCTCTCTGTGAGTAGGCACAAACAGCCGAGTACTTCAGCTCATCCCTGCAAGAAGGCACAGAGGTATCCAAGTCTGGCTTCATGTGACTAAACATTAAATATTTCCTTACATAACCGATTAACTGGCCATTCGTAATATATACATTCCCTTCCCATGAAAAAAAAAAACTAAAAGTATGACAATTTCATTGTTCAAAGGAAGATTCAAGGTCCAAATAAAATGTTAAATTACTGTATAAACATCTAATCTACAGCTAGAAATTGCCAATAGATGTTATTCCCCATAATGAGGATGAAAAAAAAAAAACACAGGGTCCGTCAAGATGAAACAAAGGCAGCAGCAGCAGCAAGTGACGTGGAATATAATATGGCTTCAAAAACCACTGCCATCAGAAAGATAAAAAAAATTTAAGCAAATATATTAGTTTATAAATAGGAACAGAAGGAAAATAGGAGAGGAGAAAAACAAGTGGATCAATCGTAATCAGCAGCAGCAAAGGGTCATCCAGTGGCCGACAAAAGTATTCATCCCCTTCCAAAGTTTTCACATTTTGATGCCACCTGAGCTTATTTCATGACGCTTTCAAATCATACTTAACATATGGAGTCTTCACAAACTACTCCAAAGTGATAAAGCTAAAAAAAAAATGCAGATAAAATGTGAATAAGTTCGATAAACAGAGAAAAATCAGATGGTTCTCAGTTGTATAAGTATCCAAACCCTTTAACCAATTTACCCAAAATCACTTAAAGAACAAATTATTTGTTTGAAAGTTTACAAAATAAGTGTAATAGGTGTCAGCTGTTTTTAATCAATGGTTTAACTTAAAAATTGAGCTCCCCCACTGATCTAAGGAGTTTTAAGGTGCAACTCACTTGGTCAACCAACAAGGCAAACATGAAGACCAAGGAGCTTTCCAAAGAAGTCAAACATAAAGTGGTGGAGAAGCACCGTTCAGGAGAGGGTTATAAGAAGATTATAAAGTCACCCATTATCCCTTTCAGTACGGTGAAATCCATCATTAAGAAGTGGAAGACGTTTCATACCACCCAGGAGGAGATTGGGACCATACTCTGTGCAGAGCGTCGGTGCTGTTTAAGCAGTCCCCTTGGCTATTGAGCACAATGCTGGACGGGTCGCCACTCCAACACAGTATACCAGCATGCTGGCGCTCATTCTGTCGACCTCGGAAGGATGAGAGGCCGAGTTAACCCCACCTGGTATTAATTCAACAGATGAGCGGGATTTGAACTCAGGATCCTCGGATCCCAAGCCCACCACCCTAACCGTTAAGCCAACACCAGGCATATACAACCCAGATGCTACCCAGATCAGGTCACCCTTCGCAGGGCAGCTCACCGGATGATGGGATTGGGGCAAAGCCTTCGGGACCCCCAATCTTTGATAGGAGGGAAACCACGGGGTAACATCCCTGGGTCAGATTGCGGGAGAGTGTGTCGGAGTGGTGCTGAGGTGTCGTCCACCAGACGGCGGTCTCCTTGGGTTAACCTGAGGCGGTCCCTTCGGGTGGGTGCCTGGAATGTCCTATCCCTAAGAGAGGATGATCACCTGTCTCTGTTATCATCTGAGCTCAAGCGTTTGGACATCGGGATTGCAGCTCTCTCTGAGGTTCGGAGACCGGATTGCGGCGAGATAATGGTGGGTGGTTACACCTACTATTGGTCTGGTCACTCTGATGGTTACCATACCCAAGGAGTTGCTGTAGCTGTGTCCAATAAGCTGACCCCAATGATAATTGAGGTAACACCGGTCAACGAGCGTATTATGAGATTAAGGATTCGTCACTCCTTAGGTGTCATTTCCCTGGTCTCTATTTATGCTCCGACTGAGGCGAGTGATCTTACCGTGAAGGATGCATTCTACGCCACACTCGAGTCTGTGGTTGATCAGTGCCCCAGACGAGATACACTTCTAGTCTTGGGGGATTTCAATGCATCGACTGGAACTGATAGGGATGGTTATGAGGTGTGTGTTGGTCCCCATGGGTCAGGAACTATGAACCAGAATAGCACTAAGTTCCTTGACTTTGCAAGAAGTCATGGACTTAGGGTGGCTGGTTCATGGTTTCAGCGCCCACAAGCTCATCACTGGACTTGGTATTCCAATGCTGGCGGTGTGGCAAAGGAGATTGACCATGTCCTCATTGACGGTCGTTGGAGGATGATCCAGAACTGCAGGGCCTACCGGAGTGCTCAGTTCCTCAATACTGACCACAGGCTTGTTGTAGCAACTCTAAAGCTGCACCTTAAATCCTGGAGAATGGTACCATCCCAGCCTAGGCTGGATGTTGCCAAGCTCAGGGATGAGAGAGTAGCTGAGGAGTTTGCGAACAGGCTGAGTGGACACTTGGGGGGTCTGGGTGCTTGGGGGGTCCTGAAGAGTTGTGGAGCGCCTTCAAGACCACCGTCCTTGATGTTGCCGGTGGATGCCTTGGAGTTCACCGCAGGGCAAAGAAGAATTTTGTCTCTCAAGGGACACTGGATACCATTGACCAGAGTCGCAGGGCCAGGCTGAATGGCAGAGCTGAGCTGTTCAGGGAGCTGAGGCGTAAAACTGTACGTGCACTGAGGGTGGACAAGGAGGCCTATGTGCGAGGAATCTGTGAGGGGGTAGAGCATCACCTGTGGACAGGTGATTCTCGTCCCGCTTACAGGAATTCGCGCATTACGTTCATCCAAGCCCATCCCTCGGGCACTGCAGTTCGAGCAGAGAGTGGTAGGCTCTTGACAGAGGAGTCTGAAGTGAAGGCCCGCTGGGCCGGTTGCTGAGCGGTTGTACCAGGCTGATCCCCCAGCTGTCGAGTTGGACGTCAAAGGGTGTTACAATCCCTGTTGCTGACCCTCGAATCAACTGTGGTCCACCATCGCTTGTGGAAACACGAGGCTGCGGTGAACCAGTTGAAGCAGGGCAAACCTCCAGGGATCTGTGGCATCCATGCTGAACTTCTCAAGGCTGGTGGAAATGCTGCACTCGCGTCGTTGCATGCAGTTTTGTGCTCTGCCTGGAACACAGGCATCATCCCAACTGACTGGAAGAGGGGCCTTGTTGTCCCTCTCTGGAAAGGGAAGGGTGATCGCCAAGACTGCAACAACTACCGAGGGGTGACGCTGTTCTCAGTGCCAGGCAAGGTCTTTGCTCGGATAATTCTTGATAGGGTTCGCCACCATCTGCTTGAGCACCAGCGTCCAGAGCAGTCAGGCTTTACGCCAAAGAGGTCAACGATTGACCGTATCCTTGCACTTCGTGTCCTCACTGAACGCAGACGAGAGTTTCGGCAGGGGCTGCTTGCAGCCTATGTTGATCTCTGTAAAGCGTTCGATTCAGTGAATCGGGATGTCCTCTGGAGGATTCTTGGTCTTCGTGGGGTGCCACCGAAACTGATCGATCTGATGTCTGAACTCTACTCTGGTACTGAGAGTGCTGTGAAGTGTGGTGGTACCGCCTCTGACTTATTTCCAGTTGTTACTGGAGTTCGTCAGGGATGTGTACTTGCCCCCACACTTTTCAGCACTTGTATGGACTGGATTTTTGGGAGGATGTCGGAGAGATCAAGTTGCGGTGCATCGTTTGGCAATGTCAAGATCTCGGACCTTGATTTTGCAGATGATGCAGTCATCTTTGCGGAGACTTTAGACATCCTCTTGGGGTCCTCGAGGTGCTGAATGAGGAGTCGGAGCCGTTGGGATCTGATTTCTTGGGTCAAAACAAAGATCCAGGCTTTCGGTGACATCTTGGATGCTGCTGTCCTGTCTGTGTCTGTTTGTGGTGAGGATGTTGAGGTCGTGGATAGATTCACTTACCTTGGCAGTGATATTCATGTCTCCGCAGGTTGTGAGCCGGAGGTCAATGGGCGTCTGGGTCGGGCCTGGGGAGTCATGGATTCACTGGATCATGGGGTGTGGCGCTGCCGGTACCTGTGCGGGAGGACGAAAGTCCGAGTCTTCCAGGTCCTTGGTACTTCCAGTCTTGCTCTATGGGTGCGAGACTTGGACTTTGACCAAGGATCTGAGACGGAGACTTAATTCCTTTGGTACCAGGTCTCTTCGGAGAATCCTTGGCTATCGCTGGTCGGATTTTGTGTCCAACGGCGGTTGCTGAGAGAGACTCGGATGAGATTTGTTACCTGCATAGTCCGTGAGCGTCAGCTGCGGCTGTATGGACATGTGGCTCGTTTTCCTGACGCTGATCCTGCTCACCAGATTCTCTCAGCGAGGGAGTCTCATGAGTGGAGGAGGCCAGTGGGCCGACCACGTGCCTCATGGTTGCAGCAGGTTGACCATCATCTCAAGGAGATGGGGATGGGCCTGGCATCTGCCTGGGGGATGGCCAGACGGAGGCCCCTGGAGTACCGGCGGAAAGTGGACGCAGCGACGCGCTGTTCTGGCACATGCTCCCATACCTGACCTGACCTGTTTGTAAAGGAGGTGCCACACACACAACTCACATACATGGGCGTACAGATGAATACATGAGACATAACACAGGACTGTTAGACAAGACAAACACCACTGTTAGAAGAGACCACCGAGCTTCTCACTGCACTCATCGAGGAATTTTATAATGAAGAATTTCCTCCTCCCTGTAGTTGTTTGGCCGTGCTCCAATCTTTCAAATACTGAACATCAAGCAAAGAAGCAGCACGTACCATTTTTAAGTCTTTGGTGTGACTCAGCCATTGTTTGAACCACTGACCTCCCAGCCGACGCTCGAACCATTACACCCCTGAGTCAGGTAATTATGTTGCAGTAATTGCATTTTTCAAAAAGAGGAATTACATAAAGACAAGTCTTGCACTAACATTCCAGAAGTGAAATTCTGATCAGTGAGACCAAACAGTTAATATTTGGTGAGTATTTATTTGCTGGTCTGGCCATTAAAAAAAAAAAATCCCCCAGTGTCCTTCAAGAAGTGAAGACGACGAGCTATCACCATCACCCTGGCCAAGTTTCAAACTCCCTGCTCTGAATGACTGTTGGGAAGGTAATGGCAAACCTCACCACTGTGTATGGAACAGAGCATAGAAGGTGGTATTGTTGGTGCTGTCGGACACGCTCATTGCAGCATCTTTCAGGAGGCCAAATGGAAGTGCTTGCGGTCCATTTCTGCATTCTAGGCGAGACTTCACAAAGGTCGTCCATTTCTTCTGGAGCACACGCAGCCCACCAATATCTTCCTGCACACAAACAACACTGTTATGTGGCGTCTGGATATCGATTGTTAATCTTTATGTCTGCATATACAAAAAGACAACGTTTTGGTACAAAAGGGGAACTGGAAGCTGTGAGTTGCAGGGCACGTTTTGTTTTTGATAAACAGATTGACTGTCTTTATATTAAATCCAATGCGATAAGATTGTCCCATACTGTATATGGTTAACACATAACGATATATACATCCATCCATTGGGACCATACTCTGTGCAGAGCGTTGGTGCTGCCTAAGCAGTCTCCTCGGCAATTGGGCACAAAGCCTGGACGGGTCGCCACTCCGACACAGGATACCAGCGAGCTGGCTCTCATTTTGCCGACCTCGGAATGACAGGCAGAGTCAACCCCACCTGGTATGAAGTCAACAGCTGAGTGGCATTTGAACTCAGAACCCTAGGATCCCAAGCCCACCACCCTAAAACCATCAAGCCAACACCAGGCATACAGAACGATAGTTATCAAAAAGGAAACAAATTTGAGTGTGGATATCCACTGGGCTCCAATAAGCAAATTACACAGGTCTTTGAAAGTCTTTGCAGCATAATTTTCTCAAGAAAAATCTGTTTATGGAAAATTAATGGATAAATGCATTATGAAACTTGTCAAATTCAGAAAGATTCGGCATTTGTCTTGCTCTGTCCATTGACTTCCAGTACAAATGCCGCTCTGCTGGCAGCAGAAGTGATCTGATTCTAGCAAGTTGCTATAGCATTAAACAAGCACCGACATACATGTGCACTATTGATATTAGGATATCTCAATATTGAATTTGCATTGATAAACTGTCCGTTTATAAGATAAGTCAATGTGTTGCAAATTTTCTTAGCCACCAGATTTATCTCCGGCCCACGCTAATTGGCTGGTTACCCTCCCAAGCTACAAGGTAGAATTGGTATGACTGAGTTTTGGCTAAATTATCTGACAAGCCATTGGCCCTTTAATTCTCCTTCTGCCAAAAGTCAAAATTCACTGAATGTTCATATCCCACTCCCTGCTTTACAGTATTTCATATCAAGCTGAACTATTCGCCCTATGTCATTCGAGGAAAGCTGCCATTCAGCATGCTTCTGGAAAACCTGTACAATATTGAAATGCCGTGCTAGGTTTTAACAATATAAACTTAAATATGATGATTTCAAACTTTATTTCATTTGAAACTAGAAGGGCACTGAGTAGAGCACATAGCTCCGCCAAGCTGATTAGTTTACGTTTTGTATCCCACTGATAGGCCGGATCTAGTTTTGGACCTGAATTAAAATTTAATCAGTTTGTTCTTGTCACATAACCAACTCATCCACCAAGTTTCGTCTAAATCCGTCCACAAGTTTTTGGCAAATCGTGCCATACATTGTTTTTGGCCCTATCTCTCAATGGTGAAGGAATACTTTTAAAATCTCATATCCGGAAACGGATCTTCACAAAAATCCAATCAATTAGTCATTTCCACACACCCAATCTGTCCACAAAGTTGCATCCGAATCCATCTGTAACTTTTTGAAATGTTGTGCTATCTCTAGTTTTTGGCTAACTCTCAATGGTGAAGAATCACTTTAAAATTTTCGGATTCAGATCCGAATCTTCACCAGAATCTAAACCGTTCGTCCTCATCACTCACCCAACCAGTCCACCAAATTTTGTCTGAATCTGGCCAAAAACGTTTTGAGATAACCTGCTCACAGACAAGCAGACAGGGGTGAAAATATAACCTCCATGACAGAGGTAACAAGTATCTATTCTACCATGTTGTTGTTGGTGGTGATGTTTTGTTGCTGTTGCTGCTGCTGCTGCTGCTGCTGCTGCTGCTGCTGCTGCTGCTTTCGTCATGGCTGTGGTTGTTGTTTGCGTGTTCCTCCCATGTACTTTTCTCATTTTTCTTCCTCCACTGATGGTCACTGGAGGCATTGTGTTTTTGGGTTGTCCATTCATACGTCCGTCCATCCATGCTAATTTTCTCTGCAACCACTTATCCGATTGATAAGAAATTTTCACCATAGGTGTGACTACTCATGGAGAATGTTTAATAATGATGATGTCATTGGTCACACAGTGTGGCAGCCATGTTGGAAAAAAGTAAAAACTTTGGACCTCTGTATCTCCGAAACCACCTCCATGGAAAAGATTGAAACTTGGCACATGTCAAGTACTCCCCACGGGAAAGAAGTGCGATTTTTTTTTGATGATGTCATAGGTGGCTTTGTTATGACGTCATAATTGCATACGTCGAACGCTTTATCCGATCAGTATGAACGTTTTTGAGGGTCATCTCAGGCTAAATTGTATGGGGTAAAAACTGAGGACGTCATCAGTCACATGGTTTGGCAGCCACATTGTTTTTAACATAAAAACCTTCAAAAATCTTATCCGAAACGGCTGAATAGATCAAGACGAAACTTTACAGGTATGATTGCCTATCCATGAGGAACAAGAAGTTCTCCACCTATGACATCATAGGTCACATGGTATTGCAACTGATTTTTTGAACAATAAACCTTTTAAAAAACCTCCTTTTCCAGAACGGCTCATGCCATCATTCCTCCCCACACCCATTATTTGTCCAAGACTGTATTTTGTCTTTAAACCCTGCTGTTGGTGTTTCGCCCCTCTTACTCCTGTTCCTTTTGCTCTGTTGCATCTTGATCTATTCTGCATTCTCACTCTTCGATGAGCCTTGATATTGTATGCAAAAAGAAGCTTCCAGGACCCAATTGAGGACAGTTATTTTCATGATGTGGAAGGCAGTCCATGAGCTCAAATACAGAGACCTTTCAATCTATACTATAAGAGAACCATGCATCTGTCAGAGTGTGTGTGTGTGTGTGTGTGACCATTTTTTTTCAGAGATGGCTGAACGGATCTTCGTCAAACTTACAGAGGTTCATGAGTGAGTGCTGGGGAGTGTTTTAGGCAAAAATAGATTTTTTTGAAAATTTTGCTAAAAAAAAAAAAAAAAAAAAGTTGAAAATATTTGAAAAAAATATGAAATTTTTTTGAAAATAAATAATTTTTTTTCATAATAAAATTTTCATGAAAACCACAAAAAATAACAAAAAAATATGAAAATAAATCGATTTCTTCAAAATGCCAACAGGGTTAAAACAGCACTGGGCAACGTCGGGTATCCACCAGACAATGCCAGGCAATGCCCCTGCTAGTATCTGAAAAAAATTAACAACATTAAAAGTCTATCTTTTTCCTCCATTATTAGTTTTGTTGAGCTATGTTGGGAATTACTTACTGTGCAGACTCGAGCAACACGTGGAACTTGGAGCTTCTGCAAGGAGCTGAATTCCATGGCCGTTTCACTGAAGAAGACGAGTACCTCGTCCGTGTTGTTTTGTCCGTTTGAACCTCTTGTTTTTCGCACCATGCGAACAAATGAAGGTTCTAGGAGCACAGACACATGCACCACATGTGCACAAACATTGAGACTGTATGCACACGTGTTCTGCATCCAGTCATATTCCTCATGCACACAAACACAGGACTCTGCCTAGTAAGAATTGTTGTTCATCAGTTAGAAATCCTTGCAATTAATCCCATGGAAAGTCATCTAATCCAAGACTCGCAACCAGAAACAAATTCCGGACACTCCAGTGGCTGGATCTATGCTTACCATTGAGCCAGCGTTTGTTTTCCATGGTGCTGATGGTGAGACGTGATCCAAAACTGCGATAGATGAGGGGTTTCGTACCATAAAAGTCCATCGTGGTGGCTGAGTACAGCTCGTCATCTACGGTTTTCGATGGAAAATGAAATCGCAATCAAAAATAACACAGGCTGCACCTTACCAATTATGATAATTGCATCATTTCACAAAATCACTGAATATGGAACCACATTACATACATTCCGACAGCATAAACTGTGATGAAGTCTTCAAGATTATGGATTTGTTTTACTGAGTGGTGTATGAATAGGAATAATCAGTGGACATGGCCATAAAAGTGATGTCCTTGTCTGGGCCATTCCTGCGAAACCAGCACTCCCCCAAGGCAATGGCACACAACACACCACGGTCTTGAGATAGTTATTTCATTCGTATTTGTTTTAGATCGCCCTTCCCTTATGTGTAGTGGGTTTATGGGACAATATGCATTCCGTGGGCTTCAGGTCGTGTTTTTCCTTCCAATCTTCACCCACCTTTCATTATTTACGTTATTTTTTTTCTTTGCTGTACATGACCATTCTTCACACATGCGTGCACACCAAACCACAGCAATAAGGACAAGTCATTTACATACGTGTGTCATTTCACATTCAAATCGCACGACGTTATCCAACAGACGTCACCAGATTCGAACCCCAACGTTTCAGCATTTCATACACCACCACAATGCCTTTATAAAAAATCACCACACAACCCAAGCTCACTTACCTTCACCATATCAGCCACAATAAACAACCAACAACCTCAATTATGAATCACCACACCACAAACCTCACCACAACAACACCGCCGCCATTGCTCAACCACCATCACCACCAACATTCACTACCTCCCTCTGGACCGGCAGGAGACGGGGAAGCCCAACGCACCATATTAGATACTTGGGTCTAAACGTTCTAGCGTCTAACTTGGGGCACGAGCATGCATGAGATTTCCATTCAACGTCGTATGGATATCCCTAGCATTCTGCTCAATATAGTTCCTCATGGGGTGTCCAATACGTGTTCATGGCTAGAGAGCACAACCAAATACCCCGATGCCATGTTATTCTGAGAGCTCAAACGTGTGTATGGGGGGGGGGGTGCATAAAAAAGGTGCAAAATACAGCTCCCTGCAACTACCGACAAATGAGCCTTCTCCCAATCATCAGCAAGGTTATGGAATCCATCATCGCTTCAGACATTAAATCCTTCCTCTTCCCCAATTTGGATTCAGACCAGGTCACTCTACCCTGGATATGCTGCTTCTGCTCTCCCAACAATGGCTAGAGATCCTCAATCCCAGACATGAAATCAGAGCCATCTCCCTAGACATATCACGTGCTTTCGATATCATCTGGCACGATGCCCTGCTCACCAAACTCTCTTTCTATGGTATACAAGGCCATCTCCACTAATGGATCGCAGACTTCCTTTCCTTTTGCAGCCAACGTGTGGCCCGAAATGGAGTTCTCATCCCCTTTTCCTGTCCAGGCTGGAGTTCCTCAAGGCAGTGCTCTGCGCCCTGTTGTTTTTCTGGTTTTCATCAGTGATCTCTCCGACTCTCTGGAAAATCCTCTTTATCTCTTTGCTGATGACTCCACCCTCTGCCGTACCATCTGTCATCCCTCAGATCTGCAAGCAGCAGCCTCTTTACTCTCTGCAGATCTGGATAAAAATCACAAACTGGTCCAACACATGGAACATGTCTTTCAATCCGAACAAATCTCACACTCTCGCGATGTCTCTCTGAAAGGACCCCCCCCCCCCCAATCTACTTTTTCAACAATCCCATTGAAGAAGTCCTTTCATTCAAGCTTCTGGGTCTCACTATCTGCCATGACCTTTACTGGGAAAGCAACATCTCCAAGATGGCCTCCAAAGCCAGTCGCCAAATGGGCATCCTCCATCGTGCAAAGTCCTTCCTTGGCACATCTGAGCTCCTGACCACATACAAAACTTTTGTCCACAGTTTGATGGAGTACTGCTCTCTCCTCTGGACTGATACTCCCGCCTCTCACCTTTCTCCGCTTCACACTGTGGAAACCAAGGCATTTAGGATCATTGGTATCTGCCACGATGAGGCTAAGTCTTTGGGTCTCTCACTCTCACCACAGGCAGGGTGGTGGTCTTTCTGTCATCTACTGTCTCCTCTCCAGTCTCACCCCCCCCTTGCTCTGTCTACGATATGTCCCCTCCATATTTCCACAGGGCGTTCAAGGTCCACCAGGAACCCATTTCTGGTAAAACTACCAAAAACAAGAATCACTGCTCACCTTCACTCTTTCATTCCTCTTTTTTCCCACCTTTGGAACAAACTCCCACACTCTCTTCAATCCCACTCTGTCCTCCAGGTCTTCAAAAGAGCTGTTCACCACTACCTCATATCTTCCCCCATCCAAAACCACAATCTTTTCTACTCCCACCAATCCACCCCAAACCCACCTCCTTCAAATTCCCTGCTTTCCTTCTTGAAAGTTCCTGTCGTGTAAGAACTTTAAAGTCCCTGTCATGTCCATCTTGTACACCCCGTGTTCCCCGCCCCATCTCTCTCCCTTCCACAGATCTAATGTCTCTGTTCCCCATAGTTTTGTCCTTCCCTCTCCTGCCCCTCTTATCTCCTGATTCCCTTGTTGTACGTTCTGTGTTAGCTTTCATGAGCCTCAACATTGTATTCAAAAAAAAAAAAGAAAAGATGTTCGGACAGTTAGAGATGCCCCTCTTTCACACCATCGATCTGTCACTCCGTCAACACATGGGATTATTCTCCATACCTGGTAAGTCAAGTCTCTGCAGGCTGAGTTCCAAACAGTTGCTTAGTTTTTATGCATGTCCAATCTTCCTCCTGGGAGGTTGCTTAGTTAATAGAGTTAGTCGGCCCCAGGAGAGAGTTAGTTTAGCAGGGTATGGAGGGGCATAATCATCATCTTCATTTCTGTTTATTGAGAACTTCAAACACTGGACAAAGCAGTCCAAAGCCTGATATTTGTCAAGTTTACAATAATAAAACAAACTTTAAAATACAGGCGTCTAGAAATAATAATAATAATAATAATGAGCAGATACCCGTCTGTGACGAGTATGGGGGACAGGACGGATCACAATACTCAGTTACGGTAGTTTCTTTGGATGTTTTGCGCCCCATTCAACAGCTCAGTTCATATTGGTGGCGTGTCTGGGTGACCATGGTCGCGTTTGAGACCGGTCGCTTTAGATTGTTGGCCTTGGCACATAGTGCCGGATGAGTAACACGAACGACTTGACATATTAATCGTTTCTATATTACCTCCATCAACAGATTAACAACATGGCAGGATAAAAGTTGTAAATTCTGAGTTGAACAAACGTCCTGAACTCATGGACTTAGTTAAGTGAAGCACGTCGTCTGGGACCCGGCCGTTGGTTTGCCGCCGAATGCTGCTGATTGTGACGTCATCGATTCTCTCTTTGAAAATTATATCTGTATTCGATTTTTTTTGAATCCGCTAGCACCTGCGTAAATACATGGAGCACATAATGTGAAGATTTCGGAAGTATGAACAGAATATGTTCAGAGAAAAGTGTATTAGAAATTCCAGGCTTATGCCCATTATATTATGATGATCATATAAATAAAAATAATAATAATAATAATGATCATATAAATAAAAATACATGTGTCGAGAAATAATAACTAGCTGAAACCCCGTCACAGACGGATTCCGTTCCATGAGCCCAATATGACAACCAGTGGCGGCTCTTGTAAGAGCCGGATCCCAGTCGATGTACTCCATGGCCTTACCTAATGAGGCCTACAAAACGTCCTTGTACACGACATTTTTGGTGTACACTACTCCTTGTGAAGAAGTCCCCCGATTTGTGCACGTGTCTACTTTGACGTACACCGTGTCAAAACTTCTGGCTCTCGAGAACGCGACGTACAGTTGTCCGTGCGAAAAAACTGGAGATGGTAAGTATATTCCCACTCTACGAAATGTTTGTCCTTGCGCCTTGTTAATGTGTCGATGACAGACGTAATGACGTCAGCGAATGACCGATGATGTCATGACGTCCTTATGCCTCTCAGCGGTGACGTCACACGTCGCCAGGTAAACGAATGTAAACCGAAAAGTGTTTATTCTGCTTCAGATTTGAAAGTTGACGATTGCCACTATGTGCGATGCACTCTTACAGGTACGAAGTTTCTTTCAGTCCAGGTCACAGTACCGAGAAAAAGGTGACGCGACCGCGAGGAGGAGCACACAATTGGTCCTTCAGTATTAATATATAGATAATAATGATGATCATATAAAATTACATGAATATGTATGTTATGCCTGAAAAGAAATGTGTGGAATAAAAATGCAAATTAGCCAGAAAGAGACATTTTAAATTCCACCAAAAGGTGCCTGAGCTCGGAGTCCCCATGGCTCAAAGCTCGCTCAGCCAGGGTACATGGAGTGTCAGCATCAGCGACGAGATCGTCTGCAATCCATGTTCACAAACATTGAGCAGTACCTGCGAATTCCCGGGGCGAGGACTGAGCACAGAGCGAGCACCGCTGTGGGCCGTCTGGGCACTCAGGCCTTGCAAACAGGCCGTGGGGACAGACTTATAGACGCAGAACAGCAGGAAATGATGGCTCATAACCCGGGATCGAGTGCCCCCGCACATTAACACGAAACCGAGTACATTCCACTCCAGAATCTGGAGAGCTTTGTTCATCCCGACGGCGAGGTCACTCCAAGTCCAAGTGCTGTGTGAGCTCCACCTGCTCAGCTGCTCTTCCTCTTGGGCTTCAGTCATCGTACTCCCTCTGCGACCACACTCAATTCCACCATTGTCATGGGTCGGACTGGTTCTGACGCAGCGAAGTCGTGGTCAAGGCCACGTTCAACAGAACAGTCACAGCCTCGGGAATAGACTTGGAGAGATTTGGTTCACGTGGTTGGAACGGCTAGTCAAGCGAGATGTGTTCTTGGCACGGCTGCCCTGCACACTACGTCCTCAAGAGGAAGCCATGGCAAAACATCTCTCATGCGGTGACGATGGAGCAAACCTGGAAGTGGAAGTGATGCATCAACATAATCACGGCACTAATAAGCTGCTGACATAATTACGGGCAGGGATTAGGGTTAGATAGAGGGATTAGCAGGGCAGGTTGGTTCGATTAGGGCTGAAGCCAGCCGTCTTACCTGCTACTGCTGCACACTCGTGCTACTATAACGTCAGCTGCTTGTACCACCTGAGGCCGGCCAACAACACCTGCCAGCCCCCACTTACCGTCTTGCCAATTTTGCCTTGCCAGCCAATAATGTCAGCCATGTTTTACCTTGCCTTGTCAGCCAGTCTTGCCAGTTTTGCCTTGCTATGCCTTACAAGCCAGCCATTGTTCATTACCAGCCATGCCATTGCTCATACACCTGCTGTTGCACTACCATTTTGTGCCATTGTTCTTGTGGGCCGAAAGGCCGAAGACCATTTACTTATGGGCCAAAGGGTGATTGCTTGCTTTATGGACCACGTGGGCAAATAAGACTTCCAAGCTGAGAGGCTACATGAGGCCTTTTGTGCATTTTTGGAAGGCCACAATAGCCATTGCGGGCCACATCAGCCAAAGACACATACTTCGAGCGGCCATGTGGGCCTTTGGTTCAATTTTTGTGGGCCTTTCAGGCCACAAAGAACTCCTAGGGGGTAGGCACCGGGTGCTGAGAGGGCTGTGTGGTACTTGTGGGGCCGTGACCGAGGGCCCTCACAGCTTTCCTGTTCGTTCCTCTCAGGCGTTGCTGGCTGGGGCCCGAATCACCAGGCCGCGGCCGAGCCGCGGTTACGCTAGCTGCCGTGGGGACAGAACGTCGTGGGTCACCCCAGTGAGGTGAAGGTAACCTGCGCGGCCTCTTGGAGCTCCTTCGGTCCTCAAAGCTCAATGTCATAAAGACCCCGAGAGGTCCAGTCTACCCCCTTGTCTTTGAGGGGGTTTTTCCTTGCTTTTCTTTGTATGAAAGTTGTGGCGCCGAGTCCGTTAAGTAGAACTGTGTATACGTGTGTAAAGAATAAATAAACGGTCGTAGCTCTTTTACATTGCTTGTGTTTGGCTGTGGAATTGCATGCGTGCTCCCCCTATTCATTGCATGACTGGATCACTGGAAACGTGTGGAAGTAAATGTGCTTCCTAAAATGTGAACCTGCTCATTGCGTCCTCTTCCCTTAATTGAGCTGCCGTCTTGCACTCGGGATATAGTTGGTTTTTAAATAGCCGGTAAAGTGATCGGGTCCAACGGGACTGCGCGATAATACACCTCTCGGTTATCCCAAAAGGAAGCGAGCTGCTTAAGCGGCTCGTTTCCAAGCGGTCCCGTTGAGGTACAATCTCTCGGTAATCTACCCGCGTGATTAATTAGGTATATCGACAATTCGGCGATTGACCCTGTAGCGTGGGTAGCGTATGGACAAGGTTGTGGTGTGGTTAAGAACACACCCGTGGCTGGTTTTCGGCGTTGATCTGGAAAGCCGCGACTGAATTGTTCGTCCGGTGGGCGTACGGCCGCTATTCGTAAAATGCGGTCGTTCGCACGGGCGAGAATTCGTAACAATATGTTTTGTTGCAATGTTATCATTGTTTTTGTGATATATTTTGAAATTGGAATGCCGTGCCGTGGAAGAAGAGCTTATTAAGCTGCTTTATACACCTTAACATGGCATCCATTTGCCATGGGAATTCTAACTGATTTTTAGATCCTCGTGGAGGATCTCCAAGTCTTACTCACGTTGTTGTTCTTCATCTTCTTCTTGTGGACTTTTTTGTTTCACATCCTACAGTTTTCATCGAAACTTCCTGAAACTTGGCATATATACGAGGTGTGTTCAAAAAGTATCCGAGCTTTGTTCATAAAAAATACTCGTATCCAGATACAACAAACTTACACTAATCTCCTTCAAAGTAGTCTGCTTGGGCTGCCACACACTTCTCCCAACGGTTCTGCCACTGTCGGAAGCAGCGCTGGAACGTCTCTTTTCGGATGACGTGCAGCTGGTCCGTTGCATTCCGCATGATGTCTTCTCTGGACTGAAATCTGGTCACCTTCAGGGGCATTTTCAGCTTGGGGAAAAGCCAGAAGTCACACGGAGCCATGTCGGGAGAGTAGGGAGCCTGACGAAGCACAGGTGTGTTGTGTTTGGCCAGGAAACTCTGCATCAAATGTGAAGAATGGGCGGATGCGTTATCGTGATGGAGCTACCAATTGACCGCTGCCCACAGGTCCAGCCGTTTGCGTTGCACAGCATCACGAAGGCGACGTAGTACCTCTTGGTGGTACTCTTTGGTGATGGTTGTGCCGTGTGGTGCGTACTCATGATGAACCACGCCACTGGAGTCAAAGAAGACGGTCAGCATGACTTTGACATTGCTGCGGACCTTCCTTGCTTTTTTTGGCCTCAGGGATGTTGGATGCTTCCATTGTGATGACTGGAACTTGGTTTCTGGGTCATACCCATAAACCCAGGTCTCATCGCCAGTGATCACTGTGTTGAAGAAGTTGGGATCGCTGTTCACAGTCCCAGCATGTCCTGTGCGATCTCCAAACGGAGTTGCTTCTGCTCAATCATTAGCAGCTTTGGCACGAACTTCGCTGAGATTCTCCTTCAGCCAAAATCCTCAGTCACAATGGAATGAACGGATCCAATGCAGACGCCCGCCTCATCTGCAAGTTCTCTGATCGTGATTCGATGATCCTGCATCAGCAGGGTCCTCACTTTGTCAATGACGATCTGATTTTGGGATGTTGAAGGCCTACCAGAACGTGCTTCACTTTCCACTGATGTGCGACCATCTTTGAAGCGGTTGTACCACTCTTTTATCTGTGTGGTGCCCATTGCTTCGTTCCGGAAGGCCTGTTGAATCTTGCGGATCGTTTCCACTTGGGAATCGCCAAGCTTTACACAAAATGTGATGCAGCAGCGTTGTTCAAGTTTTTCCGCCATTTTGTCAAAAATGAAAATCCGACGGCGCTCACTTACACTTCCTCACTCATCGGCGATCTGTCGACGACTGACAGCTTCTGCAGGCGGGAAAATATTCACGCATACGGATTAGGATCGCCTACATACGTGCACCAAACCATGCCTCCCAAGCTTCATTTGTTTACGCACGAAAAATTAAAGTTGGATACTTTTTGAACACACCTCATATGTAAAAATACCCTGCACAGACAGTAACCATCTCCAATTTTGAAAATTCCTCCAAGAAAAAAAAGTTATGACGTCAAAATATCTCCGCGAATGGAAATCGCCTAAAAATTATCTCCGAAACTAGGCAAGCTTTTTGAATTCTGTTTGCGGGAATCGAACAGGGCAAAGCAGAGATGAATTACCGCACATATGAGACATCACAATGATGTCATTCCTATTTTTTGACATTTTTTGTTTCACAACCCAGAGTTTTCATCGGATCTTCGTGAAACTTGCCATGTATATGCAGAAAGCCCACGCGCAGGCAGTAACCATCTCCGATTTTGGAAATTTTTCCGAGAAAAAAAGTTGACGTCATAATATCGCCGCGAATGGAAATCGCCGATACCATTATCTCCGAAACTAGGCAAGCTGTTTGAATTTTGTTTGCGGGAATCAAGCCGGGCATTAGCACAGATAATTTATCGCAAACCTGATACATCACAATGACGTCATCATGAAGAGGACGAGGATCTTAGCTCATTTGAGCTTGTTTGTAGTATAGTCAAGTCTTAAAGGGTCTTCAGGATCTACAGAGTCTTTTGGATCCTCTCTGGGACTTTTTGGTCCAAGGGAACTTTTTGGGATTTTTGGGACTGGGGTCTTCAAAGTTCAAAGGGGTCTCAGCAGTCTCTCAAAAAAAACAAACAAACAAAAAAAAACCAAACAAGATCAGCAGTCTTAAGGGTCAAAAGGTAAATTCCAATAGTACGTAATTAATGAATAGACATACATAGTATGCCTATTCAATCGACAAAAAGTATGCCTCACACACACACTTCAAAAAGATAATGATTTTAGAGATAGTTTTTTAAAAATCCGGACGTTTAGCACTACTGAAGCAGTTTTATACACCACCCTTATGCACTGTAATAAGATGACATTGAGTTGCAGTTTAGGAACTGGAGGCTTTATCAGAGAGTGCACTCGTACTTTCTACTTAGGGATGGCACGGAAAAAAAAAATGGCAGTTCCACCCGCAACATACAAAATTGGGGTATCTTTTCTAAAAAAATCTCTTTAGCTACATATGAGAGCCTACCTCGCCTGTTCAGCTGATTGTGTAAGCAGGGATAACTTTTCAGTACTCCAGACTTTGACAAAAGCAAAAAAAAACAAAACCCCCCCCAAAAAACCCTGAGATCAGTCAAAACCGGAATATCTTCTTGTTCATAATCATCATCTTCAGACGGCCTATTCCCGAGCTGCCTCTCTCAATGGCAATGATTCTGGTGCCATCTGACAGCTTTTACGTGGTGCAGCATCCTTTGATATCGTAATTTTAATAGCTTGAAAGGATTCCACAAAAATTACGTAAAACTGTATTCCTTTGTGAAGGAATAGGAAGGGAGGGGTCAGCGGGTCTATGACTGTCAATCAGCTTGATGGGGGCAGGACCGCAAGACACATTTGCTCAATCAGACTTATATTGGTGTGGTTAACGGTCAGACCTACATGGGTGTCGTTAAATGTCGGGAAGTATGTTACTCCGAGAAGTATGTAAACGAGGCAGGGATGGTCACGAACAATGATCACGTGTGAAACCACCCCTACATCATTCTTTGAATAATGGTTATCCCGAGTACTTGTATTCTGAGTACTTGCCTCGTGATACTCTGACAATTTCAAATCTCATACTGTATACAGTGTTGTGTCCTTGCAAATTACAAGTTTATAGTCATAGATGTCACCTGAAGTTCTTATTCTACATATAAATAATGAATATGATAAGATTCCATTGGCCTTATATAATGGGGAAAAAAATATAAAAATATAAAAATCACATAAAATCATCAATTTTAATCCTATTAAATTGAAATTTGAACAGGATTTGTAAATTGGGTCACGATCTGGTTCACCACGAACTGGTTCACCAAAAATCAGAAGGATCGATTCAGCTTTTTTGACCTGTCAACGGTTTCCATGACAACAAAAAAAAGAGGAAGATGGAAATTTAATCATTTGACATAGCATTAATATTTGGTGTGTGCCCCGGTTTAGAATAGGTACACTGTATCCCTGCACGTCGTAAGAAGTGAGTAAAAGGGTTGGCGTCAGGAAGGGCATCTGGCCATAAAACATTGCCTCAAAAAGGGAACCATGTTCCTGTACGTCTGGGGACATACAGGAAACCATGTCTTCATGGGGACCGCAAGGTTAACCCTCACTCGAGCAGGGAAAATGGCCTTAAAAATACCTGTTGTTTACATAGCATTAATACCATCTCATTAAAAAGAAGAAGAAAATCAAATCCAGAAGCAGTCTGATTGTAAAAATAAATAAATAAATAAATAAAGACCTTGATTGAATAATTTTGTTTTTTAATCTACATGAAACAGGGTTTATTGGGGGGGGGGGGAGGATTTGTGGATAATGGGAAACTGATGGGAAAAGGTGCTGGATAGTGATCTGCGCAATACTGATATTGTCAAATTATCTGGGATAATGCCAGCATGAAATGTTCCCCATGACGAGGTAGATGAAGTGACAGACAAAATGTAATGCAAGAATACCTACAAAACAGACGGTAAATGTAGAAAATCTCATCACAAATAAAATATCCAATTTTTTTCTTTCCTTTTTTAAAAACAACAAAATTCGGAATCTCATGAATTTTTAGTTTTAATCATAAAATTAAAAACCCACCAACAAAGATAGATGCGAAGCTCTCACTTGGGTTAAAGGGACATCTCCCTCCACCATGGATCACACTGCCTGGTATCAGTGTGAACGTTTTGATGTCCTGTAAGAATTACACCAACAGGCAACAGATCATCCAAACGACGTAGGCATCACAGGAAGAGATCATTCGGCCCATTATATGTGAGTTTCCAGCACATTCCACTTGCTTAATGTACCCCTTTATTCCAGGTGAAACTAATGACTGTTGGATCTCAGGATTTACTAGATCTGATCATTGTTAATTATTTTCACTTTGCATTTTTGTTTTTGCAGAAATGTACCATTGAGCAGCAAATACAACCTAATATTTTTTGGGGTGTTGCAATATCTTGTTCATGAGTGCCCAACGGACGAACAGTATCTTATACCTGCACGCCCATCACATGCGGAGAGACTTCTCATGTACAAGATTAAATATTTTGTCATTCCATTATGAATTTGCTTATCAATCAGGTTATGCAAGTGCATGAAAGTTTTACAAAGCATAAAAGTGTTTATAAGCATAACAGTGTACATTAAAAAAAAACAAAAGCTAAAATTTCCTGATTCCTTTGAAAGTCCTTAATACAATAAACCCTCACATATTGTGGGTTTTGACTATTGTGTACCGATTTCATTATCGTGGGATTTCAATTCGACCAATTGCGATTTTTGAGCTGAGACGAGTCATTTGCGTTTGCGTCAACGTGTACGATTGTCTCCCATGACGAGCCTTCCCAGGCAAAAATAACATTCCTTTCCTGTAATAATTCTCTGCAAACTACTGCAGTAGGACCTGTTACCAACAATAGTATATGAGAGTACAACTCTCATCTACTATAGTTCTAACTAGCATTTTTGCCTGGGTATTGTGCTGTTTGTCGTGCACCATTTTTAATGGCGCCCGAACGTAAAGCGTTGGGCAAAGTTAGTTGTGCCAAAAGACAGAGAAAGGTTATGACATTGGGCGAAAAGATCAAGTTGTCAGTTTGGTTGGCTCAAAGAGAAAATGCGGCATCTGTACGTGCCGTCATTACAGGATCAATGATTGTAGGTAGAAGTAGAACCCCTGCACCCCCCATTGTTCTCTTCCTCATTCCTAAACCTTCATTTTCCTTCAAATCTCATTCCCAGACCTTCATCTTCCAACTCTGCATTTATACCTCATTCCCAAAACCTGTACCTGAACCCCCACGTCATGCTTCATTCCCAAGCCTGCATTTTCCAACTTCACATGAGAGGAGGAAGAATCTGAGGCAGAGGAGGATGAGTCGCACATCTAGCTCGGATATCTGAGACGCCAGAGAGGGCTCGCCTACTAGTTCCGGGCACCTCAGGGACGCGGCTGAGTGTCCCCATCGTGTAACATCGCCACTGCCTATCTTCCCCATCCATTTCCTCTGCATTCTCCTGTATATTTGTGCGAGGTGAAGGAGAGAAGGAAAGACTGCTTTCCTTTTCTCCATTCAATACTTTTATTTTATTCTTTGCTCCTGAGTGAATGATGGCCAAGTCTTTTGTTTTAGTACGAATGAAGAAGAATACATTTTATGGTTAAATATGCTCTTTTGTGCCTTTTTCATTCTTGCTTATAAAGACTTGATTTTAAATGATTGCTTGCCTGTGTGTTTGTAATAAATAATTGTTTGTTGCCATTTCCAATCAGTCTCGGTTGTCTTTTCTTTTCTTGGTCTGATACAGTGCACAAGTAAGGTTAGATGGAACGTTCCACCCCAATAATTTGCTTTGTGAGTCAGCGCACCCACTGTAATGCTCGGCAGTAATCCGAGTACGTGCTGAGGGCAAGTGACCCAAATTAGCCGGCCGTCCACAGGTAAGGCGTCACGCAAAATAGTGAAACCCTGCTCAGATTGGCCGTGCCAATCGGCATTCGTAGTTGCTTAGAAACCTGCCAGTGTGTTGAGTTATCTGTGCCCGGCGGCCTCAGGAGGATTGAAGATGTTAACACCACATCTCACAGCACTCTGAGTACCAGAGTATAGTTCAGATATGAGATCGATCAGTTTTGGTGGCATCCCATGAAGACCAAGAATCCTCCAGTGAGCATCCCAATTCTCTGAACCAAACAGTTTACAGAGATCAACATAGGCTGCAAGCAGCCCTTGCCGAAACTCTGGTCTGCGTTCGATGAGGACGAGAGCACGGATATGGTCGATCGTTGACCTCTTTGGTGTAAAACCTGACTGCTCTGGATGCTGGAGCTCAAGCAGATGGTGGAGAACCCTGTCAATAATTATCTGAGCAAAGACCTTGTCCGGCACTGAGAGCAGTTGTTGCAGTCCTGGCGATCACCCTTCCCTTTTCAGAGAGGGACAACAAGGCCACTCTTCCATTCAGTTGGGATGATGCCTGTGTTCCAGGCAGAGCACAGAACTGCATGCAATGACATGAGTACAGCATTTCCACCAGCCTTGAGAAGTTCAGCATGGATGCCACAGATCACAGGAGATTTAGGCCATTTCAAGCCTGTTTTTCCACAAAGGGACATCACAGTTGATTGGAGGGTCAGGAATAGGGATATTAACACCACAACATCCAACTCAACAGCTGGTGGATCAGCCTGGTACAGCCACTCAACGTAACCATCCAGTGGGCCTTCACTCCTCTGTCAAGAGCCCACCACCCTCCGCTACAACTGCGGTACATCAAGCGACAGGCTTGGAAGAACGCAATGTGTGAATTCCAATGTTAGCAGGACCAGAATCACTTGACCACCGGTGATGCTCTACCCCTTCACAGATCCCTCACACAAAGGGCTCCTTGTCCACCCTCAACGAACATGCAGTTTTATGCTTCAACTCCCTGAACAGTTCAGCTCTGCCATTAAGCCTGGCCCTGCGACTCTGGTCAATGGTATCCAGTGTCCCTCGAAAGACAAAATTATTCTTTGCTTTTTGGTGAGTTCCAAGACATCCACCGGCAACATCAACGATGGTGGTCTAGAAAGCATGATGCAACTCTTCAAGATTCCTGAAAGCACGCAGACACCCCCAATGCCAACTCAGCCTGTTTGCAAACTCTTCAGCTACCCTCTCATCCTTGAGCTTGCCAACATCCAACCTAGGCTGGGATGGTACCATTCTCCAAGATTTAAGCTGCAACTTGAGAGTTGCTACCACAAGCCTGTGGTTGGTATTGAGGAACTGAGCACTCCGGTAAACCCTGCAGTTCTGGAACGTCCTCCAGTGACCTTCGATGAGGCTTGTAGCAAGGGTATTATGTACATATTTAGGACACAGGGGAACAAAAAATGAAAGTCATTGTATGATTAAGTTTTGCATATCATTTGTTAGCCAACATCATGGGGATTCAGGATCTATTTGGGCAGAGCTTAATTCTTCCTCTTTCTATTGCTCTGACAGGGTCAAAGTTGGTTATCAATTATCTGTATCAAGGAACCACTCATATCATTCTAGAATTGGTCTGATGGCTTAGATATGTATTATACACTAATTGGAAACCACATATATGGAGAATAATTGATTTACCTGATATTTGACCTTGAGCAAAGAGGTCAAAGTCATATGAAATGAACAAATTGATCAAAGTGATCAGTGCTCATTCAGGTCAAAATATTGTTGCGAATTCACGCCCACCGGCGTGCGATCGGCCAGGTAACTCGAATCGCGACACGTCGCCCACCGGACAGACAATTCAGTCGTGACCCTCCGGGAACTATCGCCCGGAGCCAGTCACGGGTGGGCCTTTCGACCTCACCACGATCGTGCCAATTGCCCACCCGTGCAGGATAAGGTTGCTCGCCAAATTCGACCTACCTAAGTACCTGTGCGAGTGGTCGACCGGGCGATCGTACCTCGCCGCAGGTCGACTTCGGACACGAACCGCTTAAGCGGTTCGTTCCGTGCTGCAGAGATTACCGAGCGGAGTTATCATCGACCTCGACGGTTAGGATTATTTACCGGGCGTTTTAAACCCACTATCAATCCCTTACGTGGTGCAAGATGGAGATTCAATAAAAGGAAGGAGACAAAGCAAAGCGGGAAACAGTTCAACGAGCAATGCACATTTATTTCACACACACGGAAGGCAAGTATATACAGCCATACAATCATGCAACAAAAGCAAATGCAAGGATGCAGAGCTACAACCGAATAAAAGGGGCAATGTACAGGCACAGACACTTAGGCAGTTCTAGTTATTGGACACGGCGCCACAGCATGCATTCAACCCGAAAGAAAGAAAGCCACCCTCACAGGCAAGGAGGCAGACAGGTCCGTAGACCAAATATACGTGGATCCTGGAGGATCGGCCAGGTCCACGAGACCGGGAAGGTCTTACCCGCATCCTCGTGACACGATGGCGGGCAAGCCACAATGTTCTCGCAGATGCACCCCGACTCCGTGTCCCTGGCATGGTCGGCAAGCCCTCTCCGGCGTGCTCCGCGTGAGCGGTTTTGTTGGCACCACGTTTAGGGTGGGGGAGGAACGGCCCCCCCCCCCCAGCATGGATGGGGGGGGGAATTGCTGATGCTCAGGGAGAGGGGAATGGCTGGCTGGCTTGGACCCCGCGACGAGACGAGCGACCCCCACACCGCAACCTCATTGCCGACCACCGTCTTCCCTTGACTCGAACTTGAACTTGACCAGCAGCCTGCAACCGAACCACGCGAACTCCAACTCCACGCGAGTCGCCTTGCGCTCGCATCTTTATAGGCCTCAGGAGGAGCCTATATGCAAATATTCGGATCAAAACGCGATTGGAGGCGGGGCCACGCCACCCTCTGTTCAGGCATTGGTCAGGCAAAAAGGGGGTGTGAAGCCTTTTTGATCCGAATTCTGCTCGTGAAGAATCCATGTTCATCGCGCATGGAGGCGTCCCATACCGCCCGATGCTTGCCCATTGGACGGAGAAAAGGGGGTGTGAAGCCTTTTGGATCCGAATTTCTCCCTCGGAAAGGCCGCCATTCGCGCTTGCGGCTCGATGCGTTTGGCACCAATTGCCGAACGGGCCCTAGACAGCCCGACGTTCAGTGTTCACAGGTGGCACGGTTGGTAGTTGTGAAGGAGAAAGGCGAAGGTGGTGGAGTTGTTCGGGGGCGTTGTTGAGCGTCGTTAGAGAATGTCGGCTGAGGCGATGCTTGCGTGGTTGGGTTGTGGAGGTGAAGGTAGTGGCGGTTTGGTGGAGTTGTTCGGGGGCATTGTTGATGGTGGCGATTTGGTTGTTGGGGTGGTGTTTGAGTTGTTGGCGGCTTATTGGTCGAAAATAACAATAGAGAAAGAAAAATGGCTAACTCAAAGCATCACAGCCCGGATGAATCACACATATTCCCTCTATACAACGGGTTTGGGCTAACGACACATGAACTTACCGATATATCTCACCTGAGGACTCTTTATGGCGTAATGCGAATTTCCACAACAGTAACAATATATATGCACATAAACTTAACCATCGAAATACATGCTGTGATGAACCAAACTAACATCTTAGGATTAAAAGTGCAGATTTCTTTAAAACGTAACGTACTTCCTAACGACCTTTGATATTCTGTATACTGAACACAAACTGGCCTTTGGTATTGATTTTTATATCGTAGGGCCATCTTGGTAAACTTATTCTATGGTTATAAAATCATATGGTTCTATGATTGTTATATGGTTATAATATGGTTATATGGTTTGAAAATCAAGCTTATAGCTACCAGTAATTTTGTAGCAGCTTGGTAAATGAAATTTGTTACGTACTTCCTAACATTTTAAACCCAATCATGGAAGTGAACCTAAAAACTGGTATGAAGTAATGATCCATGTTGAAACTTGCCATTTTAAATCATCACTTTATGCAGAAGTAAATTGCTATTTAAGATGTTCTATCAGATGAATTTCAAATTTCTGGAATAAGATTTTATAAGCTTCACTATGACTGGGGGAAATTTTGCAAAATCTGAGATTTTACACATTTGAAGGTGCCAAGATATGCAGAAGGTCATAAGAAATGTACTGTTTCAAGGAATTGTTCTATTCTTATGTATAATGATATATATCAAACAAAAAAAATGCATTTTCAACCATTTTGGACAACATATACAATCATACATGTGACCCATTTCTAAAAAATGAGCTATAAAAATGGAAAAAATAGCCTGTGTTTGGATAAAAAAAAAAACATTCTTTGTAAGCACATATATCCATAGGACCCATAGCAAAGTATACATTTTCTGAAAGCACAGACACTTGGGCATTATATAACATTAAGATTGTTTATCTTATTAAAACTGGGTTCAATTTCCAAGCTTTCTCGTCATTTAGGACCACAGTGTACACAATACCATGCTACAAGCCATGAGAAAATGGTCAATCTCCTTTGCCACATCACCAGTGTTGGAATAACAAGTCCAGCGATGAGCCTGTGGGTGCTGAAACCATGAACCAGCCACCAGAAGTCCATGACTTCTTGAAAAGTGAAGGAACTTAGTGCTATTCTGGTTCACAGTTCCAGACCTATGGGGACCAACACATATCTCATAACCATCCCTATCAGTTCCAGTCGATGCATTGAAATCCCCCAAGATGAGAAGAGTATCTCGTCTGGGGCACTGATCAACCACAGACTTGAGGGTGGCATGACAGGCTGAGTCACCGTCCTTCACGGTGAGATCACTTGCCTCAATTGGAGATAAAAGGAGGGAAATACAAGGAAATACAAGGAAAACAGACACAGGTGGAGCAGATACAGACACCAGGGAAATGACACCCAATGGAGAGACTAATCCTAAGCCTCATAATACACTTGTTGACCAGTGTTACCTCAATTATTATTGGAGTCAGCTTATTGGACAGAGCTACAGCAACTCCTGGGGCATGGCAACCATCAAAGGTACCAGACCAATAGCAGGTGTAACCACCCGCAATGATCTCGCCGCAATCCCGTCTCCGAATCTCAGAGAGTGCTGCAATACCGATGTCCAAACGCTTGAGCTCAGATGATAGCAGAGAGGTGATTATCCTCTCTTAGGGATAGGCCATTCCAGGCACGCACCCGAAGGGACACCCTCAAGTTAACCCAAGGAGACCGCCGTCTGGTGGACGACACCTCAGCACCAACCTGACACACAATACCGCAATCTGACCCAGGAAGGTTACCCCATGTTTTTCCTCATCTTATCAAAGAGTGGGTGTCCCAAAGCCTTTTCTCCAATTCCGTCTTCCGGTGAGCTGCCTTCTGAAGGGCAGCTGCAAAGGAGGTACTCCCAAGAAGTGGGTTTTCAGGGATTTTTTTAATGCTTTTGGAATGTTTTGCGGAATGAAGGGTTTTACAGTGGCCAGAGTGCAAATCCTGCCACCATCCTCCTCAAAAAAGTAACCCAACTGCAGGAGGACATCGGCAGACAGTTGGGCACTCAATAGGGATGGTCGTTGGCTCACAAGGGGGCCCCGCTTCTCTTTGACAGTTTTTGTTTTTCGTCCTGCTGGATGGCCATATCCATACACCCTCCTCTCCAAGAAATCTGGTGGGGGAGACTGTTTAGTCGCCGCCAATCTGACCATGAAACAGGTTAGTACAGGTTTACATGGTACCTTGTATAGCGAGTCACACATCTAATCTGGCCTGACCTGACAACGTCACGTGACCTATGGTGCCATAGTTATCACTTAAAATGGTTATTACCCAAGTACGCTGGGACTCGTTTCACCGACCTCAGAAGGATGACAGGCTGAGTCAATCCCAGCTGGTGTTAATTCAACATTCGACAAGGGCTTAAACTCTTGACCCTAAGGTCCAAAGCCAGATACCTTAACCAATAAGCCAACACCAGGCTATACAATGTGACAACAACAATGTGTTTTGCAAGGTGGCCTCCGATATTTTTCACAGTACTGCATATCCAGCCTTTCTTAAAGTGAAACAATAACTCGCTGCCTTTGATATGAATAATAGCCATCAGATGACCATCATCACAAAGAAATAATAAATGAAAGGTGGGAAAATATCAGTTGTGAAAAGCCATACCATTTGGAACACCATTTCCGAGTGAGGTTTCCATTACAACGGATCAATAACAAGTTGAGTGATTAGATGTAGAAAACAAGGTTTCAAGTAAAGTTGAGAAGACCTTTACTCACGATTTGAGCACATTGAGGTTTAAAGGAGTTTGTTCCACAAGCCAGCAAATGGGAACCGTTCACATGCAGCATGCGAATGAAATTGTGGCACTTTATCTGCAAGATGTGCACAAAATTAAAATAAATGCTTCATAACATTGTTACTTAACTTTCCAACTTGGAAACAAACACTGTAATCCCTTGAGAAAGAAGAAGAAGAACAACAACAACAAACAAGAACAAGAACAAGAACAAGAACAAGAACAAGAACAAGAACAAGAACACCCTTTTCAGGTCTTCAGATGCATAGGGCTGCTGAGGCAGTTTCCATTAGCTCGGGGGCACAAACCTAGATGGGTCGCCACTCCAACGCAGCACTTATTGCCAAGTCCATGGAGGAAATTTGTCTCCAACATTTAATAACACACTGCCAGAGCAGCCTCTGACATGATTAAAGCTTTAAATTTAAACTTCTGAGATTAATTAAATCCTATGTAGTAACACACATGCAACTAGAAGGGGAGCACTCGGTAGAGTGCAAAACCTCCGCCGCCAATACTGCTTGGTCACTCAAGAGAACCCGATATCCTATTCATTCAATTTGACGTCAACAGTGCTCACAGAGTTATAGTTTGCAACTTTCCCTTTTACTTTTAACTTTTACATACTCGATTCATTCGTCATAACTAGATTCCTTGAGACAGAAATTGATTTTACGTGGGTATATCCACCTGAAGTTCCAGAATCAGCCGCAATTATAATTTTGGCATGTTTTTTGTTGGAAATCACTTATAACATGTAGAAATGCAAAAAAAAAATCTAAATTTTGTTGAAAACAAAGATGCAAAAATTTTTTTTTTCCTCTAACAATTTTTTTTTTGTGGGGGGGGGGGGTTGGAAATCACTTAAAACATGTAGAAATGCAAACAAAAAAAAAATTCAAATATTTTTTCAAAATGGCCGCCATAGCGGCCATATTCGATTTTGGACCATGTCCAAAATCTAATGGCATGATCCTTGGACCAGACCTAACCCACCACCAAGTTTTGTCGAAATCCGTCGAGGAGTTGTTCCGTAATACTGTTCACAAACAAACAAACAAACAAACAGAAAGGGGGTGAAAACAGTAACCTCCGATCTTCGATGGTGGAGGATAATAACATCGATAGAATGACCTCAAAAACTACTGTTGTCACTCCAGATTTGTCTCATCCAACCACTGTTTATTTATTGTTACATGCAGTGGTAATTATTATGATTGTGTTTATCAGTGTTTGGTGAAGCATTTATCTTGTGCTTTTGTATATGTGAGTGGACCGTGCACCAATGCGTATGTATCGACATAAAAAAAAAACATGAAAAACATTAAACTCACTTTCTCTCCTTCCTCACACTCCCATTTACCTCTACCCACCTTGCCCGCTGAGCAAATGATTCTTCTTTTTAAGAAAAACCAAAAAGTTATTGTTATTATAATTATTATTATTCTTTTTTGAAAGGTTTTATCAAAACTCCACTCTTCTCCACCTTACTCTGTCCTCCCAGGGCAAGGTTAATTTAGAGTATTTCTTCCCTTCTTTATACTTTTTCTATTTCCTCACCCCTCTCTTCTTTTCCACAACTTCTTATCCCCTTACCATTTTCTTCCTTATCCTCCATTACAAAATCACATTGCTTGTCCCACTGCACTCTTACAGGTCAGGTCAGGTATGGGAGCATGCGCCAGAGCAGTGCATCGCTGCGTCCACTTTCTGCCTCCGTCTGGCCATCCCCCAGGCAGATGCCTGGCCCATCCCAATCTCCTTGAGATGCCGATCAACTTGCTGCAACCACGAGGAACGTGGTCGGCCCATTGGCCTCCTCCACTCACGAGACTCCCTCGCTGAGAGAATCTGGTGAGCAGGATCAGCATCAGGAAAACGAGCCACATGTCCATACAGCCACAGCTGACGCTCAGGTAACAAATCTCATCTGAGTCTCTCTCAGCAACCGCTCATTGGACACAAAGTCCGACCAGCGATAGCCAAGGATTCTCCGAAGAGACCTGGTACCAAAGGAATTAAGTCTCCGTCTCAGATCCTTGGTCAGAGCCCAAGTCTCGCATCTACAGAGCAAGACTGGAAGCACCAAGAACATGAAGACTCGGACTTTCGTCCTCCCGCACAGGTACCAGCAGTGCCACACCCCATTATCCAGTGAATCCATTACTCCCCAGGTCCGACCCAGACGTCTATTGACCTCTGACTCACAGCCAGCAGAGACATGAATATCACTGCCGAGGTGAGTGAATCTCTCCACGACCTCAACATCCTCACCACAAACAGGCACAGACAGGACAGCAGCAACCAAGATGTCATTGAAAGCCTGGATCTTAGTTTTGACCCAGGAAATCCATAATGCCAGCGACTCAGACTCCTCATTCAGCACCTCGAGGGCCCCCAAAAGGATATCTAAAGTCTCCGCAAAGATGACTGCATCATCTGCGAAATCAAGGTCAGAGATCTTGACATTCCCAAACGATGCACCACAGCTTGATCTCTCCGACATCCTCTCCAGAATCCAGTCTGTACAAGTGCTGAAAAGTGTGGGGGCCAGCACACACCCCTGACGAACTCCAGTAACAACTGGAAATAAGGTCAGAGATGGTACCACCACACTTCACAGCACTCTCAGTACCGGAGTAGAGTTCAGACATCAGATCGATCAGTTTTGGTGGCACCCCACGAAGACCAAGAATCCTCCAGAGGGCATCCCGATTCCCTGAATCAAATGCTTTACAGATATCAACATAGGCTGCAAGCAGCCCCTGCCGAAATTCTCGTCTGCGTTCGGTGAGGACATGAAGGGCAAGGATACGGTCAATCGTTGACCTCTTTGGTGTATAGCCTGACTGCTCTGGATGCTGGTGCTCAAGCAGATGGTGGCGAACACCATCAAGAATTATCCGAGCAAAGACCTTGCCCGGCACTGAGAGCAGCGTCACCCCTCGGTAGTTGTTGCAGTCTTGGCAATCACCCTTCCCTTTCCAGAGAGGGACAACAAGGCTCCTCTTCCAGTCAGTTGGAATGATGCCTGTGTTCCAGGCAGAGCACAAAACTGCATGCAACGACACGAGTGCAGCATTTCCACCAGCCTTGAGAAGTTCAGCATGGATGCCACAGATCCCTGGAGCTTTACCCCATTTCAACCGGTTTACCGCAGCCTGTGTTTCCACAAGTGAAGGTGGACCACAGTTGATTGGAGGGTCAGCAACAGGGATTGTAACACTCCTGACATCCAACTCGACAGCTAGTGGATCAGCCTGGTACAACCGCTCAAAGTAACCGGCCCAGCAGGCCTTCACTTCGGACTCCTCTGTCAAGAGCCTACCACACTCTGATCTCACTGCAGTGCTCCGAGGGATGGGCTTGGATGAACGCAATGCACAAATTCCCCTGTAAGCGGGACGAGAATCACCTCACCACAGGTGATGCTCGACCCACTCACAGATTCCTCGCACATAGGCATCCTTATCCACCCTCAGTGCACGTACAGTTTTAAGCCTCAATTCCCTGAACAGCTCAGCTCTGCCATTCAGCCTGGCCCTGCGACTCTGGTCAATGGTATCCAGTGTCCCTTGAGAGACAAAATTCTTTTTTGCCCTCCGGTGAGTTCCAAGACATCCACCGGCAACATCAAGGACGGTGGTCTTGAAGGCACTCCACAACTCTTCAGGATCCCCCAAAGCACCCAGACCCCCCCCACCAATCTCCACTCAGCTTGTTCGCAAACTCCTCAGCTATCCTCTCATCCTTGAGCTTGCCAACATCCAGCCGAGGCTGGGATGGTACCATTCTCCTGGATTTAAGGTGCAACTTCAGAGTTGTTACAACAAGCCGGTGATCAGCATTGAGGAACTGACCACTCCGGTAGACGCTGCAGTTCTGGATCATCCTCTAGCGACCATCAACGAGGACATGGTCAATCTCCTTTGCCACACCATCAGAGTTGGAATACCAAGTCCAGCGATGAGCTTGTGGGCGCTGAAACCATGAACCGGCCACCCTGAGTCGATGACTTCTTGCAAAGTCAAGGAACTTGGTACTATTCAGGTTCAGTTCCAGACCCATGGGGACCAACACGTCTCATAACCATCCCTATCAGTTCCAGTCGATGCATTGAAATCCCCCAAGACAAGAAGTGTATCTCGTCTGGAGCACTGATCAACCACACACTCGAGTGTGGCGTAGAATGTGTCCTTCACGGTGGGATCACTCGCCTCAGTCGGAGCAGTTACAGAGACCAGGGAAATGACACCTCAGGAGTGACGAATCCTTCGTCTCATAATACGCTCATTGACCGGTGTTACCTCATTTATCATTGGAGTCAGATTATTGGACACAGCTACAACAACTCCTTGGGTATGGCAACCATCAGAGCGACCAGACCAATAGTAGGTGTAACCACCCACCATTATCTCGCCGCAATCCGGTCTCCGAACCTCAAAGTGCTGCAATACCGATGTCCAAACGCTTGAGCTCAGATGATAACAGACAGGTGATCATCCTCTCTTTGGGATAAGACATTCCAGGCACCCACCCGAAGGGACCGCCTCAGGTTAACCCAAGGAGACCGCCATCTGGTAGACTACACCTCAGCACCACTCCGACACACTCTGGCGCAATCTGACCCGGGAAAGTTACCCCCCAGTTTTCCTCCTATCATCAAAAATTGGGGGTCCCAAAGGCTTTGTCCCAATCCCGTCATCCGGTGAGCTGCCCTGCGAAGGGAAGCTGCACAGGAGGTACTCCCACGGAGTGGGTTTTCAGATATCTTTGCGTTTTTGTGTTTTGCGGAATGAAGGGTTTTACGGTGGCCGGAGTGCAAATCCTGTCACCAACCTCCTAATGAGAAGTAACCCAACTGCAGGAGGATGTCCTCAGATGCAGATGGCACCAGATACGGATGGCCGTTGGCTCACAAGGAGCTCCTCCGCCCTTTGACAGGTTTTCTTTTTAATCCTGCTGGGTGTCCATATCCAAACACCCTCCTCACCCAAAAACCTGGTGGGGGAGATGGTTTAGTTGCCAACAACCTAACCATGGAACAGGTTATTGTAGGTTTACATGATACCTGTAGCAAGTCACAGATCTAATCTAGCCTGACCTGACATTACCCAAGTACGCTGAAGTCTCCAGAGGCCAAGGATATCTAACGTCTAACCCTAACTCTTACAGTGCTGCTTTTATCCTCACTCAACCACCCTCACCGCAATGTGTGGTTGCATATCACTGATCTTGGGATTTTGCAATGAAACACGATTTGCAGCTTCGCCCTCCCGACATCTCTTTGCTGACCCTTGCTCGCTGACCACCCATCACCCATGCTCATGTTTTACCTGTTCCCGAATATTATGGTCTTCTAACATTTGAGGACTCCTTTCTAAGATTACGAATCTCTCCTTCCAGGTTGCTGCTGCGACTCCAGACATTTTGTTTCAAACATTCCTCTCACAGGATGTCTCTGATTCTTCCACATCGCTCCCTGGCTGTTCTCTTTTCCATTGTGACAGTCTAGATCTCCACCCTGGTATCAGCATTGCTGCTGTTGTCAACAATTCCATCGCACATTGCCCATTTTTGGGGTAACTCAGTCCACCACCTGAGGACACCTCTGGCGGTGCATTCCTCGCCACAAACATCTCACATTTGTCAGCAAGATGTATCACCCATTCAACTCAACGTACCCTTCCATTTCTGTTAACATGAACCAACTAATGGCAACTCATCCCAATTCTCTATTCGTAATATATGGAAATTTTAAATTCAACTAGAACTGCCACTTTATAACTGCTGGCAGTGATGACCGGGTACCCAGTCCGTCCGCCTTTGACACAACGTGAGACTTAAATCATAGTCGCAATTTTCACATTGAAAGGATAAGCGGTGCCAGAGAAAACATTATTTAATAGTGATACAAACACAGGCCTGCTTTGAGACGGCGTGGAACAGACGAGTTACGAACCGGGCAGCACAAAGCATTCAATTTCATTATCACTGGCTTCCAGATTCAAATAATACTGGCTCCCAAACCGTGTGACCGATCAGGTTGAAATTTTAAACTTTTGTTTCGCATGTCGCCTGAATTATAAATTTGAAGTTTCACAGATATAGAGGCAGCGGTTCCAGAGTAAACATTAATTAATATTTATCCTTCAATCCAAGATGGTGGCCAAACCATGTGACTTGTGATGTCATAATTTGCACCACGTGTGCAAACACGATGGTGGATGATAACTGCAATTTTTCGCTTCTCCAGGTGAAGCAGTTCCAGAGAAAACATTATTTAATATTTTTCTTAAAACCAACATGGCTGCCAAACCCTGGGCCCGATCCCGTTGAAATTTCAAACCCTCATTCCGCATGAGTGGTCCACCATAAAGGTGATGTTTCACATTTATTGATGCAGTTGTTCCAGAGTAAACATTAATTAATATTTTTCCTTCAATCCACTATGGCTGCCAAACGTTGCGTCGTACCTCAAAAAGGGGTGAGAACTTTTTATTTGTCATGGAGAGGTGGTCATATTGGTGGAGTTTCGCCTGGATCTGTTCAGTCGTTTCAGAGAAAAAGACATTTAAAGATATTATTTTTCAATCCAAGATGGCTGACGAACCATGTGACTTGTGACATCACAAATTTAGATTCTGCTTCCAACTGGGTAGTGGAACACGTTTGTGAAGTTTCGTGTTAATCGGTAAAGGTGCGTTTTTCTATCCAAGATGGCCGCCAAACCATGTGACGTCTGACGTCATAATTTTTACCACGCGTACAGACACGATGGTAGATGATAATTGCAACGTTTCGATTCGTGAGGTTAAGCGGTTCCAAAGAAAACATTATTTAATATTTTTCTTAAATCCAACATGGCGACCAATCCGTGTGACTTATCAATTCGAAATTAACAAACTTATATCGCCTACGTGTCCCGAATATAGTTCTGAAATCTCTCCTTCATTGGACCAGCACTTCTGGAGAAGAAGATGTTTGAAGGTTTTAGGGTTTTTTCAATATGGCCGCCAAACCATGTGACCGATCAAGAAGAAATTAACAAACTTGAGAAAGGACCTCATGGGGAATATATGTGTGAAGTTTCGTCTTAATCTGTCTTGCCCTTCTGGAGAAGAAGATTTTTAAAATTTATTCATTTTCAATCCAAGATGGCTGCCGAACCTTGTGACCTATGCTATCATAAATTTAAATTCTGCTTTCCATCGTCGACCCGAACAAGTCTGTGAAGTTTCGTGTAAATCGGATAAGGTCTATTTTTCGATCCAAGATGGCCGCCAAACCATGTGACTTCTGAGGTAAATTTTTTTTACCATGTATGCAGACTTGAGGTGGGAAAGCACTTGCAAATTTTTGCTTCGATGGCTTATGAAATTCCAGAGAAAACATTATTTAATATTTTTCTTAAATCCAACATGGCGGCCAAACCATGTGACCTATCACTTCGAAATTAACAAACTCGCATCGCATACATGTCACGAATATAGTTCTCAAATCTCGCCTTCATTGGACCTGTGGTTCTGGAGAAGAAGATGTTTGAAGGTTTGAAGGTTTTTTCAAGATGGCCACCAAAGCATGTGACCTATCAACAAGAAATTAACAAACTTGAAAGAGGACCTAAAGGGAAATATATCTGTAAAGTTTCGCCTCAATCTGTCTAGCCCTTCTGGAGAAGAAGATTTTTTTTAAGAAAAACACTAAAAAACAAGATGGCGGCCAAATTACGTCATCGATGACGTCAAGAAAAACATTTTCGTCAGTGACTTGAGGAGTAGATTACGCTCAAAAATTTTCAGATTTTTCCCATACGGCGTTCTACTTGACAAATTTTCACCGGTATATCGCTTCACCTATGACGTCACGAAAAATCACTCGTGTTCCCCATAGGAAGCTTAGTAAAATGTATCAAACGAAAAAAATTTCTATTGCACGGTTTCCGAGATACAGATGTCCAAAGTTTATCGTTTTTCTCAAGATGGCGCCCGCACCACGTGACCAATGACGTCATAATTATAACTTGATTGTGCTATCAAAAAAGATACATACTATGGTGAAAATTTCGTGTCGATCGGACTTAGTGTTCCAGAGAAAATGATTTTTAAAGCGAAAAAGGGTGCAAAATGCCAGCGGAAAAAGAAAAAGAATAAATAAACAGAAGAAAAACAATAGGGTACCCTAATAATGCCACTTGGCTGGAAGTTGACACGAGCACAACAAGCAAATGCACTGTAGCTAAAGCTTAATGTTACCTTGCCAATCTGACCGAATCTGTGAATCAAATATTTTGATCAAGATCATTGCAGGAAGCACAAGTGGCATGTGGATTCATTTTCTCCACAACAGTTAACAGAAGCTATTTGGCTGCAATATACAGATATATATCTGTATATTTCCAGCAGTGTGTGTGTGTGTGTGTGTGTGTGTGTGTGTGTGTGTGTGTGTGTGTCTGTGACCGCTGTTTCTTGACAACCACTGGTCCGATCTAATTGAAACTTGCCAACTACATTGCTGGGGCCCTGTGGATGTGCCTTTTCAAGGTTTGATATTAATCGGACAAGTGCTTCCCAAGTTATGGCCATTTATTTACCAAACCAATGACAGGACACGTTGCTGCATAGGCGTGGCCGATGGGGAAGAGAACCTACGCCGCGTTCCCCATTACGGGTTACAACATACAGACTTCCGGATAATGATGACTTTGTGTATTCTAATAATTTCTCGATTAGTTATGCACATTTATAGATAAACACAATGCCCCAAGTTATGATCGTTTTCATACGAGACGGTGCATAAATTTCGGTAACATCAGAGTGAGCTGGTGTGCTCTGAACCAGGAAGCAATTTTTTTTTTTTTTGCACGTAGGTTTTTTTTTCTCTCTCTCTCTTCTCTTCTCTTTGTGTTTTTCCTTGTGATGACATTGCGAAAAGGCAAAATACGTTGGCGCTAATTGAATAATTGGCCATTAAAACTAAATTACGAATAATCATAACTGCGATATGCAAACTTCCGGAGAGTGAGGACTTAACTTCCGGACTTCCGGATAGTGACGAGTACTGTATTCTTTCTCGATTTATCGACTTACTGTATTCTTTCTTTCTCGATTTTCTTAAACAAAATGCCCCAATCCAGTTATCGTTTACGACAGCGAAGGAACAAAGCTGCGCGTCATGCACACACAATGGAATCTAATGAAGCACGAGCTGCTTGCTTGACATGCAACACGCGTGACAAGGCGTCGTGCAGCTGAAACGGATGAAGAACGAACTGCTCGTTTGGCAGACAACATTGAACGCGAGGCAAGGCGTCGTGCAGAAGAAACGGATGAAGAACGAGCTGCTCGCTTGGCAGACAACATTGAACGCGAGGCAAGGTGTCGTGCAGAAGAAACGGATGAAGAACGAGCTGCTCGCTTGGCAGACAACACTGAACGCGAGTACGGCCTGTGTGGTTGTTGTTTCTGGCACATGGTTTGAAAGTTTTTTGTTTTGTTTTGTTTGCACATACGGCCATGCACGTATGGGCATGCAGTAGTACTAACAAAAGGCAATGTGTGTCAGTGTGTGTGTGTCAGTATGTGTGCGTCTCCTCCATTACTCTAAAACTATAAACCAAGCAGCCTGAAACATGGGCGTCCGCAGAAAAAATGCAGGGGGGGGCAATCTTATCCTGAGATCGCCGTGTGAAGTGTGAAGACATCTTTTTGCTAAGATTACTGTAAATAACAGAACAAAATGTTAACAATTCTTCACATAGAAGACACACGATTGATCGAATGTCATGACATTTGGCGTGGAAGATAGTGTTTTTTCGTTCATTCCTTCTGTGTTGCGGCTATTTATTTTATTTCAGTAACAAAACTCATGCTAATTTTCTACGTTGGATTTTATACAAAATAATCAAACTAAATGCGCTTGATTTGATTGTTATAGAGTCTGGGGAAGACCAGTGTATTAAATTTGTATTGTTCTGTTAACCTCATTTTTCTTATTTTTCAGGAATGTGAATTGGATATCAGGAGGTTCTTCAAAAAACGTAAGTCTGATGACTGACAACAATCAAGACACCCCGGGTACATAGGAGACGCATGTTGAACCAGCAGAGCAGCGCAGAGGGGGACATCACGAGCAGTTACTCACAGCAACCAATCAGATGCCACCCCAAACACCACTTGCGAAAGTGGCCAATAACTTGCCTCATCATCTGGACATTGGATCATACGTCAAAACCACAGAACATTTGACCAATAATCGATGATATGACCTCCTGATGAACACATACGTCCCACCAACTGATTACAGCTATCAGAACGATCCACAGGGCTCCCGCTGTTTCCGCCACACGTGGATAAACCAATAGTCTCCATGGCTGGCCTACTCAAGTCACTTGAAAGGTGCTCTGTGCAAATACTGTGTGCTGTTCCCTCAACCAGTGCACCGAGGTCTAATGGGTGCGTTCATCGTGACTCCTTTTGTTAAATGTAAAGACTTCAATGAGTGTGCGAGGAAGCACATGCTTTCCTCCTGGCACAAAGGCGCACTGCAAGATGCCAACAATTTCCTCACCACCGTGCAAAGGCCAGAGTTGACCATCGTGAGCCAGATGGACCGAACAGTCAACAAAGCAGTCACTCAAAACCGAGAGAAACTGTTCCCCATACTATCCAGCATTCTGTTCTGCTGCAGCCATGACATTGCATTGAGGGGGAAGGAGAGTACATCGGGGAATCTCTGTGACCTAATGCGATTCAGGATGGAAGCAGGGGACACGGTCCTGAAGGATCACATGGAGGGCGCAAGCAAAAATGCGAGATACACATCAGCTTGTGTACAGAACGAGCTGATAGTTCTCTCCGAAGAAGTAGTAAGAGACAATATTGTGAAAGCTGCAAATGAATCAAATGGATTCTCTATCATTGCAGATGAAACTGCTGACATATCAGGCACCGAGCAACTGTCCATTGGAGTACGATTTGTAGCGCTGCAGGAACAACGGAATGACTCAGCCACCATACGTGAGGAATTCCTTGGATTCATTCCACTGGAGAGGGTGGACGCTGCAACAATCGCAGATACTATCATCGACCAAGCAAAAAAATTTGGTCTTGACCTCGACAAGCTCCACGGCCAAGGCTACGATGGATGCTCAACCATGGCAGGAAAAGACAATGGTGTACAGGCCCGTATCTGGAACACCTATCCCAAAGCTGTTTTCGTGCACTGCTCTTCACATCGACTGAATTTGGTGGTTCATGATCTGAATTCTGTCGCAGATGTGAGGAATACGACTGGAACTGTGAAATCTCTCATTAAATTCTTCCGTGACAGTCCCAAGCGCAGGAGACTGGTTCCAAATATACCTTTGTTGTGTGAAACCAGATAGAGCACAAAGTACAAAAGCATCCGCATCTTTTCAGAGAACTTTTGTGATATCTATGCACAACTGGAGCAACTGGAGGCAAACCAGCATGAGTCACAGAGTACGCGTCAGACGGCGTATCGGCTGAGGTGTGCTGCAGGAAGCACAGTGTTCCTCATCTGTCTGAAGATCATTGCGAAGTACTCAGCGATGTTGGAGCCAGTGACCCAACAGCTGCAGGGAGTCGACATGGACATGATGGGAGTCCGAGATCACATCGACCTGTTGATGAAGGCTTTCCGAGCTCACCGGGATGGTGCAGACCGTGTGTTCTCAGAAGATGTCATCCCTGAGGTGAAAACCTTGGCAGAAGAACTTGGCATAGACTCGACTATGCGTCGGCGATGCGCACGCCAGGTCCACCGGCCGAATGTAGGAGGCTCCATTGAGGAGTACTATCGCCGCACCATCTATGTCCCGTACATGGATTCCTTGATCCAGTCTCTGGAAAGTCGCTTTTGTGAAAGTAACACGCCATAATTTCACATTTTCGCACTACATCCGAGAGATATGCAGCAAACAGAAAGAGATGAATTCAAGCACATTGTTTCATCTGTCAAGGAAATGTATGGCATTGACAACCTTGTAGGAGAAGCTCTAGCGTGGTATGACATGCAGAAGCATAAGCCACTGGATGACAACTCTCTGGGTATGATCGAGCAGGTGAAGCAGACCACTCTGTTCCCTCCTGTGCGCAAGGCTATCCTCATCCATTGCACTGACTCTGCCTGCAACATCATGTACAGTGGAAAGGTCCTTCAGCACACTGCGCAGGGTGAAGACCTGGTTAAGATCAACGATGAGTGATAAACGTCTGTCCGCCCTCTGCATGCTAAGTGTCCACCGCGACAAAGTGAACAGCCAGAAGACCGAGCTAATGAACAGGGTCATTGACAATTTCGGAAGAGATCCCCGACGGCTCCAATTCCTGTTCCAAGAGTAGTAACCTGCTCTAACTGAATGAACTGTTCAGAAATGTTTATGTTATTTTATTCATTTTGTATTTTGCATGTAATTTTTTCAAATTTTTGATTTTCCAGGGGGGGGCATTTGTCCCCCCCCCTTGCCCCTGCCTGCCGACACCCATGGCCTGAAACTTGGCATGCATCTTATGAAAACTCCAAGGAAGTGCAAGAGAGAAAATTGGGTGTTTGGGTTAATTAAAACGCCCCTTGTGAAGATAATTAATGGCCTTATTTAATTATATTGTTATGAATTCTCACCGGCCGGCGTGCGGACAGCCGCTTTCAGCCGAATTGCGGCCGTACGCCCACCGGACGGACAATTCAGTCGCGAACTTCCGGAACAACTCCGAAAATCAGTCACGGGTGAGCTCCAAGCACACCACAACCTTGTCCGCAATCTTCCCGCGTGTTACAGGGTCCGATCACCAAATAATCGATTTACCTAATTATTCGCGTGGGTAGATTACCGAGAGATTGTACCTCTGCGAGGCCTGCTTGGATACGAGCCGCTTAAGCAGCTAGCTCCGTTTTTGGATAACCGAGCGGGGTATTATCGCGAGGCCTCGCTGGACCCGATTCTATTATCAGCTATTAAAAAGCCCTCTATTATTCCGAAATGCAATACGGCAGTTCAATGGAGGGAAAATGACGCGACGAACAGGCCAACATTTTCAGAAGCACATTTCTTTTCAAACAACACATAAGCACGTAAGCAGTCATGCAATGAATAGGGGAAGCACGCATGCAATTATGCAGCCAAACACAATGCAAAGGAAAGAGCCAACACCGTCTATCTATTATGTACAGTCACATATACAGTTTTACTTGACGGACTCAGTGCCACAACTTTCATACAAAGAAAAGCAAGGAAAAACCCCCTCAAAGACGAGGGGGTAGACTGGACCTCTCGGGGTCTTTATAAACCTGGAGCTTTGAGGACCGAAGGATCTCCAGGAGGCCGCGCAGGTTATCTTCACCTCAGACTGTTCGGTGCTGGTGGGCGAGCTCTCTCTGGCTCCCTTCACGTCCCGAACACGAACACGCAGCTCCGCGCGGCACAGCAGGTTTGGCCGTGCTCGCGTCTCTTCCGCTTTCAGCTTCGCCACTGACTGCAGGCTTCAGGCTCCAGGCTCCAGGCTCCAGGCGCTCCGAACCCCGACAGACACTATACCGACTGACGCGCTTGGTATTCCGCTCGCCCTTATATAGGGCCTGAGAGAGGAGATTTGATCTCCGCACTTTCACCTCTGACCTCCACTGGCTCCGCCCCTCTCGCACTCTTGATCCGAATTCCGAGGCGAAGCTTGCACAGAGCGGACGTGCACGAAATCACCGACTTGCGCGGCAAGCAAACCCCCGCGTCTGCCTGCAGCAATGCCGTTTGATGGAGTGGAGACTTTTTTTTTGCTTTACACCGTTTTGCGTGTGCTTTCATTTCAAAATACTAGTACGTGCCCGTATGTGAGTGGCCATACGTGCTAAAAAAAAATAAAAAAACAACCACACAGGCCATTCCTTCGCTCTCCTAAACTACGACTGGATTGGGGCATTGTGTTTATCTATAAATGTGGATAAGAAATCGACAAATTATTAGAATACAGTAAGTCATCACTATCCGGAAGTCCATACGTTGTAGCCCGTAATGGGGAACGCGCTGGGTGCAAAACGCCAAGCAACATGTCCTGTCATTGGTAACTGAGGATCTCTTCCCCATCGGCCACGCCTACGCAGCAACGTGTCCTCTCATTGGTTGGTAAATAAATGGCCATAACTTGGGAACCACTTGTCCGATTAATATCAATGCTTGAAAAGGCACATCCTCAGGTCCCCAGCAATATACCTGGCAAGTTTCAATTAGATCGGACCAGTGGTTGTCGAGAAACAGCGGTGTCTCACACACACACACACACACACACACACACACACACACACACACACACACACACACACACACACACACACACACACACACACACACACACACACACACACACACACTGCTGGAATTATAGATAGATTAATGCAAATATACTACTAGTTACTGCAATATATTAATAGTCAGTTGTTTTCGCGTGGGTAGACCCCCCCTAATAGTCCCTGTGTCGGAAGAGGCGACCAAGGTTGTGTCAGGAAGGGCATCCGGTGTAAAACATGTGCCAAATCACTATGCGGATCATAACGGATGATCCGCTGTGGCGACCCCTAACGGGAGCAGCCGAAGGAAGAAGAAGAAGATTAATAGTCCGTTGTTTCTGCAAGTGAAGGGGTATGTCGACAGCCCACATGGACGTGGTAGAAATGGGTACAAATGAATCTCCATGGGGTGTGTGCGTGTGTGTGCGTGTGTGTGTGTGTGTGTGTGTGTGTGTGTGCGTGCGTGCGTGCGTGCGTGCGTGTGTGTGTGTGTGTGTGTGTGTGCGCGTGCCTGTTCTTGGCTACATGTATGCGGTGCGCGAGTTTCGCGGCGCGCGATCTGAACTCGAACTTGGGCCTGTGGCCCGTGGTGCTGTGGAGGAGGTGACGCCACCGTCTCGCGAACCATGTACTTGTGCAGCGCCAAAGCCACGCAGGACGTGTCACCGTGCAGTACAGGTGTGGGGAAATCCGTGCATGTGTGTGAGTGAAAGGTTGAGTAAATTGCCGGTGTGCGTGCATGTTTAGTATAGAACTCGAGAAGGTTTGAGGAATGCGTGCGGGGGATCGTGCGGAGGAAAGTTTGGGGGGAACTGCATGCAGGCAAGCCTTTACTAAATAGCATTAGTTTTGATTGTTAAATGTTCCCGCCTGGTTTTATCTAGAATACGGTGATTAGAAGGAAAATGCTGCTGTTTGAACGCGTTTTATTGCCCCGGTAATGCCTTGGTATGCTGCCTTCCCATTCCCTCCCCTCCCGTCACCTTCCCACTCCCTCCCCTCCCGTCGTCTTCCCACTCCCTCCCCTCCCGTCGCCTTCCCACTCGCTCCCCCCCCCTTTCCCACTCCCTACCCCCCTCACGTCGCCTTCCCATTCCTTAACTCCCCACACCCGTCGCCTTCCCTCCCCCCTCACGTCACCTTCCCACTCCCTACCCCCTCCCTCACGTTGCCTTCCCACTCCCTACCCCCTCACGTCGCCTTCCCATTCCCTACCCCCCTCACATCGCCTTCCCATTCCCTACCCCCCCCCCCCGTGCTGCCTTCAGTGTTGTTGTGATTACCCAGAGCCCTACAATATCTTCCACATGACCTGGTTTAAAAGATGTTTCCTTTTATTTTCACATCAACTTGAAATTCACAAAATTGTAACAACAAATATTGATTTCTGACACATCCTTGTTGGCAAAATCTCACCTTGCTTTGGCTCTTCAGTTCACAAAGTTGCTTTTCCTTTGCTGTTGAGGACCAATTCACCTGAAAATGCAACAGAGTTTTATTCCTCGCATTACATGTGTATAGTATCACCTTCAAACATTCTCACCACCTGTTGGCCTCACCTTCCCCAACTCCTGCGTGACGTTTGATGCATTAAGGGCGAATACAATCTCACGAGCTCCCAAATAAAGCCTGTCACTCTCTTCAAGCAACAGCAAACTCGAGCAGTTAACGGTGTCGTTCCTTGTGAAGAACAGCACCCCGGCAGCCTGCAAGTCTTCATATTGAACGTGCAAACCGGGAGGGAAACAAACAGCAGGTGCGCAAAACGAGCGATGAATAAACTCATTCCAAAACTAGAACCGCAGTCGATACGGCACATCCCTCCACCTGGCTGAACAGTTCACGTTCTGTATCCCACCGGTAGGCTGGGTCTGCATCCGGACCTGAACCACAATCTCATCGGCTTGGTCTTGTTACCTGGCCAACTCATCCAGCAAGTGTTGTCAGAATCCGTTCATGAAATATCATGCTATACCTGTACATCGTTTATGGCCCTCTCTCTCTCAATGGTGAAGAATCACTTAGATAAAAAATTTTAATCTCGTGTCTGGATCTTCACCAACATCGAACCAAATTGGTTTTTGTCGCCCATCCAACCGATCCACCAAGTTTCGTCCGAATCTGTGAATAGCCTATCGAGATATCCCGTTGTACAATGGTAACGATGCTGGTCAAGCTTCATCGAGTGAAGGTAGAAGGATTGAAGATTTGGATTCTAAGCTTCTGAAAACTAAGCTCGTTCCCGAAAAGTGACTACACCGCTATCAGATTGTCAATGAAAAACTCCGCTGGCGCTTACTGATGACTTTCAGAAAGAAGATAACACACCTGTGCCCTTATGGATCTCGTGTAACAAGTCCAATACCGATGTGGTGATGGACTTTTAAAATGAAGGACAACTTTGGATGGGTACGAGAACTCTGCCTACAAACATGGAAGAACTCCTCGGAATGGTTATCTCCACTACCAAAGGTGGAAGGAGGTTATGTCAAAAAGTTGTGGACGGATTCACATGAAACTTGGTGGACACGTCGGGTGTGTGACAACGAAGAAAGGATTCGATTTTGGTGAAGATCCGAATCCTGATCTGGATACGAGAATTATTTAATTTTTTAAGTGATTCTATACCATTGAGCGATTGGGCCAAAAACGATATAGTACTGGATAGCGTGATATTTCAAAAATGTATCGGGCCCGATATGTTCTCATGGATCAGGTATTACCTGGAGTGCCCTTCTAGTTCAAATTGTTTTCAAATAAAAGTGGAAGCCATTCTCAATATTTTGAGAAAAACAAACCAAATTCAATTAAGCCGGTAGTCTCACCCAAGCTCTCCCTCTTCTTAAGCCCCACTTGTTCACATCCACACCTTGTGATTGTATTACACCATTCTTCGGAACAGATGACTTCATTGAAAACATGTTCCAGTTTGAAGCCGTCCGCTCTGCATCCCGAGCAGACGAAAAGCATGTGTTCTCACGAAAACAACTGCTACATTGTGTCCAACCTCAATTTTTTTATTTTTTTTTTCCAACTTCAACCCTTTGCGGACAATGACAGAAGGATATCGTCACAAACACATGGTAAGCTGTAATCTCGCAAATTAGAAACAGTCTGTGTTCTTGACCTTCGGGAGTGAAGCGTTATTTGATGCGGTGAGGCTTCATTTTCCCCAAGGCAAGGTCATCGTTGCCACAACAGCCGAGGGATATTTTCAACACTCATTTGAGAAAAGGGAGTCCTGTTCGGTCCTTGTAGCCAACTGTATCAGATGATACGAGCTCCGTGGGAAAGGTAATGAATTACCTCCGCCACAGAGGGTGGACCAATGTTATGTTTTCACCCGTTTGTCTGTCTGTCTGTGTGTCTGCCTGTAAGTACGATATCTCAAAAATTTGTGGACGAATTCAGATGAAACTTGGTGGATGAATTGATTAGGTGACCAGAACAAGCCAATTAGATTTTGATTCAGGTCTGGATGCCGTTCCGGCCGAGCGATGGGATACAAAACAAACTGTTCAGCCTGGTGGGGGGATGCGCTCATCGAGTGATGTTGTCGTTCCAGCCTGCATTGCATATGCTCACGAGACATATGGTACGATCAATTATTATTAAACAATGTTGATGATATTCCCATAATATTAAATTATTATTATTATTATTATTATTATTATTATTATCATCGTGGAGCACAAACTCAGTGGTAATATGGTTTTGTCTCTTGCATTTCCCGAGTAAATAGGATTCAAAAACTAACTGCAAACCTGACGCCTGTGAAAGATTAGTGTTGTATTAATCCCATGGTGTCTCACAATAGTAGACTTGTGGGCCACACCATGGCCCAACTTTAACACCACATGATTTGAGCACAAACTTGTCCGATTTTTTTTTTTTAAATGATCAAACCTTCTTGGCCTACAATTGTGCTGACACGTCAGATCTCCGAACACAAGGAAGAGCAAACTTATGATTTTCTGGATGTGTACTCCAAAAATAAAAACGTCATACATCCCGAAATGAAAAAGGTAGTATGCGCTTTATCAAGGTGTCTTATCATACATAACCCCTAGAGCAGTGTTTCTCAACGTTTTTTTGTCCCACGCCCAACTTTGATTTTCAAAAAAACCCGTACGCCCCACCATGATTGGAGACATTACAGTATATTGGATTCGCTATATATGCTAGATATCCCTTATTGTCGGCTTTTCCGTCTGTGTGTGTGTGTGTGTGTGTGTGTCTGCAACGCGAGGCTCCACAGCACGAACCACCAAACCGATTTCGATGAAACTTTGCTAACAAGTGGAATATATACTGGGAATGTGCGCGTTTGAATTTCGTTGCCTAGCAACCACCCGTTGCTGTGCAGCGGCCAAAAAACCGCGTACAGTATTTTCAATACTTGTCCTTCAGTTTTGAATGTACAGAAACGAGACTTCGGAATTAAACACTTCGAGATAATTAGAAAATTTTACTTGAGCCGATTTTTGATTGAGGTTTTATTTTTCAAATTGTAGTCCTTCAAAAATCGGGTGTCTATTTACCGTCATTTAAGGTGTGTATACAATGTTTGTAAGGAACTACACCGTCATTCCACCTTCGATCTCCTCGATCCAAACGTTATTGACCAAAGTGAAAAAAGATCCAAAATAAATGGAATCACCGGCATTTCTGTCTTTGTGGATTTCTAATAATATGTTTATTTATTTTCCGTAACCGATTCCACGACCCACACACCACCTTCAATTATTTATTTATTTTCCGTAAACAATTCCACGACCCACACACCACCTCCAATTATGTATTTATTCACTGAAAACGATTCCACGACCCACACTCCGCCTCCAATTATTTATTTATTAACTGAAAACGATTCCACGATCCACACACCACCTTCAATTATTTATTTATTTACCAAAAACGATTCCACGACCCACACACCACCTTCAATTATTTATTTATTTACCGAAAACAATTCCACGATCCACACACCACCTTCAATTATTTATTTATTAACCGAAAACAATTCCACCAACCACACACCACCTCCAATTATTTATTTATTTACTGAAAACAATTCCACGACCCACACACCACCTCCAATTATTAATTTATTTATGTACTGAAAAAGATTCCACCATCCACACACCACCTTCAATTATGTATTTATTCACTGAAGACGATTCCACGACACACACTCCGCCTCCAATTATTTATTTATTTACCGAAACCGATTCCACGACCCACACACCACCTTCAATTATTTATTTATTTTCTGTAAACAATTCCACGACCCACACACCACCTCCAATTATGTATTTATTCACTGAAAACGATTCCACGACCCACACTCCGCCTCCAATTATTTATTTATTAACTGAAAACGATTCCACGACCCACACACCACCTTCAATTATATATTTATTTACCGAAAACGATTCCACGACCCACACACCACCTTCAATAATTTATTTATTTACCGAAAACAATTCCACGATCCACACACCACCTTCAATTCTTTATTTATTTACCGAAAACGATTCCAGCAACCACACACCACCTCCAATTATTTATTTATTTACTGAAAACGATTCCACGACCCACACTCCACCTCCAATTATTTATTTATTTACCGAAAACGATTCCACGATCCACACACCACCTTCAATTATTTATTTATTCACTAAAAACAATTCCAGGACCCACACTCCGCCTCCAATTATTTATTTATTTTCCGTAAACAATTCCACGACCCACACACCACCTCCAATTATGTATTTATTCACTGAAAACGATTCCACGACCCACACTCCACCTCCAATTATTTATTTATTAACTGAAAACGATTCCACGATCCACACACCACCTTCAATTATTTATTTATTCACTAAAAACAATTCCAGGACCCACACTCCAGCTCCAATTATTTATTTATTTTCCGTAAACAATTCCACGACCCACACACCACCTCCAATTATGTATTTATTCACTGAAAACGATTCCACAACCCACACTCCGCCTCCAATTATTTATTTATTAACTGAAAACGATTCCACGATCCACACACCACCTTCAATTATTTATTTATTTACCGAAAACGATTCCACGACCCACACACCACCTTCAATTATTTATTTATTTACCGAAAACAATTCCACGATCCACACACCACCTTCAATTCTTTATTTATTTACCGAAAACGATTCCATCAACCACACACCACCTCCAATTATTTATTTATTCACTGAAAACGATTCCACGACCCACACTCCATCTCCAATTATTTATTTATTTACCGAAAACGATTCCACGATCCACACACCACCTTCAATTATGTATTTATTCACTGAAAACGATTCCACGACCCACACTCCGCCTCCAATTATTTATTTATTTATTTACCGAAAACAATTCCACGATCCACACACCACCTTCAATTCTTTATTTATTTACCGAAAACGATTCCACCAACCACACACCACCTCCAATTATTTATTTATTTACTGAAAACGATTCCACGACCCCCACTCCACCTCCAATTATTTATTTATTTATTTACCGAAAATGATTCCACGATCCACACACCACCTTCAATTATTTATTTATTTACCGAAAACGATTCCACCAACCACACACCACCTCCAATTATTTATTTATTAACCGAAAACAATTCCACGACGCACACACCACCTCCAATTATTTATTTATTTTCCGAAAACAATTCCACGACCCACACACCACCTCCAATTATTTATTTATTTATGTACTGAAAAAGATTCCACCACCCACACACCACCTCCAATTATTTATTTATTTAGCGTAAACGATTCCCCACCCACACACCACCTCCAATTATTCTCTTATTTACCGAAAACGATTCCACGACCCACACTCCGCCTCCAATTATTTATTTATTTCCCGAAAACGATTCCCCACCCACACACCACCTCCAATTATTTATTTATTTTCCGAAAAGGATTCCCCACCCACACTCCGCCTTCAATTATTTATTTATTTACCGAAAACGATTCCACGACCCACACTCCGCCTCCTATTATTTATTTATTTTCCGTAAATGATTCCCCAACCACACACCACCTCCAATTATTTATTTATTTACCGAAAACAATTCCACGACCCACACACGACCTCCAATTATTTATTTATTTCCCGAAAACAATTCCACGATCCACACACCACCTCCAATTATTTATTTATTTCCCGAAAACGATTCCATGGCCCACACACCACCTCCAATTATTTATTTATTTCCCGAAAACGATTCCACGACCCACACTCCGCCTCCAATTATTTATTTATTTTCCGTAAACGATTCCACGATCCACACACCACCTTAAATTATTTATTTACCGAAAACGATTCCACGACCCACACACCACCTCCAATTATTTATTATTTAAAGTGGGAGTGGCGTAGGAAAGTGGGCGTGGCTTATGAAAAATATTGTGTGGCTCGGAAGGTGTGGTCAAACAAGAGCATTGAGAGAAGTTTATCGGGTTTTCTGTGTGTGTGTGTGTGTGTGTGTGTGTGTGTGTGTGTGTGTGTGTGTGTGTGTGTGTGTGTGTGTGTGTGTGTGTGTGTGTGTGTGTGTGTGTGCGTGCGTGCGTATGTCTGCAATGCGGGGCTCCACAGCACAAACCAGCAAACCGATTATTTTTCAAATGGTAGTCCTTCAAAAATAGGGTGTCTATTTACCGTCATTTTTTTTTATGAGGAGTGCCAGTTGGCAAAATACGCAATAGGAAAAATCTTGCCAGGCAGAGGAACAATTGTATGTGAACCAATACGTCTTGGCAATGAATCTTCATCGGTGGATCGGTCAGAATGAAAAGCATCGTATCCAGCGCTTCGATCCTAACGAATCCCTCGTCGCCTCCAGGCTTGTACTACATATGTATTCAAAAGGCTTTATTAAAACTTCATTGCCAATTTTGTTCAATTGCTACTCACTTCAATGGGAGCCCTGCCCTTAACGCTGGCTGCAGATTTGTTTGATTTGAGGAACCAATTTTGTCAGTTTCAGCCTTAAATCACCACGTTTCATGATTTCCAGTCGATTTCTCTTAAAGTCTGTTCCCACTATCACGATGTTAGGCACGATTGAAATCGTGGTCTTCATTGTGGACTAATCGTGGTGATCCCATCAGATCTTATCAGATCTTGAGGTCAGTCGTGGCAATCGTGTTAATCGTAGAAAATGTTTGAACGGTTCAAAATTTTTATACGATCAACACGATCAATTGTCAATCGGGATCATCGTATCAGATCATATTGCATCGTAACAAAGCGCGACAGATCGCATCTAATCGTGCTTCCAAATCGTGGTGATCGGGATCGATCTTAGACAAGACAAACACCATGCTCTGTTGAGATGTGTTCTCAACTCTGTAAAAGTTCAAGAAACAATAAAGTCCATGGTCAGTCAGGCTGTATACGAGGTGTGTTCAAAAAGTATCCAACCTTAATTTTTCGTGCGTAAACAAATGAAGCTAGGGAGGCGTAGTTTGGTGCACGTATGTAGGCGATCCTAATCAGTATGCCTGAATATTTTCCCGCCTGCAGAAGCTCTCAGTCGCCGACAGATCGCCGATGAGTGAGGAAGTGTAAGTGAGCGCCGTTGGATTTTCGTTTTTGACAAAATGATGGAAAAACTTGAACAACGCTACTGCATCAAATTTTGTGTAAAGCTTGGCGATTCCCAAGTGGAGACTATCCGCAAGATTCAACAGGCCTTCGGGAACGAAGCAATGGGCACCACACAGATAAAAGAGTGGTACAACCGCTTCAAAGATGGTCGCACATCAGTGGAAAGTGAAGCACGTTCTGGGAGGCCCTCATCATCCCGAAATGAGATCGTCATTGACCAAGTGAGGACCCTGCTGATGCAGGATTGTCGAATCACGATCAGAGAACTTGCAGATGAAGCGGGCGTCAGCATTGGATCCGTTCATTCCATTGTGACTGAGGATTTGGGCTTAAGGAGAATCTCAGCAAAGTTCGTGCCAAAGCTGCTAACGATCGAGCAGAAGCAACTCCGTTTGGAGATCGCACAGGACATGCTGGAGACTGTGAACAGCGATCCCAACTTCTTCAACACAGAGATCACTGTGGTCTCATCGCCAGTGATCAGTCATTTTGTCAAAAACGAAAATCGGACGGTGCTCACTTACACTTCCTCACTCATCGGCGGTCTGTCGGCGACTGACAGCTTCTGCAGGCGGGAAAATATTCACGCATACGAATTAGGATTGCCTACATACGTGCACCAAACCACGCCTCCCTAACTTCATTTGTTTACGCACAAAAAATTAAGGTTGGATACTTTTTGAACACACCTCGTATATACCCGTCCGGGTCCAGTCGTAGCTCAAATCGTGATCACCCTCGATCATGATTGTGAAAGACATCACGACCACAATCGTATCCTATCATAACGGAGCGCATCAGTTCTTGATGAACGTATCGGAACGTATCTGCACGTACCAGATTGTCCCAATTCGGGGAACCCGATCGTGATGATCGTGTCAGATCGACACCCAATCGTAGACTCAATCAAAACAATCCTATCGGAACGTATGTGATCGTATATGAACGGAAGATCAGACTGTGACAGATCGTGACACCTGAAATTGACAAATCGAGAACAGATCGCATCCGAGCGCAACAAATCGTATCAGAACGTATCGACTCGCATCACCTCGTATCCAAACCTGAAATTTCAGAGAAATTCCATGATCAGCTACGAATGGCCAATCGTGGCGTTCGTAACGGATCGCATGACAGTGGGAACCTCGTGTTAGCTTGCAGCAAATCGGTAACAACACTAAATCCACATTCGACTAAATAAGATGATGGAAAATTTATCAAAACTTCCCTTGCCAAAGTAGTCGAGTTTGGGTATTTCTTTTCGCTCTCCCCAGACAGCCACATCATGGTTCCTTTGATGTTGAAAAGAGTTTTCACAGACTCATCTTGTTGCAACTCACATAACTCCGCTTGGTATTGCTCTGTACTTCAGATAAATCCACCAGAAATGGCTGAGTCAACCAAGAAGGGAACTCGTAGCAAAGCTATGAAAGCGATCATATATTGATTCATTAATTCTGAATCCTCATGCCCCCCCAAAATATTGCCACGCCCCACCGGTGGGGCGTGTGCCCCACCTTGAGAAACACTGCCCTCGTGTCTGGCAAGATGGCCTTGAGGTATGCACATGCCTCCGAGCCTAGGTACGAATCCCAACTCAGCTACAAACTATTGTCCTGGTGTTTTGCAAGCATGGCAAGGCATCGATGTGTGTGCTGTCCCTCGGATGGACGTTAAACTGGGCATCCTGTCTGCTGACATTAGTCGGTGGATGTTAAAGATCCCACGGTGTCATTTTGAAGAGTATGCGAGTTATTGCTGATACCCTGAATAAATTCCAAATTCCAGCTTATAACCTCCAGGGGGCATTGCATCAGTGGCACAGCCCTGCTCTCATCAATGATGCAACCGGCAGCTACATACTACAAAGGAAATGAAATGAATACAACACTTTGGAAAGATTCTGCAACTTTGATGCAACACGATAATGATGACGCTTACATATACTTATACTAGCGCGAGAACACACCTTGCCGTACTCCCGTCTCTCACTGATTGGTTTGAGGAGAACAAAGTTCAAAACAAAAATGCGGTTGCCAGCTCCGAGCCCCAACTTTAACATAATGGAAGCACACTGGCTTATCTTGGAATGCCGCCTGAGGATTGGAGGCAAGGAGCACAATCCACGACCCAACTTGCATTAGCTCTCAAAGAGAAATATTATGCCTGATATCTAACAAAACTCGGTGCAAAGTATTAGCAACAGAGACAAGACATGAAGAAGGAAATAAAAAGTGATGATAGCACTGCATTGTTTTTGGATTTGTTTGTTTTTTACCATCTGAATACTTTTAATGATGTCGCGTTTGAAGGCCGCTTTTGAGCAATAGGCAAATGTTAACAGAAACCTTACAGTTAAATGAAGCCGTCAGTCTGACAAGTCATCAAACTGACATTAATTTTAATAAAGGTCTGCAAACAAGTTGATTAACATTGGTGGCTTTCAGTACTCAGCCGCATGTATCGTTTTTGTATTGGTTCACGAAAAAAAATAAGTGATCACTATATTCGTTGTTGTTGTGTGTCTGTCTGTCTGTCTGTCTGTCTGTCTGTCTGTCTGTCTGTCTGTCTGTCTGTCTGTCTGTCTGTCTGTCTGTCTGTCTGTCTGTCTGTGTCCCGAGCATAGCTCTGTGGGTTTTGATCCGATCCTGATGAAATTTTGGTGGGAGGTTTATATCATGATCTAGTTGTGTTTTCCTGAGAATGGGTGTGGTGCGCCCATTATGGGCAGAGCCACGCCCAAAAAACATGTGTTTTTAGGGGGTAGCCGATTTCAATTTGCATCTTCTCCGAGGGGGTTTGTCAAATCTGACAGGGGGTTTCAGTATTTGGTTAGCCCAATGGCACCTGCATAGCCCCAAGGAGCTGGATTTTTCATTTTCGTCCCAAGGTCAAGGTCACAAGGTCACGAACTTTGAAAATTGCGATTTTGACATAAAAATCCATCTTCTCCGAGGGGCTTGTCGAATCTGGCAATGGTTTTGGTATTTGGTTAGCCCAATGGCACCTGCATAACCCCATGGAGCTCGATTTTTCATTTTCGTCTCAAGGTCAAGGTCACAAGGTCACAAACTTAGAAAATTGTGATTTTGACATTTAAAAAATCCATCTTCTCCAGGGGGGTTTGTCGAATCTGGCAGTGGTTTCAGTATTTGGTTAGCCCAATGGCACCTGCATAGCCCCACGGAGCTCGATTTTTCATTTTCGTCCCAAGGTCAAGGTCACAAGGTCACGAACTTAGAAAATTGCGATTTTGACATAAAAATCCATCTTCTCCGAGGGGTTTGTCGAATCTGGCAGAGGTTTTGGTATTTGGTTAGCCCAATGGCACCTGCATAGCCCCACAGAGCTCGATTTTACATTTTCGTCCCAAGGTCAAGGTCACAAGGTCACGAACTTAGAAAATTGCGATTTTGACATAAAAATCCATCTTCTCCGAGAGGTTTGTCGAATCTGGCAGTGGTTTCAGTATTTGGTTAGCCCAATGGCACCTGCATAGCCCCACGGAGCTCGATTTTTCATTTTCGTCCCAAGGCCAAGGTCACAAGGTCACGAACTTAGAAAATTGCGATTTTGACAAAAATCCATCTTCTCTGAGGGGTTTGTCGAATCTGGCAGGGGTTTCGGTATTTGGTTAGCCCAATGGCACCTGCATAGCATCATGTAGCTTAATTTTTCATTTTCGTCCCAAGGTCAAGGTCACAAGGTCACAAACTTAGAAAATTTCGAATTTTGACATAAAAATCATACGACCGCCCAAACTTTGAGAGCAAGGATGACAATATTTTTTATGCATAATCTTGAGGTCATTCCCCACCTAAAGTCTTGAAACCATTTTTCTCTATCTCGAACACCTTGCCCGTGGCGCCCCCTTCAACTTTGTTTTTACGCTGATTTCATCAAAGTATGGATAATCTGATGAGTGCGAAATGCCATATAGCCTATATGACGTTATATTGTTCCTGGAATGTTCCAGAGGAAGTTTTGCACCAAAGGTCATAATCCTTGACCTTTGACCTTTAAAGTTCACAAAGGTCAAATTTTCAAAGTTGTGGGAATCGAACCGGGTTTTCGACCTTCTTCGACGAACTAGCTCCAATAAGCTATAGCACGTATCCTGTTTCCTTATTTTAATGTCCACAACATTGTTTTGGGACCTTTAAAGGTTATGCAAAGGTCACATTTTTAAAGTTGTTGAACGAAACCGGATTTTCGACATTTTGCAGCTAATAACCTGTCACTCGTACCACATCATGTTGATCATTTTTATAACTTGGTCAAACATTATCACATTGTCTCATCCTTGACTTCTGAAACAATCTACATCGTCAAATACCGCTCGTGAACCATCGTCGTCTTCAGACTTGTCAAAGGTTAAAGTCCATACATTCGATGAAAAGAAAGGCGTAAAGGTACATTGGACAATTTCACATCAGATATCAATTAATGAAATACAAAATATGTTGGGGCTCATGGACAAGAAGAGGAAGAGACACAGGTGGGAAAGTAATTGTCTGCACATTTGTGAACATATGTTAACTATGACATTAAATATTGTTAACTCTGACATTAACAACAACAAAAAAAAAAGCAATGTATGTAGAAGTTTTGCTGCTATGTTTCCTTTCTCAGCATGGCATTAGCAGAGTAAAAGCTCAACCCTAAAACTTTAACATGAACAATTTTGAGGCGAAAATGTGAAAACAAGGGTTAAGTTACTGATTGAGTGTCAACAGGAAGTGCAATACTAGACGACAGGTGTTGTACGAACGAGAGCACCAAGCTGTCTGCTGTCAGAGAAGGAGTGGCTCTGTTCCTTCACCTCCTCATGGACAGTGTATGAAGGTCGAGTTGAGTACAAGGATGGATTTGGACAACACATTAACTTACACCGTTCAATTGTCTGCAGTGGCGTTTCCCCGATTCATAATAAATTGGTTCTTTCGAGAACACTATTCTCATTCCATTGGGAATGGAGTGCAACTCAATTAGTGATATGTTGAGGTCATAAAAGATAAACTAGAGATGCATCGTAAAATCATTAAATATCTCATGAAACCATGAAAAGACTCGATTAGCACTCAGAAGAGCACATACCTCCTCCAGGCTGAACAGTTTACGTATTGCAGCACCCTGATAGACCAGATCTGCTTCCGTACCTTAACCAAACTCCAATCAGCTTGTTCTGGTCACCTACTCAACTCATCCACCAAGTTTTGTCATATCCCATCCACAACTCTTTGAAATATCATGCTAATACCTGTCTATCATTTTTAGCCCAATCTCTCAATGGCAAAGAATCAGGAAAAAAAAAATTTCGGATACAGATGCAGATCTTCACCAAAATTGAATCAATTCTTCCTTGCCACACACCCAATGTGTCCACCAAGTTTCGTCCAAATTTATCAAAAACTTTTTGAGATATCGTGCTGCATGTCCTTTTTTGGCCCCATCTCTCAATGGTGAAGAATCACTTTAAAAATTCTAGTAGTCAGATCCAGATCCAGATCTTCATCAAAATCTAATCAGTTCATCCTTGGAATCCAAGTTTCATCCCGATCCATGCACAACATTTTGAGATATCCTGCACACAGACAGACAAACAAACAGAAAACACAACCACCTTCACCTTCGGTGGTGGAGGTAGTGACCAAGTCGCTGGTTGCATGTTACATTGTTGGAGGTGTGAGGCCATGTTCCCTCAATTCCACCATATCACCACAAACTCAGTAAGAGTCTGAAGCCCTGTCTACAACAAGCACCTTTGTAGCTTGATGACCCAGTGTCATACTTCATTGCTCTGCACCACCTGTGTTAACTCTTCTTGGAGATATGCAAGAGGAAGGGGGCAAATCTAAATTAATCATTTTCTTTTATTGACACTCGTCTATTTTCCCTGGTTACTACAACTATCTCCTTAATGGCCCCAATGACTACAACCATCTCGCTGGGGTGGCGGACTTTTTGTTTTTCGTACAAATCTTTCACGAAGCAGCCGGCTCGGCCCAACGTTCAACAGAAGGCGATTTGGGAAGGGAATTTGTAATTTGTTGAGCATGCCGATAACTCACCTACTCTTCACGAAAAACACCGTACTATCTTCAACATCCATCAACTAATGCTAGCAGAAGGGACACCCGGCTTAACGGCCATCCGAGACACGGCACACTTTGTGAAGCGTCCGCCTGCCCCCAAAGCACGCATGAGAGTGTTGAGTCAAGTCAGGAATCAAACTCAAGCTGGACAGCTTGAGGGCAAATACACTACCTCTGCACTATCGTATGGTACCGTGCCTTTGCTGAAGCTCGTAGTTGGATTCCATGAAGACAATTTGCACTGCATCGTTAATGCTGTGTATATTTCTTTACATTAGCTTAATATATCAGTTTCATCTATCGTACTTATATAGTCCTTTTGTCACACGATTTTATGGTTTATTTCATTGGCAACAGCAGTACCAGAAAAGGCATTTGTGCTTGCCGAAGTTTTTTATCCAGATTGTTTGGATTTTAAGTGCAAGGAAAGTCCCTGAAGGAAAAACATAAAGCAAACAAAACCTGAAACCAACCTATTGCAGGACAAAGGACTCCCACAACTCATGTCGAGGGGTGTTCAGCATATTCACCGTGCTTGCCGAGAGCGAGCGGCCGTGGGAACCCGCACCAGCCAATGGATAAAGCAACACATCTTTTACTCATCCGCTGAACAGCCACCCTTCCACATGTAATCCGTGTACAGCCTGTGGAAGCTGGTTGCATCATTTTCTAGGGGCGTAGCTGTGCTGCTAATGCAGTGCCCTCTGTTATCGGTACGCTGGTACTCATTTTGCAGACATCGGAAGGATGACAGGCTGAGTCAACCCCACCTGTTGTTAATTCAACAGCCAACAGGAGCTTCAATTCAAGGCCCTAAGATCAAGCCAGCCACCTTGACCGTTAAGCCAACACCAGGCTACCCTTCCACATACAGTGCCTTCAGGAAGTGTTTACACCCCTTGACTTTTGTGACATGTTGTTGCGTTGCAGCCTGAATTTAAAATGGATCAAATTGAGAATTTTTTTTTTGATTCCTGATCGACACAAAATACCCCATAATGACAAAGTGAAAACATGTTTTTCGAAAATTTTACATATCCATGAAAAATGAAAAGCTGAAATGATTTTGCTCTACGACACTCCAAATTGAGCTCAGGTGCATTGAATTTCCTTTCATCATCCTCAAGATGTCTCCAATTCAATTGACTGGACATGATTTAGAAATAAACACACCTTTCTGTACGAGGTCCCACCGTTGACGGTGCATGTCAGAGCAGAAACTCTCCCATGAAGTCCAAGGAACTGTCCGTAGAACTAAAAAGAGAAATGTGAGAAGGCATAGATCTGGGGCAGGGTCGACAACAAAATTCAAAACCGAGAGTGTTGAAAGTTCCCAAGAGCACAGTGAGCTCCATCATTCGGAAATGGAAAGAATATGGAACTACCCAGACTCTTCCTAGAGCTGTCCGTCCGACCAAACTGAGCAACTGGGAAAGAAGGACCTTGGTCAGGAAGGTGACCAATAACCCAATGACCACTCTGACAGAACTTCAGAGTTCCTTGGCTGAGATGAGAGAACCTTCCAGAAAGACAAGAGTCTCTGCAGCACCTCACAAATCTAGGCTTTACGGGAGAGTGGCCAGACTGAAGCCACTCCTGAGAAAAAGTCGCATGACAGCGCACCTGGAGTTTGCAAAAAGGCACGTGAAAGACTCTGACAGCACGAGGCAAAAGATTCTGTGGTCTGACGAGACGAAAATTTGACTCTTTGGCTTGAATGAAAAATGCAATGTCTGGTGGAAACCGAGCATGGCTAATCACCCATCGAACACCATCCTTACCGTGAAGCATGGTGGTGGCAGAATCGTGCTATGAGGATGCTTTTCAGCGGCAGAGACTGGGAGTGTTGTACGGATAGAGGGGACAATGAACGGAGCCAAATGCAGGCAAATCCTCGAGGGGAACCTGCTTCAAGAATGCAAAAGACCTCGGACTGCGGTGAAGATTTACGTTCCAACAGGACAATGACCCCAAGCATACAGCCAAAGCAACACTGGAATAGCTTCAGACCGAGAACGTGAAAGTCCATGAGTGGCCCAGCCAAAGCCCAGACTTGAATCCCATTGAGTATCTGTGGGAAAGACTTGAAGATTGCTGTTCACCGACGCTCCCCATCCAACATGACAGAGCTTGAGAAAATCTGCAAGGAAGAATGGGAGAAAATCCCCAAATCCAGATGTGCTCGTACCCCGGCAGCCTGCAGAACTGATCGAGACATACCCAAGAAGACTCGAAGCTGGAATCGCTGCCAAAGGCGCTTCCACAAAGTATTGACTCAGGGGGTTGAATACTTATTGATGGAAGATGTTTCAGTTTTTCATATTTAATTAATTTGTAAGAATTTCTAAAAACATGTTTTCACTTTGTCATTGTGGGGTATTTTGTGTAGATGTATGACCAAAAAATATGTAATTTAACCCATTTTAAACTCTGGCTGTAACACAACAAAATGTGACAAAAGTCGAGGGGTGTGAACACTTTCTGAAGGCAATTCAGAAATAATCATTTTTTAAAAACAATATGCATATAAATTTGCCTCCAGCAGTTTTTCTTACCTTCAGTTGTGAAGATTTTCAACACGGGTTCAATGTCCTTTTTCTCCATCTCTGCCAGTAACGATGCCAGGAAGCAGAAGAGCCAAAGGACGGTGGCCCTGTGCTGGTACTCCAACATCGGGTGCCAATTCATGGCCCAATCTCCTCTCATATCAGCATCAAGATTACCATGATCTTCCAACGAAATTACTAAACTGAAGGCCCAATAGAACCTGTTGTATGTAAATATGGGATAAACAAAACTTGTTTCAGATGATGCATTCTTTTCAACTCATTTCCTCAAATGTAATCTAATTTGGGAATACAGGTGGGAAAGATGAAGCCATTATTCTTTTACTGAAGCCAAACGAGGTTTCAAGCATCAGCACAAAATGGTACCATTTACAGCAGAAAACTAGAGGGGGAGCACTCGGGAGAGCGCAAAACCTCCGCCGCCAATACTGCTGGGTCACTCAAGTGAACCTTATATCTTATTCACTAAATATGATGTCAACAGTGCTGACAGAGTTATTGTTCATTTCTCCAACATTTTTTTTGAGGGGGGGGGGGAGTTGGAAATCACTTAAAACATGTAGAAATGCAAAAAAAAAATTTTTTCTCTAACAATTTTTTTGGGGGGGTGGGGGTTGGAAATCACTTAAACATGTAGAAATGCAAAAAAAAAAAAAATTCTCTAACAATTTTTTTGGGGGGTAACAATTTTTTGGGGTGGGGGTTGGAAATCACTTAAAACATGTAGAAATACAAAAAAATTATTCTCTAACAATTTTTTTTGGGGTGGGGGAGGGGGTTGGAAATCACTTAAAACATGTAGAAATGCAAAAAATAATTCTCTAACAAATTTTTTTGGGGGGGGGTTGGAAATAACTTAAAACATGTAGAAATGCAAAAAAAATATTTTTTTCTAACAATTTTTGGGGGTTGGAAATCACTTAAAACATGTAGAAATACAAAAAAAATTCTCTATTATTTTGGGGGGGGGGGTTCCAATTTTTTTGGGGGGTGGAAATCACTTAAAACATGTAGAAATGCAAAAAGAAATTTCTCTATTTTTGGGGGGGGGTAACAAATTTTTTTTGGGGGGGGGGGTGGAAATCACTTAAAACATGTAGAAATGCAAAAAAAAAACATTTTTTTCTCTAACAATTTTTTTTCTTTGGGGGGGGGGCAAGTCCAAAATTTAATGGCATGATCCTTGGACCATACCTAACCCCCCCCCACCAAGTTTCGTCGAAATCCGTTGAGGAGTTTTTTCCGTAATACTGTTCACAAACAAACAGACAAACAAACAAGCAGTCAGAGACTGGTACTTACGAAATCGTCAACTTGACCTCTGACCTTGTCTAATAAAAGCTGTCTCTCGAGAAGGTAGCGACGCAAACCAGAAGTTTCTCCATGATTCTGTACCAAACCATCAAAATCGAATATTTGACCTCACTGTGACCTTGACCTTTGACCGATTTTGACCAAAATCTAATCAGCACTTGCCATCACCCTCCTGAATCACGTGGTGTAATTTGACATTGGTAGCTTCTTCCGTTCTCGAGTTATCTGTACCAAACCATCAAAAATCGAATATTTGACCTCACTGTGACCTTGACCTTTGACCGATTTTGACCAAAATCTAATCAGCACTAGCCATCACCCTCCTGAATCACGTGGTATAATTTGACATTGGTAGCTTCTTCCGTTCTCGAGTTATCGTGCCTACAAACAAACAAACAAACAAAAAAACAGAAACGTAAGTCATCAATATACTTACGAAATCTAAAGATTTCGTAAGTAACAAACAGAAAGGGGTGAAAACAGTAACCCCCATCCATCTTCGAAGATGGCGGAGGTTAAAAATAATAACATTGTGCATTGTCATGTTTTCTTGATTTCTATACGACATGACATTTTGTGTCAACAACATTCAAATATTCGAGTACAAACGACGTCCTGACAGTACCTGGAACATTTTACCGGCACAAAGTGTACATGCCTGGTGTTGGCTTAATGGTTAGGGTGGTGGGCTTGGGATCCTTGGGTCCCGAGTTCAAATCCCACTCGGCTGTTGAATTAATAGCAGGTGGGGTTGACTCTGCCTGTCATCCTTCTGAGGTCATCAAAATAAGTACCAGCTTGCTGGGATGATTGAGCCATTCGAGTATCCTGCGGCGGAGTGGCGACCCATCCAGGATTGTGTCCAATAGCCCAGGAGACAGCTTTGGCAACACCGACGCTCTGTACAGAATATGTTCCCAATGGAATGGAATGCCAATAAATGTACTCCAAATGCTGCTACACGCAGATGTTGAGACCTAATTTTATTTTCGTCATCTCCTTGGATGTGATGCTTAGTATCCATCCATCCATTGGGACCATACTCTGTACAGAGCGTTGGTGCTGCTGAAGCAGCCTTCTTGGCTATTGGGCACAATCCTGGACGGGTCGCCATGCTGGCACTCATTTTACCGACCTCAGAAGCATGACAGGCAGAGTCAACCTCACCTGCTATTAATTCAACATCCGAGTGGGATTTGAACTCGGGACCCAAGGATCCCAAGCCCACCATCCTAACCATCAGGCAAACACCACGCATATGCATGGTATGTTCAGCATGTATGTATGTGCTCATCTGAAGCAAAAACTAGAGGTCATGGGACATCTCACCCATGTACTAGTTTTGAGAAAAAGGACATGGGAAGGGCCTTTACACTCTTGCAAGAAGCAGACAGAAGGGGGAAGTAATTCGCCAAGAAAGACTTATAACACTTCCTTTATCCCATCACACTCGTCCAACATTTTCTAACCACAAATGCCAAGTCCAGATGCCTAGTGAGACCATGATTAGGAAATACTGTACGTTCCTTTCTTGATATATCCCAATTTTCTCACCATTGGTTCACTTTATTCAATATTCTTCTAATTATTTAATGGCCACTATTATCCCACATTGTGGGGTTAACCAGGGTAAGCTTGACCCGAGCCTTCACGAACAAGCTGGCCAGGCCTGACGTTCGACTAATTACGGCAAGAATTTGGAATTTTGTTCATGGCGCCAGCGATGGCTCACCTACTCTTCGTGAAGGACACCGTGGGATCTTTAACATCCACCAACGAATGCTGGCAGACGGGACGCCCGTTTAACATCCATCCGAGGGACAGCACACACATTGATGAATCACCCCGCCCGTGAAACAATGGGATGACATTTTATAGCTGGGTCGGGATTCAAGCTCAGGCTAGACAGCTCAAAGGTGGACGTGCATACCTCCAGGCCATCCTGCCAAACTTACTTTATTCAATATCGTGTTTTATAAAAGGATGATCTTTTTTAAGCAGCATTTATACTGTGATTGTTGCTTTTTCAGGATTTAGTACGATTGAGTTTTCAATGCAGATGTCAAGGTTCATGAAAGAGCTTGATCATATTTTTCATTCTCAAACAAGATGAGAGAGAAAGAGAAAGAGAAAGAGAAAGAGAAAGAGAAAGAGAAAGAGAAAGAGAAAGAGAAAGAGAAAGAGAAAGAGAAAAAGAAAGAGAAAGAGAAAGAGAGAGAGAGCAGATGAAGCAGATGGAGCAGATGGAGCTACATCGGTGGAGAGAAGGTTAGAAAACAAGCAAACAAAAATCAGAGGACACTCACCTGTCTGCTATGTGAGATTAACAGACCTTATGCTTCCACCTCATTGCGAGAAATGCCGATAATGCTCAGACCTTTAGATGTCGCAGAGTCCAGGAGAGAAACATGATGCTCGAGCACCAGTTCATAGCGAGGAGCAGTCCTCTATTGAGCTTCGGAGAAAGACCTTGTAGGGCTGGGTATTTCTGATTGTTCAAGGAATCATTCGAAACAACAGAGATGGCCAGTCTGCAACTGGTGTTGGGGGCCAGCTTTGCTAGGTGGTTGGCCGAGGAGAGGTCGAGGCCGATGGTGGAGGCCTAAATGTTCAAGAATGAACCTCTTTCAGTGGCTGCACACTTTGTTCTTCACTTTCACAATGGTGTGTTTTGTCTTTCTACCTGGAGCATGAAGCCCATTGAAATGCATATCGAGATTTCACAGACGTGGCACGGGGGTACATAGACCGCAAGTGACCCACACTTCATGGGATTGACCCGTTTTGTGCGTGAAAACCCAAAGACCCGTTGTGGTATCGACCTGTATTCATCACCTCAAGCCAATATGCAAGGTGTCACTATTGTTTCAAGTTTTTAATTATTTTCGTTCATTTATTCTCCCAATTATTTGGGGATATTCGGACAATATGCAAGACTGGGTGACGTCATGAGCTTTTACCTGACCGGAGGCCACATCACAACCCTCCAAGATCAGGGTTCTGTGCATAGTATCACTTCACTTCCAATCACGGTCAATTAAATAAATAAATAAATAAAAATGCTGAATGGAAAAAGCTACAACAGCAGTTAGTTTAGCACATACCACCACCTGGCTGAAGAGTTCACGTTTTATATCCCACTTAGAAGCTGGATCTGGATTCGGACCTGAACCAAAATCTCATCAGCTTCTTCTCGTCGCATAACCAACTTATGACCGAATCCATCCTGATCATATATATATATATATATATATCTATTTAATTTTTGATCCTATCACTCAATAGTGATGAATCACTGAAAAAAATTATTTTTCGAATCTGGATCCGGATCTTCACCAAAATCTAATCAGTTCGTCGTTGTCATGCACCAAACCTGTCCACAAAATTTCATCCGGATCCGTCCACAACTTTTTGAGATATCCTGCACACACAGACAGACAGACAGACAAGCCGGTAGGCAGACATGGGTAGTCGACTACCCAATAGACCCTGATGCGGTGGGCCCGTTTGATGGGGAATGACCTGAGGATCAAGCACAAGAAAATTCATGATTCTAGCTTCAAGGGTTAATGCTGCAGATTGTTTTTTCGTTAAAATACCCCCACATTTAGAGGTTTTCAGCCGTTGCTAGGCAACGGAGGGGTTGATGGCAATGGTTCTTTCTCACACATAACTAGGGCATACCATGAACCTACCATACCAGTTTCATGTATATCTGACTTATAGTCTCTGAGATTTAACGAACTTCATTTTGTTTATTGTTTTCGACCAGGGTTCATTCAAAGTCTACCTTCTCCAACAGTTTTCATAGGATCCGGCTGGAAATTTTTGACAATATGGCTGAATGTACTGCCCAGTCGCTCGTGGCCCGATTTTTGATTTTCGAAAAATTAAATTTCAAAAAAAGTCCCGTAAAAATCTTAAAAAAAAAAATGAGATTTTTTTTTTCTCGACTTGATCGACTACCCCCCCCCCCCCCAAAAAAAAATCTCAAAAAAAATTTTTTTGAGATTTTTTTTTCGACTAGATCGACTACCCAACAGACAGACAGACAGACAAAGAGACAGACAAAGAGACAAACAGGGGTGAAAACATAACGTCTATCCAACATTCGACTCCTACCGATTCCTCCACATTCGAGTCGCACAACTACAGTCAACACAAGTCAATGAATAAAATGCTGAATGGCAAACAGAACGCGCTGAAAGAGGCTTTCAACGGCAGAACAAGTGCAGACATGACACAAGAACTCCATGGACCTTCAAACAGCAGCTGGCAATGTGATTACCTTCCCTTGGCTTTGTGTTTACAGTCGGCAATGGAGGAGGAGAACACACGGGGAAGCATTGTGGATTCGATCATGACGTCACAAAAAAATAAGGAATGTCCGAGGTGCGAGTTTGGAGGTCGTGTCACGTGTGGGTGGGGATAACACTTCGTCCGGTGAGCGAAGTGACAGCACGTTGTTCACTTACCCGGTAGTAATGGCGGGTGTACCTCCGACACGATCCAGGTGGAGCTTGCCTGAAAGGTTTAGAGAGATGGTTCACATCGAGAGCTCGGGGGGGCGTGCCGCGCTCGGGGGGCGTGCCGCAATCTGGCCACGCCTCGGCGTGGTCAGCCAATAGTATTGCGCTATAATGGCCTCTCTCTGGCTCGTGGTCCAACGTGATCATGTCACACGTGCTCAGCTCACGAGCTCCACCATCTCTGTTTGACACCGCAGACACCACGGACACCGCAGCTGCAAAAGACAATTCTGTTTTCCCAGACGTGGCCCTGATGGATTAAAACGAACAAGCACAGGTTTGATGTCTTTTCTAAAAAAAAATTATTTTAATTATTTATTTAATTATTTATTTATTCATTTATTTATTTCATTATTTGATTCTGAAGATCTTAAGCCAATGGATGATCCACGAATAATGCACAACGGTTCGATCATAATAAACAATATATTGAGTAGTCCATCGTGTCGAAATTATTTTTTTTTTTTTTTGAGATTTGTTCTGCCCTTATTATCAGTATTTAAAACGGCGATTTCAGTTAATACAATGGCGATTTCGATGAAACTTGGTTGGTAGGTTCATACCATGACCGAGTTGTGTGCAAATGAGAACCGTTGCTATGGACACCACCGTTGCCAAGCAAAGTGACTGAAATTTTTGAAAAATCATAAAAAATTTACTTTTTCGAAAATCAAAAATCGGGCCACGAGCGACTGTGGGCAGTACATTCAGCCATATTGTCAAAAATTTCCAGCCGGATCCTATGAAAACTGTCGGAGAAGATAGACTTTGAATGAGCCCTGGTCGAAAACAATAAAAAAACGAAGTTCGTGATATCTCAGAGACTATGAGTCAGATATACATGAAACTGGTATGGTAGATTCATGGTATGTCCTAGTTATGTGTGAGAAAGAACCGTTGCCATGGGCCCCTCCGTTGCCTAGCAACGGCCGAAAAACCTCTAAATGTGGGGGTATTATAACGAAAAAAACAATCTGCAGCATTAACCCTTGAAGCTAGAATCATGAATTTTCTTGTGCTTAATCCTCAGGTCATTCCCACATCGAACGGGCCCATCGCGTCAGGTTCTATTGGGTAGTCGATTACCCATGTCCTCCTCCTGGCTTGTATATATATATATATATATATATATATATATATATATATATATATATATATATATATATATATATAATATGTAATAATATTGCACAAATTTGTTTATTTATGCTAATATATGAATCCTTCACTTGAGTATGAGTCACATCATTAACCTTCTCCTCACCCAAAGGGAAAATAAACCTTTTTTAGAAGGTGCGTTTCACACCCCATGGATTTAAAACGGTAATAAAACACAAAGCACCAATTATTTCAAAACACCATTTATATATTTATTATTTGTGATGCCTTTTTTGAGTAAATCAGACACTTTCTGTGCTCGTTACCCCTGGTAACCGAAGGAACGGTGTGTTGCATTTGGGTCAGTTTGTCCGTCTCTGTCTGTATGTCTGTCCGCACAGAACTCATGTTTTTCTCTGCAACCGCTTGTCATGTTGAGATCAGTATGAAAATTTTCACCATAGGTGTGACTACTCGTGTGGCATGTTTTAAATGATAATTATGATGTCATAGTTATGTAGAATAATGTCATAATTTTATGTCATAATTGCATATGTAGAATGCTACATCTGATCAGTTTGAAAAGTTGAGGGTCGTCTCAGGATAAAATAATCCACAGAAAGAAAAAAAAAATGATGTCATCGGTCATGTGATTCGGCAGTGTATTGTTAAAGATATTAAAATAATAATAATAATAAAAACCTTCAAAAATCTTTGAAGTGGCTGAACAGATTGAAGCAAAACTTTACATGTATGACTGCCTATCTATGAGGAATAAAAGATTCACACATATGACGGGTCACCTGATTTTGCAGCCATATTGGATTTACTCAAACCTTAACAAACCTTCCTCAAAATGGCTGCACAGATCGAGGGGAAAATTCACACAAATGTTCCCTAAGCCTTGGGTGTACAAGTTGGTTCAGGAATAATATGATAGGTCACATGGTTTGGCTGCCATATTGGATTGAATAAAAATATTAAATAATGTTTTATCTGGAACCGCTTGATCATTTGATGTGAAACTTTTACAAATATGATGTCGTACTGATGGGAAATACATATAGTATTTTAAATTTCAACTTGATTGGTGTGGTGTATTTACAGCCTTGCGTATTGATATGCTGTGTGGAATGAAGTATTTCCTGTCCTGCCATTTCCAGTGCCTGTCATGATTTCGTCAAACTCCACTTAATCCTTTCGCACACATAACAAACTGGTTATTAGGATGGGATTTAATTACTGCGTTAAAGTTATTTGAACAGTGCTTACCTGGAAGCAGCTGGATAGGAAACCCGGGAAAAATAAGGATAACAGGCTGAGTCAATCCCACCTAGTATTAATTCAATGGCTGAGCAGGATTTGAACTTGGGATCCTCGGATCCCAAGCCTGCCACCATAACCATTAAGCCAATACCAAGCATAGCTCCTTAAATAGTAGTTAGTAACCAAAGTCAGGGTATATTATAGAGCAAATCTGAACAAAGTCGATGCCAAAACTCCATGTCTGCACATCTAGTCAATTATTGTCCTGCAGTTATCCGCATTGTTGTAATGTTTTAGAGGTACATGTAACAAAATTACGAAGGGTACCAGGATATTCGAGAAAATCTACTCTTTGCAATGTACACAATTACAGACTTGTATATTCAACCTTTCATGCCTACTCAGTTCCAAGATTTACAGCATCTGGGTGCTGAAACAACAAGATGCCTGTCCTCAAGATGCCTTGTGTAAATAACGAGAAATGATCCATGAGCACTCGTTCCAGATGGATACTGGTCAAGATTATCATTTTGAAGACATCAAGTTTAAGTGAGGGCGAACACATTGTTCCAACGGTTTCAAAATGTGTAATGGAAGAGTTGCCAAGGTCAGTGGAAATGCTGAGCAGGTGATCATATGAAACAGACAGTCCCAAGCGGTGCATTGTCTCTACAAGATATTTTCATCATGTCTTTGAGTGCACCAAGGAATAGAGGCAATGGGGTCTCTTGTTCTGTGTGCCGCTTATCCACAGATTATTTTCAGCAACGCACACAGCTGTTGTATGTCATCAACTCTGAGAGCGTTAAGTTTGGCTGCAACAAGTACTGTCGGACCCCACTATTCACAGGGAACCGAGGATCTGGGGACCCTAGGTTCCTGGAAAATGCTTCAAATAGCAAATTCGCGAATAGCGAGGCATTGTTTCAATGGGAAAAGGGGGTATAGGTTCCTGGCAATTCATGATACACGAGGGAAAATCAAATTGAAATTGACTGCAAAACTATGAAAACCCCGTGACTATGCCCATGAAAAACCGCGAATACATGAAGCACAGGACCATGAATGTCGAAGCGGGTCACATTTGATAAACCACGAATACTCAGGGTCTGCAAATTTTAAAATTTTCTTCATCGGGTCGAGGTTAACCATGTTCAATAATTCAACATTTTTATTTTGGTATTGCATTGTGTACAACTAATGATACAAAGAACATAACTTATTTAAGCTGAGCCATTTATGTTGAATTAGCCTTGGAAAATTGAATTAAATAAATAATATATATATATATATATATATATATATATATATATATATATATATATATATATATATATATATATATATATATATATATACATATTATTTCTGTTAACGTCTGCGTGTAATTTGACGTATCTCCTCCATAACTGCCGGACGGATTGTCGCCACTTTCGGCATGCGGGTGCTCTGTGGTCTAATGAACAGCATGGGCTATGTGAGATCGCGCCAGACGGATAGGTTTGGGAATTTTGGGCGATTTTCTAATTTTTACATTCGTTTGCATGGCGACGTGTGACGTCACCGCTGAGAGGTGTAATTCCGTCATGACATCATCGGTCATTCGCTGACGTCATTACATCTGTCATCGACAGACCATCATCACCGAGAGGCGTAATGCCACTACGAGAAAACAGCGTCTGCAATGTAAAACCCTCTTCTGCACATGCTGACGACCTCAGAAGGTGAATTTGACACAAAAAATGCAACAAGAAACATTGTATTTAAAGTAAAGATTTATTTTAAAAATATATTATTTCTGTTAACGTCTGCGCGTAATTTGACGTTTCTCCTCCGAAACCGCTGGCAGGAATGTGCTCATTTCCCATATACTGGGGTTTCTTAATGTGACGAACACGATGCACTAAATTTCTAAGCTGGAATTGGATGACAACGTGGCTTCAACAAGATTTTCAACCCATCGACGGCCGCATTTATTCCCGTTCGGTCGCCATCGCTGAACTGCTGTCCGGTAAGTGCTGCCATCTAACAAAAAAATATGAACTCGAGTAAGGGAGTACTCATTGCATCAAACACTGAACACAAACACAACTGATAATAAATAGTATAGCTCAGAACATCAGCAATGGTTGTCATGTTTTAAAAATCAGCGTGGAAGGAGGGAACGATGAGCGCCAGAGCTCTGCCAACATGATGTATCCCGATTGGCTCTTTCCCATACTGAACACGCCCTCTTAGACTGTCAATTTGTGTCTGAAATACAACGTACATATTAAAAACACCCGAAAATAAGTTGCAATAGGCCTACATCCAGATAACATCAAAGGCTATAATCTGAAGGTAGGGGAACCAGGGAACGGGTATGAGGTCATTCCTTCATTGCCGGATTCTCTTATTTTCTTTGTTTTTCGAAAGCACGGTGTCCGACAATAAATTCTGTACCTTGAATGTGTGCGTGTTAACTGTTCAAATTAAAGAGGTGTTCGATTGCCGGATGCATCCAAACAACTGCCGTTCATTACATTAATTGTCAATATCAACCGCCATCGTTACCTGTGTTGTGTCTTGCGTGTGTGATCTGCAAATTAAAGCGTCCAAGCGGTGTTCGATCGTAGGATGTGCGCCAAAAAGTGCCGTTCATTGAAATTTGCATTCTGATTCTCGGTCACCCTCCACTGCTCCTGTTCAGTCTAGGGCTACGCCAATATCATGTTAAACTTGCCCCATCAGACGCCAACCTTCCAGTCACACTGCAGAGGATGCAATTTCCAGTCAGACTCCCATACTCAATGACCATAAACAAATCCCAGGGCCAAACATTTGACAAACTCGGAATATACCTCCCAGCCCCTGTGTTCTCCCATGGCCAACTATATGTTGCATTTTCACATGCAAGAGGTTACTCCTGTCTATCTATCAAAGTGGACAATAATTCCTCACAAGGACTATTCAGCAACAAGACACTCACCCAAAATGTCATCTACAGGGAGGTCCTTCAGAAAACTAAGGACAGGTCACCATAGTGCATCACATCCCTAATGACACCCTCCCCAGCTTCCCATAACATCAACTATTATGCCTCATCCACCTTTTGCAACCCATTCAACTCTGTGCGGAGCACGGGTATATGCTAGTATATATATATATATATATATATATATATATATATATATATATATATATATATATATATATATATATATATATATATATATATATATATATATATATTACACACACATACAATTTAAAGTTATAAAAAATTTTTTTTATTACATTCTATATTATTGTTTGGGTTGGGGGGGGAATTATCTCACAGATATTATAATCATAACACAGCCACACATACCCAATCACCTGTGGTGTCTCCTGCCACCCAATACACCATTCCAACAGCCATGTGACTGTTTTGGCGTGAAGCGTGGTTTTACCGGTTTTACCCACCGATCATCGTTTTTCTTTCTGAGTGTTGTTTTTTTTTTCCTACTCTTTGGCCTGGTTTTGGAAGTGGGAAAGACTTTTAAAATTATATTTTATTTTATTTTTTTCTTTCTCGGCCAATCTTCATCGAGAGAGAATGACATCATTGGGGAGAAATGGAAAGGATAGCGTGATGAGTAAAGGACACACAACGTCGTGGAGAGCTCGGTTTTAGTTCCCACTGATTTTGGAGTTTTACCCGGCCGAGCATCATTTTCGCAGAACGTCCCTTACGTGACCTGTTTGTGGATTCTACTTTATCACTTGAAATTTTCACCTTACTTGTGCTCGTTAGAAGTGTTCTTTTATTCATGGGCATTCCATGTTTTCCCTAAGGAGCTTGTCTCAGTCAGGAGACGAATGCTGGTATCATTGGTGTTTTGGCTCAGATGCACCTAAGTGCATTCCTCCCTGCTCTTTCATCACTCACCTTTCTTCCAACCGGTGATGCCGGTGAAAGTCAGCATGGCGTAGCCACAGTTAGTTGCCTATTTTACATCAGGGATAACAACACTGGCACATGCTTTTTTGGTTTACACTGGTGCTGGGGTAAGCATTTGAACCCCAGATGATAAACGCAAGTCTTCACCTGCATCAGACAACTTGCAAGCCATTTACAATTTTCTCATCACAACATATGGTGCGAAGTCCCTCACTCTTGACCTTGGACGTGGACGAGTTTTCTGCTGGATTTTCAGTCACACAGTTACCCACGCCCATCAACGGTGCAGATTTGCTGAGGCAGTTTGGTTTGCTCGTGGTTGTTAAACACCACAAGCTAATTGACTCCGCCACTAACCTAGTTGCCAAAGAGATTCCCTCCCATACTCTCTCCATCATATTTTTTGTGAAGCCAGGGAGGGGTGGGGGGGGGTACTTCCAGTTTTGATGCTCTCTTTCAAGACATTAAGGAAATCATGCATCCTGTTTACCCTGACACTGCAGTAAAGCACCCAGTTACTCATCAGATTGAGACACGTGTCCCTCCAGTGGCTCCCAATTCTCATCGCCTTGGTCCTGATTGCTTCAACATTGCAAAAGCAGAGTTTGACCACATGCTTGAGCTTGGAATAGTTCACCGATCCAGCAGGAACTGGTCATCTCTCTTGCATATGGTGCCAAAGAATACTCCAGGTGACTACAGACTATGTGGTGACTACCGAGGTCTCAACCGCTGCACCATCCATGACTGCTTTCCCATACTTCATCTGCAGGATTTCGCTTCAACTTTACATGGAAAGCAATTGTTTGTAAAGCTGGATTTGGTGTGAGCGTACCATCAGATACCTGTTGACATCCCTAAGACTACCGTCACCACACCTTTCGGCCTATTCGAGTTTGTGCATATGCCTTTTGGATTACAAAATGCAGCAGACATTTCAATGATGCATTGACGAGGTGTCATGATCTCCCTTTTGTCTGCACCTACATCGACAATCTTCCTATTGCTAGTGAGCCTCAAGAACATGACAAACATCTGTGACTCTTGTTTGCTCACCTCCTCTGAGTATAGTGTCATCATAAACCCAGCTAAGTGCCAAGTTAGGTTTCATCGCTCACATTCCTGGGTTGTATTGTCAATAAGCACGGCATCCGCCCACTTGACATAGTCAAAGCCATTCAAGACATCCCAACACCTAACTCACTATGCAAATTGAGATAATTTATTGGCCTGAACGATTTTTACAGGCGTTTCATCCCACGCTGTGCCAACATCATCCAGCCTTTGAAATACCTCCTTCAGAACAAGAAGACAAATCCAGGCTATCACCTTTGGTGAGAAAGCTTCCTGCTTTAAATTAGTTGAATTCTGTGTTCGCTTAAGCAACTATTCTTGTTCATCAATTTGTCAAACAGATGTGTCAGATTTGGGAGTTGAAGGTGTACTCAGGGCCAGATTAAGACCTTGAGAGGCCCGAAGCACTGAAAAGATTATGGTACCCCCATATATATGTAATCCAAAATAAAAACAATACTAAACCGTAAAATGAAATTTTATTTTTCGAAATGAAACAAAACTTGCAGTAAACGCTACGGCATTAGTATTACATTGCATAAAAAAATGTGTAAAAAAAATAATATTCTTGATTTTTATTTTTTTTCATTTATTGTGTGGACCCCTTTTTGTGAGCCCTGGTTCAGCTGCAACATTTGTACCATGGTCCATTGTAAATCCGGCACTGGAAATAAAACTCTGTGGTGCCCCTCTTCCCTTGAGGTCCGAAGCACGTGCTTATTTTGCTTGTTGGTTAATCCAGGGCTGGGTGTACTACAAGAACAAGTCGATGGAGAGTGGCAACCACATCAGTGTCCATTTTGCTGAAAACTTTTCCTCACTTATTCTGTTTATACCCGTCATTATCTTGAACATCCATATCAGATCCCTTTGTAATTGTCCCCTTTCTCGTGTAAAAGATCCTGCGTCTTTCAGCTCCTACTCATAGCTTATGTAGTCCTTCGGCACCTGGCGATGCCACCGTGTGGCACATGGAGACAGAATTGGAGAGGAAAGGTGCACATTCATTGATTGATTAATTGCATAATTAAAATTAATAAATACGTACCGTAAAATAATGTCTTAATCAATTGTCTCATGGCATACCAAAACCACCACTGTTTCATCCAAAATGTGTAACTTTTTGAAAATCAAGTAATTCATCGAAAAATGGAAAAATCAATGAATTGATGAATCAATAAATCAAAAACGCCCTTTATAGCCAAATCATTTTTCACCGTCGTGTCCAAATCTCAGCTTCCGAGCTCACAAGGTGCCTGAGATATTGCCCAGATTATAAATAAGTAATTAATCAATCAATCAATACTAATAAAATGCAGTGTGTGTGTGTGTGTGTGTGTGTGTGTGTGTGTGTGTGTGTGTGTGTGTGTGTGTGTGTGTGTGTGTGTGTGTGTGTGTGTGTGTGTGTCCTCCATAAATCCAAAACTATAAAACCTAATAGCCCTGAAACTTTGCATGCATATTAAGAAAACTCCAAGGAAGTGCGAAAGTGAAAATTCGGCGTTTTGGTAAATTAAAACTCCCCTTTTGAAGATAATTAACGGCCTTATTTAATTATATCCTTCATCAGGTGATCCTCAGCCACCTCGCTGTCTGGGGTCTTAAGGCGTTTCCTGGGTAACCTCGCTGGGGTCTGAAGCCGCCATGTTTTTTGACCTGCTCAACCTCTGCCTGACTTGGAACAGGCTGCAACATGGCACAAGCTGTTCATCATAGCTACGAATCGCTTGGTACATTGCAATGCTTATAAACGTCCGGAGACGTCGGCGTTCGCTGTTGTATTTCAATTCCGCATGTGCGTTCACCACGAGTATCTCATAAACTGAAGCTAATTACAAAATTTAAGCTCCAGAATCAAACTTACAAACAGTTCGGAGTCCGAGAAAAGTGTTCATTTGTCCCAGTTCGGACATACGTGACATTTTTGGCTGTCTCCGGGAGGTGTATGTTTAATATTACGGTTCGGTGATTGCCAATTGTGTGCCAAGGGAGCCGTTTCATATCGACCGTTTTGTTGGAGTGCTTGCTTGAATGCTTAAGCCACTTGGCGAGTGCTCTCCAAGCTGCTTGGTTGTTCATTTCTGGAAAATGTACACGTGCTTTCAATCTCACATCAATTAGACGTACTTTTCTGCCTTTGTTGGGTCCCGTGGTACCGTGCGGTGGGTGCCTCGGGAGGTGTCTTATCAGGCCCGTCGCTAGGGGGGGGGGTATTTGGGTGCAATGCCCCCCATGGCGCATCTGGTGCCCCCCCACTTGTACGCCACCCATTTATGCCCTGTTGTACTCTGTGAACAACTTAGTGTTTAAGGACGAGCGCCCACTGTGAACTTGCTGTTTAAGAGTTCACCTGTGTGAACTCAAACCCTTATTCCAGATGTTCAACGTGGTGAATAATAAGGCCTTTTTGGATAAACTGTTCTTTAATAATATCCTTCTTTGAATAACAGTCAAGAGATAAGTGTGCGCTTCCCAGCGCATCTCCAAAAGCAATTGGCAAGACAATACAGTCCAAGACCACAAGATAAAAGATAATAACACAAGCACCAACACCAGCAGCCAAGACATCGTGTCGAATGTCGATGTTGTGGGTGGTTATATATATATATATATATATATATATATATATATATATATATATATATATATATATATATATATATATATATATATATATATATATATATATATATATATATATATATATATATATATATATAGTGGATCATTTAGTTTTAAGGAATAGCCAATCAGCGTATTCGATATGGAGACCCTATTGAGCAGGTTACCTGATTGGTTGTAAGTTAGGTATAAATGTAATATAGTCATAATATGACAATATGATTAAGGAAAAGACATAAATTTACATAATTAAAGATGAAGTGCACGTGCACCACGTGACCTTCACAACCCGTCAACCCTCCATCTTACAAAAGTAATTTTATAATAAAAATTCAAAATATGTATGTTTGCAATCGTGCTTACATTTCAAATTATGCAGATAAAACCTGTTTTTGATGGATGGATCATTTAACAAATAAAACTGTCAACCGTCAAATCTCGTGAGTCGCGAGGGACGAATCACAGAGCACGAGCCAGCAGCGGGAGAAAAAGACGTGAATGATGGATAAACGAAAATGGCTCAGAAAAGTAAAAAATGCAAGCGACGAAAATGAAGAAGATGATGAAAGACATGTTGTGGGAGGAGTTGGAGGAGGATGAGGAGGAGGAAAAGACGATCATGTCGATGAAATACCGACAGAAGCTGGCCAACCTGGCCAAGCCAGCAACGTCAGCCCTGCAGCTGTAGCCCCAGCGCAGACAGCCGAGTTTCCACGCTCGGCGGCGGCCTCGGGATCGGGTGTGACTGTCAAGCCGCTTCCCGATGATCTTGGAAGTGAGAGACCGAATCGAGTTGTTCTACAGTGGTACCCTGGTCATCTGTTGCAGAACAAGAGTCGCTCGTTTGTGTCCTCGTGGTACCAGACTAATGAATGGCTGGAATACAGTGTGCAGACAGATGCAGCATTCTGCTATCCATGCAGGAAGTTTAACACCGCACGTGGCCCAGTGGACTCTACTTTCACAGTGCGAGGCTACCGGAATTGGAAACATGCCGTGGAGAAAGGCAGGGGGTTTCACAAACACGCAACTTCAAAGGAACATTTAACTTGTGTTTTGAGGTGGAAGGAGAATGAGGTGCATCGATTATGGTAAGGAGATTTCCACACTCCTCAATGCTGACCAGCTAAATAGAAACCGGTACTATGTGTCTGCTCTAATAGATGTTGTGGGATTTCTCGCCAAAAATCAGATACCTTTTAGAGGGAGCCTTGATAATTTTGAGGATATGTCAGACGGCACAGTGGGCTCTTCCTCTCACTTTTAAACTCCACACTCAAAAAAGACACCGAGCTAGCCAAAATAATAAAGCATATCCCACGAAACGCAAGCTATACTCGTCCGGAAATGCAGAATGAACTGATCTGCACATTGAGTAATGTTGTGACGGATGCCATCGTGGAAGAAGTCGGCACATCATGGTTTACCATCAAGGTGGATGGGACGAGGGACCCCACTGAATGTGAGAACATATCAATCATCATTCGCTTTGTATCGGTATCAAATGAAGCAACAGAGCGTCTACTCACAATAGCTACAGCCGACGCTGGGGATGCAAAAACATTGACAGACCTAATAATTGCAGAGCTGACAAAAATAGGACTTGACGCGTCAAAAATATTAAGTCAGGTGTACGACGGGGCTTCGGTAATGGCTGGGAAGCACGGTGGGGTGCAAAAGTTGTTGCAAGAGATATTGGAAAGAGAAATCCCCTATGTGCACTGCTTAAATCACCAACTCCATCTGGTAGTTGTCCACGCACTGGCAGCAGAGAAAGCTGTCACTGATTTCCTCGAGGTTTGTTGTTGCCTGTACAAATTCTTCAGAAAGCCCACTGTTGCTGCATAGTATGAAGGTGAGCGGTTAAAACGACTTCTTGATCAAAGGTGGATGGGACATTTAGCCACCACATCTGTGATCATAGGATCTTTTAAGGATATCACATCCTTACTGTCGGAGATTGATGCAGAGCGCGCCTACGGTGCAGAGATGAGGATGGAGGCTATTGAGCTTTTGTGGGAAGTCTCTGGGCCTGCCTTCATGTTCATTGCTATCTTTGTACAAAAACTGCTGATGTTGTTAGATGGCCCTAACAGACTCTTGCAGGCAGAGAACATGGACTTGCTAACGGGGTTGGAACTGGTGGCGAGTGCTACAGAGTGCGTGAAGAAACTCCGCTCTGAGGATGAGTTCACTGATCTGTGGAACAAGGCCAACGATGCTCACACTTCTACACCTGCACCACCAAAACGGAGACGCACAATGCATAAGAACTTGGAACAGTTTGTAGTTTTGGAGACGACAGGACAAAACAACGACAATGACAAGACGGAACTGCAGAGGGTTTTTTTTACCGCACAATTGACACTGTGCTTGGCGAGATCGCTCAGCGCTTCAGTGAGCGCAACACACAACTCGCCCGTTCACTCGCTGCCTTAAATCCTGAAAATGTCATGTTTTTGGATCCCCACTTGTTCCAGCACATCATGACATTAACAAAGTCAACCATCAGTGAAACGGAGTGTGTGGTTGCAAAGCAGTTTATTCGCTCACAGACAGAAAAGCTGCCAAACGAGAGATGGACAACACAAAAACTCCTCTCAACATTCCACAAAACGCTGGAAGCCATGCCAAGTGTAGTGACTGCTATGAGACTTGGACTAACACTTGGTGCATCCACTGCCATGTGTGAAAACTCATTCTCAACATTGAGGAATGTCTTCACTGACCATCGACGGTCCATGCGCCATGCACGCAAGGCACAACTGGTACAGCTGGCCTTCGAGAGAGACCTCACACATAAATTCCTGAATGAAAGGAAGGAGAAGGTCCTCACAAGATTCCACCCCGAGACGCATCGCCTGCAGCTCTTCTGACAGTGAGTGCAGCAGTATAAAAACGATACGAGGAGTTCAGATTGTGTGTGTGACTGCTGGTGATGCATGTGTGGTTGTGGTTGCAGTGTGGTTGTGCTCAGCACCCGCCGTGGTCGGCTGCTTTGTACTTCTGATGTTTAAGTTAAATGTTGTGTTTGGTGCTTTGCATATCCCACATCTAGTGCTTTGTGCATAACCTTACCTCTGTGTAATTGACTGCTTTAAATGCGGACCTTGTGGTATCCTCAGGCTGGTCGTATTTGCTGTTGATAGTTTAACGTGATGATCGCAGGTCATAGCCGACTGTATGTTATTTGAAAGTGCACTGATTCCGGTGCCAACCTCCCCTGTTTAGTCATTGTATCTCTGGTATATTAATTTTCTAATGCCAATTCTTCACAACACCTTGTATAAGTGCACCTGAATTGGTGGCAATTGTCGAATCATTGAATATCTGCATTGTGAATGCACCAGTTTGTTGCGCCTCTCCTGCATTCGAATAATTTTAGGCCAAAAACATCGGAACATATTAAATCCAGCTGAGATCAATTTGGTTAGTATGCGACGGCAACCTCAGTATAGATGTGTCAATGCTGCATGAATACAATAGTATACCGGGTTATCAAAAAATGAAATATAATAATTGTGCCCCCCCATCCAGCTCATATGCCCCCCTTAATATTGCGCCCTGGCTACGGGCCTGTGTCTTATCCACTGAAACTGCAAGGATCGCGTTGTGTGATCTCCATTTGTAATCCACCTCTCACTTCGACATCGATAAATATTTAACCAGAGAGTTGGTGTCAAAGCCACCCAATGCTCGCCTGTTTATACATTTTTCGTTTTTAAAAGACTAGTCTAATCGTATTTTTTATAAAGCATTGTAGTGAAGTCTGATCCAAATAATTTTAAAGCAATATATGTATTTGTATATTGTAATCAGTAAAAAATAGTGTGGTAGATAAAAACATTAGAAAGGAAATAACTTGCACCAAAAACTTTAACATTTTCACGCTCAAACTGACGTTGACGCTCAAGCTGGGGGTATTGCTATAGCTCTCTGTTCTTCGAACAGGCGAGCTAAAAAACAATGAGGTCCATCCGGCCAGGTGTTCGCCATGTTTGTTCTAGCTGTGAAGGCATAAAGTATAGATCGAGATTTTGTGTTCTGTGGCTTGATACATTTTTGAATTGAATTTCTCCAATTACCCACTTTAAATCCTCTTTCAAAGAATGCTGTTTCAATGTAAATCTTTGTGTTTGTCGTCTTTAGCTTGCCTGTTCGAAGAACAGAGAGCTATAGCGATACCCCCGGCGTGAGCGTCTGCGTGAGCGTCAGCACCAACGTGAGCGTGAAAATGTTAAAGTTTTTGGTGCAAGTTATTTTTTCCTTTCTAATGTTATCTACCACACTATTTTTTATACGCCCGATATATATATATATATATATATATATATATATATATATATATATATATATATATATATATATATATATATATATATATATATATATATATATATTGTTGCGGTTGAGGAAATTCGCAAACCACCATTCAGGTCCCGTAGGTGAGATATCTCTGTAAGTACATGTGTAGTTAGCCCCAAACCCGTTGTTTAGAGGGAATAAATGTGATTCATTCGGGCTGCGACGCTTTGAGATAGTCGTTTTTCTGTTCTATCTTTATTTTGAACCAACCACGTCTCAACCGCCATCATACAACAACCACCAACCGCAATGCCGCTTCACAACAACAACAACGCCAACAGCCACGACGTTTACCTTCACAACTCGCTCCCGCAAACATCGCATCACCGCCATTCCAAACTTCGCCATGGCCATAAACCACCACAATAAACCCTCCACCACCTTCACCTCTCCTCCTTCTACTGCCATTCCCACACCACTTGTGAGCACCGAGTGTCAGGCTGTCCTGGATTCGTGCAAGACGCGGGCCGAGCCGCGAGTGCAAAATGCGGCCTTTCCGAGGAGAATTCGGATCAGGAATGCACTTCTGATCCGTCCAATCAGCAAGCGCGGGGCGGTTTGGCCCTGCCTCCAGGCGCGCGTGTAGGAGAATTCCGTCGATGCAAATTTTAGGATCAGGGGAGACTCACGCCCCTTTTCCTCCGTCCAATGGGCGAGCGTGGCTCCACCCCCGAGCTCGTTCTGATCCAGAAATTTGCATATGGGTTCTCCTGCCGGCCTATAAAGCGCCGAGCGCAGGGTCGAGTCGGGCTAAAAAGATTCAGTCGGGAGAGGTCGGAGAGCCGAGTGGAGCTCGCAGTCTGTCGGGGTTCGAAGTCTGTTGGGGAGCTGCAGAGAGAGGAAGCCTGGAGCGCAGTCGAGTCGGTTTGAGCGCAGAGTCGGCCTTGGAGGAGCGGGGAGTGAGTCGGGAGGCGAGGGCGTACAGGTGGTTTGCTGCAGTCAGCTGAGGAGAATTGGGGAAGAGACCGAATAGCTCGGGTCCGAGGCAAGGAAGACGGCGGTCGGCGACGAGCTCGCAGTGGAATCGCTTGTCGCGGGACCCAAGCAAGCCAGCTCTCCTCTTTCCCCAGAGTATCAACAATTCCCCCCCTTTTTCCCCCCGCGCTGAGATAGTGCGAAAAGGGGGGCCCCGTTCCCACCCCACTCCAAGCAGTGCCAACGAAACCCGCGAAGGAGCGCGGAGTCGGGGCGCCGCCGCGCCACCACATTGGCGGCTCATCACAAAGACACGGGTAGGATCCACCCGGTCTCGCGGACCTGACCGCTCTTTCAGGTCCTGCGCAAATATATATGTATATGTATATATATATATATATATATATATATATATATATATATATATATATATATATATATATATATATTGTTGCGAATTCGCACCCGCCGGCGTGCAAACGGCCACGTAACTCGAATCGCGGCACGTCGCCCACGGGACGGACAATTCTGTCGTGACCCTCTCGGACTAAGGCCGGGAGCTAGTCACGGGTGGGCCTTTCGGCCTCACCACGATCGTGCCAATCGGCCCCCCGCGTGGGATAGGGTTGTTCGCCAAATTCGACCTACCTAAGTACCCACGCGGAGGGTAGACCGGGCGATCGCACCTCGACGTAGGTCGACTCCGGACACGGACCACTTAAGCGACCCGTTCCGTACTATCAGGATAACTGAGCGGTGTTATCGTCAACCTCGACGGTTCCGATTAATTATCGGGCGTATTCAGCCCACTACCAATCCTTTACGTGAAGCAAGATGGAGATTCGATTAAAGAAAAGACGAAGCGAAATTGGAAAACAGTTCAACATAAGGCACATTTATTCCGCGGCACACGGAAAGCACACATATACAATTACAACAATTATGCACCAAAAGCAGATGTTACAAAAGAAACACAACAATGCAGATCTACTACCGACTACGCGAGCACACGGCAACACTTACACAGTTTTACTTTACAGACGGTGCCGACAACACATATACTCAAAAGCAAAAGAAAAGGGCCACCCTCAAAGACAAGGGGGCAGACGGGGCCTGTGGGCCGCGAGACCGGGTGGATCCTACTCGTGTTTTGTGATGAGCCGCAAATGTGGCGGCGGTGCCCCGACTCCGCGCTCCTTCGCGGGTTTCGTTGGCACTGCTTGGAGTGGGGGAGGAACGGGGCCCCCTTTTCGCACTATCTCAGCGTGGGGGGGGGAAGGGGGGAATTGTTGATGCTCTGGGGAAAGAGGATAGCTGGCTTGCTTGGGTCCCACGACGAACGACTCCACTGCGACCTCGACCGTGCTCCCGGCTTCCCCTCTCTGCAGCTCCCCGACAGACTCCGAACCCCGACAGACTGACTCTCCTCCAGACCCGACTTGACTGCTGCTGCCACACTTCTCCAACTCGCCTTGACTCTTCTCCAACTCCCTTGACCGAAAACTCCCAATTCGCCCCACGCTCGGCGCTTTATAGTGGTGTGGGAGAACCCATATGCAAATTTCTGTATCAGAACGAGCTCGGGGGTGGAGCCACGCTCGCCCATTGGATGGAGAAAAAGGGGCGTGAATCTCCCCTGATCCTCGAATTTGCATATATCAATTCTACTCTGACGCGCCTGGAGTTGGGGCCAAATCGCCTCGCGCTTGCTGATTGGACGGATCGGAAGTGGGCGTGTATCATTCCTGATCCGACTTCTCCTCGGAAAGGCCGCACTTTGTACCCGCGGCTCGGCGCGCGCCCTGTACGAGTCCAGGACAGCCTGACGCTCGGTGCCCACAAGTGGTGCGGGAATGGCCGCAGAAGGAGAGGCGAAGGTGGTGGAGGGTCTAAAGTGGCGGTCCATGGCCATGGCGACGTTTGGAATGGCGGTGATGCGATGTTTGCGAGAGCGAGTTGTGAAGGTAAAGGTCGTGGCTGTTGGCGTTGTTGTTGTGAAGCGGCGTTGCGGTTGGTGGTTGTTGTGTGATGGCGGTTGAGACGTGGTTGGTTCAAAATAAAGATAGAACAGAAAAACGGCTATCTTAAAGGGTCGCAGCCCGAATGAATCACATTTATTCCCTCTAAACAACGGGTTTGGGGCTAACTACACATGTACTTACAGAGATATCTCACCTACAGGACCTGAATGGTGGTTTGCGAATTTCCTCAACCGCAACAATATATATATATATATATATATATATATATATGTATATATACATAGATATATATATCGGGGCGTATTATGTGATACCGGTCGTCCGTCCATCCGTCTGTCTGTCTGTCTGTCTGTCCATCCATCCGTTCCTGTCCGCACTCTAACTCCCAAAGTTTTCAACTTTCACGTTCATATTTGGTACATCAGATATGGGGGAATATAATAAAATAATATTTGTCAAGATATATAAAGAAAATAATGCATTGCCTCGATATAGCATGGAGAAAGAGCAGTGCACAATATTCTAGATGAGATCTCACGAAATTCCTATACAGTCTTAAAAGATCTCTTGATTTATAATTTATCCCCTGGCGAATACAACCTGAAACCCTGCTTGCTTTAGTTTGTGAGATTGATGGCGAGATTACCAGTCTAATGAAATCTATTTATTCTAGATATTTAATCAAAATCGAGGTATTCAATCAAATCTCTGTATTGTGATCCACTAGTTACTGATCTATTTATTTTATGTGTGGGATACAATGGAACCATGATTCAGGTAGTATGTGCATGTAACTACAGGGTGTTGCAATGTCACCTGTCGCAGGTGACAACGCTCAGAAATTGAAAACCGAAGGCACCATGCACCACCACCTAGGACAGCTACCCAGCAGATGAGATTCAGGTCTCGACCACTCAGTGGTCTTCATCTGGGACTGTTGCAGGCATTGCGTCCTCGATGTTAATTATATCTCCCAAAGAAGGAAGCGACATCACGTCACTGCAATAATCAGATGGTGAGTCCCAATGGCGTTTTAATCATTGCTTGAGAAGAGGGAGGCAAACGACTTTGGGTCTCACCATATCATGCATATTGTTGTCAGGTGATTTCCATCTCTCCTATGGGAGGGTAAGCTAGCACCTGGCACACGATTCCTGCACTGTCCAGTCTTGGATCAGCAGCATTTGTTTGCTTGTTTGTTTATTTTATTTACAGTGATCTGTGGCTCATGGAGTAGCTTGTGCACATACCCCATGCCAGGAAATGACATCAGTTGACACCATTGTACTTTTACAAGAATTATAAGGGTATTCGCAGACAATGGATCAACAATGGCATATGATCTGACATCATGAGCCAGGGGTTCACTTGTGAACCTCATTAGGCCAACCTAACCCAACGGATGGGAACACTTTGCTGGACAAACTAAAATTCCCCCTCATACTTTGATATATATACCCCAACGGCAGAGTTGGTGCTAGATGGAGCAAAATAATAAAACATTCATACCATTTGGAGTTAACAATTAACTTTCAAAGTAGATGAAGGTATCAACTCTTTAAAAAAAGAAAGAAGTGAAATGACATTGGGAGCAATGGTGAGAAATCAACAGGAAGACTGATGGGAACAGAAAGGCGCTTCATTGAGAGTCGAGATCGAGAGGTTATGTGCAGACATGGAAGGAAGGGAGAGAGCCAGTGAGCATATAGATTCGGCTACATGTAAGCAATGGAGGCAGGGGAGTGACTTTGATGACTGCTTACACATCACATTCCTTTGTTAGTTACTGTTAGGAAAAGCAATGTTGTTTTTATAGCCCAGGACAGTTCTCTCGAACAGGCCCGTGTCACAGAGACATCTGATGTATCTCCCAGGAACGATGGAGACTTCCCCCACATCCAGGATGCTGTATCCCCAAACTTTGTAAAGCCAGTGCCCCAAAAGAGACAAGAGGGAGTGGGCCGGTCCATGTGGACCCATCAGCGCACTGACAGTGGCCCCACTGTCCTGATTAATCCATTGTGCCTATAAGTGGTAGAAGCTTCCTGTTGGTTTGTTAATAAGATTCAGTGGAGTAATTGCGGTAAAAGTAATTTTCCATTTTTAAGAAAGGCCATTCATATTAAATGTAAAATAACAGCTTGTATTATTTATGTTATCCAGAGCTCATTGCATATTCTGGCTTGAACTGATAGAGCTGCTATTTTGGTTCACCTATGATTGAATACATTCTTCAACATTGTGATAGCTCGTTTCCTGTGCTAATATTGTCACAATTAGAATGAAATTTATGTTTGTAGAAGGGAAGCTGATGCTTCAGACCTGACCATAATTTAGTTCAGATTGCAAAAAGAATTGTAAGCTATTTCATCTTGATCGGATCTATTTCAAACTTCAAAACCTGTGCTTTTGGTCCCGTCCGTCCTTTCTTTTGTTCTTCTCCAATTCTTTCTCAATTGCTCACGTGCCTTCATTTTGGAAACTTCCTTCTGTGTCCATCTTGTCCACTCCCTGCATCCTTTTCTCCCCACAGCCATTGTTTTTCCAAGTCTCCCTCCATCTTGTCTTTCAACTCCACTGTTGGTGTGTTCTCTCTCTCTCTCTCCCTCTCCCTCTCCCTCTCCCTCTCCCTCTCCCTCTCTCTCCATCCTGATCTGTTCAGTATACTAACTCTTCCACAAGCCTTGACTCTGTATCCAATATTTTAAATCACCCCACCCCCCCCCCATCAACAAAATGCTACCAAGACTGATCCACTCAACAACAGACTAATCAAACTTCTCTCCATTATCAGCAATGTGGTTGAAGCTATCGTTGCTACAAACATCAAGTCTTAACTTTCCTCCAATTGTCTGATTTTGTCTTTTTCTCCCTGGCCATTCCACCCCTCACCTATTCCTTATTCCAACTCAATAATGCTCTAGAAACCTCAAGCAACAGGTCAGGGCCATCTCTCTGGACATTTCTCATGGCTTTGGTATTGTCCAACACCCAGCCTTGCTTTCTAAGCTGCGGAGCATGTTTAATGACGTCAGAAAATTGTGTGACGCCACCATACCATCATATTTGAATTCAAAAACAAAAGAAGAAAGGAACGTCCATTCACGATCGCTTGAGTTGTTGTGCTTTCATTGCAAAACAATCGGGGTTAAAGCTTGGGTATGTCAATGCATTGGACATTTTGTCTCAGGCGTGATGTCACAAAATACAGGTTTATAGGCAACACAAACCCATATGAATTGCCGAATACAGCATGGCACAGAAGCAAGACAAACTTTCCAACCATTTTATATCCAGACATAGCAAAACATAGCAAGGCAATTATGCTTATAACCAGTCAGATGCGCATCAAATATTGCTTTCTGGCAAATATGAAACCCAATAGTTCTCATGCTATTGTTACATGGAAGGTGGCGGTGAGGAATCCATAGCTCGACTGTTTTGAGTAGGTTAGATTGCCATGTAACAGGGACCTGTTAGGCTAAGTTGTGTATGTTAAATATCAGAGTGTCTCCTCCATCACTCCAAAACAATGACACCTATCAGCCTGAAACTTTGCATGCACACCAAGGGAACCCCAAGGGAGTGCATGAATGAAAACTCCTTGTTTGGCTAATTAAAACGCCCATTTTGAAGATAATTAATGGTAAAACCCGAAATAGGCTTGCCCTTGGTGAGCCTACGTACAGCTCGCTCAGCTTGGAGTCTTAATCCGCCATTTTGTCCGTTCAGCTCGAAAACGCCTTGCCTTGGAACAGGTCGGTTTCTGTCCGATAAAGCTTCACATCGACGAATCGCTGGATATATCTGGACTGCAACCCGAGACCATTAATCATTCAGTTTCGTTCCGAGGTCAAAGTTTTAAAACTCTTCCTTATGGGACATCAGCTTCAAGATAAATTACGAAACAAAACATCAAGAGCAACTGGTTGTTCCTGCTTGCAGGAAAAAAAAATCTGATAATTCATGAAGCACCCTCTGAATACCATTAGGAGACTGCTTTGAATTGTAAACCGGGCGTAGTGGCGTGCGCCTGTAACCCGGCTACTCGGAGGCTTGGGTTGGAGGATCGCTTGAGGACGGGAGCTCTGCGCTGGGCCGCGCTATGAGAGGGTGTAGGGCAGCCCGGAATCATAGCGAAACCCAATCCTTATCCTTGTGTCGTAAGAGGTGACCAGGGTTGCGTCAGGAAAGGCATCCGGCGTAAAACCTATGCCAAATCAGTATGCGGATCATAACGGATGATCCGCTGTGGCGACCCCTAACGGGAGCAGCCGAAAGACGAACAACAACAACTGGTTTGAATTGTAAGGGTTGGTGCCATGGTAGTATTGAATGTTCAAATGATTTAGAAAAAAATGATGAAAATGTAGACTCCTGGAAGTGAGGTCACAGAGGGCAAGGGGGGCTCACCACCCCTCACTCCCACTGAGTGTGGAGGGATTAGGGACCTTGGCCTTTTTTTTTATTAAAGTCAATGTTAAGATGGTCAGCTTTTTCTGAAGTGGTGTTCAGCATGACTCCATTGTTTAGGAGTGATGGTACAGAAGGGGAATTTATTACATCAGACAGACTTGACCTTTGGGGGATTGTGATAGACTTGGGAGGCCTAACCGCAGATGAGCTTGATGTTGGACTCTGACTAACTTAAGATGGATACACAATGGAAGTAAGCTATGTGGAGCAATTTTAGGTTCCTATCAATTGTGTCAATGGGGGTGAGTCAAAGAAAAATGTGAGATGGTTGGGTATGGAAGGATATAAACTAGATACAAGAGTTCATAACAACTTTGTGCACACTTTAGGAGAACATATTCCAGCATCCAATCACAAACATCACAGAAAGGTGTACCCGGCTATAGGTTGTCCATTTATGATTGGACAGAATGTAAACACCAAAAAGGTGATGTAATATAAAGTGTAGCTTTCACTAGACCAACTTTCTGAGATGAATGTGCCAAACAGGCTTGCCAATGAGAAGCATCCAGCAACTTGTAGTTGCGTCCTGCAGAGGGCGTAGTGCACTAGAGTTTACACGATTCGATGTGATGCATTCAAAAGGAACAATACAAGGATATTCCCCTTGTTTAACCTGACTTGGTGACGTAAGGGTTCGATCGTCTGCTCAGGCTGGGAGATCAGTCGTTCAAAACCTGGTTGGGTCACACTTTTGAAATGGAAGGTGCTACTTCTTTGTGTGATGCAGCATTTAAGAAGCATTTAAAAGGATAGAGCACAGACAAAGAACCATAGGTTGGCATCCGAGGCAGACTCAGGGTGGCAAAGTTCTCATGAAAAAATAAGGGGAATTCAGGCGGGGTTCAAGGGGGACTGCCGTGTGCCCCATTTAGTGGTAAAGGGGCAGTGATTTGCATGCACACCGAGGGAACCCCAAGGAGTGTGTGAATGGAAACTCCTTGTTTTGCTAATTAAAACACCACTTTTGAAGATCTTCAAATTATTTAGAAAAAAAATGATGAAAATGTAGACTTTTAATATAGGGGGGCTGTCCTCTTTCAATATAGGGGAGCTTGGTTATGACGGGAATGCATTTGAAAAAGGATAACGAGAAGGCAAGGATAGCAAAAAAACATAGGGGGGGTGTCCTGATGCATGTTAGAGAGGGACGTGGGTGCAGGTGCAAGAGGAACAGTGAAAAGAAGGGTACATATGAGTGGGGTTACTCTGAAAAGAATGCTTGGTGGGCTCTTCGCTGCCCTGAACCGTCGGCTCGTTGTACATCTCAAGTAGATGAGAGAGATTGAGAGAGCCAGCTACGAGGTCCCCTGACGCGATTAGGTTTTAAATATTTAAATATGCCTGAGGTGGCTTCTCCAGTATGAGATCATACTGTGTTAGGGTAATTGGCATCATGATGGAAATATGCAAGCCACAATACTGAGAATGAGACATGTGGTTTCCCAGAAAGTTATGAAATGACATGATCCTGTAAAATATGGGTTGGCAGGTGAAAGTGGACAGATGAGCATTTTGCGGAGAAAATAGTCTCAAGAGCAGGAAACAGATTGGTAGTTGGGCACCTGACATAAAGGAAGGAAATCAGACACCTGGTGGATTGGTAAGATATCCTAGAGGTATGTGGAATTATCTCTGAGTTGTCTCACCTGGGTTTGAATCTCTTCCCAGTTAAAGATCCCATGGTGTGCTTCGTAAACAGTAGGTTGGGTATTGCTAGCACCCTGGTCAAGTTCCAAATTCCTGCTTTAACCTAAAGGAGGCACTGCATCAGCAGAAATAGACAAGCTCTTACTCTCCCCCCCTTCTTTCTCTCCCATTCTACTTAGCCAATGATGCTACTCGCTGTCGCGTGCTGCATACTGTTACAGAACAGGGGTTCGCCATGAAGGGGAACTTCTCGGGCTCTTCCCGACCTCCGGCCCTGCAGGCTGACATGCTGTGTATAAGTCTGTGGCCCGTCTGGTTGTGAAGCAACTACGAGCACTAATTAGAACAGCCAAGCCTGGCAGGGTCTAACATCTCATTAAACGTTTACCTTTCCATTGGTTTGGCCTGACTAAGGTTCGTACCCTCAGTGCACACCCGTCTATTTATTCATATGGCCGAGCAGAACTATGTACGGACTGGCTAATCATGGAGCCGAACAATGGGGCAGAACTTCCCGTCTAATGGTGCAGACGATGTTCAACCAACATGGAAAAGTCATAGCAAGCTTATTCACAAGGGATGGCAAAGCACATATGCAGGGTGTTTGTGAGGGTGCCACAGTCTTACCTATTTATTTACACACACGAGACATGGTACCAATCAGAATCACAACCAGGGAAACCTAGATACAAAGAGGTGAACAGATAGAGAACAGTATGAGGCTTATCATTGACCTCTCCCTTACCCGGTACAACCACCAGGCTCATGCTGGTCCAAAGTGCAGGGACTTAAGGGAAAGTAAAGAGATGTAAAGGGGGGTGTCCTGATGCATGTTAGAGAGGGATGTGGGTGCAGGTGTAAGAGGAAGGGTGCGTGTCAGTGGGGTCACTCTGAAAATAATGCTTGGCAGGCTCTTCGCTGCCCTGAACCATCGGCTCGCTGTGCATCTCAAGTAGATAAATTAAAAGGAAGAAAAGATCATATACATCATTGATGAAGCTATCTTCCCGCACTGGGGTTGGCGTGGCCTTGTGCTGGGACACCACCCGGCTCGTTCCGCAGCCTAGCACGGTCTACTTCAGCACTCGTTCAGACTGGCTCGCTTATTCCGTCCAATCCTCCAGCATGTTCCAAGAGCTTTGAACGGTCAGGCATTCCACCCTTTTAAGCAGTCTGAGTTGGGCAGGGAGTTGAGGGAGGTCAGCGTTCATGGACTGCCTTCCGCAGGTGTGTCCACAGGGAGCAAGGGTCATGCTTCGCTCCCTGAACACTGAGCACAGCATGCTCATTGGTCCTCGCATCTTCACGGCAGGACGTCACATCCCTCCAAGCCCACAGCTCTTTAGATGACTCGAGACATTCCCAGCTGTGGCACGCGCATCATCTCCCGATGATTCCAAAAGAGCTTGGGTGTAGCGCCCTCTATGGTTACATGGGTGTTGAATAGAGGCTTTAGTGGTAGGTTTGACAGGTAAGTTCGTTATCGCTGGCTGTGAAGGGAGGAATGGTGATGGCTCGCTGGAGTGGTGGTTGAGTCATGGCATGTTGATGTGATGTTTGGTTATGACAGGAATGCATTTGAAAAAGGATAACGAGAAGGCAAGGATAGCAAGAAGTGAAGACTGGGTAGGTGGAGAGTACATGAAAGGGGAGAAACCTCTCTAATCCCACATAACGCATTTCTCCCTGCCATTTCGAGAATAGGAGGGACCCTGTCTGATCACACATAATAACGAAATAACCAACTCTTGAACTGCTGTATGTTGGATGCCATTTCCTGTGGGTCGGAGTTCTCAAAACTGTTCAAAATTGAAAGAAGAAGGCACCTCGTGGGCAGTTTTTTGGGGCATTGTCAATGGCAACATTTAAATTGTATGGATGTACTTCGGTGTGCTACGAAATTTAACATTATATTTGAAGGCAACAAAACTAAGGGTAAAGTAAATGGCACTGAGAAGAAAAGGCAAAGAATGTTCAGATATCTTTGGCAAATGTGCAAGAAAGTTGCACAAGGAAATTAATCTTGAGAAGTGTAAGACAATGCAAGTGAGAAAGTAAATGGGTAGATGGACGGATTATTTTTGAAATAGTTAGATCTTGCAGCTTGGAAATCGTGAAAATTTGAAAATTCCCCCCCCCCACACCCAAGGCCACCGACAAAGATAAATATGCCGCTATGCACAAATTGGGGTCACGCTGATCTTATGTAGCAAGTTTGGATGTATTTTCCCCAGAACTGTAGGAGGAGTAGCACGACAAATAAACCCACAAACGGACACACAAACACTGGTCCGTGAACTATAGTAAGGATTGTGTGGTGTAGCGTGTATTTTTCAGAATGCAGTGTGAGCTCAAGTGTTTGGTTAAGTCACAGCTATAATACTATTCAATTCAATTCATTTTAGAAAAGATAAGAATGCAATTGAGATAGTTCAGCAGAGGGTGATGAGGATACAGTAGTCCCTTGCTCACCTCAAAAACGACAAATAAGAATCCTATATTTATATCCTAAACTTGTGTGTCTCCTCCATAACTCTAAAACCATGAAACTTGGCAGTGCATGATTTAAAATTGGGTGTTTGGCTTAATTAAAACACCCCTTATGAAGATAATTAACAGCCTTATTTAATTATATCCTTTATCAGGCACATCCTTGGCCACCTGGCTCGATGGGGTCCAAACTTTAGACCCCATATGCCTTTTGACTCTAAAGCAGGGGTTCCCAACCTGGGGGTGCGAGATGGAATTTCAGGGGGTGCGACAAAGAGTGGCTTGTGTCCTTGAGTGACGAGTCACGAGTCATCACTCAGCCAGCTGCCAGTGTGCCTTGAGAAGTGGTAGTAGGTGGTTGTGTTGTGTCAATAGTAATCTCGTTTATGAGTATTTAATCAAAAGGAGAGAATAACAGAATTAACATGTAAGTAAAGTAACTGATTGTCAGAGCATTGCTTTTAAAATCATTATAACGCAACATCTGACATAATCATTGTACATCATTACGCCTACACTGTAGGCGTAGGATATTTGTCTTTGTTCATTTTTACGGGCGAGTGACTGCTTATAGTACATGCGGTGATGGGCTGGAAAACTGTTGCAACGTGTTCAAATTTGCATTGTGTCTCCATACTGAGTGTGATTTATCTTAGCACGTTGACCGCCATACGTATTATTGTGTACCAGCACTGGTGTATAGAGTGGCCAAATCCAAGAAGCCCCATACAATTGCGGAAGATCTCATCAAGCCATGTACACTGGAAATGGAAACAATTATCCTAGGCAACGAAGCAAGGAAAAAATTTGAACAGGTGCCCCTATCAAATAATGTCATTCACAACCGAATCAGTGATTTGAGTGAAGATATTTTGGACCACGTCATCTCAGATGTCAGAGCTAGTCCTTTTAAAATCTCTATTCAGTTGGATGGAGTCAACTGACGTCTCCAGTTGTACTCAACTGATCACATTAGTGAGGTATGTCAATGATGGTGCTGTGAAGGAAGATTTCCTGTTTTGTAAAGATCTGCCAAAAAACACAACTGCAAAGGATGTGATGCAGCTGGTGAAAGACTTCTTTGCCAAACATGATTTAGATATCAAAGTCATTGGTTCTGTGTGCACTGACGGGGCACCTGCAATGCTTGGAAATAAATCTGGATTGTCTGCATTGATGAAAAAGGAGATTCCAGACTTGCAAGTTACCCATTGTTTTCTTCATCGGCATGCTTTGGCATCAAAAACATTGCCTCCAAATTTGAAGAAAGTCCTTGATAATTGTGTGAAGATCATCAACTGGATCAGGGGAATCTAGGAATCGCCTGAATCCACAGGCAGACCTACGGATCGCAGTCAGCAAGAAAGTTCCACGTTTTGACAAAATCGTGAATGAGAAGCAGGAGCTAAAAAGTCATTGAATTTTATGTTCACAATCGGGATTGATTTTACTGTTTACAATTTTTTTCTGAATAAATTAGAATCTAATTGCTCAATTTATACTTGCATTTTATGCACTGAGTTAAAAACTTATTTTTTAAGTTCAATTTGTTCACCCGCAGTATTGTATGTGGTTCAATTTGTGGTTCAAAAATTATAAATTAGACTTCTTCATCTTCAAATGTGATATTACTTTTGTAGGGGGTGCGAACATTAATCGAACATTTCCTAAGGGTGTGGGGCATAGAAAGGTTGGGACCACTGCTCTAAAGGCATATCCTAGGTTACCTCGCTGGGGTCTGAAGCCACCATGTTTTTTTGGCCTGCTCAACCATACCTTCATTTGGAACAGGCCGCAATGATTTCTTAACGATAGATTCTTTTTTTTTTTCTACTTTCTTCACTCGTATTATCGAATGCCTGTTCATAATAGCTATGAATCGCTGTATACATCGCTTTGGTAAGAGCCATAGTTTTCAAGTTAGCAGTGTGGAGCAATTTCATGCATTATATGAGACGATTTTCCACGATCTACTCCCACGGACTAATTCAAGTATATCATCGAAATATTATTTCGGTTTTGAGGATCGGATATCGTCTGTGCTAAATAAGTGTTAAAATCTGGAGTGAAATCTGATAATTTAAAGAAATAACAAGTCTTATAATTAAGCTGATAAAAACTTTTTAATTCAAGCAAACAAGGCTATGTTTCCCTCTTTCATATATACACAAGAAAATGTGAAATTTCCAAAGCATTAAACTTATCTTTTTCTTGTTTGGAGAAAGATATTGGGTGAACAAAAGATTAAGGAATGTGCCAAAATTTACCAGCTTCATTGAGCTGGTTTCATTGAGTGCAATGGAAATAAATGACCAGCATGATCGACGTAAAGGACTAAAGGTAGCCACACCTGGTTTCTCCGTGGGGAATCTCTGGAGTTAGGAGGGTAAAATAAGTTAAATCGAAGATCGATCTTTAAGAAAGAACAAGTCTGGAGACGGCGATGGTTCGCGAGCAATGTACACGGTTCGCCTTTTTTATTTTTTGACCTTCGAGGGAACGCCACGGGCGAACTGGCAGGAATCGGGGAAAACGTAAATGATGAAAGTTGTAGTACTCGAAGAGCACTACTTGCATACCAACTTTCATTCAAAACAGTTGAAAATCCTAGGAGCTCGATGCCCAGTTTATTGATTTTTTTTGACATTTTCTAAGTTCGTGACCTTGTGACCTTGACCTTGGGATGAAAATGAAAAATAGAGCTCTGTGGGGCTGTGCAGGTGCCATTGGGCTAACCAAATACCGAAACCCCTGCCAGATTCGACAAACCCCCTCAGAGAAGATGTAACTTGAAATCGGCTACCCCCTAAAAACACATGCTTTTTTGGGCGTGGCTCTGCCCATTATGGGCGCACCACACCCATTCTCAGGAAAACACAACTAGATCATGATATAAACCTCCCACCTAAATTTTATCAGGATCAGATCAAAACCCACGGAGCTATGCTCGGGACAGACAGACAGACAGACAGACAGACAGACACACACATCTACTATATAAATGGCATTCCTTCTGTCTGTCTGTCTGTTTGTTTGTAACCAGTAAGCTCCCAGACCAGTGAACCAATCTTGATGAAACTTTACACACATATAGAACTAACATTCAGCTCCAGGATGCGCTAAGTGGCTTTCCATAAAAATGAAAAGAATATATATATATATATATATATATATATATATATATATATATATATATATATATATATATATATATAAATAAAATATCCATTTAAAAAATGGCTTTCGAATAGTGCGCCGGCGTATGAATCGTAACAAAAGGCTTCATGGTTAAAAACGCTAGGGTTTTTTGAAATACAAAATGTTCGTATTCGTTGACTTTTTAAACATACACATTCTCCTGTTATTTGAATTCTCAAACTGCACGCACACGGCAACAGCTAACTGCTGATAGATCTGCTCATGAAAGAGCCAGGCAAGCGGAGTCAGCTGCGGAGAGAGAGAGAGAGAGAGAGAGAGAGAGAGAGAGAGAGAGAGAGAGAGAGAGAGAGAGAGAGAGAGAGAGAGAGAGAGAGAGAGAGAGAGAGAGAGAGAGAGAGAGAGAGAGAGAGAGAGAGTCGTCTTGCTGCTGATATATCTGCTCATGAACGAGCCAGGCAAGCAGAGTCGGCTGCAGAGAGAGAGAGAGAGAGAGAGAGAGAGAGAGAGAGAGAGAGAGAGAGAGAGAAAGAGAGAGAGAGAGAGAGAGAGAGAGAGAGAGAGAGAGAGAGAGAGAGCGTCGCCTAACTGCAAATAGAGCGTCACACCGACGGGCAAGAGAAGCACAAAACTCACATTCCAGCTTTCTAGGTCTGGGTTTTGGCAGGACATCAAGGACAGTTGCCACTGATGCTAGAAACATTGAGTGGCTCAAAGCCGCCTTCAACTATGACCTCTCTGAGGATTACGGCAGCATAAAGCCTTCCTTCCATAAATCTGAGGAATAAAAGAAGCCTTCCTAATTTTCTCCATACAACTAATGCCTCAGTCTAACTAGCGTGAGGAAAATAGGGCAAATTTCCCGGGTATTACCAGGCACTTCAGCTAGTAATGAATATAGTGGTCACTTTGTGACTCGTGAACCAAATAACGAATGATTAACATAACAGGAGGATTTGGGTGAGTGAAGAAACTTTGAAAATTTTCCACTTAATTTTTTTTTCCACTCCCCTCCCTTCTCTCTCTCCCTTCCCTTTCGAATATGAAAAGCACAATTTGACACAAGCAAAGGAATAAATGAACAAAAAAATATGAGTAAGTAGGAAACACAGTAACAAGGAAGAAAGAGGGTTGGGTTAGTTAGGGTTGATGGGGGGGGGGGTAAAGAAAAAATATCATAGGTAGTGATGGAAAATGACATGAGAGTAGTGCACTGCCTACTTGAAGTTGTGGAGGAAAATTGGATTGAATAGCCACAATAAGGTGGTTTCACAAAAAGGAAAAAGATGAACAAAAAAGTAGTGTAGAGCAAGCATGAATTTTGGGAGTCTAATCATAAGGTGATAGCCTGGTGTTGGCTTAATGGTTAAGGTGGCTGGCTTGGGACCTTAGAGTTCTGAGTTAAATCCCCTGTCACCATAAAATGAGTTGGGGAGAAAGAAAGGGGGTGGGTGATGGGCTGAGAGAGCAGACAGTGCAATACCGGAGGAGAGTTCATTAAAATAAAATAATAATCAGAGAGGCCATGGATATGAGAGCAAGGTGTATGCTTCTGCCAAAAGAATAATTTACAAAAAGAAAGAGAGGGGTTTTCCAGAGCATTGGGGAGGACGGTAGCTGATGGAGATGAACAAGATTGGTCCCAAGACACTGCTATTCGGTGTTCTAGCCTCCAGTGAGAGTGTATAGAAGAGAAGAGGTTTCCATTGTAAGAAACACATTCACTGTATGAGTGGAGGATGTCAGATAACCAGTTACCATCCCGTATTCTGGTTTTCTCGTTTGACACAGGAAGCAAGCTTGGCAAGAACTGCAGGATTTCAGACAGTTGAATGCCTGAGATATGTCCAGGGAGACGATTCTGACCTCTCCACCGTTGGTTAACCTTGATAAAATCCAAACTGGTTGTCAGAGTTAAGGCTGTGTGAAAAGATGGAAGACTTGACTGGCAGCGATGATGGATTCCATGACTTTGCTGGTGATTGGAAGTAAGCTTGCTGACCTATAATTTTAGAGGGTCTGTTTTGCGCCCTCCTTGTGAATGAAAGTAATGATGTTGGACTTGCAGGCAGATGGGAGGTGGCCACAGCTGGACAGGTAAAAGAGAAGCAGGAGCAGCACATCAAGATTTGAGGATATCAGAGGAAGCACTTTTGTCAGACTCAATGGGATAATGGCTAGTAGAGCATCCTCTCTGTGTCTGGGTAGTCAGTGGTTAAACATAAATCCTGGCAGAGTCAGACCAAAGACTAAAAAAAAATTAGTGTGTACTGCTTCCTTACATGACTCTCGACATTTCAAGGGAATACAGCATGGCCAAACTACCATACATTGGCAACCGTTGTGTGGGCTTGATTGGCCTAATGGTGGGGGACAGGGACATGAGATTTGGAGGACATTCTGCATCGTTTCAAGCAAAGTCTGAGGTTAAACTCATTGAGGTGAGCAAGGGGATGGAGTGGAGTGCGAGTATACACACCAGAGACTTGACAAGGTGCCACCAGGACTTTTATGTAGGAGAATAGTTGGAGAGTTCAAATTTATGATTTGGAATATATTTGTTTATGGCTTGCCTCAGGAGGGACACACTTGTTATGAGCTTGAGTGACTGAATGTTCCCCTCAGTTCGGTTCACCTCCCTGTTTGAGAAAGCACGCTTCGTCAGGACTTCGAGGATGGACAGAAATGATCCATTATATGAGTGCATGATGAGAGAGAGAGAGAGAGAGAGAGAGAGAGAGAGACAGAGAGAGAGAGAGAGAGAGAGAGAGAGAGAGAGAGAGAGAGAGAGAGAGAGAGAGAGAGAGAGAGAGAGAGAGAGAGAGAGAGAGGGCATGCATGCTTTGTGGATGTATTCCCAGGCGTAATTAATCAATACCAGCCACTGTGGAAATGGTGGCCCAATCCTTTTGTAAGAGGGGCAGGTTACAGTCCCTGCCTATTCTGCAGCAATAGTGAGGTCACTGTCTAAAAAAATAGGAGCTTAGACAAGAAAATGGTCTGAGAAGCTATGAGGTGCAGAGGTGTAAAACAATAGGTTGGATAGAAAATTTGTCATTACTTGGTCCAAGAAGAAAGGTGCCCTAGTTGCAGAAATCCAGGTTGGAATTATTACAAATTTGGTCAGATCCAAAGAGTTGCAAGAGGTGTTAGCTGCAATACCATGGCTGGTTGCTGCAGACCTTGCACTCAGCCAGCTGGTATGGTGGTTGTTGAAGTCTCCTCAGATGAGGAAAAGAGTTTGGTTTGGATGTTTTAGAGTTGATCCATGTTTGCTAAAACAGAGACATGTATGTCGTCACTGTTATTGGGTGGATGGTACACCACACAGCCATGCATAATGTGGTCGTGGGGAGGTATATCCAACCAGAGGTATTCCACATGGCTTTGGGTTAGTGTGGATATTGTATGGTGAGGAATGGAGTTCTTGACATCAAGAGCAACACCACCACAGACAGATGTGGAGCCTGTCAAAATGAAAGGGAGAAAATAGCCAGGAAGAGATGCAAAGGAATAGGATATAATATGCTTGCTCTTCCATGAGCCTTGCTCCTGTAAAGAAAGAAAAAAAAGCAACACTTGTATGTTAAATATACAATGTCTGAACCTGCAGCCGTTACCTGGATGGACACATCTGTCACATGAGATTGAAGATCTGTTTTTTTGAGCGGAAGAGGAACAGGGGAGGTTGGCTGGAGTTTAAATGTATTTCAGAGATTTATATGGATTGGGCCATATGTTTGCAGAGCAGTGGGAAGATAAAAAAAATAAAGAATGTAAACGACTTGTTTTTTTGTAGAATATCAGGAATCCTGAAACAGTTGGACATCTCAACTTATTATTCGCTTATAATTTTGGCATTCTTTAGAAACCGTTCGTAAAGGATCCAATTTTGAATATCCTGTAGGACATTACGATCCTATAGAATTGCTCTCCAATTCTTGACATTCTATTGGACATCTTATAGGATTACTAAAAGAGGTTTTGGTAAAAGGTGACAGAGGTTAGTTGGGAACGAAGGGGGAAAAGCCTTTGAATGTTGGATAAGAGCTGATTACCATGTGTGAGTATGATTGAGGTATTTATGGTATTAAAAGGAATTTAATAATGTCGACCCAAGTAGATTGTATTTTTAAACGAGCAGGGACTACCCGGCGCTGCCCGGCTGGGTGAGCTTTTCCCGGCGGTGGTTTCAGGGCGTGTTTGGCATTGAAAAGCTGTGGAGTTATCGGCCTTGTGGTGGTTAACTTTTGTCTACAAGCCAGCGGCAGCAGTGCCTGACCCCAGATCTCAATAAACACTTTACAGCGGTCTTTAGTGGCCTCAAAATGGATGTAAAGGCCAAGGTGTGGCAGCTTGAACTGTTGTCCAGATCCTGAAGTACACACACCTAAAATCTGGGGCCTGCAGGTGCTACGGTTCGGCCATGAAAGTATAAAATACAAACACATGAAAATATTTACAAGTTGTACGCCTATGCAGGTGCAGCACAATCTTTGACACTCTCCCCTCTGCCCCTCCCCACTTTTCCTCTTTACTCATGCATGGCTCACATACCTGTCGTCTTTCCTCCCCTTATTTCCCTCTCGTCCCAAACTTAATTTCCTCCTCTCCCCACTCTTCCCACACTCCCACAACATTCATTCTCTCTCCAATAACCCCACCACCCACCAATCCTTCTCATCTTTATTTTATTTTCCTTACTCATCAAGAATGGGTGACCATCATTAGATGATGAATAGACTGCTGGATTGAATTGATGGGATGTGGATCCCTTTTCTTTCATATACAGCACTTGACTGTTGGTAGTATCATTGTGGGGGGGGGGGGTTGGTGGAGGGGGATGGAATGGATATTCCGCTGATGCAGTGCCCCCTATAAGTGAGAGCAAGACTTTGCAATTTGTTTGGACTGCCAGCAATAACTCGCCTACACTTCATGAAGGATACCATTAGATCTTTAACATCTCCCAACTAATGCTGACAGATGGGATGTCCAGTTTAATGTCCATCCGTGGGACAGCACAACCATTGATGCCTCAGCCTGCCTGCAAAATACCAGGATGACAGTTTGAAGCTGGTTGTAGATTCAAACCCAGGCTACACAGCTCAGAGGTGAGTGTGCATACCTCTAGGTCTTGGCAATCCTGACAGCCCCTATTAAATACGTTACTGCTGGAGAGGGTGGGTTAACACTGACATACTCAACCATGAATTTTCATTGCAATTTTCTATTTGAAAGGAAAATGTAGAATACTGATTGAGGAACACATATCAGTTATTGGTTATTGCATGTTGCATTAATTTTCCATTGGACATACATGTGTCAGGAAGAACAGCTGAAGACTAATATAATTGTACACAACAAGAAAACATGATCTATCCCTGAGGCCTTCTCAAATCCAAATCCATTGATCTGTATCGCTCATACTAATTTCATCTATATGACTTGTGTCGAAGTTCAAAGTTACATTCATATGGAAAAGTGGCTGAATTTTTGATGCCTCTGTATATTCCCCATCATACTGTTACTATTGTGGGGGTAGATGGAGGAATTTAATAGGGAACATAGCATTGTGTAGAGTTGCTTTGTCCGTGGACATGTAGGATGCATCTCGATGTAACTAAGTTGGGAACCTGTGAGCTTAAGTGTTCCGTGTCACTACACGAGGGGTGGTGCGGTGTTACTTAGCCTGAGGAGTAAGAATAAGTTCCCCAGTATGTGATTGCCCTTTGTGATGTTTTTTTTTTTCCTCTATGTTTTTATATTTCAAGATCGGCAATAAAGGTGGGGAACATGAACCCTAAAACCACAACAAATGGGCAGAAAGCCCATCCTTCAAAGGTTGTGAACAAGTGAAGTCATGCCCCCGAGGGACGGTTGATGGGTGTGACATCAAAAGCTGGCTGAGCAGGCAGAAGCTCCGCCTTCCCGGGTTGGGTGCGAGCAAGCCACACCCCGGTGGCAGAGGATAAATAGGACGGAGGAGAGTGGAGTTCAAGGTTGCCTTGGCACTTTTGGTGGAGAGCCGTGATCAGTAGGCTGGCACATTTTGAGAGGCATCGGACTCAATAGGCTTGCGCATTGTGGGAGGCTTCTGGCAGAGGCGGAGGCAGAGTGCACACCAAGGAGGATGACACAACCATTGAATTTGTGTTGAGGTGATTTGGCTCGCATGGAGAAGCAAGATGCTGGCTTTTGGCTCTTGGTTGAGTCGGTGAGGACGATCAGCACACGAAGCTGTTACACTGGGGCTCTGAGCCTTGGTGTGGAGTGCCGCTTGCGGATTTCCTGGCATGCGTTTGTCCCGCTACGAGAGAAGCGCCATTTTGGTGCGCGTCTGCACGTGCAAATAGGAGCGCCTCGATTCCAGTTCCACGGGGACCTGCTCTGGCCCAAGCTAAGTACAAGAATACTTGAAAGGAAGGCTTTTCTTTTTATTTTGTGTTCCCTTTGTCTGTATTTGAGTCATGTGAGAGGTGCCTCGACTTTAGGATCTATTATTTTATTATTATTATTATTATTATCATTGCCCTTTTTAATTATTGTCCATTGTAAATATTTGTTATTTCTCTTAAATGTATTCCTTTTAAGAAACTGAAGCCGTGTATCTGTGGTGGGGTTCAAGTTAAAAAAACAATCTCCCCTTCCCCCCACCCCCCCCCCCCAGTGCTGCGCTTCTTCTGGGTGGATCGCCTCGCCGCCATTGCACCCCCTTCCCGCATGAGCATTAATCTGAGTCTCGGTTGTAGCCTCATTATTGTCAATCCACTCTTGCTCATCTGCTTTGTTCCCGAAATAGGTTGTTGAAAATCAGCTGTGCAGCCCAACAGGTAGCCTTATCTTCTATCGGCCTAGGGGCCTACCGGAACCTCAACCAGGTCCGAAGCTGTACAACCACATGAAGCCACCTGGCTTGCGGGACAGGAAAGGCTAAGGGACTGAGCTCTACGATGGGGAAAAGGGGGGATGTGACTACCCAAGAAAATGGGCACACTCAAACGCAAGAGAGAATGTATTTCCAAGTGAAGAGAAAATATATATCGTTAAACTTAACTAGTGTTGCCTTTTTAGGCAACAAGGGGGGAGTGTTGGGGAAATTATTACTCTCTAGACAAGAAACCTTTGCCTCAGTCTGAGTAGGTCAAAGTGTTTGTGTTTTTGTTTCTTTCTTAATTACTCGCCTGGCTCCCCGTTGAGCCTCTTCTTGTCATCTGACTCCTCTTCTTCTCCAGCACTTTTCTTCGCTCAAGCACTTGTCGTTCCTCCAGGCACTGCCTCCGGCAGATTAAGCACCTCCGGTCACGAGCACCGCACCAACTTCGGTTCGAATCCGAGTCACGGCACCAACTGATGTGGATTTTTTAAACCCACTTTGTTGTGATCGTTGTCCTCCTGAAGGATTCTAACTGGTCGATTGTGGAATCCTATTTGACTTCAGACAGAGTTTAACGTTTGTCCGATTTGATTATAAAACCCTACAAAAACCCTATCGACACTGATAAAACTGATGTCCACACAAGTCCTTCCTTGTGAAACAATTTATTTCCTAATTATACACCATACACTTCTCACCCTTGTACAATGAACTTAAGAATCCCCATTGATTGCAATATTATTTGGTTCTATTTCATTTATTCTTATTTTAGTTAACAGTTAGACCAACCCGATTCAATTCACTTCTACATTACATCAGAGAGTTTTATTCTAACTTGGTACTTGGTCAGTTCCAAGGAGTACGAGCCACTGAGAAACTATACTTCCTCACGTGCTCGTACTAAGAAAATGTGTCTTTCAAAACATTTTATACTTCCATGAGAGAGAGGTTGGGGGATATTCACCCAGACTGTAGACGTGTCCTTTAGACAAAAAGCGACTTTGTACATTTTCTAAGCAAAGGTTCATTTATCAGCTCGGTCACTCTGCTCCAGAACAACACATTTCTTATCATTTAGGGCAAAAGTCTTTTGGCCAGAAATGACAGCCAATTCAATTTGCAGCATAAAAGTTACATTTCTGAAACTCCATTTGTTACAATTTAAAATACATTAATATAAATTTTTCCCCCACACTCAATTTCTACGATTTTAGGCAACAAGGGGGGAGTGTTGGGGAAATTATTACTCTCTAGACAAGAAACCTTTGCCTACGAAATTTGACAATCGTAGAAATAAATTTTTCCCCCACACGTGGGAAAATTAAAAGTATGAATCCAATCAAGATCACTATAGATCCAAAAAAGAAACTGCCTCGAAAACCGCAATACCCTTTGTCTCCAGAAGCAGAGGTAGGAATTGCTCCCGTAGTGGAAGCACTATTTTTTTTTTTTTTTTTTTGTATACCTTGGTCGAGGCTCGTATGAGAGCAAACACACAACTCACAGCAAGGTAAGCAGGGAGGGTTCTCAGAGGGTGCGATTTATTTTATTCTGTGATTTTAGAGTGAATTTAGCGGTTGTGATTTGTGTGATTTTAGAGATGGGAAATAGAAATTGTAAAAGGAAGGAAATTGTGTATACCGAGGCAGATTGTATTCAAAAACCATGGAGAGGTACATGTGCAAGAATTATGTTTGATAAGTATGGGCCTGAAGCTGTGAGAGACATGGGGAAATGGTGCAATTGGACCAAAAATAGTCGATTACCCTTCCCTGAGAATGGAACGTTCGATCACGAGTGTTTAGACAATTTAAGAAAAGTACTGGAAGTGAAAAATAGTGACAAAAAGGTCCAGAAGCAGGTGAACTGGAGCATTTATATAAATTGGATGAAGGAATGTCATGACAGAGACGAAAAGGCACGGTTGTTAAACCTGAAGGGTCAGCTAGACCAATTAACGAAGCAAATGCCGGTGAGACTTGAAAATAAAACCAAGAGACAGCGAGCAGTGGCTGTCAGATTTGAGGATGAAGAAGAAGACTCAGATACATGGCCAGAGTGCACAGTTCCGATAGCACAACCGCTCGAGGACGAAGAAGCGGGAGAGACAGAGGGAGATGATGCCACAAGGCTGGAGAGGAGTCGGTAGAAGACAGAAAGACCACCGACCAACCTGCGGTGATTGAGTGAGAGGCCCAGAGACTCAGCTTCATTGCGGGAGATGCCGATGATCTTAAATGCCCTGGTTTCGACAGCGTGAAGCCGAGAAAGGTGGGAGGCAGGAGCACCAGCCCAGAGGGGAGAGCAGTACTCCATCAGGCTACGGACAAAAGCTTTGTAAGTGGTCAGGAGCTCAAGAGGGCCGAGGAAGGACTTAGCACGACGGAGGATTCCCAGTCGGCGACTGGCTTTTGAGGCGAGGTTGGAAATGTGACTTTCCCAGGAAAGGTTATGGCAGATAGTGAGACCCAGAAGCTTGAAAGAAAAGACTTCTTCCAAAGGATTGTTGAGAAAGTGGATGGGGGGGTTTTGTAAACGGTCCTTTCGAAGAGACATAGTGAGAGTGTGAGATTTGTCTGGATTGAAAGACATGTTCCACGTGTTGGACCAGTTTGTGATTTTATCCAGATCTGCAGTGAGCGAAGAAGCTGCTGCTTGCCGGTCTGAGGGATGACAGATGGTACGGCAGAGGGTGGAGTCGTCGGCAAAGAGAAATAGAGGATTTTCCAGAGAGTCCGAGAGATCATTGATGAAAGGAATGATTATCCCTATTGAAACAAGGGATAATCATTCCCACCGTTAGTCAATGCAATACACCGATCTTACCTGTGAGAAAACCTGGAAAGCCAACGTGGAGATTCGTACAGGATTTGAGGGCAGTGAATGATGCGGTAATTCCAGCTTTTCCTGTAATTGCAAATCCAACTACCATTCTATCAAGCATCCCAAGTAACACTACCTATTTTAGTGTTGTGGATCTTTGTTCAGCTTTTTTAGTATACCAATAGCCCAAGAAGTACAGTTTCTGTTTGCATTCACCTACCAGGGAAAGCAATACACTTGGACTGTATTGCCCCAGGGGTATTGTGAAAGTCCAACATTATTCTCGAGGGCCCTCAAAGACGACTTGGATGATGTAGTTTTCCCTTGTGGATCCACACTGATTCAATATGTTGATGACCTGCTGATCTGTTCAGCGTCAAAAGACGCATGCGAACGAGATACATTGACATTGTTGAGGGCCTTAGCCAGGAAAGGACACAAAGCATCGAGAGCTAAATTGCAATTTTGCCAAGAAGAAGTGAAATATTTGGGGCATATTCTGAAGGGAGATACAAGACGCATCTCCCCTGAACGTATAGCGGCAATATTAAACCTGCCCAAGCCAACTACTGCTAAACAGATGAGGTCTTTCCTCGGAATGACCGGCTATTGCAGACAGTGGATACCAGATTATGCGGCCTTAGTGCGCCCCCTGGTGGACATTGGTTCGGCAAACGCACCCAGCCCACTTGCATGGACACAAAATGCAGACAAGGCTTTTGTAACGTTAAAACAGGCTCTTTCTTAGGCTCCCGCTCTGGGTTTACCAAACCATGAAAAACCTTTCCATTTGTACGCATTTGAGAGACAGGGATTCGCACAATCTGTGCTGACACAGAAGCACGGAAATAAATTACGGCCTGTTGCATATTACAGTACTAAATTGGATCCGGTAGCGCAAGGATTCCCCCCTTGTCTCAAGGCAGTAGCAGCCGCTTCACTCGCGGTGCAGGCGACAGAAGCGCTCGTCGCGGGAAACACTTTGGTTCTCCTGGTACCGCACGCAGTCACAGCTGTACTGTTAAAAACGAAAACACAACATTTGTCGGCTTCAAGAGCAACGACATACGAACTCTCACTCACAGCACCCACGAACATTACGATTAGGAGATGCGCACCGCTGAATCCTGCTAGTTTGTTGCCAGGAGTACAAGATGGTGATCCTCACAATTGTGAAGAGATAATCGCCCACACGTGTCAACCCCGTCCTGACTTGAGAGACACACCAATCCAAAATTCTGAATTGGTTCTATATGTCGACGGCTCATCATCGCGTGCACCTGATGGATGTTTATTAACAGGCTACGCCGTTTGCTCTGATCACGAAGTAATCGAAAGCGGGAGATTGGCTGAGAGTTGCTCCGCGCAGCAGGCAGAACTGTTCGCCCTCACTCGTGCATGCCATTTAGCCAAAGGCCAAATAGTGACAATCTACACTGACTCCGGCTATGCCTTTGGTGCTGTACACGAATTCGGAGCACTCTGGCACGAAAGGGGTTTTATAATGTCATCAGGTGCGCAGGTGAGGAATGGAGCATGGATTGCGAATCTGCTGGAAGCAATACTTCTGCCTCACCAAATTGCAGTGGTAAAATGTGACGCCCACACTGGGAGATCTGATGACGTCTCACGGGGAAATGCCAGGGCAGATGCAGCTGCAAAATCTGCTGCCCACACCAGAGCTCTTTTAATATCACAATGTGTATTGAGACAAGAGGCAACGCCGACCATTGACGATATAAACACTTTGCAGACAGCTGTCAGTGCTGAAGAACGAGATTTGTGGATACTGGCTGGATGTGAATTCGAAAATGAATCCAAATTATGGAGATCATCTGATGGTCGTGTGGTGGCACCAAGAGCTCTATTACCTTGGCTCGCCCGATTGGCACATGGGGCCGGGCATACTAGCAAAGGGGGCATGAGTGCTTCAATTGGGAGACAGTGGTTTGCCCCGGGGTTTAGTCCAATTGCAGAACAGTATTGTAAGACATGTCATATTTGCCAAAAACATAACCCAGCAAGGGGGTGGAGATGGCCCCAGGGGTCATCCAATTCCATTCGGACCTTTTGTTCATATCCAGATGGATTTTGTCCAGTTACCAAAATGCTGCGGTTTTGAATTTGCGTTAGTCATCGTCGATTTGTTCACCAAATGGGTTGAGGCTTACCCTTGTCGGAAAGCAGATGCCATTACTGTGGTTAAACTGTTGATGAAGGATTTCATCTGTAGGTTTGGAATACCTTGTAGGATCTCCAGTGACCAAGGTACTCATTTCACAGCCGAAGTGGTGAAAGAATTGTGTCGCGTATTGCAAATCAAGCAACATTTCGACTGCCCGCATCGTCCGCAATCTGCGGGGGCAGTAGAGAGGCAAAATGGATTCCTAAAGAATAAACTGGCCAAGATTTGTGAACAAACTGGATTAAAATGGCCAGATGCTCTGCCAATTGCTCTCATGACTATGAGATCTACCGCAAATCGAAACACTGGCTTATCTCCGCATGAGATTCTGATGGGAAGACCAATGAGATTACCGAACTCACCTCCTTTGACTATAAAAGACATGAACGTGCAGCAAATGGACGACACGTTGCTTACGTTCTGTATGTCTCTGAATCATGCTGTAAGAACTTTTTATGCACAGGTGAAACAAGCTCTGCCAGAACCAGCCACATCTGATCATCACAACTTCAAACCCGGAGACTTTGTTTATGTGAAAATTTACAAACGGAAGAACTCTCTTCAGGCACGTTGGTGTGGGCCATTTCAAATACTGCTAACTACGCATACGGCTGTGAAGTGTAAAAGAAGAGCAACATGGATCCATGCCACACACTGCAAACTGGCACACGGCAGAAAAGAACCCGAGGAGAACATTGCTTCCTGATAACTTTAATGATTCTTTCCATTGCAGGATTATTTGTACTACTAAATGCAAGTTGTACAATGTGTACTTGGTCTGTTAAGCCGATAAGTACTGTCTGTGATCAACGTTATTTGCATGTTCTTTGGAGATGGGCCTATCAGACTACCCACCAAACTAAGCCTAGGGCATTCAGAGACCGAAGAAGCTTAACGAGCAGAGTGGGTTCACCACATGGAATAAACACTTATTCTTTCTCGTATCTCGTAAACACGCGAAAGCTTTTAATAAAACCAATTGCTGGGTTTGTACTAAGATACCTCATTCAGCAGTTACTGGGATACCGCTTCTGGCTATACCATTTAATCTGAGTGAATGGTGTGGGTACTGGGCAAAGGAAAGAAACTGGGATAAACAAGATAATAACCTTGACGACCACATCGTTACCAATGGAAATGGAAATTGCCTCCGACAACGAAATTTCAGTAACTGGTTTTGGCCAAATTTTAATTTAAGTAAAATGCCTCCACATTTTATGGTTGAACGGGCAACAGAAAAACCCGAACTATGCTTGGTACAAGAGGCATGGGGAGAAAGAAGATTAGGGAATTCTGAATGCAGTCATTATGTTTATGAAAATCACACGATGGGACCACAAGTCGCTTTAAATAATACCTATTTCGTGTGTGGAAATCGAGCATACCCATGGCTTCCAGTTAATTGGAGTGGATCTTGTTTCTTGTCATTCATTTTGCCACATATGCGCCTGTTATCTAAGTCACCTTTTGAGCATTTGAAACGGGGTAAACGGGGTTTCACGTCAACTGAACTGTTCTTCATGATTTTAATCCCTCACTACGGTGTTGGACAAACGTCTGTGGGATTGGTAGAGTTAGCTGCTTCGCTTGAATTATTGGCAAATAAAACTGCTCTAGGCATGGTTGATATCAACTCGGAGGTCGTCGCCCTACGTGCAGTTTCAATGCAAAACCGAGTTGCGCTCGACCTCATTCTCGCGGCTCAAGGAGGAACGTGTGCTGTAATTAACTCTGAGTGTTGTACTTATATCCCTGATAACTCGGAGAAAATCACAAACATAGCTGACAAGATTAAGCAAGAAGGAGCCAAGTATCACAATTATTTTATGAAAGATGGGCTTTATTCCTGGTTTGAAGGGATTTTTGGAGGCTGGGGAACTACCCTATTGCATTGGATTTCCGTTGGGTTATTGTGGATCATCATTGTAGTGGTGCTTGTTAGATGTGCAACAATTACAATGCCGGCATTGATTGTTTCTTGTCTAAAGAGGAATACTGCTAAAAAGGTGATGGTGGCCCAAGCACCACCCTCATACCCTGGTTTTGACACTGAGTCCTATGACTCTTTTGAGATAGAACCTGAACTTGGAAATTCATAAGTAGCGCAAATGAATGTGTTCAATATTCATGGGAATTGTCAATCCACTCTTGCTCATCTGCTTTGTTCCCGAAATAGGTTGTTGAAAATCAGCTGTGCAGCCCAACAGGTAGCCTTATCTTCTATCGGCCTAGGGGCCTACCGGAACCTCAACCAGGTCCGAAGCTGTACAACCACATGAAGCCACCTGGCTTGCGGGACAGGAAAGGCTAAGGGACTGAGCTCTACGATGGGGAAAAGGGGGGATGTGACTACCCAAGAAAATGGGCACACTCAAACGCAAGAGAGAATGTATTTCCAAGTGAAGAGAAAATATATATCGTTAAACTTAACTAGTGTTGCCTTTTTAGGCAACAAGGGGGGAGTGTTGGGGAAATTATTACTCTCTAGACAAGAAACCTTTGCCTCAGTCTGAGTAGGTCAAAGTGTTTGTGTTTTTCCTCTACTGTTCTACTATTTAGTTGTTAAGGCCTACCACCTACTTATAATCTTGTCTTTCTTTGACACTTTGGACATTGCTTGGGTTTTCTGCAAGTACAAGGTGACCGGGCTGATAAGCTGTGCATTCTGTTCTTGCGATCAAAAGCCCTCTCTGCTTATAAAATGGAATGGATATATGGGGAGGGGAGGATGATCTGAGGGACAGCAAATAAATGGTACAGAAGAAAGAACTCCTTGTGGACATTGATTATTACTGGACTTCTGTGGTTTATTTATCCCGATACATGCAACACTGAGTCGGCTAGACGTTGAATCCTCGAGGAGGTCAAGATCCCTCAACAATCTAAAGAATCCTTTCGATCACGATGCGGTTCGAGGGTAGAAATCCACGTCACCTCCAAGGGAGAAGCTTTGCCATCCGTCCAGGTAAGGGGTTAGACTCACTGGACAAGACAATACATATATCCTTCCCTTCTCTTATTCCGATCTCCTCCCAAACCTCTTTTCTCTTTCCCTACTCTTCCCACATTATCCAACCCAGCTCTCTCGTTTTTCCTCCCCTATCCTTACCCCTTGTGTTCCTTTTTATCTCAATTTTATTTTGTCACTTCTACGTCCACCACCACCCCACCTGCCCCTCATCCATTGCGTTTTCCATCAGGATGATACAGAGGTAGTGTTTTAGCTGTCTTCTCTCAGTTCCATTCTCAACCCAAATTGTAAACTGTCCTCGTATTTCATCTGGGAGTTTGCACTGATGGACGTTAAAGATTCCACAGTGTCTTTTCCATCTAGAGACTGCAAGTGGCCAAGTTCGAATTCCTTCTCAGACTCCTACTCTTAGGACAAAAACTACTTGGTGTATTTCCTCTCCTAGAAAACTACTTCAGCATTACTTGATGCCCTAGTTAGGGTTTGGCATTAATGTATGCAATGTTAACTTTGCAGTACCTGGGACAGCTGCCTGATTCACACAACCATCAACGAGAAAGTTCATTGAATACATTGCCCCCCACACAGTCTTGAGAAAAAATGACATGAGAAGGGTCATTCAAACTCTTGCTTTATTTCTGAGCACAATCTATATGCCTATGAGCCGCAATTTTGTCTGAATCTCGATATTCTCGAACAGTGAGAGTGCGAGCTGCAAATTTGATTGGTCGAGATGGCGTACTACTTTGTCCATCGAGTACTGCTAAACTGGAGGTTCTTGGAAGTGCCAACAAGGCAATTTGTGTTCTACAGTGATCCAGTATATAATTCAATTGAAATAAAACAAAGGTTTTAAAGGCTGTAGAAAAAATACAAACCAAACAAACTTTTTTTTGGAAGTTGACCGCCAATTGATACAGTGTCTTTTACACCACCTTATTTAACATGCCTGTTGTTTGTATCCTTTATGATGTTCCTAAGACAGTAAGTTTAGCGTTTGAAATGATTTTCAATTTTGTTGGACTGCCAGACATGCAGACAGAGTAACACGATTACCCTATACATCTGTGCACATGCGTGCTTGGCAGGGCCAGATTTAAGAGAGGGCAAACTGGGCGGTTGGCCAGGGGACTCCACAACATGGGGGCCTACACAAAACTCTTTTGAACAAGAAAGTTTAATTGTAGTGTTGAAGGGATAATGCACCAGCTGCTCTAGCACCTGACTTAATGGGACATGAAAACGATACTAAACCGTAAAATGTGACGGTGTATTTACAATGCCCAGTCAAATTGAGCATTCACTAATCCCTGATTGTTTCACATGGTTATGGTAATTGTAGTTATTCCACAAGGAAAGAAAGTCAAAAATAAACCACATCAAGAATAGCCTTCGTACTACCATGACACAGGAATGACTAACCGATCTAGCACGGACCATTTCACAGGAACGACTCACTCATCCAGCACGAACCATGACGCGGGAACGACTCACTCATCCAGCACGGACCATGACACGGGAACGACTCACTCATCCAGCACGGACCATGACACGGGAACGACTCACTCATCCAGCACGAACCATGACACGGGAACGACTCACTCATCCAGCACGAACCATGACATGGGAACGACTCACTCATCCAGCACGAACCATGACACGGGAACAACTCACTCATCCAGCACGGACCATGACACGGGAACGACTCACTCATCCAGCACGAACCATGACACGGGAACGACTCACTCATCCAGCACGAACCATGACATGGGAACGACTCACTCATCCAGCACGAACCATGACACGGGAACGACTCGCCTATCAAGCACAAACCATGACATGGGAACGACTCACTCATCCAGCACGAACCATGACACGGGAACGACTCGCCTATCAAGCACGAACCATGACACGGGAACAACTCGCCTATCTAGCACGAACCATGACACGGGAACGACTCGCCTATCTAGCACGAACCATGACACGGGAACGACTCGCCTATCTAGCACGAACCATGACACGGGAACAACTCGCCTATCTAGCACGAACCATGACACGGGAACAACTCGCCTATCTAGCACGAACCATGACACGGGAACAACTCGCCTATCTAGCACGAACCATGACATGGGAACAACTCGCCTATCAAGCACAAACCATGACACGGGAACGACTCGCCTATCTAGCACGAACCATGACACGGAACCACTCGCCTATCTAGCATGAACCATGACACGGGAACAACTCGCCTATCAAGCACAAACCATGACACGGGAACGACTCGCCTATCTAGCACGAACCATGACACGGGAACAACTCGCCTATCTAGCACGAACCATGACACGGGAACAACTCGCCTATCAAGCACAAACCATGACACGGGAACGACTCGCCTATCTCGCACGAACCATGACACGGAACCACTCGCCTATCTAGCACGAACCATGACATGGGAACAACTTGCCTATCAAGCACAAACCATGACACGGGAACGACTCGCCTATCCAGCACGAACCATGACATGGGAACAACTTGCCTATCAAGCACAAACCATGACACGGGAACGACTCGCCTATCTGGCACGAACCATGACACGGGAACAACTCGCCTATCTAGCACGAACCATGACAAGGGAACAACTCGCCTATCAAGCACAAACCATGACACGGGAACGACTCGCCTATCTAGCACGAACCATGACACGGGAACAACTCGCCTATCTAGCACGAACCATGACACGGGAACAACTTGCCTATCAAGCACAAACCATGACACGGGAACGACTCGCCTATCTAGCACGAACTATGACACGGAACCACTCGCCTATCTAGCACGAACCATGACACAGGAACAACTCGCCTATCTAGCACGAACCATGACACGGGAACGACTCGCCTATCTAGCACGAACCATGACACGGGAACAACTCGCCTATCAAGCACAAACCATGACACGGGAACGACTCGCCTATCTCGCACGAACCATGACAGAGGAACGACTCGCCTATCTAGCACGAACCATGACAGAGGAACGACTCGCCTATCTAGCACGAACCATGACACGGGAACGACTCGCCTATCTAGCACGAACCATGTCACAGGAACGACTTGCTATCTAGCACGAACCATGACAAGGGAACGACTCGCCTATCAAGCACGAACCATGACACGGGAACGACTCGTCCATCCAGCACGAACCATGACACAGGAACGACTCGCCTATCTAGCACGAACCATGACACGGGAACGACTTGCCTATCTAGCACGAACCATGACACGGGAACGACTCGTCCATCCAGCACGAACCATGACACAGGAACGACTCGCCTATCCAGCACGAACCATGACACGGGAACGACTCGCCTATCTAGCACGAACCATGACACAGAAACGACTTGCCTATCAAGCACGAACCATGACACAGGAACGACTCGTCCATGCAGCACGAACCATGACACGGGAACGACTTGCCTATCCAGCACAAACCATGACAAGGGAACGACTCGTCCATCCAGCACGAACCATGACATGGGAACGAATCGCCTATCAAGCACAAACCATGACACGGGAACGACTCGTCCATGCAGCACGAACCATGACACGGGAACGACTTGCCTATCTAGCACAAACCATGACACGGGAACGACTTGCCTATCCAGCACAAACCATGACACGGGAACGACTCGCCTATCCAGCACGAACCATGACACGGGAACGACTTGCCTATCCAGCACAAACCATGACACAGAAACGACTCGCCTATCAAGCACGAACCATGACACGGGAACAACTCGCCTATCAAGCACGAACCATGACATGGGAACAACTCGCCTATCTAGCACGAACCATGACACGGGAACAACTTGCCTATCAAGCACAAACCATGACACGGGAATGACTCGCCTATCTAGCACGAACTATGACACGGAACCACTCGCCTATCTAGCACGAACCATGACACGGGAACGACTCGTCCATCCAGCACGAACCATGACACAGGAACGACTCGCCTATCTAGCACGAACCATGACACGGGAACGACTTGCCTATCTAGCACGAACCATGACACGGGAACGACTCGTCCATCCAGCACGAACCATGACACAGGAACGACTCGCCTATCCAGCACGAACCATGACACGGGAACGACTCGCCTATCCAGCACGAACCATGACACGGGAACGACTTGCCTATCCAGCACAAACCATGACACGGGAACGACTCGCCTATCAAGCACGAACCATGACACGGGAACGACTCGCCTATCTAGCACGAACCATGACACGGGAACAACTTGCCTATCAAGCACAAACCATGACACGGGAACGACTCGCCTATCTAGCACGAACTATGACACGGAACCACTCGCCTATCTAGCACGAACCATGACACGGGAACGACTCGTCCATCCAGCACGAACCATGACACAGGAACGACTCGCCTATCTAGCACGAACCATGACACGGGAACGACTTGCCTATCTAGCACGAACCATGACACGGGAACGACTCGTCCATCCAGCACGAACCATGACACAGGAACGACTCGCCTATCCAGCACGAACCATGACACGGGAACGACTCGCCTATCTAGCACGAACCATGACACAGAAACGACTTGCCTATCAAGCACGAACCATGACACAGGAACGACTCGTCCATGCAGCACGAACCATGACACGGGAACGACTTGCCTATCCAGCACAAACCATGACAAGGGAACGACTCGTCCATCCAGCACGAACCATGACATGGGAACGAATCGCCTATCAAGCACAAACCATGACACGGGAACGACTCGTCCATGCAGCACGAACCATGACACGGGAACGACTTGCCTATCCAGCACAAACCATGACACGGGAACGACTCGCCTATCCAGCACGAACCATGACACGGGAACGACTTGCCTATCCAGCACAAACCATGACACGGGAACGACTCGCCTATCCAGCACGAACCATGACACAGGAACGACTTGCCCATACAGCACAAACCATGACATGGGAACGACTTGCCTATCCAGCACGAACCATGACACAGGAATGACTTGCCCATACAGCACGAACCATGACACGGGAACGACTTGCCTATCCAGCACGAACCATGACACAGGAACGACTCGTCCATCCAGCACGAACCATGACACGGGAACGACTCGCTGATCCAGCACGAACCATGACACAGGAACGACTTGCCCATACAGCACGAACCATGACACGGGAACGACTTGCCTATCCAGCACGAACCATGACATGGGAACGACTTCCCTATCCAGCACAAACCATGACACGGGAACGACTCGCCCATTCAGCACGAACCATACACGGGAACGACTCGCCGATCCAGCACGAACCACGACACAGGAACGACTCGTCCATCCAGCACGAACCATGACACAGGAACGACTTGCCCATACAGCACAAACCATGACACGGGAACGACTTGCCTATCCAGCACGAACCATGACACAGGAACGACTTGCCCATACAGCACAAACCATGACATGGGAACGACTTGCCTATCCAGCACGAACCATGACACAGGAATGACTTGCCCATACAGCACGAACCATGACACGGGAACGACTTGCCTATCCAGCACGAACCATGACACAGGAACGACTCGTCCATCCAGCACGAACCATGACACGGGAACGACTCGCTGATCCAGCACGAACCATGACACAGGAACGACTTGCCCATACAGCACGAACCATGACACGGGAACGACTTGCCTATCCAGCACGAACCATGACATGGGAACGACTTCCCTATCCAGCACAAACCATGACACGGGAACGACTCGCCCATTCAGCACGAACCATACACGGGAACGACTCGCCGATCCAGCACGAACCACGACACAGGAACGACTCGTCCATCCAGCACGAACCATGACACAGGAACGACTTGCCCATACAGCACAAACCATGACACGGGAACGACTTGCCTATCCAGCACGAACCATGACACAGGAACGACTTGCCCATACAGCACAAACCATGACACGGGAACGACTTGCCTATCCAGCACAAACCATGACACGGGAACGACTCGCCCATTCAGCACGAACCATACACGGGAACGACTCACCTATCTGGCACGAACCATGACATGGGAACGACTTGCCTATCCAGCACGAACCATGACACAGGAACGACTCGTCCATCCAGCACGAACCATGACACGGGAACGACTCGCTGATCCAGCACGAACCATGACACAGGAACGACTTGCCCATACAGCACGAACCATGACACGGGAACGACTTGCCTATCCAGCACGAACCATGACATGGGAACGACTTCCCTATCCAGCACAAACCATGACACGGGAACGACTCGCCCATTCAGCACGAACCATACACGGGAACGACTCGCCGATCCAGCACGAACCACGACACAGGAACGACTCGTCCATCCAGCACGAACCATGACACAGGAACGACTTGCCCATACAGCACAAACCATGACACGGGAACGACTTGCCTATCCAGCACGAACCATGACACAGGAACGACTTGCCCATACAGCACAAACCATGACACGGGAACGACTTGCCTATCCAGCACAAACCATGACACGGGAACGACTCGCCCATTCAGCACGAACCATACACGGGAACGACTCACCTATCTGGCACGAACCATGACATGGGAACGACTTGCCTATCCAGCACGAACCATGACACATGAACGACTCACCTATCTAGCATGAACCATGACACGGGAACGACTTGCCTATACAGCACAAACCATGACACGGGAACGACTCACCTATCTAGCACGAACCATGACATGGGAATGACTTGCCTATCCAGCACAAACCATGACACGGGAACGACTCGCCCATTCAGCACGAACCATACACGGGAACGACTCACCTATCTAGCACGAACCATGACACGGGAACGACTCACCTATCTAGCACGAACCATGACACGGGAACGACTCACCTATCTAGCACGGACCATGACACGGGAACGACTCACCATCGAGCACGAACCATGACACGGGAACGACTCACCTATCTAGCACGGACCATGACACGGGAACGACTCACCATCGAGCACGGACCATGACACGGGAACGACTCACCTATCTAGCACGGACCATGACACGGGAACGACTCACCTATCTAGCACGAACCATGACACGGGAACGACTCACCTATCTAGCACGGACCATGACACGGGAACGACTCACCATCGAGCACGGACCATGACACGGGAACGACTCACTTATCTAGCACGGACCATGACACGGGAACGACTCACCTATCTCGCACTAATGAGAATATAATATGATACTTTGCATAACGTAGACTTTGACAAGCTCATCGATGACTTTGCGAGTCAGAAGTCTGGCAAGGTGCCTGGTCTTTTACTTAATCTGACTTTAGTATTAATTTGCAATTGGTCACTGGCTTTGACCCCAATACGAATTTTTATCGTGGACCCTCGGCATCAAAAGGCTACATATACCGAACAAACCCTTTCAAATGGAGCACCTCGCCACCCTGACAGCATTTACATTGCATCAGATGTGTCTATAAATGTGAATTGTTGCTTCCAGCTTGCCAGCTCGATGACAGAAGACGCCATTTGCATTTTTTCCTGTTCCACCCCTCCCCCGTTTCGAATGCCATGCAGGCAAGGGCAGCTTGCTTTGAGTCAGTGACAGTACGGTATATTGTCATGTGAACTGCCACTGTTGTGTTTGCCATATGTACACTGAAATAAGTGGTGTTTTTCTCTCACTTGTCTGTCATGCTCTTGTTTAGTTTTCTGTCACTTCTGTATCTGCAAACATAGTGTTGCGGTTCTGGAAACCACATCCCTCCAACACCAATAGCAGCCAACATGCAGTGGTCTCCAGTCAGTTATTTCATTAATGTATGTTCCGATAGTCCCTTCCTCCTTGTCTAGTGGGTCAAATGGGACAGTGCGTTGTGTAAATCTCATAGTTAGGTCTGATTAAATCTCTGAACTTCATTCCTACTCTGCCTTTTTCTCTAGTCCTGAGGTAAATCCGAGAATGGGTCCTTGCTTAGGCCAGCCAGCGCTACGCTCGGACACCCATCTGTAAAAAACGCAGAAGAAATAGGAACGGAACACCAACCGCCCATGCTGCACGGAACATGTGCCGCACAGCGCCAACCCCCACCCACTGTTCAGGCGATGAGAGACATAACCAACACACCAAATGCTAACAACATACAGTGTGCACACGGGGCATTCTTCTTCAATCCACTTATATCTATGCTCTTTCCTTCAACTCATGGTTGCGATCGGGGTTGGCACTGTGCACCCCACTGCCTCTGATAACCGCGAATACGATGCTCGATGACTGGTGGACCCGCACACTGACCACGTGTACAATGGCATACTTGCGTGCACTGTATGGGGCATGCTCGATGGTGGGCGGACCCACACGCTGACCATGTGTACAATGGTGGACTCGCGTGCACTGTACGGGGCATGCTTAATGACTGGTGGACCCGCGCACTGACCACGTGTACAATGGCGGACCTGCATGCACTGTACGGGGCATGCTCGATGGTGGGCGGACCCACACACTGACCACGTGTACAATGGCAGACCCACGTGCACTGTACGGGGCATGCTCGATGGTGGGCGGACCCACATGCTGACCACGTGTACAATGGCAGACCCACGTGCACTGTACGGGGCATGCTCGATGGTGGGCGGACCCACATGCTGACCACGTGTACAATGGTGGACCCACGTGCACTGTACGGGGCATGCTCGATGGTGGGCGGACCCACACACTGACCACGTGTACAATGGCGTACTTGCGTGCCCTGTACGGGGCATGCTCCATGGCGGGCGGACCCACACACTGACCACATGTACAATGGCGGACTCGTGCGCAGCCTGTGATACTTTATCATTGTACAGAACGGGGCACGAATAACACACATCTTTGGCCGGGTCTGCACATGGGATTGCAATAACGTCTTACCGTCAGTCTTCGCTCACCACGACGGCCACAAATGTCTCCCACGGACGGCAGACATCCTCCCGCACATCCGCCTCAATGCAGCTGCTACCAGGCAGAGGCATGCTGTGCGGCCGGATCGCTCAGGGTGCGTGGCGCACCATGGAGCAGGCACATTGACCAGCGCCAACATTGATATGGCACATTGCCAACAGGCACATTGATATGAATCTCTAAAAAATTTACCAATTTGGCATTGGCACACACCCAAGCTGTCCACCAAGTTTCTTCCAAATCAGTCCATAACTTTAAGATATCCTGCTCACTGACGAGCAAACAAACAAATAAACTAATGTCACCCGCAGGGTGACCCGTATCTTGCCAAAAGGTGACCATGTGTGACTTATTTAAGGTCACACTGAGGTGAACAGAGCTGCTATCCACCAGGAGCGACTCCTTGAGGAATATCTGCCTACGACAGATTCCGATGAGAATCGTTCTACAGAGTAACCATGAAAAATATGCGTTTGCCTCATAACGTCACCAAATGACGTCATAATGTCTCAAGCTTGACATATCTAGAAAGCACTCATCGAGGTGTTCAATTTGACGTACAACACGATATGGTTCCTAAAACTTGAAAATTTGACCTTGGGGTCAAATCTGTTTGACCTCAGGTGCCAACCATGAAGGTCAAGGCCAATCGCCACCAAAAACTAATCAGCTGAGCGCCAGACCATGAACTGCATTCCCATGGAGTTTGAAGATGATTCCATTAAAATTACTCAAAAAATAAGGGTTTCAGCGACCTCCATGATTTACCGCAAAGTGACCTTGACCTTTGACCTTGACCTTGACCTTTATGTGTGCTGAAGGGTATTGTAATAATACTACGATATGTGTACCCACAAGAGTTTCAGATGAGAATTGTGCTCTACAGAGTGATATAAAGGTGAAAAATCCAATGATTACAGACAAACATACAAAAAAAACTTACCAAGTAACAGATCTTGCAAAAACTTCGTTTTGGCAAGATAACAATCTGGGGTGAAAGCATTACCTCCTTCCACCTTCGTTGGCCGAGGTAATTAATTCCTCAAACATAGACAGATAGACAGACAGACAGACAGACAGAGTGAACCAATTACGAAACCCTGCTTTGTGCTTCATGCATGGGGTAATTAAGATGCTCTATTCAGCCGCACTGAGTGTGGTGACGTGTCTTTTCACACCCACATTATAATTCAGAGGTTGCGTGTGAAACTCTGGCCAAGTTGACAATTCGACCTTTGCACGACCGATTCTTGTACATTTGCTTACATGTTAGTAGAAATGGGAAATTGGTTTTCCCCATATGTTTATCTGCAGCCACCATTTCATACAAAATGGGTCAGCATTAGCAAGCATGGTTACAGACAGCCTGGCTGGAATGATTTGATGATCATCGCTTAAAGACAGACTGCATTCTCGTTTGCCTGAAAACGTGATTAGTTTTGTAAGAGATGCCTTCAAACCTCGGCTGAATATAAACAATAATGCTTGGAAAATTGACAATGTTGAGGTCCGAACACATTGCAGTCATTGGTTATTAGTTATTTCATGTGGTGTCCTCATAATTCGATGCGAGAATGTCTTCCCACGAGGATGGCGAGCATATCGTTACGTTTCCACCTCTTTTGCGATTACAGTAACTTGTTCTTTCAATTCCTACATTTTGTAATATTTTCTGTTTTGTGAGGTTTGTTCCTGCTATATGTTTCCTCTTTTGCATACAAAGGCCACTGGCCGACCATCGTCCAAGGTTGTGGATTCAAATTTGGATGAAAGCAGCAGTTTTTACCTTATCTGGAATTTAAATTCCAGATAAGGTATTGTCGTCCGTTCGTATTTCGCCTATTTCGACTTCTTTGGTCAAACTGCTGGGCCGATATGGCAGCAATGTTCCTCTCCTGACTGGTAACAGGAATTGCAAAGCTCATTCTGGTCACATGATTAAATGTCAAAATGGCCGACTTTGTAAAATTCTTCAACAATCTTCTTCTCCAGACCCACCAGTCAGTATGCTACCAAATCTGGGTGACAACATCAGGCCAGGGTAGGGATGTTAAATTGCGGAAGTCTTGCTGATCACGTGACCATAAGTGTCAAAATGGCCGACTTCGTCAATTTTTGGGAAAATCACATAAATTCGTTTAAAAATATTCTTATCCTGACCCACCAGTCAGTATGCTACCAAATTTAGGTGACAACATCAGGCCAGGGTAGGGATGTTAAATTGCGGAAGTCTTGCTGATCACGTGACCATAAGTGTCAAAATGGCCGACTTAGTCAATTTTTGGGAAAATCACATAAATTCGTTAAAAAATCTTCTTCTCCTGACCCACCAGTCAGTATGCTACCAAATTTGGGTGACAAAATCAGGCCAGGGTAGGGATGTTAAATTGCGGAAGTCTTGCTGATCACGTGACCATAAGTGTCAAAATGGCCGACTTCGTCAATTTTTGGGAAAATCACATAAATTCGTTTAAAAATATTCTTATCCTGACCCACCAGTCAGTATGCTACCAAATTTAGGTGACAACATCAGGCCAGGGTAGGGATGTTAAATTGCGGAAGTCTTGCTGATCACATGACCATAAGTGTCAAAATGGCCGACTTAGTCAATTTTTGGGAAAATCACATAAATTCGTTAAAAAAATCTTCTTCTCCTGACCCACCATTCAGTATGCTACCAAATTTGGGTGACAACATCAGGCCAGGGTAGGGATGTTAAATTGCGGAAGTCTTGCTGATCACGTGACCATAAGTGTCAAAATGGCCGACTTCGTCAATTTTTGGGAAAATCACATAAATTCGTTAAAAAATCTTCTTCTCCTGACCCACCAGTCACTATGCTACCAAATTTGGGTGACAACATCAGGCCAGGGTAGGGATGTTAAATTGCGGAAGTCTTGCTGATCACGTGACCATAAGTGTCAAAATGGCCGACTTCGTCAATTTTGGGGAAAATCACATAAATTCGTTAAAAAATCTTCTTCTCCTGACCCACCATTCAGTATGCTACCAAATTTGGGTGACAACATCAGGCCGGGGTAGGGATGTTAAATTGCGGAAGTCTTGCTGATCACGTGACCATAAGTGTCAAAATGGCCGACTTCGTCAATTTTTGGGAAAATCACGTAAATTCCTTCAAAAATCTTTTTCTCCTGACCCACCAGTCAGTATGCTACCAAGTTTGGGTTATAACATTAGGACACAGTTCTGATGTTAAATTGCCGAGGCCATGCTGAGCACATGACCGGAAGCATGTCAAAATGGCAGACTTATTAAATGCGTGGGAAAATCATATAAATTCCTTCAAAAACCTTCCTCTCCAGAGCAACCAGCCAGAATGCTACCAAGTTTGGGTGAAATTAGGCCAGGGCCCAGATATGCTACAGGTCCAGTCGTCCTATTTTTAGTGTTACGATTGCAGGCATCAGGAAAGTGAACTATTCTCATGAGAATTAAGAAGTTAATTTTCATTTAAAACTCAGCTGGCTCACTGACGAACTTTGTGGAGCGGGTAATTTGTTTGCCCTGCCTAGTTTCTCTAACATGTAGCACACGTTCACAGTTAATGATTATAATTACCTTCACCACCGAAAGAGATTATGTTTTCACCTCTGTCGATTTGTCTATGAGCAGGATATCTCAAACGGTTGTGGATGGATTCAGACCAAATTTTGTGGACAAGTTGGATGTCTGAGAAGGACGAATCGATTCAATTTTGGTGACGATTTGGATCCAGATACAAGATTTTTTTACATTTTTAAAAAAGTAATTCTTCATTCAAATCATTCAAGTGATTCAAAGGGTGGAGGAGCTCCTTGTGTGTCAAAGGCCATCCATTTCTGGTGTCCACTTGCATCTGTGGACATCCTCCTGAAGATGGGTTCCCTTTTTCTTGGAGGTTGGTGGCAGCATTTGCACTCTGGTCACCAGAAAACACTTAATTCTGCAAAACAAAAAATACAAAGAAAACTGAAAACACACTTTGTTGGAGTACCACCTGTGCAGCTGCCCTTCACATGGCAGCTTACTGGATGATGGGATTGAGGAAAAGCCTTCAGGACCCTATCCTTTGATGATAGGAAAAGCACGGTGTAACCTTCGTGGGTCAAATTGTGGTGGTATGTGTCGGGGTGGTGCTGAGGTGTTCGTCATCAGACGGCAATATCCTCGGGTTAACCAAAGGCTGTTGGATGTTGCTGTCTTGTCTGTACCTGTTTGTGGTGAGGATGTTGAGGTCATGGAGAGATTCACTTACCTTGGCAGTGACATTCATGTCTCCACATGTGGTGAGCCAGAGGTCGATAGGCATCTGGGTTGGGCCTGGGGAGTCATGGATTGACTGGATCATGGGGTGTGGTGCCGTCAGTACCTATGCAGGAGGATGAAAGTCCAAGTCTTTAAGTTCTTGGTCTTTCCAGTTTTGCTCTACGGATGTGAGACTTGGACTTTGACCAAGGATCTAAGATGGAGACTTAACTCCTTCGGTACCAGGTCTCTTCGGAGAATCCTTGGCTATCGCTGGTCAGACTTTCTGTCCAACAAGCGGTTGCTGAGAGAGACTCAGAAGAGATTTGTTACCTGTATAAATCGGTGAGAATCAGCTGTGGCTGTATGGACATGTGGCTCGTTTTCCTGATGTTCATTGTGCTCGCCAGATTCTTTCAGCGAGGGACCCTCGTGATTGGAGGAGGCCAACGAGCCGACCACATGCCTCGTCGTTGGAGCAGATTGATTGGCATTTCAAGAAAATGAGGATGGGCGAGGCATCTGCCTGGGGGATTGTCAGACAGAGGCGCTTGGAGTGCTGGTGGAAAATGGACGCAGCGATGCGCTGCTCCAACGCATGCTCCCACACCTGGCCTGGCCTGGCCTAATTCTTCACCATTGAGAGATAGGACCAAAATTATATATAACATGGTATTTAAATGGTTCAGCGACAAGAAGAAGCCAATGAGATTTTGGTTCAGGTCCAGATTTAGATCCGGCCTATCAGTAGCATACAAAACGTAAACTGTCAGCCTGGCAGAAATATGTGTTCTACCAAATATCATTCTCGTTAATATTATGAGTTCCCTTACAAGGAACTTCCATGGAGAAGGAGGCCATTCACCCCATCATTTCAAACCTGTGCTCTTATTTTCCGACCTCTGGTTGTTTGTTCATGTTCTACATCCTTTTAAATTCTGAGCATCAAGCAAGGAAGCAGCATGTACCATTTTTGAAGTCTTTGGTAAGACTCTGCCAAGATTCGAACCACCATCCTCTCGGGACTCAGAGTGGATGCTCCATAACCATTATGTCACCGAGGCTGGTTAAATGTTTGATTTGACTCCTAATGCCCTGGGAGCAACTTGTGATGGGTCCTCAACCGAATCCCTCAAGGTATAAGTTTCTCCTATCAGACAGCATGACTATGCATGATGATATGAGGAATTTGATCTGTGACCTGACATAAAAGGTCAGTGTGTACTTGTCTCCATGAAGCCCAGTGCCGGTCTGCATGAGCAAGGCAAGTTCAACAATGGACTTTATCAATTGAAAGCCGATTCGAGCGAGTTGATCACCCTGAGAAGTGAAGTGTGCCTGATGTTTCAAACCTTCACCAGAACAAAATAGCTCTCAAAATCAGACGTGCCTCATGTTCCTCACCTGTTAACATACTCTTTTGGCCTTTTGAGTTGAGAAATCGATTGTCTTGAAACTGTCTTGTCTTTTTTTTTTTTTAAACTTGTCCTTATTCAACACTTTTAAATGCTTTTGCACCTCCCCCCTTGAAATTGCATCAACAATTTCAAGCAATCACACTTGCATCCTTTTTTTTTCACTTCTATGTTACGAAAATGAAAAACTTAAAAAGATTATATTACCCCATATCATACAGGAAGTTATGCTGGTTCCCACGACGTTCACAATTCCACGGCCAATGCAATACATTGGTTTGTGGGATTTTGGATGTGGGGAAACGTCTGTGCTGATGACAACATGCGGACCTGGAATGTAACTGATTCAATGCCTTGGTGGAGGCAGGGTTTTGAGAGTTCTACAAGTATCAAATCAAAACGGGCGTCCCTGTCCCTTCTACATCAAGGAAGTGGGCTCGACGTGTCATCGAGTTGAATAATTTGATTTTTGTTTTTTTTCCTTCTGCTGCTATTCCAAGAAACACAAGCCCCTGGGAGGAAGGACGTAGTTCATCGGTTTTCTTTCAATCTGATTGTAAATCTTTTTCCAAATTAGCAACAAAAGTATGATTTATAGTAAAATGTTCCCTTTCGAGGAACTTCAATGCAGGAGAAGGCCATTTTGTACCCACAAGCATGTGCAGTGGTTGCCAACCTGTAGTTCTTTTTTGTCTGTGTTCTATCCTTCGCAAATGCTGAGTGTCAAGCAAGGAAGCAGCACGTACTTTTTTTTATTTATTATTTGGTATGACTCGGATGCCGGGCTTTGAACTGCCATCCACACAGACTCTGAGCGGACGTTCTAACCATGGAAGCTGATGATTTGCAATTTACAAGATGAAGCTGAGTGCATGTTCATTGGCATGGAAAATATAAATTACGCATCTTTAATTGAGCGTGTTTTTTTTTTTTTCACAAGAGTGAGGCTCATGGAAAAGAAAGGTTGAACTGACATTGGGACAAACATCAAGTGAACGAACAAGAAAAGAGGAGGGGGGAGTGGTGGAAACTGAACTAGCAATTAAGATGGTTGAGTTCGGGAAGGTTAATGGTGGTAATAAAGATCATGAGTCAGAGATGGTGCGTTATTTGCTTGATGTCCTGGAGGAAACAGCGAGACAGAACAGCCTCTGGAAGGTGGTTCCACAGATGAGAGAAATGAGGAATAAATGAGTTGACGTGTGCAGTCGGTCTACATTTTGGAAATTTAACCAGACGGAGGTTGGTTACTGTAAGAATGTATACATCTTGGAGTTGTTGGAGAGAGATGCATTTAACACAGCGGTTGTGTACTTCCTTTATCAGAAGGTGACAACAGAAAATAGTTTCTGTGAAGGTGAGAGTCAGTCTGCGGCAGTGCGCAAGATAAACAATGGATTTTATCAACGAAGTTTTTTTTAAAAAGAGTTGTAGTATGTGCACAGGAAAGGGTAGGACCCTCCATCACCCCCCTGCGTGAGGTATTAGTGTAATCAGTAAAAGTCATCAGTTTTGTTAACTTTTCCTTGGTGGGTGGAGCTTTATGGCTGTACACATGAGATTAAATTTCAACAACATGTTAGAGCCGCATGAAGTCCCATAAGCCTGTGTTTCTCTATGTACCCCTCTTTTTATGAAAATAACATCCCTTCCAACCACACCTCTCCCCCCCCCCCCACCCCCAATTCAAAATCTAATATCAAACCCTGTCACTGAATTTGAACCTGGTTTAGCTGGTGACTAAATAACTGGAGTATAAATTTGCATATGTCGTATTACAATGCTGTGGTGGGTATTGCTCCACTTTCCCCAATGAGGAGAATCTAAAAGTGAAGCAGCATTGCAGAGGTAGGTCAGGTCAGGTCAGGTATGGGAGCATGTGCCAGAGCAGCGCGTCACTGCATCCACTTTCCGCCGGTACTCCAGGTGTCTCCATTTGGCCATCCCCCAGGCAGATGCCTGGCCCGTCCCCATCTCCTTGAGATGCTGATCAACTTGCTGCAACCACGAGGAACGTGGTCGACCCATTGCCCTCCTCCACTCACGAGGCTCCCTCGATGAGAGAATCTAGTGAGCAGGACCAGCATCAGCAAAACGAGCCACATGTCCATACAGCCGCAGCTGATGCTCATGGACGATGCAGGAAACAAATTTCATTTGAGTCTCTCTCAGCAACCGCTCATTGGATACAAAATCTGACCAGTGATAGCCAATGATTCTCCGAAGAGACCTGGTACCAAAGGAATTTATTCTTTATCTCAGATCCCTGGTCAGAGTCCAAGTCTCACATCCGTAGAGCAAGACTGGAAGCACCAAGGACCTTAAGACTTAGACTTTCGTCCTCCTGCACAGGTATCGACAGCGCTACACCCCATGATCCAGTGAATTCATGACTCCCCAGGCCTGACCCAGATGTCTATTGACCTCTGGCTCACAGCCAGCAGAGACATGAATATCACTGCCAAGGTAAGTGAGTCTCTCCGTGACCTAAACATACTCACCGCAAACAGGTACAGACAAGATAGCAGCATCCAATATGTCATTGAAAGCCTGGATATTAGTTTTGACCCAGGAAACCTGTAATCCTAGTTGCTCAGACTCCTCATTCAGCACTTCGAGGACCCCAAAAAGGATATCCAGAGTCTGTGCAAAAATGACTGCATCATCTGCAAAATCAAGGTCATAGATCCTGACATTCTCAAACGATGCACCGCAGCTTGATCTCTCCGACATCCTCCTGAGAATCCAGTCCATACAAGCGCTGAAAAGTGTTGGCCTGTACACACCCCTGATAAAATCGAGTAACAACTGGAAATAAGTCAGAGATGGTACCACCACATCTCACAGCACTCTCAGTACCAGAGTAGAGTTCAGACATCAGATCGATCAGTTTTTGTGGCACCCCACGGAGACCAAGAATCCTCCAGAGGACATCCCGATTCACTGAATCGAACGCTTTACAGAGATCAACATAGGCTGCAAGCAGCCCCTGCCGAAACTCTCATCTGCGTTCGGTGAGGACACGAAGAGCAAGGATACGGTCAATCGTTGACCTCTTTGTTGTAAAGCCTGACTGCTCTGGACGCTTGTGCTCAAGCAGATGGTGGCGAACCCTATCAAGAATTATCCGAGCAAAGACCTTGCCTGGCACTGAGAGCAGCGTCACAACTCGGTAGTTGTTGCAGTCTTGGCGATCACCCTTCCCTTTCCAGAGAGGAACAACCAGGCCCCTCTTCCAGTCAGTTGGGATGATGCCTGTGTTCCAAGCAGAGCACAGAACTGCATGCAACGACACGAGTGCAGCATTTCCACCAGCCTTGAGAAGTTCAGCATGGATGCCACAGATCCCAGGAGGTTTACCCTTTTTCAACCGGTTCACCGCAGCCTGTTTCCACAAACAAACGTGGACCACAGTTGATTGAAGGGTGAGCAATAGGGATAATGACACACCTGGCATCCAACTCAACAGTTGGTCAATCAGCTTGGTACAGCCGCTCAAAGTAACCGGCCCAGCGGGCCTTCACTTTGGACTCCTCTGTCAAGATCCCACCACCCTCCGTTCTAACTGCAGTACACCGAGGGACAGGCTTGGAGGAACGCAATGTGCAAATTCCCCTGTAAGCAGGATGAGAATCACTTGACCACAGTTGATGCTCTACCGCCACAGATTCCTCGCACAAAGGCCTCCGTGTCCCTCTCAGCGCATGTAGTTTTACGCCTCAACTCCATGAATAGCTTAGCTCTGCCATTCAGCCTGGCCCTGCAACTCTGGTGAACGATATCCAGTGTCCCTTGAGAGACAAAATTCTTTTTTGCCCTCCGGTGAGTTCCAAGACATCCACCGGCAACATCAAGGATGGTAGTCTTGAAGGCACTCCACAACTCTTCAGGATTCCCCAAAGCACCTAGACCCCCCAAATCACTACTCAGCCTGGTTGCAAACTCCTCAGCGACCCTCTCATCCTTGAGCTGGCCAACATCCAACCTCGGCTGGGATGGTATCATTCTCCCAGATTTGAGCTGCAACTTCATAGTTGCTTCCACAAGCCTGTGGTCGGTATTGAGGAACTGAGCAATGCGGTCGACCCTGCACTTCTGGATCATCTTCCAGCGACCATCAACGAGCACGTGGTCACCATCCTTTGCCACACCACCAACGTTAGAATTACAAGTCCAGCGATGAGCGTATGAGTGCTGAAACCATGAACTAGCCACCAAAATTAGTCCGTGACTTCTTGCAAAGTTGAGGAACTTGGTGCTATTCTGGTTCACAGTTTCAAACCAATTGGGCCAAACACCTGTCTCATAACCATCCCTATCAGTTCCAGTCGATGCATTGAAATCCCCCAAAACTAGAAGAGTATCTCGCTTGGGGCACTGATCAACCACAGACTCGAGCGTGGCATAGAATGCGTCCTTCACAGCGAGATCACTTGCTTCAGTTGGAGCATATACAAAGACCAGGGAAATGACACCCAAGGAGTGATGAATCCTCAGTCTCAAAATACGCTCGTTAACTGGTGTTACCTGTGTTATCATTGAAGTCAGATTATTGGACACAGCTACAGCAACTCCTTGGCATGGTAACTATCAGTGCGACCAGACCAATAGGTGTAATCACCCGCTGTGATCTCGCCACTATCCGGTCTCCGAAACTCAGAGAGTGCTACAATACTGATGTTCAAATGCTTGAGCTCAGATAAGAGACAGGTGATCATCCTCTCTTCATGATAGGACATTCCAGGCACCCACCCATTTCCCTGGGTCACTTCTTATTAGGAGGTTGGTGGCAGGATTTGCACTCCGGCCACCGTAAAACCCTTCATTCCGCAAAACGCAAAAACGCAAAAAAATCTGAAAACCCACTCCGTGGGAGTACCTCCTGTGCAGCTTCCCTTCGCAGGGCAGCTCACCGGATGACGGGATTGGGGCAAAGCCTTCGGGACCCCCAATCTTTGATAGGAGGGAAACCACGGGGTAACATCCCTGGGTCAGATTGCGGGAGAGTGTGGCGGAGTGGTGCTGAGGTGTCGTCCACCAGACGGCGGTCTCCTTTGGTTAACCTGAGGCGGTCCCTTCGGGTGGGTGCCTGGAATGTCCTATCCCTAAGAGAGGATGATCACCTGTCTCTGTTATCATCTGAGCTCAAGCGTTTGGACATCGGGATTGCAGCTCTCTCTGAGGTTCGGAGACCGGATTGCGGCGAGATAATGGTGGGTGGTTACACCTACTATTGGTCTGGTCGCTCTGATGGTTACCATACCCAAGGAGTTGCTGCAGCTGTGTCCAATAAGCTGACCCCAATGATAATTGAGGTAACACCGGTCAACGAGCGTATTATGAGATTAAGGATTCGTCACTCCTTAGGTGTCATTTCCCTGGTCTCTGTTTATGCTCCGACTGAGGCGAGTGATCTCACCGTGAAGGATGCATTCTACGCCACGCTCGAGTCTGTGGTTGATCATTGCCCCAGACGAGATACACTTCTAGTCTTGGGGGATTTCAATGCATCGACTGAAACTGATAAGGACGGTTATGAGGTGTGTGTTGGTCCCCATGGGTCAGGAACTATGAACCAGAATAGCACTAAGTTCCTTGACTTTGCAAGAAGTCATGGACTTAGGGTGGCTGGTTCATGGTTTCAGCGCCCACAAGCTCATCGCTGGACTTGGTATTCCAACGCTGGCGGTGTGGCAAAGGAGATTGACCATGTCCTCATTGACGGTCGTTGGAGGATGATCCAGAACTGCAGGGTCTACCGGAGTGCTCAGTTCCTCAATACTGACCACAGGCTTGTTGTAGCAACTCTAAAGCTGCACCTTAAATCCTGGAGAATGGTACCATCCCAGCCGAGGCTGGATGTTGCCAAGCTCAGGGATGAGAGGATAGCTGAGGAGTTTGCGAACAGGCTGAGTGGACACTTGGGGGGTCTGGGTGCTTTGGGGGGTCCTGAAGAGTTGTGGAGCGCCTTCAAGACCACCATCCTTGATGTTGCCGGTGGATGTCTTGGAGCTCACCGCAGGGCAAAGAAGAATTTTGTCTCTCAAGGGACACTGGATACCATTGACCAGAGTCGCAGGGCCAGGCTGAATGGCAGAGCTGAGCTGTTCAGGGAGCTGAGGCGTAAAACTGTACGTGCACTGAGGGTGGACAAGGAGGCCTATGTGCGAGGAATCTGTGAGGGGGTAGAGCATCACCTGTGGACAGGTGATTCTCGTCCCGCTTACAGGGGAATTCGCGCATTACGTTCATCCAAGCCCATCCCTCGGAGCACTGCAGTTCGAGCAGAGAGTGATAGGCTCTTGACAGAGGAGTCTGAACTGAAGGCCCGCTGGGCCGGTTACTTTGAGTGGTTGTACCAGGCTGATCCCCCAACTGTCGAGTTGGACGTCAAGGGTGTGACAATCCCTGTTGCTGACCCTCGAATCAACTGTGGTCCACCTACGCTTGTGGAAACACGGGCTGCGGTGAACCAGTTGAAACGGGGCAAAGCTCCAGGGATCTGTGGCATCCATGCCGAACTTCTCAAGGCTGGTGGAAATGCTGCACTCGTGTCGTTGCATGCAGTTTTGTGCTCTGCCTGGAACACAGGCATCATCCCAACTGACTGGAAGAGGGGCCTTGTTGTCCCTCTCTGGAAAGGGAAGGGTGATCGCCAAGACTGCAACAACTACCGAGGGGTGACGCTGCTCTCAGTGCCGGGCAAGGTCTTTGCTCGGATAATTCTCGATAGGGTTCGCCACCATCTGCTTGAGCACCAGCGTCCAGAGCAGTCAGGCTTTACACCAAAGAGGTCAACGATTGACCGTATCCTTGCTCTTCGTGTCCTCACCGAACGCAGACGAGAGTTTCGGCAGGGGCTGCTTGCAGCCTATGTTGATCTCTGTAAAGCGTTCGATTCAGTGAATCGGGATGTCCTCTGGAGGATTCTTGGTCTTCGTGGGGTGCCACCAAAACTGATCGATCTGATGTCTGAACTCTACTCTGGTACTGAGAGTGCTGTGAAGTGTGGTGGTACCATCTCTGACTTATTTACAGTTGTTACTGGAGTTCGTCAGGGGTGTGTACTGGCCCCCACACTTTTCAGCACTTGTATGGACTGGATTCTAGAGAGGATGTCGGAGAGATCAAGTTGCGGTGCGTCATTTGGGAATGTCAAGATCTCGGACCTTGACTTTGCAGATGATGCAGTCATCTTTGCGGAGACTTTAGACATCCTCTTGGGGGCCCTCGAGGTGCTGAATGAGGAGTCGGAGCCGTTGGGATTACGGGTTTCTTCGGTCAAAACTAAGATCCAGGCTTTCGGTGACATCTTGGATGCTGCTGTCCTGTCTGTGTCTGTTTGTGGTGAGGATGTTGAGGTCGTGGAGAGATTCACTTACCTTGGCAGTGATATTCATGTCTCTGCTGGCTGCGAGTCAGAGGTCAATAGACGTCTGGGTCGGGCCTGGGGAGTCATGGATTCACTGGATCATGGGGTGTGGCGCTGCCGGTACCTGTGCGGGAGGACGAAAGTCCGAGTCTTCAGGTCTTTGGTACTTCCAGTCTTGCTCTATGGGTGCGAGACTTGGACTCTGACCAAGGATCTGAGATGGAGACTTAATTCCTTTGGTACCAGGTCTCTTCGGAGAATCCTTGGCTATCGCTGGTCGGATTTTGTGTCCAACGAGCGGTTGCTGAGAGAGACTCGGATGAGATTTGTTACCTGCATAGTCCGTGAGCGTCAGTTGCGGCTGTATGGACATGTGGCTCGTTTTCCTGACTCTGATCCTGCTCACCAGATTCTCTCAGCGAGGGAGTCTCATGAGTGGAGGAGGCCAGTGGGTCGACCACGTGCCTCATGGTTGCAACAGGTTGACCATCATCTCAAGGAGATGGGGATGGGCCTGGCATCTGCCTGGGGGAAGGCCAGACGGAGGCCCCTGGAGTACCGGCGGAAAGTGGACGCAGCGACGCGCTGTTCTGGCACATGCTCCCATACCTGACCTGACCTGACCCAAAGCGACCACCTCAGGTTAACCCAAGGAGACCGCAATCTGGTGGACGACACCTCAGCACCACCCTGACACACATTACCGCAATCTGACACAGGAAAGTTACCCCCCAATTTTCCTCCTATCATCGAAGAGTGGGGGTTCCGAAGGCTTTGCCCCAATCACGCCATCCAGTGAGCTACCCTGCGAAGGGCAGCTGCACAGGAGGTACTCCCACATAGTGGGTTATCAATTTTTTTTGCGTTTTTCTTGAATTTTGCAGAGTGAAGGATTTTGTGGTGGCCGGAATGCAAATCCTGCCACCAACCTCCTTCGACATCAGACAAAACAAAAGTAACCCAACTCCAGTTGGACGTCCGCAGTTGGGCACTAGATATGGATGTCCGTTGGCTCCCAAGGAGCTCCTCCGTCCTTTAACAGGTTTTGTTTTTAATCATGCTGGATGTCCATATCAATACACCCTCCTCACAAGAACACCTGGTGGGGGAGACAGTTTAGTCGCCGAAATCCTGACCATGAAACAGGTTAGTACAGGTTTACATGGTACCTGTAGCAAGTCACTGATCTAATCTGGCCTGACCTGACAATCAAGCACAACCTGACAAGCAGAGGTCGATAGACCTGGTAATTTCAATGATAGATAGATGACCGAGAGATCACCATTAGAAGTTGGTCTGGACATTTCGAGAGAACAGCAATAGCTGATGGAGCATGGGAGTATGAACAAATGCACTTTTGAGACTAAAAAAAAGATAGGAGCATGGGAGCTTCCTGAATGGTGAGTGTAAGCTGGCTATGCTCCCACAACAATGTACTGCTAACTTTACCTCTGTCTTCTTCCTCAACAGTTTCCTTCACCTGTTCCAGTCTACCAGCCACAAGCAGAGATGCCATTTCCACTGTGACATCCCATGATTTTCTACTTCTCCAGATTAAGGTTGATTTTTTTTTCATTTGCATCCCGATCTTTCCTGATGCATCTCTTGTCATCAGGCTTTTGCAGCTTTAGTTAAAAGTTAAGAGTAAGTGCACAATGTACTCTTGTCAGGGCTCCGTGGTAGTTCATGCCCTTGTCGATTTTAGTTGTGTGTGTATCATAATTTATCGATGCCTGCTGTGCTTGGTTTTATTTTTTTATCATACATTTGTTATTAAAACTATTTGGTAAATTAATGGCGTGGGGAAATTTTCTCTTCCTGCCATTGGGGTGTTAGGAAAAGAGGAATCAATTGGAAAACAAGAGGTTTCCATGTACCTGCACTCAGCTTCAGATTCAGCCCATCACCATTTGGCCATGTGAGTGAAAGTTTGTGCACCTCATGCATATAATGAAACGGAAGACCAACAAGGAATCTATGTATAACACTATGTTTGCCATGGGGGGAGAGGGGGGGATTAGGTGCAGCTGACGAGCAGAGCACAAATTGCCGAGCGGAAGACTGTCTACTTGCATGTGATGTTGAAAAAGTACCGGTTTTCCGAGTAAGATGCACAATATTCCATGACATTCCAGAACTTTTACTTTTCAATACATGTTGTTGTTCGTCTTTCGGCTGCTCCCGTTAGGGGTCGCCACAGCGGATCATCCGTTATGATCCGCATACTGATTTGGTACAGGTTTTACGCCGGATGCCCTTCCTGACGCAACCCTGGTCGCCTCTTACGACACAGGGATAAGGATTGGGTTTCGCCATGATTCCGCCTGCCCTACACCCTCTCATAGCGCGGCCCAGCGCAGATCCCCGTCATCAAGCGATCCTCCAACCCAAGCCTCCGAGTAGCCGGATTACAGGCGCACACCACTACGTATTAGCGAATGTATTGAAAAGTAAAATATTAGTATAAAATTAGCGTATAAAAGTATCAAATTAGCATATAAATCAAATTAGTATAAAATACTAACAAATGTATCAAATCAGCGAATATTTTCTCCATTTTTTTTTTTTCCTATACAATACACCTTTGTGGTCAAACATGCATAAACAATTGTAAAGTGTCAGAAAAAGCCAAAGGTTATTTTATCATTCAATGCCCAAAGCAGCAAGTGGGTGCAGTCGAAATATGTATTTATTTAAAAGACGAAGTACTCGTTCACAGCGAAGTAACTGATGATGGGCTTCTTGCACTGCTTAATCACTGATATATTGTCAGTCTAATAATATTCACAAAATCCTCTCCATCTAGGAACTACTTGTAATTATGAGTTGGTTCTCTGACCAGATGCCTCTAGAAACTGCTCATTTATGCAACATCCAGAAGGGACCAGAAATTTGCCCAACTGGGGGGGGGGGGGAACAACAACTAATGCAATGACATTATTTTCCATATTACTGGGGGGCAATTCTCGTTAATATTATGCATTATAACAATATAATCTCGCATGCGACTGGGGGGCAATTCCACTATGATTTTGCTGTGCTGTCTGGATATTATTACCGCAAGTGAAGCAAAAGGCAGGGTTCAACAATTGGTCCCTGTCCATCCATCCGTCTTATCAGTTTATAATCGTCAGTTTGTGATCGAGTAATATCTTGTTTAGATTGAATGTTATATTTTGAACACGAATCGGAACATGAATAGGAAGACAAGTTTGCCGTTTAACAGTACTTTATCTTCGAGTTTGTTGCAATCACACATGCACATAGAGGAGTGAGATATTCTTTTTCATTCCAAGCTGACTGTCCAAAAAAAAAAAAAATTAAAATCATTCCCAACAGGAAACCTCCCGTCGAAGGATTTCATAAATGACAAACACCATCCACGAAGGACTAATGGAATGTGTTGGGTAGGGTGGTGTAATAGACAGTAAAACAGGGGAAATGGCAGTAAAACCTGGAATTTATTTATATGCCTTTAAACCTTGTTATAAATCGAATTATATACTTAATGACTGTAGAACACAAATTGCCTTCATCATAATTCCATGAACTAATGCAATTTATCGATGTATGTGGCTTGTATTTCAGGGTGAGGAAAAAGCCACCAATATGGCTATATAAGTACGAGGCTGCTTTCTATGGTGATCAATAAAGCCTCCATCTCCTAAATTGCAACGTCGTCTTATTACAGTGTATAAGGCTGCTTCAATTGCTCTGAACTTCCGGATTTTTAAACAATCTTTAAAATCATTATTTTATTAAAACTGAAGTACAGGAGGGCCTTGCCGTTCATGGGTTTCCCCTTCGTGAATTAGCTTTATCGTGATTGATTTATTGAGGCAAGGTTTGCAGATTGCAGTCAATGCATTTGAACAATTGTGGGTCGGCAAACTATTTTCTACATTTATTCAGCTAATTAACATGGGCTGTCAATGCAACAACCCCCTCAGACCCCACAACATCATCCGCATCAACTCGTCTTTTCCAGCACCATCATCAACATCGCCATCTCATTATTGGATCAAGTTGTTGGATCATGAAATCATTATTGGATTATCATTATTAAAGGTAAGTTTCATGATCTTAACTCAAGAAAATAAACTTCATTTTATGTTCTTAATACAGAAAAATAAGCCTGATGTTGACTTAATGGTTAAAGTGGCTGAGATCTTGGGGTCTTGAGTTTGAGCCACTGTCGTGCCGTTAAATAACACCACAAGAGTTGGCTCATCCTGTCATCCTTCTGAGGTCGGCAAAATGAGTACCAGCTTAATGGAAACAGGGGGCACTGCATCAGCAGAACAGCCATGCTCCCAGTAATGATGAAACCAGTGGCCACAGGCTGCACACAAAATAATAATAAAATAATACTTTATTTTATGTTCTTAATAACTCTTATACATGAAGATAAATAGCACAAAAACAACGCACAAACATGGACAAATTTTAAAGGTGAAGTCCCGAACCCTATTTCCCCCATTACCCCCTAAGTTTGTGCATCGCGGATTTGCAGTTCACGGAGATTTTCAAGAACATAACCCCCATGAGCATGAACGCCCTCCTGTATATATTTGAACACTGTGTGGTGTATTGTGTTCTTTGAACTCTCTCATTCTATCATGTATGGCAACTACTATAATTATTCATAATGCATGTTAATACTCTTTATGAAAGTTATTTTTCAATCAGTAATTATTTCTATACATTACAGCAAGTCAATTGATTTTGTTGTGGGATGAAATATTAGCATCCTCACCTTTTCTAATATGTGTGGCCAGCATGACTGAATACTTGGAAGAGATGTGGAAAAAATAAATAAATGATACGGTACACAAATTCATTTTCAATAATTATATATATATATTTTTAAGTATTCTCATGAAACAATTCTCTTTAACAATTAAAACATAAGCAAAGGAAAGACCACCGATGAAGCATGATTGTGTATTTCAACACCGCAACTACTTTAACAGCTCAAATTATTCCCACATTCTTGTCAGGAAAGTGTTTGATCCAAGTCGGCTATGAACCTGCTGGCCAGGTCTGATATTCCACTGAAGGCGGTGGGAATTTGGAATTCCTTCAAGGTACGAGCGATAACTCTCTTAATCTTTGTGTGAAAGATGCGGCAGGATCTTTAATGTTCACCAATCACTATAATAGGAAGCCTGGTGTTGGCTTCGTGATTAGAGTGGCTGGCTTAGGATATTAGGGTCCTGAGTTAAAGCCCCGTTGGCTGCTGAATTAACACCAGGTGGGGTTGACTCAGCTTGTCATCCTTCTGAGGTTGGTGAAATGAGTACCAATGTACTAGTAGAGGGGTACAGCATCAGAGGCATAGTTGCACCCTTACAAAATGATAGCAACCCAGCAGCCAAGCTGCCAAACGCAAGAACAGAATTATAATAGTAGATGGGACGCCAGACTTTATGCCCATCCAAGGGACGGTGCATTTTGTGATGCCAACACTTTGTTTGCAAAGCACCAATTCAGCAGTTTGTGGTTGGGTCGAGGATCAAACTCAGAACAGTTCATAGGTGGGTTGAGGATCAAACTCAAAGTTACGTGCTGTACCTCTGCACAATGCTGTTGGACCAATTGTGTATTTGAGCAACGGACACTTTGTTTGATATGGTGCAGGCATGGATTCATCACAGGATAAGAGAAAATGCAGGGTAAGGTTAGGAACCCCTTCATTGGGTGTAGAAAAGGGAGAAACCATGAGGTGGTGGTTGTGAATAACGAGGAAAAGATTTCTGGTACAACTTATGTGACCTAGAGCCTGGAAATCTGGGGAATTGTATGGCAGAGAGGTGAGAGGGCAGATGACACAAGACCAGAATAAAGTCGACGATTAACTGCGTAGCCACCAATCTGCCTCTGGTGAGCAAGATGCTGATACTGTAACTTAGCCTTCTGTTACAAAATGCCAATGACAAAGAGGGCCTTACATGCCATAGCTTCAAGGGGGTGCAAGAAGTGAAGCAGCAGCAGCAGCAGCAGCAGCATCAGTCCACAGGAAGAGCCGTATTTCATGACAGTACAGATGAAGGCCTTGTACACTATTTTCAGCTAATGACTGGAAGGAAAGACTTGGCCCTACGGGGGGGGGGGGGGAGGGGAAGATATATTTTTGCCTTGGCACTAAAAGAACAAGCAATTAGTACTAAATGCTATCAGAATGGAATGCTGTGATTTTTGTCAAAACAGTGATTTGATGTTCATTGTTGCCTATGGTTGTTGGAGATTAGCTAATTAGAAAGGAGATTAGTGCCTGAGGTTGGCTGAAATTAGGGACTTCATTACTTTGCTTATGGTGGAGATAAGCTTGACAGATCTGTAGTTGAGGGAAACAGTTTTGAAGCATTTCAAAGTCCCATTAGCATCACTTGAAACTGGTACAATGCTGATCCTGTTGAGAAGGTGGTTTTATCATCGTCTGCTGGATTGAGAGAAATTTGCCAGGACCTAAAAGTAAGATCAATGGTGCTGAAGATCCATGCACCAGAGAGCCTGTCCACGGTGTGATCAACACGCGGTGAATGAGTCTCTGACGGTAACAGCGTTGAGTCTCTTGTAATCCACACAGAAGCGAGACGATCCGTCCTCCTTAACGAGAACTACAGGAGAAGACCATGGGCTGAAATACTTTTCGATAATGCCCTGTTGACGTAGGTTGAAGATTTCACCCTGCATGATGGCTCGTCTTGCAGGTGATGTGCGATATGCACACAATTTGATTGGTGTGGCGTCACCTGTCCTGACGTTGTGCTCAATTTGATCTGTCTGACCATAGTCGTGTGAATGTCTGCTGAAGATATCAGAGAATTACATCAGGAATCTTTCAAATTGAGACTTTTCTTGGGCGGTCAAGCTTACGTTGTCAATGTTCACCAAAGATTTTGGCCTTTGAGGAGCAGAGATGGTGGTATCCACAATTTCAAATTCTTCGTGCTGGCAGCCTGTCATGGAATGGAACTGACCAAGGTTATGACCTGTGGGAAGATGCACAGGTTTTCTGGATGGGTTGACCACCCGCACTGCTGCTAAGCCATTCTGCACTGTCGTTAGTGTTCTGGCCACAGCTAGACCTGTGGCATCACCCTTGCATGGTTCAAGGAGGCCCATATACTCATTGACAGGAGTACACTGCATTGCAATCCAGACTGGCTGTCACAGTCATCTTTGGACAAGGGTGGCACAGTCACAGGAGAGAGGATAACAGCATTGCTCTCCAGTGGAATGTGGTGTTGTGACTCTAACAGAGGGAATTTGTTGTCAAAGAATGACAAGTGTCCCTGGACCAGAACAATGGTGATGTGGTGTTGAATGAGGAAATCCCAACCAATAATGACAGGATAATTAGCAATGCGGATGACGTGGAACACATGCTTCAATATGTGGCTTCCCATACACAGCTGCACAGTGAGGGAGCCAAGCATGTCAATAAGATGTCCCGTTACAGATGATGCAAAAAACAAAGGACTTCTCTCGGGTTTGTGATCACAGGGCTGGAATAGACTGACGACATGTTTCTGTAATGAGTGAGATGCCTGACCCTGTATCCACAAGACCGTTGACCTCTGTTCCTTCTAGAATCCGTTGAATGAAAGATGTGGGGGCTGCATCGGTTGACAGCGCAGAGACGTGTTGATGGACTGGTTGCATTGAATAAGCTGGCATCCGGTCTGAAATATCAGTGAACGGCCGTTTCCTTGAAGGCTCCTTCTCGTCAAAGTCCTGGTAGCTCGTGGACGTGTCAAACTGCACTCTCCGCAAAGACGAGTCAGACCGTGAATGTGGAGAATACCGTGAATCCGGTTTGCAGGAGTACCTTGGAGGACTGGAAGAACTATGTGAATATTGTCATTGAGGTGAATAAGGTGAAGAATGCTATCTGTGTGAAGACTCATTTTTGTGTGAGGGACAGCAGCTGCAGTGTCTGTCGGCAGCAGATGAGTTGTTGGAGCAATCGGTATGATGTCTGCTGTAGTCACTTGAAGGAGAGTGGCGAGGCGATGGTGAATCGTCAAGACATCTTCGATCAGCATGATGCATCCTGTGATGACATGAAGGAGAGTGGCGAAGCGAGGGTGCGTAGCCATGGCGTCTTTGAGATGGAGAAGCTAAGCACTTAGGACTGGGCCCCCTTACTGCAGGCATGGCCGTCTGTGCTGTGTTGCACAAGAGGTTGATGTTGTGTAGTCACATTAACATCATGGTGCAGGTGAGCAAACTGTTGTCAGAAGATCAATGTTGGCTTGATTTCGTTTAATTTCCCACAATTCCAATTTGATGTCCGAGTGGCAGCGGGTAATCCAGCAATGTGTGCTGGAGGTGCAGAAGGATGTTGCCACTGAGGGACTGCAGCAGTCGATGATGCAAGTGAGTTGGGAGTTGTGATATTCAGAGCAAGTTGCGCTTGCTCACATTTGGCAGCAATCTTCAAAGCAGCTTGTACTTTTGTTGCTCCATGCTCATGCAATTTAAGCGAAAGTGCAGAATCCAAACCGGCCACAAATCTCCGAAAAACTTCACATTGCTTGGCTTCGGGGCCACATGTTGGAAAGGCCTCATCCGCAAGACTTCCGACCTCTGCAGCATAAACCTCGAGCTGTTCGTTGGGATTGTGTCGATAAGCATTCGGATATGTTTGGGATGTTGCCAAGTAGTGTGTGCATCCAAAAACATCATTCGGGCTATTCCTCGTTTGTTCGCAGTCATTCTTGATAGCAGTGGAGAGGCTCTGCCAGTAAGAGCACACTGCACCTGACGGTCTTGCCAGGAACAGTTTTTTTCCTTTGAACAAATTGAACGACTCTGCGTCATCTCCTGTGAAAGGCGGAGGGAGCTCAAAACGAAACGGTATTCATTGCTGGAGTGTCTGCTGCTCTCACGGCCTATGCTGCCGCCACGGCTCGCTGTTCTTCTTCAGCCATTTGAATTTATTTTTTTATTATTATTATTATTATTATTATTTATTTTTTGCTCTAACTTGCTCTAAAAAGTCCAGAATATGAAATAACCTTTACGTACAAGTTGAGTTGCTTCAGTAGTTGTTGAGGATGTGAAATAACTGTCCCTTTTCTGCCTCCGAAATCACCGCTGCCACCGGTATCACAGCGCCTCGCAATGGTGGGTGGTACGTCTGCGTTTGCAGAATATCCAAAGGACCAGGAAACTGGTTTCGTCCAAGGGAAGTGTACATTCCTCAATACAGAACCATACCGAGTAACAAGCATTCGAATATGGCGCAGCACACTCCGAGCCAAAAGCACCAGCAAGCCACACTTCTGTCTCCCCTTTGCGCCCAAAACCAATTAGCGGAACATGTTCTTATCAATATTAATAACTATTGTCCTTACAAGAGTGTTGTTTGCAACTTTCAAAAATGGAGGATGTTTCTCATCCAATGAGGATCAGAGAGAGAGAATGAATGAATGAATGATAAAGAATGATGTTAATGAGAATTACAGGACTTAGGTCATCAGAATTGTTTGTAGAAGATGTGTTGAGCAGAGTAAAACTTCCCAACTATGGCATGGGAGAGGTCCATATACTGCAGGGAACATGATTTGGGATCTTCTACTTTTGTGTGCAGATAAAGTTCAAGAACTCTGCATTTTCTCGAGCTGTGTCTATATTATGGTAATGCGTCAATGCCAGGTCCCTCTTCCCATCCCATCCCACCCCTTCCCCTGTCTCCTCCCAACCCACCCCTTCCTTGCATCCTCCAACTCTTTCCCTCCTTCCTCTCCCTCCTTCAACCTTACTCCCATCCCTCTCGACTCCTCCGCCACCCTCCCTCCAGAATCCCACCATACCCTTCCCCCCTCCCTCAGGGCTCCCACCTCATTCCTCCCCCTCCCACTGGAGTCCCACCTTGTGAGAAAAGGACTGTCTAAAACCCCGAGTAAAGGTGTCTGAGTCCCTCCTCCTGCCCCTTTCCCTGCCTCCTCCAACCTACACCCCCTCCCTCCGGACTCCCACCCCACCACTACCCATTCCTCTCCCTACAGACTCCCACCTTGTCAGAAAATGACTATTTATTTAAAACCCCTCGTAAGTTTATAAAGTTTTGTTGCAGTTAACCTTGGCAGCTCAAAGGAAGGAGTAGGCAGCCATGATAAATCGGCAATGTTTTTCTCAAGAGCCAATCTTATAGACAAAGCTGAGATCATGTCTGTGGGTCACAAGTGCCACCGATTCTTTTCGCTACGCCTTTCCCTCGAGCCGCCCAAAAATCGCTGCCATCTTTTTTTTGCTCTGCATAGCTCTGATTGTTTACAGGCCTCTGATATACATTTAAAGACCGAACAACGCGTCTTTTATCAGATAAATGAAGATACCATTTTGAGGAAACAAAGGTACATTTTGATTTCTCTTCAAACGCGGTAATGCATGCTTTGTTTGCAGCGATCGCGGAAGCTGGTTGATGTACCCCGCCCAATGAAGGTACATTCTCATAATGCAGAGGAAAGGAAATTGTCCATCATTCCAAGTATGCTCATGATTGGAGTGTGGACAGCAGTCAATGTTTGAGGCCATTTCCATGAGAGGAATTTCACTTTTTGAATGACTTTTTCAATGTGACAGAAAAGGATATAGTGAAACTTCAATATTTGCTTAACGCGGTGATTGTGCGCCGCTCCCTCGCTTTTCCATCTCATGGTGCTGCACAACGCCATCGCTGGGCACCGAAGGCGCCCCGGCAATGCCGCGTGTTGGAGGATATGTTACTTATTTATTTGGCATTATTGTTCTTTGACTCTTTTTTGGCCACTTGCAGCAACCACTTGTCCAATTGACACAATTTTCAGGTGAGAAGCGACCTCCCCCCCCCCACCCCCCACCAATGGAGAATATTTTTATGATAACTGTGACATCATTCGTCATGTGATAATCACAGCTATCTTGGATTAAATGCAAAAAAAGAAAAAATATCTCTCAAACCAATGATCGGAAAAATTTGAAACTTTGCACATCTCATTCTACTCCCAATTGGGAATTTGGGATTTTAAGGAAGTCGTCATCGGTGAAGTGGCAGACCAGCCATAAATGTTTTAATCGAAATCCTTGTCGACCATTGAGATTCAGTGTGTATGTCCAGGCCATTACATTTTTACCAATCGAGCTTTGGTCATCAAATCTTCAACAAGACTTTATTATGAGATTGTGAAGGACACAAATGAATAAAATGTACGATTTTTAAAATTTATTTTATTTTTGAACTGCCGTTTTCATCAAGTTTAGTTTGAGTACAACGCGGACATGGATGGGCTTTGCATTTTGAGATGCTTTCTCGTGATATTTTTGATTGGGTGTAGATATTGGCAGAGGCTGTGAACTGTGTGAGCTCCTCTTCAAGGGTCACTTTCACCAACCCGATCAAATTGTTTGACTATGCTGTCTCTCAATTCATTTTCCACTGTTGTAATGAATTTTTCTGTGCATTACAGTCCTCGACAAAATTATTCCTTTAGCCAGCATGCACATTTCCGTTCCCTTCCAAAAATATAGATTTGATCGACTTGGTAATGGAATTTTTTTGGAATGTTAACTTTTTCTTGTATATAAAATCCCGGCTCATGTAAGGGTGGAGTGATAGACGGTAGAAAGGCAAAGGACAAATAAAGACAGTGGGGCAATTTGTTAACAGTTTTGGATGTAAAATTTTGGATTTTTGGATATAAAAAAGGAAGAGAATGGAATGACCAGGAAAATAGTACAGGAGGTAACACAGTAGAGGAGGTAACATAAATGGTAGAGGAGTGACATGGAATTAACAGTGTTCAGTGGGGGTAGAAAATATTAAGAGTAGTGAAGGGGGTTGACATGAAACAGGTGGTACACCTCTTGCTTGAAGCCTTGGAAGGAAGAGTTGATTGGAACCATCTCAGGAAGACGGTTCCACAAACAGGAGAAATGAGGAACAAAGGAGTAGAGGTGGGCAGTAAGCCTGGATTTTGGGAATTTAACCAGCAGGGGTTAGTGGAAGAATCGGTGCATCCTGGAGTTGCTGGGGAGGGTTGGAGGGCTGAAAGAGCAGATGGAGATAGAGAGAGAGAGCAGAGGGGAGGAAGTAAATAATAGATAGGTCACTGACCTGTCAGCAGCTTGAGAGCAACAAGCCTTGTGCTTCCATCTTCATCATGAGATATAGCAATTATTGTAAGATCAAAGGAGAGGTCTCTCGCAAGTGATGTTCAACTCACTTCATCGTTTAAATTTTTTCACAGAATCTGCATAATCAAATTCTTTGTCAGTAAATGACAACATCTAACATGAGCCACCGTCAAACAATGCAGCCGCCCTCGGAGTGCTCGGTGAAACCAGCACATGAAAAGTTGTTGCGTTGCTGTGCTACTTGGGTAATTTGCCACCATACAGTAGGTGGTTTGCCAGTGAGGGGCCAAGAAAAATAAATAAAAAAGAGATTAAATTCTAAGAAGTAAGAAGTAATGGTATACTGGCAAACTAACATCTGCTCAGTAATCTCTAAGTTCAGTGCTGTGGACCTGATGGATCGAAATTCAATAGACTTGTTTGTGGAATGTCATCATTAAGAAAATACAAAAATATACAACTCTGGGTTCAGCGAAGTTGAACAGTCTGTAATTCTCAGTTATTGGGTGGTCGCTAGACTACAATAATTCTCAGGTTTTCCGTCTGTCTGTTTGTATGTAATGGACAGCTCTGGAGGCCAGAGGAGTCAACCGATTTTGATGAAACTTGACTGGTAGGTTCATACCAGGATCTAGTTGTATGTTTTTGAGCACCGTTGCTATGGCCACCACCGTTGCCTAGCAACGGGACTTTGACATTTTTGAAAAAAATCCGTAAAATATTTTTATATATTTTCGAAAATCAAAAATCGGCTTCCGTGCTTTTATGCGCACTATAATCAACCTCTTTGTCAAAAAATTTCAGCCTGATCCATCAAAAACTGTATGAGTAGTATGCAACTATATAGTGACCACCCATGTCGCCTACCGGCTTGTTTCCCTGTTTATAAAACACGTTTTCAGTGAGTTACTTTTCAGGATAATGACCAATAGGCTCTCGAGCCTGCACTGAATGTGGGGGTAAACCGGTGCAGTTACAAAAAAAAATGTTGAGAATATACCTCGCACAAGAACTCGTGAACGAGCAACGCATTACATTGTGGTGAACAATTTTATATGGATTTTCAGAATAGAATGTACTTGTTGGTGTTTCCATTTGATCATGGTGTGTCTCCAAGGTGAAAATCCCACTTTCTTGTTCATTGTCTAACGATGTCTTTGTAAGTCCACTTAAAAGTGCAACTCGAACGACACTCGTTAGAGCGCATACTTCCACCAGGCTGAATAGTTTACGCTTTACATCCCACTGAAAGACCGGATCTGGATCCGAATCTGAACTAAAATCTAGTCGGCCTGTTCCTGTCACCGAATCAACTCGTCCACCTAGTTTCGTCATAGTCCGTCCAAAACTTTTTCAGATATTGTGCTATTTATCGTTTTGGCACCATCTATCAATGGTAAAGAATCACTTGAAAAATTATCGTATCTGGATCCGGATGTTCACCCAAATCTAATCAATTCCTCCTTGTCTCACACACCCAACCTGCCCACCAAATTTCATTCAGATCCATCCAAAACTTATTGAGATATCCTGCACACAAACAAACAAACGGACAGACAGGAGTGAAAGCATACGCTCTGTCCACCTGTGGTGGTGGAGGTAAAAATAACGTCTCCTAAATTCCTTTCTTGTCTGTAACTTATGCACAAGCTCAAGCATGACATTTAGCTATTTGTGGGGAAATGATAGCATTCAATAGGATGGTGATTGATAATAAATACATCCCTGTTTGTACGAATATAAATACACGTTTGTATGACAATAAACACATCCCTGTTTAAATTAGAATTGGATAGGTACCTGGAAGTTATGGAGAGAGAGGGGTATGGGGATGTTGACAGGACTTTTAGGTAGTTTGAGCATTGATGGGTGATTGTGTGCATGTTTACGGAGTGCTGTTGGTGGGGGTCTTGTCAAGGGGGAGTTGGGTGGTTGATGTATGTTTTTAACCAAGCCCATGCCCCCTCCCCTGAGGGGAAGAAGAAAAAGAAAAGAAAAAGAAAAAAATACAAAAACTACAAAAGCTTTAAAAAACAGAGAGTTGGTGTCAAAGCCACCCAATGCTCACCTGTTTATACATTTATCGTTTTTAAATTACTCATCTAATAATTAATATTTTTTAGAAAGCATTGCAGTGAAGTCTGATCCAAATAATTTTAAAGCAATATATGTATTTGTATATTGCAATCAGTAACAAGAGCGCAAGTGAGCACAGAATACGCCCGGACAAGAAGGTATATACAGAATTGTGCTACTACATGGAAAACAGCATCCTGGTAGCCATGGCAACCGCTTTTGATGACGAACGTATTCGCGACACTCCGTCTCCACAGTCTGTACCTATGTACCAAATATGAAACGTGAAAGTTGAAAACTTTGGGAGTTAGAGTGCGGAGAGGAACAGACGGAAACCGCATCCTGGTTGCCATGGCAACCACTTTAGATGACAAACCTATGTCGCGAAACACCGTCTCCACAGTCTGTACCTATGTACCAAATATGAAACGTGAAAGTTGAAAACTTTGGGAGTTAGAGTGCGGACAGGAGCGGACGGACGGACGGATGGACAGATGGATGGACGGACGGACGACTGGTATCACATAATACGCCCCAATATATATATATATATATATATATATATATATATATATATATATATATATATATATATATATATATATATATATATATATATCGGGCGTATAAAAAATAGTGTGGTAGATAAAAACATTAGAAAGGAAAAAATAACTTGCACCAAAAACTTTAACATTTTCATGCTCACGCTGATGCTGACGCCGGGGGTATCGCTCAAGCTCTCTGTTCTTCGAACAGGCGAGCGAAAAATAATAATAATAATAATAATAATAATAATAATAATTAAAATAAATAATTAATTAATTAATTAATTGTTTTTTTTTTTGCATTTTCTTCCTTGGATCTCGTGTCGATAAATTAGTATGGTATTTGTGCAGACATGATGGGCTGAATGGCCTCCACCTGTGTTAGATTTCCTTGAATCACATTCCATGGATGTCACCTGCAACATTGGGATAGGTGTTTGGAACTGTTCGGGTGTCAGGTTTTCAGTTATGCAGTGGTACTGTTGGTACTGTAGTCGACATTACTAAAAGTATTGTTAGATTAAGGAAATATGTATTGTTGTTAACTTAACATTTATTACCCTTGCCGAATTATGGGGGGGGGGGGGGATTGCATTTGGGTCCATTTGTTTTTCCAAACAGAACGTTCGTGTTTTTCTCCACAACCGCTTTTCGGATTGAGACGAAATTTTCACTGTCCGTGCGACTACTCATGTAGAATCTTATATTAATAACTATGACGTCATAGGTCACGTGGTGTGCAGCCATATTGGAAAAACAGAAAAACTTTGGACCTCTATCTCTGAAACCGCATCAAGGAAAACATTGAACCTTGGCACAGAGAAAGTACTCCTCGTGGGGAATGAGTGATTTTTTTACGATGTCGCAGGTTCCTTCGTTATGATGTCATAATTGCATGTGTAGAACGCCACATCCGAGCAGTATGAAAAATTTTGAGGGTCATGTAGGGATAAAATGGTCCACAAAAATTGTTGATGATGTCATCAGTCACGTGATTCGGCAGCCATATTCCTTTTTTGAAATTAAAAAAAACCTTCAAAAATCTCTGAAATGACTGAACAGATCGAGGCAAAACTTTATGCATATGATCGTCCATCCATGAGGAACAAATGGGTCACACATATGATGTCATAGGTCACATGGTTTGGCAGCCAAATTTAATTTAAGAAAATATTAAATAATGTTTTCTCTGAAATATTATTTAATGGATCCCCATTAAATAATCCAGATGAATAATCCAGATCCATCCCCTAGATGGATCCCCATCTGCTGATATTTGTTGTTGGATGTTCAAGATCCAATGGTGTCCTCCAAAGAATCCACATCCAGCAGAAATCACTGTATTGCACCATCATCCCATTAACCATATAAGCACTCAAATCTGAATCTGAGGATTGGCATTGGTTGCTGTAAGATCTCATTAATGTGTCAATTTTCCCTCAGCTTGCCAAGAACAAGGATCAAGTTGGTGCATATAATAAGGTTTCAGCACTACCACCCCACATCTTCACATTTCGATGTCCAAAGACTTGCAGATTCTTGGATACAGACAGGGGCATCTCACTCATTGCATTTTCTGTAGAGCTGTGCATGACCATCATACCTTTATCGGAGAAATCTCAATTTGTCACTGAATATTTAACCATTGCCAATTGCTTCCATATCCATTGGATGTGCTGATTGGACAACTGCAAGCATGCTTGGATGTGTCACAATGCAAGTCTTGGATGCTGAACAGGGTGACAAGCACAGATCCCTGCATCATATAGACCCTTGAAGATGATGTTAAACCTTATCCTGTGAGGTTCAAGGAGTGTTGGCATTGCACTGGGCAGTTTGAAACTGATTACATAGAACATCCTATGCTGGAACATCTGCTTTGTGGCATCTCTCTTGTTGATCCAGTGGCTTGATAGCATCTTCTGAGGTCAAAAACAGTACCTCTCTTCATGGTAAGAAGTCTTGCAACATGATCAATTGATGTACATTTGCATGAGGAGGAGGTGAAAACTTGCAATCAACTGTTCTACACGTCCTTCGTGCCAAAAAGGCACTTGGAATGAATGCTGAAACGGTCCTTCAGAAACTACATTATCTATTGTTCATGTTCGTTTTTTATTTTTATGGTGGTGAGTAGGAGAGAGTATGTTTAAATGTGTTCAGTAAAGAACTTTCAGGTGTGTTCCATTATTCTCTCCCCTAAATAATCATCGTCTTTGCCAATCTAAAAAAACGTTTTGTTACCTGTTATATTTTTGAAAAATGCATAATATCATATATGTATATAAATGCAAGCACATGCAGGCTTATGCCTGGTGTTGGCTTAATGGTTAGGGTGGTGGGCTTGGGATCATAGGATCCCAAGTTCAAATCCACCTTGGCTGTTGAATTAATACCAGGTGGGGTTGACTCTGCCTGTCATCCTTCTGAGGTCGGCAAAATGAGTGCCAGCTTGCTGGTATCCTGTGTCGGAGTGGCGACCCGTCCAGGATTGTGCCCAATAGTCAAGGAGACTGCTTCGGCAGCACCAATGCTCTGTACACAGTTTGGTCCCCATGGATGGATGTATGGATTCAGTCAATTCTGTCCAACATATAATTAACTTTCCATCGATTAACTTTACCGATAAACCTCAGCAGTCTAACAGTTAGTGACTGTTCTGCTGTCAAAGGACATTCCCAGCAAACTCCGTAAATATTACACACTCTGATGGGAACAAATTCCCTTACAAATGGAACCTGAGACTCCTTACTCACGCTTCCACTTTCTTTTCATACACGTGAATGAGGCGTACAAAAGAATCCGCTCACATGTTGGCAATGCCTTCTGTGAACGGAAGCATGAAATTTTTATTGATGTTTATATTGATTTTTTTTAAAAATAGTGTTGATTCCTTTGCTTGGGGACTATTGCCTGGAGGATGGGTGTATGAGACCTTAGGATTATGGAGTGGAAGTTGTGAGACCTTGAAAGTGCAGAGGCATGTTGGGATCGTGCACACGTTGTCGTACATTAGGTCGATCAACTCATGATTTGTCACTCCATCCAATGGTCTCTTTTTATTGCTTTACAGGTAAATATTCTCTAAGCATAACAGCCCAGCAGAACTGGGTTATCTGCTAGTATTTGATATTTTAATGAAGTATCACTGAGTGGGCTGACGGTCATCTCTTGAGGTTGTAGTTCAGACCAAGATTCGAACCCATGCCGATTTGATCTCCTGGTGCCGAAAGTTACAGGGTAAGATTTGGGGGAACCCCCCTGGGAGTACCCCTGGTGCAAAATCGGAAAATCTTAAGACCGTGTGATCCTCAGAGTAATCCGTTGGTAAATAAGGGGAGAGTAGGGATAGGGATCTGAAGTTTCAGGGGGTAACCCCCCTTCCAACCCTCTTCCGTAGGAGCCACCATGATCCATGGAAAAATCTTAGACCGTGTGATCTTGCAGACCATCGAATAGAAGGAATGTATCAAGCCTCAAAATAATTGGTTGGTAAATAATGGACAAGTACAGATCCGAAGTTTCCAGGGGGTAACCCCCCCCCCGGGAGCCCCCTGATCCAAAATCGAAGCCTAAGAGATTGTGGAGGTCACTTTCTTGTATTCATTTGTCAAGTTTCAGAACAATCAGCCGAGTGATAAGGGAGGAGTAGCAAAAATACCAAAAAGTTAATGGACGACCAGTCGGGCTGACATCAGGATCCATTTTATAAGTTCATCTCATCGAGAATCGAGATGAGATTACCTAAAAATCAATATCATGAAATGTGAATAAGATCAAATAGCTCGCTATCCTTGTGTTTTGCAGTCAAGGCAATGCATCAATGTGCGTGCCATCCAATGTTGCCACTCCAAAAAAAAGTCCAAGATGAGCGCCTGAAATTTTCCAAGATGATCCAACCTTATGTCGGTCATTACAAGTCGTTTCTTTACTCAATACTCTGCACCAAATTATCAGGAAATCTAGTTGTCTTGGTAAATTTCCCAAGCAGTGGTAACACTGGCACCATCCATTAGAAGGACACGAAGCCAGAGAACTCATCCGTGATCATGTTAAATATCCCACAGTGTATTTCCAGAAGAGAAGGCAAATTATCGCCGGCACCCTGAACAAATTCGAATTATCACCTTCAATTGAGGGTAGCAAATCGGTTGGTCTGAAACATGCAAGTTTCGTTTGGTCGCATATCCCGTGACACTCGGTTACACTGCTTGCTCTACTCGAGTGTGCCTGTCAGAGCAGGAGCTCCAACACAATAAACCAATTCACATTTGTTTTTTGTTTGTTTGTTTGTTTTTGTATACACTGCCAAGGCTCGTATCACAACTAAAAGGGACGATTAGGGATAGGAGTCCTTGGCTGTTTCATGTGAACAGCTGTCCTTGGCTATGAAGGGCAGCCACGATCATCATGATGAAGACTGAAACCTCAAGACAATTAATTTGCAAGTTAAGAAATGAAATTTGTATTGAAGCAGGCTGAGAAACATACAATAAGATTAAAAAAAAAAATGAAAATTGTCGAGGCTCGTGGAAGAGCTGGTACGAGTACACTGAATGGATCACAACAAAATAAACAGTTGAGAGAAGGTGGAGGGGGGGACACCAATGGCAGAGCCGAAGGCCAAAACAGAGGGAGGCGGACAAACAATGGGGGCAGGAGAGGATGTTTGGGGTGGCCAAGGATGACACAAAGGATTGGGAACGATCTGAGATCGTGGTGAACAGCTGTCTTTAAAACCTGGAGGGAAGAATGAGATTGAAGAGGAATGGAAGTTGGTTCCACAGGTGGGAAAAAGAGGGAAAATCATGAGTGGAGATGAGCAATGATCCTTGATTTAGGTAGTTTTCACCAGAAGGGGGTTGATGGTGTACCGTGTGTTCCCAGCAGAAACCTGGGGTGGGGGGTAAGCATCAAAAAAGCAGAGGGTGCAAGACCAGAAAGGAGGCAGTATTGATGACAGAGACCAGTGACCCGCCTGCGATGGTGGAATGATAGGCCCAGCGTCATCGGGAGAGATTCCAATAATTCGTCATGGGTCGTTCCAAGATAAATTGGCCTCTGCCCAGTTCACATGTTCGCTTTCCGGAGCATTCAGGCCGAAGGAAGGAGCTACAGATGGCTGGGGTGGAGGGGCTGTATACATTAATGATAAGCTGTTGAGTGATTCACCACAAACCAGGAGGTTTTTTTCTTTATGCTCAAAGGAATTGTCCCTTTAAAATGCAGACATCTGGACTCTTGTCTCTGGGAAGAACATTCCATTTTCATCGGATGAACACAATGCAGAATATACTATACTGCTCAGTTCCCATTGCTTTTGAATTCTTCTTTCATGAGCTTTTGAATTGTGAGTGAAATTCTAAAAGTCAAACAAATTTATTGAAATTATTTGATGGAGTAAAAAAAAAAAAACAACCAAACAAACAAAAACCTTATAACATTATTTACTTATGCGATTTCATGTTTACTTTGTCTTGGACCAAAAAAAAAACCAATCAAAAACAAAAAAACATGATTTATTGATGCGATTTCATGTTTACTTTGTCTTGGACCAAAAAAAAACCAATCAAAAACAAAAAAAACATGATTTATTGATGCGATTTCATGTTTACTTTGTCTTGGACCAAAAAAAAAACAATCAAAAACAAAAAAAACATGATTTATTGATGCGATTTCATGTTTACTTTGTCTTGGACCAAAAAAAAAACCAATCAAAAACAAAAAAAACATGATTTATTGATGCGATTTCATGTTTACTTTGTCTTGGACCAAAAAAAAACCAATCAAAAACAAAAAAAAACATGATTTATTGATGCGATTTCATGTTTACTTTGTCTTGGACCAAAAAAAAACCAATCAAAAACAAAAAAAAACATGATTTATTGATGCGATTTCATGTTTACTTTGTCTTGGACCAAAAAAAAAAACCAATCAAAAACAAAAAAAACATGATTTATTGATGCGATTTCATGTTTACTTTGTCTTGGACCAAAAAAAAACCAATCAAAAACAAAAAAAAAACATGATTTATTGATGCGATTTCATGTTTACTTTGTCTTGGACCAAAAAAAAACCAATCAAAAACAAAAAAAAACATGATTTATTGATGCGATTTCATGTTTACTTTGTCTTGGACCAAAAAAAACCAATCAAAAACAAAAAAAAACATGATTTATTGATGCGATTTCATGTTTACTTTGTCTTGGACCAAAAAAAAACCAATCAAAAACAAAAAAAACATGATTTATTGATGCGATTTCATGTTTACTTTGTCTTGGACCAAAAAAAAAACCAATCAAAAACAAAAAAAACATGATTTATTGATGCGATTTCATGTTTACTTTGTCTTGGACCAAAAAAAACCAATCAAAAACAAAAAAAAACATGATTTATTGATGCGATTTCATGTTTACTTTGTCTTGGACTGGAAATGATGCAATGGAAAACCCCACTGTGGAGTCGGGATCCATTCACAGCTCGGTATGCATGTCATGTAGGTGCGGTCGGGGATGATACAGTGTGCGTGCGTGCGTGTGCGTACATACATATATATTCATGCAGGGTGTCTATAAAACTATGTTGTCGTTCTGCCCTACCTTACGGGTAACAGCTGACTGATGTGGCCGAAGCGCAAAAGGCCGAAGCAGAAGGGATAATTTAATTAGATTAGTTGGCTAGCTCCTAATTTTGTGTTGATTAGCTATCTGTTCAATCAGCATCACCAACATCGAGTGATTCGGTAGCACGTTGTCTTTCCCTTAATCCTCTTGTGTTGTCTTGCTATTCAATGTGTTATCTTTTCTCTAATTACCACCCTTTCACTTGTTCACTCAGTTGTGGAACTGAAAGTTTGTCCAATTTCCACATGACACTGTGTGCTTTATTTCACATGGCCAATCACACATGCGTTGGCTCGTTCTTCCACATTTTGGCCAATGGGATTTGAATCCACATGAGGAGGTGTGTGTGTGTGTGACATCATGTGGTCATCTACACGTGCATTTGATCATTCCTGTACATTTTGCCAAATGGGATTTGAACTCCGAGCTTTGGCTGGAAAATAATTGCCAATGGCTGATATGGCCATTGGCACAATGTCGCAAGCATAACACCAGGCGAGTGCACCGTCCATCCTTTAGTTTTCACTTCACCGAGTCGGCGGGCCATTTCTGTCGAGAGACACCCATGTAACTTCCCCGCCACCCTGATTCCTGACCTTCTTATCCTGATTTTCCCATTCTTACGCATTCTTTTTGAAACGTGTACTTCGTAGAATTATTGTGTGGTGACTTTTAGTTTCTGAGTCGATTTACCTGCTCATATTTGAATTGAAAAAGCTTGAGATTTCAACGAGTGCGACCCGGCCTAAATATGCTTTAAACTGGAACCATCACTCAAATGCTGTGTTATCATGGTTTTTGTTTCAGTTCCCTTTGATTCAATCCCCTAACGATCTTCCTTGCTGCTCAGCTGGCCTGTAATCCCAATCTCAATCACTAATCCCGTTTGTGTTACAATAATTGTGTGTGTGTGTGTGTGTGTGTGTTGTTCCGGGCTGGGGATCAGGTGAAAAAACCAACCACATGGGGGTGGGTTGGGGGAAGCTATCTCGGGTTCCCACCAGACTCCCCGGAATTGCAGGTCGTCGCACATGGATAATTCCGTGACACAGCGGGTCGCTAACCGACCGTGAACGCCAATAACTCAACCACGTGACTTCGGCTCCTCCGTCTAATTAATCTGGTTACCTAAAAATAGCCATGTGATCTAATTACCGGGGGAAACAAGGGGAAACACCTTGTCCGAATCGGATCAATTCACCGGATCAGATGCAGCCAAGCAACACTGCCAAGTGCCAAGGATGAACTGGTTAAAGGAACGGATCGTTGGCAATATAGTCCCAGCTAAGTTAGGATACAGACCATGCTGGATCATTGAAAGAACAGACAAAAACGAGCTGGGAACATTTCTACAAAGATTTATTACAGGCAGGCGAGGAAAGGTATGTGGCACAGTTAATGTTGTTGTTGTCTGGAGCAGGAATAGCAAGAAACGTGAAAGGTGCGGTAATATACAAGCAACTTACAAAAGCAGACACAAAGCAGAGTTATACCTCTCCTTGATAGCTGGCGCGTTGTCACTTGCTTCATGGCACTTTGTGCAGCTCGCGTCGGTCCAGAGCATGAGACGCGACCATCGGGCATGCGGGGGGGGGGGGACTTGGGTGGATTCAAAAGCCAATGGGTGGAGAGAGAGGCGGAGTCCGAAGCAAGTGGGTGGAGAAGGGAAAATAAGTGGTGAAGAAGGCAGAGTCAGCAATGAGTTGTTCAACAATGTGGAGCCAGCAAGCAAATGGTTGAAGATGAATTTCAGGTCAGGACGAGCAAGAGGAATCAACAGGACTGAGCGACGACGACTCTCCAAGGACTACTACTACTGAATGACGACGACTACTCGTCTGAAACGACGACGACTACTCTTCTGGAACAGTGATGACTACTCTCTGGAACGGCGATGACTACTCTTCTGGAACGGCGACGATGACTCTTCTGAAACAGCGACGACTACTCTTCTGGAACAGCGACGACTACTCTTCTGGAACGGCGGCGACTACTCTTCTGGAACGGCGATGACTACTCTTCTGGAATGGCGATGACTACTCTTCTGGAACGGTGGCGACTACTCTTCTGGAACGGCGGCGACTACTCTTCTGGAATGGCGACAACTACTCTTCTGGAACGGCGATGACTACTCTTCTGGAACGGCGATGAAAACTCTTCTGGAACGGCGATGACTACTCTTCTGGAACGGCGACGACTACTCTTCTGGGACGGCGACGACTACTCTTCTGGAACGGCGACGACTATTCTTCTGGAACGGCGACGACTACTCTTCTGGAATGGCGATGACTACTCTTACCACCACCCCGCGACCCGTCCTTTTATAGATCTGGTGGTGCGGGGCGGGTGCGACGACCCAAAACGATGTGTCGTCACCCAAATCGGGCACTCTGGTTGGGCCCCGGCCAGCACACGGGCCGGCCGCCATGACGGGAAGTGGCTCCACTTCACTTCCGGCCAGATGGTTCCAAGCTGCGGAATCGTCTCTCTCCGAGCACCGTGACATGCATCGCCTTGCACCAAACCCCGTGATATGAATCGCTTTGCACCGAACCCGGTACCGTGTCCTGGCGACCCACGGCCGGCGCTGGTCAATGTGTCGGCTCCATGGTGTGCCACACGGCCCGAGCAATCCAGTTGCACAGCATGCCTCTGCCTGGTAGCAGCTGCATCGAGGCGGAGGTGCGGGAGGATGTCTGCCGTCCACGGGAGACTTTGTTGCCATTGTGGTGAGATTAGACCGATGTTAAGATGTTATTGTAACCCCATGTGCAGACCCGACCAAAGATGTGCGTTTCTCGTGCCCTGTTCAGTAGGATGTTAAAGTATCATGGGAAGCGCATAAGTCCGCCATTGTACACATGGTCAGCACGCGGATCCGCCTGCCTTCGAGCATACCCCATACAGTGTGCGCCGGTCTGCCATTAAGCACGTGGCCAGCGCGCGAGTCCGCCTGCCATTGAGCATGGTGTTCGCGTTTATCAGAGGCGATGGGATGCACGGTGCCAGCCCTGATCTGTGTCAGGGAAATGAGGGAAAGGATTGGATATAATTATTGTATGTATGGTTGAGTTTAAGAAGAAGATTGATATAATTATAAAAGCGATTTAGGAAATGAGTTGGAAAGGGCGTGTGCGCTTTGCAAGTTGTCAGCATTTAAGGTGCCGTTTCTTCCATCTCCTCGGTGCATGTTTCGTGCAGCATGGGCGTCGTGTTGGGTGCGCCTTCTGTCCAGTGGGTGGAAATTACCACTGCAGATGCGTTTAGCATGCTGTGATTTCTGCAGAGGGGTGTCCGGTGTAATGCCAGTTTGGCCTTTGCTGAGGACCCATCTCACAGCGAAGGGCGCACATGGCTGGGATTTACCTCAGGAATAGGAGTAGAAAAAATGAATAGGAATGAGTGCAGAGGTTTCATCAGACCTCGCCATGAAGTTTACACAGCGCATTGTCCTGTTGACCCGTGAGACAAAAAGGAAGGGACTATCTGAACGTATATTAATGGAATAACTGTATCGACTGCTGTTTGATGGTTGCTATTGCTTTGGAGGGATGTAGTTCGCAGAACCGCAACAATATATAATATATATATATATATATATATATATATATATATATAAATATATATATATATATGTATATATATATATATTTATATATATGCAGTTGCGGGTCGGGTGAGAGGGCCACTGGGGGGGGGAGGGGGGGAAGCTATCTCGAGCTCCCAGTAGACTCCCCGGAATTGTAGGCCGCCACACACGGATATTCCATGACGCAGTGGGTCACTAACCAACCCTGAACGCCAATAACTCAACCACGTGATCTAGGGTCCTCTCGTCCATGGGTTAACCACGCTACCTAATTAACCATGTGATTTAATTACAAGGGAACACGCCCTCAGTACGCCTTGTCCAAACTGGATCACTTTACCGGACGGATGCAGCCGAGCGATACTGCCAAGGACGTACCGGCTAAAAGGAACATACCATTGGGAATAAAGCCCCGGCTCAGCTCGGATTTGGACCATGCCGGATGAATGAAAGAAAACACGAAAACGAGATGGGAACATTTCTAATAATAATAATTTATTTACAAGCAGGCGAGGAAAGTTATGTGGTACAGTGAATAATTTTATTGGTGTGTGTGTAATGTAGGGATAGAAAGAAGCATGAGGTATGACAATAAACAAGAAACTTACAAAAGCAGACACAGAGCAGACTTAACCCAAAATAATAATACTCTTCTACAATCTTAACTTACAAGGACAGGCGCCAGGACAAAAACACACACACACACACACACACACACACACACCGATGAAGAGGAGTTAATGAAGAGAGAAAAGGAGGGGAGGAGATGAGGCTAACGGTCTCTGAATACCTTGCACGATTGCCTGATCGCGCCACCAATATGTTTTGGGGGATGCTCCTCTGGGCGATACCTCCCTAAAAGCTGGCATGCCATTTCTTGCTTCGTGTCACTTTGTGCAGCTAGCATCGGTCCAGAGAATGAAACATGACTGTCGGGCCTGAAGGGAGGAACTTGGGTGGAGAAGGCAGAGTCGAGAGCGAGTGGGGGGGGGGGGGAGTGGTAGACGGGACCAGGTGGGTGGGTGGAATCAACGACGTGGAGGCAGAGTTGCTGGCGATGACAACAGAAGGGCGGGTGAAGAAGGCGGAGTTATCAATCACAAACTGGGCAGAACAAGCCGACAGGAATGAAGAAAGAACGACGGGCAGGAACGACACTTGAACGACCCAGGAACGGCGACGACTCTTCAACGACACACCAGGAACGATGAGCAGAAACGACGTCGACTCTTGTTCCACCGCCCTGAGACCCGTCCTTTTATTGATCCAGTGGTTCAGGGCGGGGGCGATGACCCAAAGCGATGTTGTCACCCAAATCGGGCGCTCTGGTTGGGCCCCGGCCAGCACACGGGCCGGCCGCCATGACGGGAAGCAGCTCCACTTCACTTCCGGCCAGATGGTTCCAAGCTACGGAATTGTCTTGCTCCGATCCCCATGATATGAATCGCCTCGCACCGAACTCTGTGACATGAATTGCCTTGCACTGATCTCCCAGGCTGTGCCCCGCCGACCGACCGAGGGTGGCGTCGGTCCCGCATGCCCGCCCGTGCACCCCGGATTAGCGCTGATCAATGCCTGCTCCATGATGTGCCACGTGGCCCGAGCAATCCAGCCGCACAGCACGCCTCTGCCTGATCACGGCTTCATCGGCCGGAGATGCGACAATACGTCCCCATCCTCAAGAAACACCCGCGGCCGCAAGGGGGGATCGAAGGTAAGATGTTATGGCAAACCCATGCACAGACGGTAAGATGTGTGCCATTCGTGCCCTGCTCTGTACGATAATAAAGTGTTGTGAGCGGCGCACGGGTCTGCCTTCAAGCACATTCCGTACAGTGTGCGCGGATCCGCCATTCAGCACATGGCCGGCACGCAGGTCCGCCTGATTCTGCTATCATGTGCGTGGGGCCAACTCCAATCTGTGTCAGGAATTCAGAGGAACGATCGGATATAATAATTAGATGGAGGTATGGTGAGAATAATGGATGCCGATATAATTAAATCCTGAAATGGGTTGGAAAGAACGAGCCGCTAGTGTTTTGCACACTTGTGTTCCGTACAACGTGGCATAGTTGTTGTTTTCTATTAATTATCAGCCTCTGACGATGTAGCTATTGGCACCAAGCTGCCAGCCACGCTCTCGCCGATATTGAGTCATTTACTTAACTGTGTTGTGAAAACAACATCCGTACAGCCTCTTTGACTTGCACAAATTATTCCGAGGGTATCGCTGTATCCTCGTAGCTGCGCTGTTTTTGTATTTTCCCATCCTCCAGCCACGCACGTGCTGCACGTGTTGGCCTCCGCGAGGACCCATTGCTAACAGTAAAGGGGCGGCTGCGGTTTCCACAGGTGGGTATCCGAGAGCAGTGCCTGCTGGCCTATGCGAGGACCCAAATTTGGATTTACCTCAGGAATAAGCAGAAAAGAAGAGTAGAAATGAAGTTCATGGTGTAAGCAAACCTAGCTATGAGATCCCCACAACGCACGTCCCGTTATCCCGCAAGACAAAAGGGAAGGGACTATCTAAATGTATATTAATGGTATAACTGTCTCGGGACCACCATATGTTGGATGCCATTGCCTTAGAGGCATGCAGTTCCTTGAACCGCAACAATATATATATATATATATATATATATATATATATGTATATGTATATATATATATATATATATATGTATGTATATATGTATGTATATATATATATATATATGTATATATATATATATACATATATATATATATATATACATACATATATACATACATATATATATATATATATATATATATATATATATATATATATATATATATATATATATATATATGTATATATATATATATATATATATATATATATATATATATATATATATATATATATATATATATATATATATATATATATGTATATATATGTATATATATGTATATGTATATATATATATATATATATATATATATATATATATATATATATGTATATGTCATATCAGATAATATTCACATCATTGAGGCAAAATTTCAATCCGAAAGTCCCAGTCAGCTCCAAGATACAGCTCGGAAATTGGGAGTGCAGGAAGAAAATAAATAAATAACAAGTCTGAAGACGACGATGGTTCACGAGCGGTATTTGACGATGTAGATTGTTTCGGAAGTCAAGGATGAGACAATGTGATAATTTTTGACCAAGTTATAAAAATGATCAACATGATGTGGTACGGGTGACAGGTTATTAGCTGCAAAATGTCGGAAACCCGGTTTCGTTCAACAACTTTCAAAATTTGACCTTTGCATAACCTTTAAAGGTCACAAAACAATGTTGTGGACATTAAAATAAGGAAACAGGATACGTGCTATAGCTTATTGGAGCTAGTTCGTCGAAGAAGGTCGAAAACCCGGTTCGATTCCCACAACTTTGAAAATTTGACCATTGTGAACTTTAAAGGTCAAAGGTCAAGGATTATGACCTTTGGTGCAAAACTTCCTCTGGAACATTCCAGGAACAATATAACGTCATATAGGCCATATGGCATTTCGCACTCATCGGATTATCCATACTTTGATGAAATCAGCGTAAAAACAAACTTGAAGGGGGCGCCACGGGCAAGGTGTTCGAGATAGAGCAAAATGGTTTCAAGACTTTAGGTGGGGAATGACCTCAAGATTATGCATAAAAAATATTGTCATCCTAGCTAGCAAAGTTTGGGCGGTCGTATGATTTTTATGTCAAAATTCGCAATTTTTTAAGTTCGTGACCTTGTGACCTTGACCTTAGGACGAAAATGAAAAATCGAGCTCCTTGGGGCTATGCAGGTGCCATTGGGCTAACCAAATACCAAAACCACTGCCAGATTCGACAACCCCCCCCCCCCGGGAGAAAAACACAACGAGATCATGATATAAACCTCCCACCAAAATTTTATCAGGATCGGATCAAACCCACAGAGCTATGCTCGGTACAGACAGACAGACAGACACACACACCAATAGCGAATATAGTGGTCACTTATTATTTCGTGAAAAAAAAATTTTCGTGAAATTTTTTTTCGTGAACCAAAAATTTCAATGGTGGTTTTGTACTCCTGGGAGTCCACTAATCTGTGTGGTACCATAAAAAATTTGGGGCACTAATTTGTAGCATTTGTCACACCAAACCCTACAACATCTATATTAGCCTTCCACGATCATATTGAATCTATATGATCATATAGAATCTACATTATAGATTATTATAGGGGAGACTTGTAACCCATGCCCATGCGCTTCTTCCGAGTCCCGCCTCCGATCGCATGGGAGGGGGACGATATTCCCGAGGTCCTCCAGTATTACTAACGTGCCGTTGAGAGCACTGTCGACTGAAACGGTAAGAGTACGATCGCGACTGCGATTGGTGGCTTATCAGTGTGGACAGACTGTCATTGTGTGTGTGTGTGTGTGTGTGTGTGTGTGTGTGTGTGTGTGTGTGTGTGTGTGTGTGTGTGTGTGTGTGTGTGTGTGTGTGTGTGTGTGTGTGTGTGTGTGTGCACGCAGTTGTCCGGTGAGATGTCTTGACTTGATTCAGTGATAGGATGCGTTTCGGTGTGAACATTGTAATTATAATATACACATACAGTAGGCTAGCTTCCCTTTTTTTTATTGCCGTGATTTGTCTTGCGTTTTCACGTAATTATAAGGATGATGTCGAGCTTACAATATTGATAATAATCCGACACTTGATCGAGATGAGGACTGAAATGGAAATTGAAGAATAAATATCGTCCTTCATCGTCCAAAGAATATTTATAAACGGCATATTTGATTGAGCAGTAATAGCGTGAGACGATGCATATAGCTGGATTTTTATAAAATGACGTCATTCCCATGATCCATGATCCTGTGTTGTTATTGTCATATGATTTTCATTTTAGTGGAGGAGTAGCGCCGTTACCTTTTGAGCTATCTAGTCTGGCTCCTATTGCAGACCCGACTATAAACTGGTTAGATTGCTGCTTCGCAGGCGGAGCGCCATTCCTCGGAAGAATGTTGAGCAAGAGGACCCACAGCTGCCAGCACTGCTCCGTTGATAGACGTTGAAGATCCCACTATGTCTTTTGCAAAGAGTCAGTGATTTATCCTCATTGTCACCCTGAACAAATTACAAATTCCCTCCCCAATCACTTTTGTCGAACGTTGCGCCTAGCCAGCCAGTTCGTGAAAGACTTAGGCCGAAAGCTTTCCCTACTTGACCTGAAAAAAAGACCGAAGAATGCATGGAAGTGTAGTCGTTGTCATAGTCTTTATCACTGTCAACCTTGTCTGACACATCTTATTGATTATATTGCATTGGCAAACCACCCAGTATCACTCTTGCTTTCAGAAACTACTTTGGCAGCATCAACGTTCTGCAAAGAATTTGGTTCATCAAGAACCAAATACATGAACCAAATACATATGTCGACTTGGATATCTTTCATGAGAAATTTGGTGCACCCTTCAACCTGCACGGGTCAGTGGTGCGAAGTATTATGTGCCCATGACCTGACCGTGGGTACTTTTGGGCACGTATACAAATTTTAATGGAGATTGGCCAAGCCATTTTCAATTCAATAAGATACATACATACATACATACATACATACATACGTGCACTGAAACACCCGAAAAAGGATCTTTTGTAACATGTAATTGTGGTTGTTGTGGCTGTGGTTGGTGTTTGTGTGCTCCTCAGTCCTTCCACAAGTACTTTCATGTATTTTTTCTATTGCTTCGAGATGTGTTACGATGTATGATTTTGTGAGTTTCATCAATATCATTCAAAACGGTTCCTGGTGTCATGGAAGTGGAAAACGGTGTCAATACCTGCTCCCTCCGGAATACCTGCTCCCTCCGGAAGGAGTCAGTGGTTAAAGCACTTGCACTACTCCCCATTCTCTGTTTTCGATTGTATAATGATCAGACGTACAGCGAATTGCCTCATTCTATATATTCAGTAGGATTACTCTTAGTTAGAGGTCTAGTTCGAGAGTCGAACAAACTTTTTTTATTATGAAAAATTCTTGATGCGTTCTTCAGAAGTACACAACCTTTTCTGTAAGGACAGTGAAACATCTGTTTATCTGAGCAAGTTTTGCACATTGAGGCCTCGACACATGATGTTGTTTGAGAATGTACTCTCTCCGGTTGTTCAATGATTCTGGGAAAGTTGGAGAAGAGACTGAATTCAGATGTCCCTATATAAATAAAAATTGAAAGCTGTGTGGTCCAGTGACCTCATGGTGCCTGCCTTTTGTCACAATCTCCATCGTGCCAGACTCTTACCACACCCTGTACATTATATAGCGTGTGTGTGCGCGTTGTATCTCTCTGATTCATTACAGGATGCATCATGATGTTGCTCTAATTCATCAAAGTCATGCAATATACCCGGGGTAAATGGACTCTTAATTGGCAATAATGCTTTGCTGTATAGCCATGGAGTAACAATGGATGAGTTTGTTCTCAATTTCCTGTAACTCCACCAATAATTCCGTAATTGTGCGATGGCCTTGTCATCGCTATTTTTGTTGTTCTTTGAAATATTCCCACCATCCCCAGTTCTGTGTCTTTCAGACTAACTAGCTCAGTGTGCCGAGAGTAAAATGACCTCATGACGAAGATTATTCGCAATCGTAAGTCGTCATCCGAACCTCGTCCTTCCTCCTAAAGTTGACTCCCATTTCCTATTTTGAAGTGGGAATTGGGAGTTAACTACAACACCAAAGTCACACTTTAAAAACAAATTCTGGAGGAAAAAGTGAGTGAATGAATGAGTTTTTTTTTAAACAGGCGGCCAAATCCCTGCGTCGTAACAGTGGTGTCGGTTGTGAGAATGGAATTCAGGAGAGAATTCAATTGGAGAGATACGGTCATTCTTTCAACAGATGTGCATATCTATCTATATATATATATATATATATATATATATATATATATATATATATATATATATATATATATATATATATATATATATATATATATATATATATATATATATAGCAAGTGGTCATGTAATTGAACCTTTATGGCACCAATGCGATTAGCTGAAAGCCAGAGCTTTTGCTAAGCCAGAAAGGATTATCAGAGCAGGTGGTTTCTGTACATGCCAATGAAGATCTTTATTTAACTGATGCACTCTGATTAGACAGGTTGTCGGTGGTTGATTATTATTAGATCTTGCTTTTTGTTTCTCTGTGCACTCGACCGTTGGGTTGTTTTGGTGTCGCTGCCTTAGCAACTAGCTCCTGATGCTGGGATTCCAGGTTTAAACCCTATAGTGTATTCTGAATTAATTTGTCGATTCTCTCGTGACGTCCTTTTGATTGATGAATGTAAAAGTTCATTGTTGTCCCCAAAATGGTCTTGTCCTGCATGGGATGATGAATACGAGCTCTTCCCTGGTAGTTGAGCGAGTTTATTGCATCCAACCTGAACTTGTGCCCCGGATGAACGAGCATCACCTTCAACAAACAGATTTCAAAGATTCAATGAATTGCGCAATCTTTAAAGGATTTAACCTTCGTTCTTCATGAGCAGTCTGGATGATGACTATTCCATGGTATTGCATGACGTTTGAGGAAGGGTTTGTGAATGTACGTCATTCGTTAGTCATTCGTAACATCATAGACCACTTCAAAAAAGTGCCGGGGTGAACACACACAATTTAGATTGTTTAAAGCTCTGCCAAACAAGGAAGATTCAAATGGTATGGATCTCAGATTCGTTTGTTCGTGAGTGCATGTTGAACTGGGATTAAATTATTGATTTGGCCTGCTGGTTGTATCAATACTTAGGTGTGGCTGTGCCAAAAAGTGATCAGTTCCTGCACCTCCACGACGTTTCTCCTCTTCAAAAGATTATATTTGATACATGAGTGCACACACACTCTCTCTCTCTCTCTACGGGAGAGGCAGGAAGGGTCATGTTATTCTCCTCTCTGGGGTACTTAGATTACAGTACATCTAGGCTCGGGTCTGTTAGTCTGTGGGGGATTTGAAAAGCATATAATGCCTCAAGAACATCGAGTTTCCTCACTTTCAGTTTGGTGTTAAACAGCAGTAGCGACGGTTTAAAAATGTAATCATACATTTTTGTGATTTTATATTATTTACTTCTGGTAGGGATGCCCCACGTAATGTCACATGCATGTTAACACGGCGTTTGTCCAAGGAGGAAAAAACCCTTTGAGGAGGAGGTGTCAGGTCAGGTTCGATCTGTGACCTGCTCGAGGTACCATGTAAACCTGTACTAACCTGTTCCATGGTCGGGTTGTCGGCGACTAAACCGTCTCCCCCACCAGGTTTTCTGGTGAGGGGGGTGTTTGGATATGGACACCCAGCAGGATTAAAAACAAAACCTGTCAAAGGGCGGAGGAGCTCCTTGTGAGCCAACGGCCATCCATATCTAGTGCCCAACTGTGTCTGCGGACGTCCTCCTGCAGTTGGGTTACTTCTTATTAGGAGGTTGGTGGCAGGATTTGCACTTCGGCCACCGTAAAACCCTTCATTCCACAAAACGCAAAAAAATCTGAAAACCCACTCCGTGGGAGCTTCCCTTCGTGCACTCACTTCCCTGCACTCCTGTGCAGCTTCCCTTCCCAGGGCAGCTCACCAGATGACGGGATTGGGGCAAAGCCTTCGGGACCCCCAATCTTTGATGATAGGAGGGAAACCACGGGGTAACATCCCTGGGTCAGATTGCGGGAGAGTGTATCGGAGTGGTGCTGAGGTGTCGTCCACCAGACGGCGGTCTCCTTGGGTTAACCTGAGGCGGACCCTTCGGGTGGGTGCCTGGAATGTCCTATCCCTAAGAGAGGATGATCACCTGTCTCTGTTATCATCTGAGCTCAAGCGTTTGGACATCGGGATTGCAGCACTCTCTGAGGTTCGGAGACCGGATTGCGGCGAGATAATGGTGGGTGGTTACACCTACTATTGGTCTGGTCGCCCTGATGGTTACCATACCCAAGGAGTTGCTGTAGCTGTGTCCAATAAGCTGACCCCAATGATAATTGAGGTAACACCGGTCAACGAGCGTATTATGAGATTAAGGATTCGCCACTCCTTAGGTGTCATTTCCCTGGTCTCTGTTTATGCTCCGACTGAGGCGAGTGATCTCACTGTCAAGGATGCATTCTACGCCACACTCGAGTCTGTGGTTGATCAGTGCCCCAGACGAGATACACTTATAGTCTTGGGGGATTTCAATGCATCGACTGGAATGGATAGGGATGGTTATGAGGTGTGTGTTGGTCCCCATAGGTCAGGAACTATGAACCAGAATAGTACTAAGTTCCTTGACTTTGCAAGAAGTCATGGACTTCGGGTGGCTGGTTCATGGTTTCAGCGCCCACAAGCTCATCGCTGGACTTGGTATTCCAATGCTGGCGGTGTGGCAACGGAGATTGACCATGTCCTCATTGATGGTCGTTGGAGGATGATCCAGAACTGCAGGGTCTACCGGAGTGATCAGTTCCTCAATACTGACCACAGTAGCAACTCTAAAGCTGCACCTTAAATCCTGGAGAATGGTACCATCCCAGCCTAGGCTGGATGTTGCCAAGCTCAGGGATGAGAGAGTAGCTGAGGAGTTTGCGAACAGGCTGAGTGGACACTTGGGGGGTCTGGGTGCTTTGGGGGGTCCTGAAGAGTTGTGGAGCACCTTCAAGACCACCATCCTTGATGTTGCCGGTGGATGCCTTGGAGTTCACCGCAGGGCAAAGAAGAATTTTGTCTCTCAAGGGACACTGGATACCATTGACCAGAGTCGCAGGGCCAGGCTGAATGGCAGAGCTGAGCTGTTCAGGGAGCTGAGGCGTAAAACTGTACGTGCACGAAGGGTGGACAAGGAGGCCTATGTGCGAGGAATCTGTGAGGGGGTAGAGCATCACCTGTGGACAGGTGATTCTCGTCCCGCTTACAGGGGAATTCGCGCATTACGTTCATCCAAGCCCATCCCTCGGAGCACTGCAGTTCGAGCAGAGAGTGGTAGGCTCTTGACAGAGGAGTCTGAAGTGAAGGCCCGCTGGGCCGGTTATTTTGAGCCGTTGTACCAGGCTGATCCCCCAGCTGTCGAGTTGGACGTCAAGGGTGTTACAATCCCTGTTGCTGACCCTCGAATCAACTGTGGTCCATCATCGCTTGTGGAAACACGGGCTGCGGTGAACCAGTTGAAACGGGGCAAAGCTCCAGGGATCTGTGGCATCCATGCTGAACTTCTCAAGGCTGGTGGAAATGCTGCACTCGTGTCGTTGCATGCAGTTTTGTGCTCTGCCTGGAACACAGGCACCATCCCAACTGACTGGAAGAGGGGCCTTGTTGTCCCTCTCTGGAAAGGGAAGGGTGATCGCCAAGACTGCAACAACTACCGAGGGGTGATGCTGCTCTCAGTGCCGGGCAAGGTCTTTGCTCGGATAATTCTTGATAGGGTTCGCCACCATCTGCTTGAGCACCAGCGTCCAGAGCAGTCAGGCTTTACACCAAAGAGGTCAACGATTGACCGTATCCTTGCACTTCGTGTCCTCACCGAACGCAGACGAGAGTTTCGGCAGGGGCTGCTTGCAGCCTATGTTGATCTCTGTAAAGCATTCGATTCAGTGAATCGGGATGTCCTCTGGAGGATTCTTGGTCTTCGTGGGGTGCCACCGAAACTGATCGATCTGATGTCTGAACTCTACTCTGGTACTGAGAGTGCTGTGAAGTGTGGTGGTACCATCTCTGACTTATTTCCAGTTGTTACTGGAGTTCGTCAGGGATGTGAACTGGCCCCCACACTTTTCAGCACTTGTAGGGACTGGATTTTTGGGAGAATGTCGGAGAGATCAAGTTGCGGTGCATCGTTTGGCAATGTCAAGATCTCGGACCTTGATTTTGCAGATGATGCAGTCATCTTTGCGGAGACTTTAGACATCCTCTTGGGGGCCCTGGAGGTGCTGAATGAGGAGTCGGAGCCGTTGGGATTACGGATTTCTTGGGTCAAAACTAAGATCCAGGCTTTCGGTGACATCTTGGATGCTGCTCCCCTGTCTGTGTCTGTTTGTGGTGAGGATGTTGAGGTCGTGGATAGATTCACTTACCTTGGCAGTGATATTCATGTCTCCGCAGGTTGTGAGCCGGAGGTCAATAGACGTCTGGGTCGGGCCTGGGGAGTCATGGATTCACTGGATCATGGGGTGTGGCGCTGCCGGTACCTGTGCGGGAGGACGAAAGTCCGAGTCTTCAGGTCCTTGGTACTTCCAGTGTTGCTCTATGGGTGCGAGACTTGGACTTTGACCAAGGATCTGAGACGGAGACTTAATTCCTTTGGTACCAGGTCTCTTCGGAGAATCCTTGGCTATCGCTGGTCGGATTTTGTGTCCAACGAGCGGTTGCTGAGAGAGACTCGGATGAGATTTGTTACCTGCATAGTCCGTGAGCGTCAGCTGCGGCTGTATGGACATGTGGCTCATTTTCCTGACGCTGATCCTGCTCACCAGATTCTCTCAGCGAGGGAGTCTCATGAGTGGAGGAGGCCAGTGGGCCGACCACGTGCCTCATGGTTGCAGCAGGTTGACCATCATCTCAAGGAGATGGGGATGGGCCTGGCATCTGCCTGGGGGATGGCCAGACGGAGGCCCCTGGAGTACCGGCGGAAAGTGGACGCAGGGACGCGCTGTTCTGGCACATGCTCCCATACCTGACCTGACCTGGAAGCTCGGTGGCTGTGCCAAGTCCCGTATTGTGTCAGATATGTATCTGCATGGATGTGCACGATTTGAGTTGCAGTTCCTCCACAACTCTTAGACAATCTAAAAAACCAAAAATTTCCTTCAAAACCCCCCACTAAGCCTTAAACTCTGATACAAAAATGTACAGCAAAAGCTGTTGCTTGTGATTTGAAGAACAGGGAATTTTATTGTTCCTTTTAATTTATACTTTCTTTTCTTATTGAATCACTGTCATAAACTTTGTTTCCACTTCTTTTCTCGTATGATTGATATTTTTGCTGTTGCTCTCTGTTTGCTCAAAACTTTTCTCCTTTTTCTCGTACTTGGTTCGTTTTTTGGGGGTTTTTTTTCCTTTTTTTGTTGAACCGAAAACTTCGAAACGCATCACATGACAGCTATACGAGGAAGTTTTTCTTTCCATATTACTTCTTTTATTTTATTTTTTTCATCTGGAGGTCTTTTTGGTGTCCTCCTTCCAAGTGCAATGATCATGGAGTACTGCACGTAGTTCAGTTTGATTGAATGCTAGCACTACCAGTAATTGGCAATTTCTTAAATATTTTAATATTTACTGGTTGAAAATAACTGATCGTTGTCATCATCGCCACATTTTACAAACCATAGCCAATGAAGGTTTTGTTGTATCCACAAGTTGTAAGCATTGTAATTCGGCCGACATATTTATTTGGTCACCAGTCAATTATGGAAAGAATTGTCCATAGATCCAATTAATTATAGAGGGAAGACCACTGACGGATTGAGCTGTTACGAGGGTGGTGCCTTTAATTTTACCTGATTTTTGTTTCTACTTGTAACAGTCGATATGTCCAGTTTATTATATAAATGATGTCTACAGTATTTGTCAAGGTATTCTTGTAGTACCTCTGAATAGCCTTGGACATGTCCGTCTCATCCAAATCGTTTTCATATACTGTGGTGTATGTACATTTAAGAGGTATGCGGAGCGATTGCAGGACATCATTCACAATAGCCTTGTTTGTCACGTGCTTGTAGCCATGGTACTTTTTAGATCCTCGTGAAGGATCTCTAAGTCTTACTCACGTTGTTGTTCTTAATCTTCTTCTTGTGGACTTTTTGTTTCACAGCCTTGTTTCAAAGTTTTCACAAACTTTTTGTTTCACAACTTGGCATATATATGTAAAAATACCCTGCGCAGACAGTAACCATCTCCGATTTTGAAAATTCCTCCTAGAAAAAAAGTTATGACGTCAAAATATCTCCGCTAATGGAAATCGCCTGAAACAATATATCCGAAACTAGGCAAGCTTTTTGAATTCTGTTTGTGGGAATCGAACAGGGCATTAGCAGAGATGAATTACCGCACATACGATACATCACTATGACGTCATATCAATTTTCACGACGTCATTCCTATTTTTTGACAATTTTTGTTTCACAACTCAAGAGTTTTCATTGGATCTTCGTGAAACTTGCCATGCATATGCAGAAAGCCCACGCGCAGACAGTAACCATCTCTGATTTTGGAAATTCTTCCGAGAAAAAAAGTTGATGTCATAATATCGCCACTCATGGAAATCGCCTATACCATTATCTCCGAAACTAGGCAAGCTGTTTGAATTTTGTTTGCGGGAATCAAACCGGGCATTAGCACAGATAATTTATTGCAAACCTGATACATCACAATGACGTCGTATTCGTTTTTATGACGTCATCATTAAGAGGACGAGGATCTTAGCTCATTTGAGCTTGTTAATACAGATGTGCCTGACAGGCAATCAAAGCATATTTTGCAGCTCATCCATGTATAAAAGGAACTGAGTTTTTCTGTCCGTAACATTTGATTTTAAGCAGTTTCTGCTGCCATACAACATGTGAGCAGTTATGTGATTGCAAAAGAAGAAGCGGGACCTTGAGCTTTAATGTAGTGTTCCAACAGCAAGATTTATTATTTTACCATTCTAGAAGCCCTTTGCAAGGACGCGGCAGGATCACACAAAATAATATATAGCAATACCTCTCAAAAAAAATTGAAAAATATATAAAAGTATAAGGAAGGAGCACACAAACAACAACAATAATTACATGTTATAAAAGATCCTTTTTCACATGCTTTCTTCATTTTACATCCTCATTGACAGACAGATAAACGTGCAACATCTTTGTCAAGTCCAACGTGCTGTCCTTTTGATTTCAACAGGCCTGATATTTTCATGGAGCAGAAATTTCACATTTATTTGCCTTCCTTCCTCTTTGTTATCTCAATTGCCACCATCTTGGTTTTCATCCATTAAAGCAAGAAAATTGTAATAATAGGTATTGGTTATCAACACTACGAAGACAAATGTCCTCAAAAATATTTCATCGACATTACTCTGCCTTTTGTAAACAAAGGTCCAAGTGAAGTACAAACTCTCCTCATAATCTATATACAGTACTATATAAAACACAGTGTGTATCTGTGTATTTGTGTGTCTGTGTATTTGTCTGTCCCCCTTCATAAGAACGATTGAAGTAGGGTTTTAAAGGCCAATCTTTTAACACGAGTGTGTGTTCACTACGGTCAATTTTTAAGGATTAAAAAAAAAACCTCGAATATTTTCCATAAAAGAGTAATTACATCTCTTCTATTGGAATTGTAGACAGTGACTTGCAAACTGAGCCTCAATGGTGGTGCACAGAAACGTTTTTTTTAATGACAATAAACACAAGGCACAGGGAGGTGAAATTCGCTGCACGTGATGTGTAACGCGTGCAGAGTAAAACGAGTGTTCATTTACATCCGAAGAATGTCTAATTAATAAATAAAGAAGATAGAAGCACACATGATGCTCGGCCGAGGCTTCCGACTTTGACATTTTCACAAGGCTGTACGCTCTCTCTCTCTATCGAGTGCAGCCTGTGGCTGCTACAAGGCTGTACTGTACTGTGCTGTCGAAATGAAATGTCGCAGAATATACAGAAAATAGGATCACATTTGTAAATGTAGTGTTTCAAAATAACGCTTTTTCTTGCTATGAAGCATCATATCTTCCAGGCTCCTTGAATATTTCGAATAAAATAGCTCCAACATGTCATTTTTGATATGCTTTTAAACAAGTACAAGTACACAGTTGACAACTAACCCTTTCTTGTCATGATCAAATGAATACCCGTTGAGCATGATGTAACAGCAAATCAGTCACCTTGAGTATCTTGTTTGTTTCAGGAATGAAGACTGTGCCACACAACCACATTCACTGCTGCAGAAGGCATGACGACTTGGATGGTAATAATTGCTGCAAGCTTGTCGGTGATTTATGTCGTGTTATGTTCAAATATATATATATATATATATATATATATATATATATATATATATATATATATATGTGTGTGTGTGTGTGTGTGTGTGTGTGTGTGTGTGTGTGTGTGTGTGTGTGTGTGTGTGTGTGTGTGTGTGTGTGTGTGTGTGTGTGTGTGTGTGTGTGTGTGTGTGTGTATTTTCATCAGCCAAACAGTTCAACAGCTGCATAACACGATACCTGTGAAATCCAAATAAACAATATGCTTCTAGTTTTTGATTGCCAGTTTGAACACAATTTGCATCTTGGGTTGCTGAATTGGTTCTGAAAAAAGTATAATCTGTGTTTTGCAAGAAGACTATATATGCAGTCTTTGCATGGTGTGTGTAGAAAGGGGCCTAACATATCTCAGGTGTCTAGAGGGTGTAAAGGTTTTTTAACATGACTTGCGACCAAAATCACATATATATTTGCCTTTCTTAAACATATATATTGAATCGGATGAAAATTTATGATTTATGTGACCTTCACCTATTGACCTCAATAACAATAGGCTTCTTTCTGATTAAGTTTCGTGAAGATTGGAGTAAAAATGTGGGGCCTATGCAGTCGGCATACAAATTATTTATTGTGTCTAGGCTATTCCTTCCATTCACAGGTGAGACATTTGGGTGGGTCTTCGTTTTACATTTGTTTGTTGACTGCTTTTGACGTTTATATGTGGTACATACTCGGGAGCCTCGTTGGTATACATTTCTGTCTGTGCTGTCACTGATGATTCGCCAACAGGCGATGAAACCGATCTGGCAGCTGAGGAGGGGTGAAGCATTGGGATTCTCATGTGTGTACCATTTGTGAACGTTTTTACAGCTGTGGAGGAACTCTGAGAAGGGTTTGAAACAGTGCAAAGGGCTTACCTTGGGCAGCCTTTCATGGTTTTTTTTGCAGCTTCTTCAGCTGGAACAGCATGGGAAGATTCTTTATAATACATATATATATATATATATATATATATATATATATATATATATATATATATATATATACATAGATACATATACACACACACACACACACACACGCATATACCGTACATATTGAGTTGGATGAAAATTTAGGATTTATGTGACCTTGACCTATTGACCTCGATGACAATAGGCTTCTTTCTGGTTAAGTTTCATGAAGATCAGAGTAAAAATAATGTGATCTATAGGCAACTGATAAATATACAAACAAACAGAATAATAGACCAGATCAATGAAATAATTTTTGAATCTTATGCATTTTTCATGAACAGTGAGGCTTCACTTCAGGCTGCAGGGAGCATTGCCGATTGTGGGGCTGTTTGTATCTGTTATTGTGGCAACTGCTGCCCTGACAGAGCAAGATTCACAACCACCCATCTTTACAGAAAAGGGTAAGTTTTGGAAATGGCAACCCAAACCTTAACCCATGGGTAATGGGTGTGTAGACCTGGATACGTCTGTGCAAACTGTATTTTGTGCACACAATCTTGGTAATGTGGGATCATACATCAATCCATGAAAAGTGTGGGACCTATGCCAAAACATGAGACTGAAATAAAAAAATTATTTCGTGTATTTTGCTTTTCTCATACCAAAATGTGACTTTTAACGAGTCAGACTCAATTCCTGTCATTAGCATCCCTGCAGCGCACACTTCCCGACGACTGGAAAGCATGGAACTTCACCTGTGAGAGAGCATTTTCTAAAATGGCTTCAAAGCAAAAAGATTATTATTTGTTGTGATCTGAAAAGGTCCAATATGTATGTTAGTACATAATATATACCATGATGAGTGATTCATTTTCTAATAGAGTGCAGAAGGTGGCAAAAGCAAGAGTTGAACTTCCCATTTGAGATGGGGTTGTTCTCAAGGTTTGACAGAGTGTTTACCCAGTCATCTGTTGTTTTAATTACCTTAACTATGGTATGTGAATCTACTTAGCAGTGATAATCAAAAGTTTTTTTTTTCTTTTGGAATGTTTTCATGAAAGAACTAAAATACATTCAATGTAGGGGACTCACATCGTTGTTTTCTCTTGGTGCAATAATGCTGATGATGGTGCTACATATACTGCCACATGGCCACAGTATGAGTAAATACAGTCCTGCACTAATTTTCAAATTATATTTTTTTTCTCTGCTCTCATCTCGCTGCTCTCATCATACAGTTATTCCTCTGACAAACAGACAAACACACAGACAGGATGATCACAATGATCTATGGCTGCAACATAAGTAAATATTACACAAAAATATTGATGCATAATTTTTTTTTAATGGGGGTTTGAGTGTGGTTCAGAAGTATTTATGGCTGCTTCATGAGAAGAAAGGTTATTGAAAAGGTTTTACATTCAAGCATCAATTATTATTATTTAGGAGCTACTTGCTTTGCCTTGTTCCTCATCAAAAAGTTAATCATGATGAATGCTTGGCTAAAAAAATTTTTTCACATATAAAGAAATGAATATGAACCCTCGCTGACTCACAACACCAATATTTACCCTCGCCGAAGGATTTGGAGAGGTTATTGCATTTGGGTCTGTTTGTTTGTCCGCACAGAACTTTCGTGTTTTTCTCCGCAACCGCTTGTCAGATTGAGACGAAATTGTCACCATTGGTGCGACTGCTCATGTAGAATGTTTTAATAATAATTATGATGTCATAAATCACGTGGTGTGGCAGCCATATTGGAAAAATTGAAAAACTTTGGACCTTTATCTCTGAGGAAAAAATTGAAACTTGCCGCATCGCAAGTACTCCTCATGGGGAATGAATGTGATTTTTATGACATCATCGGTGCCCTTGTTATGACGTCGTAATTGCAGATGTAGAATGCCACATCCAATCAGTATGAAAAATTTTAGGGTCATCTTGGGATAAAATGGTCCACAGAAAAAAAAAATTCATTATGTCATCAGTCATGTGATTCAACAGCCATATTGTTCAAAAAAAAACCTTTAAAAAAACCTGAAGAGGCTGAACAGATCGAGGAGAAGCTTCATGCATATGACCGACCGCCTGTCCATGAGGATCAAAAGGTTCAAAAATATGATGTCGTTGGTCACATGATTTGGCAGCCATATTGCATTTACCCTAAAACCTATAAAAAATCTTCTTCTCCAGAACAGCTGGACAAATTAAGGGGAAGCTTCACACAAGTGTTCCCAAGCCATGGGTGTATAAGTGGCACATAGCAAGTACTCCTCTTGGGGAATGTGTGGTATTTTTATGATGTCATAATTGCATATGTAGAATGCTTCATCAGATCAGTATAAAATGGGCTTCAAAATATTTTTTATGACGTCATCGGTCACGTGATCTGGCAGCCATATTGTTTTTTTTGTTTTTTTTAACCTTCAAAAAATCTTCTTCTCTGAAATGGCTGAAAAGATCGAGGCGAAACTACACATTAGACTGCCTATCCATGAGGAACAAAAGGGTCACACATATGATGTCATAGGTCACATGGTTTGGCAGCCATATTGGATTTACCCTTAAACCTATTAAAAAAACACCACTCAAATGAAGTCCTGGTGAGGGCTTGCAATCTCTGATTGGTCTTTTACTTGCTTAAAAATCGTAATGCTGCTCTCTTCCTTGGTACTTGGTATATAGAGGTTAGAGCATAGATATTCCCCAAAGATTAGCATTTCATGGGGGTAAGGGAAGGGAGTGGATTCCTCCTTGATTGCCATGATGACTGCGGAGAGAAAAGCAACATCACCCAGATGGCATCCAGAGTGCCTGAGAAATAAATAAATTAGTTCCCTTCCAAGGAATCTCAATGCAGGAGGAGGCCATGAGGCCCATCAATGTCTGTGCTATTCTTGCCAACTTGTGGTTGTTTATTGGTGCTCTATTCTTTTAAATGCTGAGCATCAAGCAAGGAAGCAGCATGTACCATTTTAAAGTCTTTGGTATGATTCAGCTGGGGTTTAGAACCACCAACTTCCCAGACTCACAGCAGACGCTCCAACCATGATGCAACTGAGTCTGATTTGCTCATTTTCCCCAAAGTTGCATCACTTCCCCAAGGTTAGCAACTGTGTCTGTCTCAAGTCGTGTGTGTGTGTGTGTGTGTGTGTGTGTGTGTGTGTGTGTGTGTGTGTGTGTGTGTGTGTGTGTGTGTGTGTGTGTGTTCGTGTTAGTGTTGTGGCTCCTCCACGGGCTTTGGACCATAATAAAAACAAGAAATGGTTAAATGTATGTGCAAATTAAACTTTATTCTCAAACTTCAAGCTCTTCTTAAAAGGTACAAAATGATTAGTAGATTGCCAATGATCTTTGGGGATAGTTAAACTTTTACACATTTAACTTGCCAATCAAAATATAGAGTGAGGTGGTGGCAAAGTACTCCTGCAGGGCATCTTTCTACCTTTTGAAAAGTAGATATATTTAATTTTGCATGCCAGAAGCAAGTATATCGAATTGTTTCCCAAATATGAATTCAACGAATGGTATGTTGGGATGTGTGCTTGCATGAACGATGAAGAAATACCTGTGCATCGTTTCAAGAATGGCAGCTTTTTCTCAAGCCTGCTGCTATCGGAGGACCGCGATAAGCTTTACGTTGGAGCTCTTGAAGCAATATTTGCCCTAAATGCATCAAACATCACACATCAGCTGCAAAAGGTGGGATACGAACTGAAAGAGATAAGATTTATTTTGCAAAACAAATCTTCACATCTACGGATTGGCTATTTTTTTTTTTGTTTATTTCTTAGTTTTTTTTTTTTTTTTTTTTTTTTTGTATACCTTGGTCGAGGCTCGTATGAGAGCTAACACACAACTCACAGCAAGGAGGCATGAGACAAGAGGGGCGGGAGTGGAAGGGACAAATCATTGGGGAACAGACACAGGTGAACTGTGGAAGGGAGAGGGATGGGGATGGGACGGGGAACATGGCGAGGAGAAGATGGACATTACAGGGACTTTCAGGAAGGAAAGCAGGAGAATTGAAGGAAGTGGGCTTGGGTGGATTATCGGGGGTAGAAAAGATCGAGGATTTGGATGGGGGAAGATAAGAGGTGGTGGTGAACAGCTGTTTTGAAAGCCTGGAGGGAAGAATGGGAAAGAATAGAGTGAGGAAGTTTATTCCAAAGGCGGGAACAAAGAGGAATGAAAGAGTGAAGATGAGCAGTGATTCGTGATTTTGGTAGTTTTACCAGAAGGGGGTTGTTGGCGGACCTTGAGCGCCCTGTGGAAATGTGGTTGGGACAAATCGCAGAGAGAGTAGGGGGGGCAAGGCTGGAGAGGAGTCGGTAGAAGACAGAAAGACCACCGACCAACCTGCGGTGATTGAGTGAGAGGCCCAAAGACTCAGCTTCATTGCGGGAGATGCCAATGATCTTAAAAGCCCTGGTTTCGACAGCGTGAAGTCGAGAAAGGTGGGAGGCAGGAGCACCAGCCCAGAGGGGAGAGCAGTACTCCATCAGGCTACGGACAAAAGCTTTGTAAGTGGTCAGGAGCTCAAGAGGGCCGAGGAAGGACTTTGCACGACGGAGGATTCCCAGTCGGCGACTGGCTTTTGAGGCAAGGTTGGAAATGTGACTTTCCCAGGAAAGGTCATGGCAGATAGTGAGACCCAGAAGCTTGAAAGAAAAGACTTCTTCCAGAGGATTGTTGAGAAAGTGGATGGGGGGGTTTTCTAAACGGTCCTTTCGAAGAGACATAGTGAGAGTGTGAGATTTGTCTGGATTGAAAGACATGTTCCACGTGTTGGACCAGTTTGTGATTTTATCCAGATCTGCAGTGAGCGAAGAAGCTGCTGCTTGCCGGTCTGAGGGATGACAGATGGTACGGCAGAGGGTGGAGTTAGTTAAACGTTTGGTAGAGCATAAATAACAAGATGTGAATTATTCTCCGCACCTTTCAGAATGACACTATTGAAAAGTTGAAAGGAGGCAACTGTAAAAACAATGCAGTGATGACGTACAAGCATCATGTATAATTACATCTCCCACCGAAGGTGGGCAGAGGTTATGTTTTCACCCCCTGTCTGTTTGTTTTTCTGTTTGTCTGTCAACAGGACATCTCAAACAATTGTGGACGGATTGGTAAGAAGTTTGGTGGACAAGTTGGGTGTGTGATAATGACGAAATTTGGAAAGAATTAGATTTTGATGAAGATCAAGATCCGGATCGAGCTCGGATGATTTTTTTTTACGTGATTCTTCACCAATGAGAGATAGGGCCAAAAATGATATAATGTATACCAAGATATCTGAAAAAGTTGTGGGCAGATTCGGATGAAATTTAGTGGACAGGTTGGTTGTGTGACCCGAGGAATTGGTTCAATTTTGGTGAAGATCCGAATCTGGAAATGAGAGGTTTTTTAAAAATTTATTCAGTGATTCTTCATCATTGAAAGATGGGGCCAAAAGCGATGTACAGCATCTCTCAAAAAGTTGTGGACGGATTCGGATGATACAAAGCGTATGATTCGGGTCGTTGACAAGAACAAGCCAATTCAATTTTAGTTCAGATCTGGATCTAGATCCAGCCTATCATTGGGATACAAAACGTAAACTGTTCAGCCTGGTGGAGGAATGCGCTCTACCGAGTGTCGTTCTAGTCATTACCTGCATTTTGCATAGCCAACCAAAATACAAACGCAACAAATAGATGACACATGACTATAAAGATTCATTTTGGATTTTGTTATTTTTTCATGAATTCGATGGCGGCACCTGATCAACACACGAAGCAGCACATGCGGTTATTTTTTTTATTAATGCTGTTTAATTTGGCATTTAATGCACTAAGATCATGCTAGTTTACCCTGGAGAGAACGACTTTTCACAGGTAGAATGCTGCACCTATCACTCTCAGAATCATCAACATTAAAAATCTTTGCGTCTGATTTGTTAATATAATATGTGCATTGTCATTATTTCTGGCGAGAGCTAAGGGGGTCTTTAACCTTGTCTGAGGCCATGAGGTTTGATGGTATTTGTGACAGGGCTATCAATGGAGTTTTACAAAAAGTGATTTATTTTATGCGCACCATCCCGGAAGGAGACCTGACCTACACCACGGGGTCAAAGGTCATGTCTGCCTCATGTTTTGGGTGAAAACCGGAACACACCGAAGGGAGCCGAAATCCATCAAATCCGCATTTCCCCACTTTTCACACATCATCAGGCCTATTTAGATGAAAATATATAATAAGTAATCATTTAAATATTTTTTTATGTTTTCATACACAGTAGTTATTTTCAACATATTTAAAATAGCTATCTTTATGTACTGTACTTGTATTGTCATTATCCATATTTCTCATTTCACCAATACTCATGGGCTGACAGGGAGACCTAGACAGGTACGCACACTCACTTCTAAGCTGTCTAGCCTGGGTATGAATCACGACCGAGTTATAAACTGTCATCCAGGTATTTCACAGACAGGGTGATTCATTGATGTGTGTGCCGTCCCTCAGATGGACGTTAAAGGGGTGTCCCACCTTCCACTATTAGTTGGTGGACTATTAGTGTCTTTCGTGAAGAGTAGGTGAGATATCACCGCCTCATGGCCAAATTCCAAATTCCAGCCCTGACTTACATGGGGAATTGCATCAGTGGCACATCCGCGTCCTCAGCCGATAATGCTGCGCGCAGCCTTGTGCTGCATACAAAAGAAGAACCAATGCTAAAAGTTTCGATAAATATTTTGATTGTCCGAAGACACGATATTTCATTAACCAATCCCACTCCGAATCGTCCTGCTTTATCAACGATCTTCATGAAGCTTCCGGCCATGAGGGTTGCACCTTGCTGGAGCACAATTGTGGGCATTTTTCCAAATTGAAGCCACATAGTTTGTGTGCTGACTATTTTTTTTTCAAGAAGATATGTGAAGTGGAAATTGGCCAGCATCATTTTGTTCAATCTTGTCAAGGGGACATGCCTTGATTCTGAGTAAAGGCCTTGATGGGACAACACAAGACAAGCCAAGCTGCGCATCATTTACACTTAACTTATCTCGATGACACAAACAAATGCTATTTTCTTGAGATAATATCAGGTGATGCATAACATGATTCACCAATCTTTGCGAAGGCATCCATGCTGGCTGGCTTCGTTTTTCTTTATCACTTCCAGGGAACGTCTTTTTCCTTTTCATGCAAAACATGGAATGTAATCACACCCTGAAAAAGCATGTACGGCTGGAAGGCCAGAACATAGTTTCGGACCCATAGGCTCAGCAAGAGCAGAATATATGGGCATAGTTCCGATTAGTGTTTGCGCTGGATCCCGGATACATCATAATGTTTGAAGCAATCGCATTCACATGATAGAGCAATATGATTAATAACAGAGTCAGATGATCTCATAATAATGTGAGTATTTGAATTATCTTGTGATTCCCAACCATGTCTAATCTGTGTCCTGTGATTATGTTCCTTGTGACTCACAATTATTTCTAACATGCCAGACAATGTACACGTCAGTCTCTTCATGTTGACATGCTCGATCAAGAATGGCACGTCCCTTCACAGATCCCTCTTTTACTTCGAAACAATAGCATTCTTGCCCCAACCACATGAAAAGCCACTTGTGCAGCATTTTCACATAACTATCACTCTGCCATCCTTTTTAGCAACATTTTCAACAGAGCAGTCTTGAATTTCCTCAATGTCAGTCTTTGTCTTAAGTTTTGAAGACACTTTTGCTATGGTCCTGGAATCACAAATTCTGAATATGTAGACCCATGGAGACTTGATCTCTCACCATCCATTATTGATGGGCTGTTGTATGTATCACACACAAAGTCTATCTGCTGAAAAAGCTGCACAATTTTGTAAGGATCACCAGGGCAACGCCACCAAATGTACTCAGATTTGCCAGTGCCTGAAGGAAAAACATTGCATCAACAAAACATGATGTCTGGCGTTGGCTTAACGGTGAAGGTGCTTGGCTTAAGATTCTCGGGTCTTGAGTTTAAGCTCCCTATTGGACCTTTGGTATTCATTTTGCCAACCTCAGAAGGATAACCCAAGTTGTGTTAATTCAGAGTACCAGAGTGCTGGTAACAGGGGCATTGTGCATCAGCAGGCACAGCTGCATCTCCAGAAAATGATCCAGCCAAACAGCCACAGCCTGCATCCAAATAAATAAATAAAACAAAACATCGATTGATTTGGAATTCCTCAACTTTTCATACTTGGTAATCAAAGGATGACATTCTATCAGTTTTCATTTTTGTACAGCTCAATATTAGATTCCTTTTGCTCAAACATCCTACTTCTTCTTCTCTGGATATTTACATGTTGCCTGAGTTGGTTCATCAAGCTCTGACCTAGATGTGTGAGCTTTGTCGGAAATATGGTGATAACACATCCCAACAGTATCATGTAGTGTACCTGCACCAGAATGTGTCTCTTAATTTTTTTAATCATAGTTGTTCCAGGCCAATCCAGTAGACAGCCCTGGTTTCCTGTATTCGGCCATCTGGAGTTGCAAATCCCTTATCCCAGACTTTTTCAGCCAAGAATCAAGACTCTCAACAACATTATATCAAAAATCATTCAATGTGTCTGACCTTTCCGCTGCCAGTTATGCTTTTGAGTCCGAATCCTAAGCACAAACATTTTGGTGGCTTGATTCATCCTCTTCTTGTTGCATGTACAGCATCTTCAGCAGCAGGTTTCACACAACGACTCACTCTGTCACCTGTCTTGTTTGGTGATTGACCCATTGTACAACATGTGAAAAAAAAAAAACAAGATATCTGGAGGCTTGGCCTGTCTGTCCTGCTCATGCTTCTGCACTTCCTGTAGTTGGGAAGTCTGAACCTTTCTAATATAGCTGATCTCAGGAATAGAGCTGCTTCATTAATTCTTCCCTCTGAGGAGCCTTGGTACGTAAAAGCATGTGTGAGCACTTCACCTTTTCTCCATCCTGCTGCTTTTTCACCAATCACCAATACTCATGACCCACTGAAAGTGGCTCCAAAAAACATTTTTTGAGTGTGAATGGTTCATTTGTGGAATCATCTATGCCTCTCTCTTCCAGTATCGTCATGTACCAAGAATGAACATTCAGGATACTCAGCGACAATTACAGAATGTCTAATATGTGCAGATATAGCTCTATATGCAGCCGCTTCATGAACCTCTCTGAGTTCCCTATCGGCCGAGTCAGATTTGTCAGATTAGTGAGCAACAGGCCTTTCACTGCCTTGTTTATGGATTCCCTTTGACAACTTACTGTGGTGGGAGTAAACTTGTTTTGCGACATAATCTACATTATCTATTTTTATCATCATCGCCTGCAGATCAGATAAAACCTCAGATCATGCTGCCCATTTTTATCTTGATCTCTTGCATTATCCATTTCACAATCTCTCGCAATATATATATATATATATATATATATATATATATATATATATATATATATATATATATATATATATATTTTTTTTTTTTTTGTTGTGGCAAGCTCTTTTCTTCTCACAGTTGCAAAATATACATACTGTTCTTGTAAAATTCTAAATGAAGAAATTTTATTATCAAACTTTCAGGTCGTGAGGGTAAAGAAAACCAACAAACGTGGTGTGGGACACTGAACCGGGCTTCTTTTCAGGCCCATCCTTTTTCGGAATTGTGATTTTAAAAAAAATATTTCTTACATCTAATCATTCTGACTGATGAAAAACCGATAGAGTTTAAACAACTTCACATATACATTACGGTGATGTTGAAATGTGAGTTAGAATAATTTGAAATTTTCAAAATGTTTAATTTCACTCATTTTTAGCGGAGGTTCAAACCAAAGCTTCCAACGCTTTGCTTCGCAGTGAAGCAGGAATGATTTTTGCTCATGCCATTTATAATCAGAAAGGATGTTTTATGAAGGCGATGTTAGCTGTCTTCCAAACGGATGGGAGGTGACTTCAGGCAAATTATAGAGTGAATAGAGCAGAATGTTTGTGAAGTACAACATGTTGTGTTTCGATTAAATCTGTCATCAAAGCGACGGGTACTTTTGCTCGTCTTTGAAATTATATTATAATTGCTCGTCTTTGAAAAACAGGCAGATAATATGACAACATTTTGATTTATTTGATTTTGTTGCATGTTTGTTTGATGTTTGCTCCTGTTCAGGGTCTGCTGGTTTTTTTTTTTTATCGAAAACGGTAAACTGTCGTGAACTTTGACCCCCGTGCTGTGGGACTCCAGTCGGGATGGTCCCCATAAGAAATCACTTTTTGTAAACTTCACCGATAGTTCGATCAGTTAATATCACCAAACCTAATGGCCTCAAACACTAGATTAACCCCCACCCCCTTTGGCTCTTGGACAAATTCTGTGAAGAAGACATCTTTAGCTGCAGGGGATTGATCGGGTAAAAGAAAGCTGCTGTTGTTAACCTCCGCCATCTTCGAAGATGATGGAGGTTCCTGTTTTCACCCCTTTCTGTTTGTTTGTTTGTGTGTCTGTTTGTTTGTTTGTTTGTGTTTGTTTGTTTGTTTGTTTGTGAACAGTATTACGGAAAAACTCCTCGACGGATTTCGACGAAACTTGGTGAGGGGGTTAGGTATGGTCCAAGGATCATGCCATTAAATTTTGGACTTGGTCCCCCCTCCTCAATTGTTACCCCCCCCCCAAAAAAATTGTTAGAGAAATTTTTTTTTTGCATTTCTATATGTTTGAAGTGATTTCCAACCCTCCACCCCAAAAAAAAATTGTTGAAGGAAAAAAAAAAATTAAAAACTTTTTTTCAACAAAATTTCGATTTCTTTTTGTTGCATTTCTACATGTTTTAAGTGATTTCCAACCCCCCCCCCCCAAAAAAAAATGGAGAAAAGAACTATAACTGTTGGCACTGTTGACATCATATTTAATGAATAAGATATAAGGTTCACTTGAGTGACCCAGCAGTATTGGCGGCGGAGGTTTTGCACTCTCCCGAGTGCTCCCCCTCTAGTTTTTGCTCTGTTTTAATCTTACAGGCACCATTTGAAGCGGATGTCTCAGCAAAGAAAGACTGCCAAAGTAAAATGAAGACCGTGGTATGTTGTTTTCTGGTCTTACACTACACCTTTCCAAACCACAACATGCTGCACAAAGACATTACAATGATGCAGTTCTTTTGAAAATGAATGTATACAAATTATTCACCAGAGTAAAGGAATAAATGCACCTTTCCATTTGTGGCCCTCGACACCTGGAAACACCTCAAAATATGTACACTTGTTCTTCATATGGAATGTTTAGTGGGTAAATGAGCCGACCCACTTCTGCTTTCAGCCTTCAGCTGCTTCTGCTTCCATATCTGAAAAAACACATTTGGGAGACAGAGTTAGAACTTCTTTTCTGTGTTTGTGAAGCTGTGGAGGATGTGGTGAGGGAGAAATTTGATGACATACTTCTTACTCTGCAACAGACATTGTTTTCCTTGGTATTGTAATTGTTATGGTATTTCTTGGGATGCCGTACCACACCTCGCAATTGCTTCATTATACCTGGGAATCAAGCCCACAGCTATTCCTTGCCTTGTAAACAATAAGCATGGCCTTGATGATCCCAGGTAGGGTGAAACATTAGCCAAGCTTCCTCATTATTACCTTCGCAAACTTTGTTGCAAAGGTTATGTTTTGATCGCTGTGTATTTATTTATTTATTTGTGAATATGTGTGTTTGTTTGTTATTCGCATAACTCCAAAAGTATTGAACTGAATCGCAGCAAATTTGGTGGGATGATTGGTTATTATCCGAGGACCATTTGATTAGATTTTGGGAGCGATCGGGTCAAAGGTCAAGAAAAGGTCAAAATCGTCTTTTTACCATAGCGCGGTCAACTTGTATCCAATTTGCATGCAACTAATGCCAAAATGTTCAGAATTCAATGCCCCATCTTGTGATACGTGACATGACACAATGACGTAATAACCCTTATTAGCGGTTGGGAGTCAAAGGTCAGGGGGGGTCACGACATTACAAAATGTGCGGTTTTAGTCATAACACGGTCAATTCTTATCCGATTTGCATGAAACCAACACCAAAATGTTGACTGTTCTGTTCCCCACACTCTAATACCAATTACAAAATTAAGAGTACAAAGGTCAAGGTCGAGGTCATGAAAAAGTCAAAATCGTCATTTTGCCATAGTGCAGTCGATTTTTATCCAATTTGCATGCAACCAATGCCAAAATGTTGTGAATTCAATGCCCAATCTTGTGATATACGATATGACACAGGAAATTTAATGATTTTAAGCCATCATAACACATATGAGATGGCAGATGTGGTATGGGATTAAATACCCTCACAATAAATGGTTTCTGGGGGGGGGGGGCTAATGTAGCGTTGGCGAAGGTATGCGCTCTACTGAGCGCCTGTTCTAGTTACAAATGGCTCTGTTGTTTACCTTGCAATGAGTAGGAACTTGGCTGTTAGCCAATTGTTGGACTGATTTCACAGGGTTTTAATCGATGATTCCACAAGGATAGATAGCAAGTGGTATGGTCCTTGACTTCAGAATGTTGTTGCTGTGCGGACAGCACCTCCTACACCATGAATAATCATGCACCCAGGTGTTTGCATGCCATATGTGAATGGCCATTTCAACTAAAAAAAAAGGCAGCCATTATACCTGAAAACTTACTTGAAGCCTGCTTTGGTGTGAAGAGCACCTGTTAATTGAGCATAAGGTGAAGGATACCAGATTACCTCAATAACATTCTGCAAATTTTTCAAATATGATATGCATGTATGAACACAGACGGCCCTTATGTATAATCAGGAATGACATTACAGTGCGGCTTGCATTGCCTAAAGGTAATATTGAAGATTTAATTCTTCACTTTGATTTGCTGCTTTCACTTTTCTAATTTTGTGATTATCAATGTCATGGAGTTGTTAACCTTTTCCATTATGAATGTATAAAGGTAGTTCTATCTCTGATGCTCTGCCAGAAGGCTGGTCAGAGCTGTTAAAGCGGTCTCGTGGCAAGATTACATTGGGTGGTTTGTCTTTGATCTCCTAACTGGTATCGGGGGGGGGGGGGGGGGAAATTGGGATTTATTCATGGTGCCGGAGATATATTGGGATCTTTAACATCCTAACTGGCAGCGCATGCTCTGACATGCCCCCAGCTTATTGTCCTTTCAAGGGCTGGCATGCACGTTGATGTTGAACAGTATATTGTTGGATTGAGGTTCGAGTAGGTAAGTTTTGTTTTTAAGGTTATTTTTCGCCACCTTGAAGCATATTAATTTATTTTATTTTATTTTATTTTATTCTGTTGCTACACATGTTCCTCATGTCTCCTTCAAGTGGAGGCTTGACTGCCCCAATGCAGTCAATCAAACCCAGTCTTATTAGTCATAAACATAAATGACCTCTCCACTACTCTGGAAAACTATCTTCCTTTTTGCCGATTACTCTGTGTTATGTCTTACAGTTTCTCAATCCCACAAATTGACCGAAGACTGCAACGGAGTCATGCTCTGCTGATCTAGAAATGATTACACAGTATATTGAATCTTTTTAAGAATGTGAATACTGCATGTCTATAAAGTATGTGCCATCAGGAACATCTTTTTTTCCATAAAGTATGCACTATTGGAATGTGAGTACGTCTGTAAAATACAAATTATTGGAACATGAATTTATACAATAAAACCGAAAAGGTCTTTTTGTCTGTTATATGAACGTAAACCTAGGACATCAATGCATCATAAGCGCACCAGCACACAAAACAAGTCCTAGTGAGGGTCAGCAATCTGTGATTGCTCTTTCTAGTTGATGTCTTGGCTTACTTCGGGGTTAAGCAATTGATTCACTCTGTCTGTCTGTCTGTCTGTCTGTTGGTCTAAAGACGTCTGTCTATGATTGAGGAACTACTTGATCTCAATTGAATTTTATATTTTGAATACTATAGAAGACGAATCGGAACAAGAACCTCTAGTTTAGCAATACTTTGGTCTGAATTTGGCAAGTTGTACGGAATGCTGTACTGATCGTGCATGTGCACAGAGAAGCGAGGTAATTTTTTTTACTCTGTCTGCCTGTCACACAAAATTGAAAATCATTACAAACAGGAAACTTGCTGTTTTTAGGGATATCATGAAGGACACAAACAGGCATGAATAACTTATTTAACATGTTAAAGACGCTGCATCAATGGCGGAAAACTTCGAAAAATAGTTTGTTATTTTAAAAAAAATTCAGCAGTCTTTAAAACCTTTATTTTATTTCAATTGAATTTTATACTTGAACACTGAAGAACAAAAATCGCTTTGTTGCCGTTTCCAAAAAATCTCCAGCTTAGCGGCACTTGGACGAAATTTTATACCATCTCGACCAATCAAATTTTCCGCTTGCTCTCTCAACATTTGGGAATATCAAGATTCAGACAAAATTGTGCTCGGAAACACAAATCAAGAGTTGAAAAGACTGTGCGCAGTCGGGTCCCTTTTGTCAAGACCATGCGGAGTCGGGTCCCTTTTCTCAAGACCGTGCGGAGTCGGGTCCCTTTTCTCAAGACCATGCGGAGTCGGGTCCCTTTTCTCAAGACCGTGCAGAGTCGGGTCCCTTTTCTCAAGACCGTGCGGAGTCGGGTCCCTTTTCTCAAGACCGTGCGGAGTCGGGTCCCTTTTCTCAAGACCGTGCGGAGTCGGGTCCCTTTTCTCAAGACCGTGCGGAGTCGGGTCCCTTTTCTCAAGACCGTGCGGAGTCGAGTCCCTTTCTCAAGACCGTGTGGAGTCGGGTCCCTTTTCTCAAGACCGTGCGGAGTCGAGTCCCTTTCTCAAGACCGTGTGGAGTCGGGTCCCTTTTCTCAAGACCGTGCGGAGTCGGGTCCCTTTTCTCAAGACCATGCAGAGGTGTTCTCTGAACTCTCCAGTCTTTATTTGAAATGGTTTGTGGAATGTTGAAGAGATGGCCAAATGTAACTCTTTCGACTTCCACTTGAGGAAAATAAAAATCGAAGCATTTCTTATACTGTGTTTTTAACATCCTTTACACAGGTGGCAGAAACCTGAGTTGTGAATAGGCTGCAGTTTTTCAAACAAATTAAAATTAAACTTTTTCTCAACTATTCGTGTCATTTTATTTTATTTTAAATTCACTATTTTTGCAATTTTTTTTTTTGAGAGTTTTGTGATATGCAGTATGTTATCCCATGGCTATTGAAAGGACAATTAACCTGTAAAATCACCTTAGCATTTGCTGATGGCTGACATTTCCGTTGTTGTGCAGGAACAGTGCCACAACTACGTCCTCTCACTGCATATTAACGGCTCTCAACTCTATGCCTGTGGCACCTATGCCTTTGATCCAAAGTGTGCCCACTTTGTAAGTGAAATGATTTCCATATCTTGCATTACTGACCATAATGCATTTCAGTTGGCATTAAAATTAATTCAATTTTTTTTTTTGAGACTTCAATGTTGAGGTGACATGAGTATATAAATCTGAGATTGCATATACAGGAGATGATGTAATTGGGTTGAGATAAAAGTAGAGAGAGATTATTTAAGCTGACTGTGCAGTTTACGTTGAGATGACAATGATGTGAAGATTATATTGACATGAGATGCAATTGCGATTCAATTGGTGTGGTGGTGATATAACATGACACATGTGGTTATGGTGTTGGGATGACAGTGGTGTGATGATCCTGAAACCAGGACTTGGTGTTGAGTTGATAATATTTATGAGATTATGTTGATGTTGGGGCTCAGTAGATATTGTGATGAGAGGAAAGTTAAGGAAATGATGTTAATGTCAGAAGATAGTCTCGATATGTTGTTAATATAAGGACATTCAGGATATAATGTTGAGGTGACTGCTTTGCTTTGGCAACGTGCTTTTAGGACCTGGAAGAATTAAAGATTAATTCCACTGACCCTGGTCAAGCAAAGTGTCCCTTTGACCATGAACAGAGACTTACTTCGATCTTGGCAGGTACACCTTATGATATCCCTCCCATTCCGTAAGGGACTGGTCTGGCTATTGTAATTGGTCTGTGTATTAGAGAGAGTGTGCGGATCCGGATGCAGATCTACTACATGTGCCATAGCCTCACCCATTCCGGAATGGATGTGTGTGTGTGTGTGTGTGTGTGTGTGTGTGTGTGTGTGTGTGTGTGTGTGTGTGACTATATTTATTTGTATATATACAGTAGCATGAAAGAGTATTCACGCCACCGCCCCCCCCCCCCCACTCCAAAGTTTTCACATTTTGATGCGACACCTGAGTTTATTTCTTGATGCTTTCAAATCAAACTTAACAAATCTTCATAAACTACTCCAACGTGATAAATCTAAAACATACAGATAAAATGTGGACAAGTTCGATTAACAGAGAAAAATCAGATGATTCTCAGTTGTATAAGTATTCAAACCCTTTGCCGAATTAACCCCAAATCACTTCAGCAGCAAATTATTTGTTTGAAAGTTTATAAAATAAGTGTAATAGGTTTTATCTGGATGTAATCAGTGGCTGAACTTAAAAATTAATCTCCCCCACTGATCTAAGGAGTTTTAAGGTGCAACTCACTTGGTCAACCAACAAAGCAAACATGAAGACCAAGGAGCTTTCCGAAGAAGTCAGACATAAAGTGGTGGAGAAGCACCATTCAGGAGAGGGTTATAAGAAGATTTCAAAGTCACTCATTATCCCTTTGAGTCCGGCGAAATCCATCATGAAATCCATCATCATCATACCACCCAGACTCCACCCAGATTAGGTCAACCATCTAAACTCAGCAGCTGGGAAAGCAGAAAACTGGTTCAGGATGTCATTGTAAATCCAACAATGATTGAAAGATCTGCAAGGCTCTATGTCAAAGATGGGGATCAGTTTTCATTAATCAACAATATGCTGTTCCCTTCACAAAGCTGGGTCTCGATGGGCAGGTGGCAAGAAAGAAGCCATTACTGAAAAAGACCCATTCAAAAGCTCGTTTAGAGTTTGCAAAAAAGCATCTTAATGATTCTGCAGGCAAGTGGAGAAATGTTTTGTGGTCAGACGAGACAAAGATTGAACGTTTTGGTCCGAATTCAAAGCATTATGTGTGGCGCAAGCCTAACACTGCACTTCACCTAGTCAACCCCATCACTACTGTCAAGCATCCCTTTCATGTTATGGAGCTGCTTTTCATCAGCAGGGACTGGAAAGCTTGTTAGAATATAAGGGACAATGGAGGGGACAAAGTACGGGAGAATCCTTGATGAAAACCTGTTTGAGTCAACTATGAATCTGAAACTGGGAAGGAGATTCACATTTCAGGAGGACAATGATCCGAAGTGCAAAGCTCAAGCCACACTGGAGTGGTGGAATAAGAAAATAAATGTTCTTGAGTGGCCCAGTCAAAGTCCTGACTTGAACATTTATGGTGAGACTTGAAGATTACAGTCCATTGACGATCCCCATCAAACTCTGCAGAACTCGAGCAATTTTCATGTGAACAATGGACAAATATTTCACCATCTCCCTGCGCAAACTTGTAGAGACCTACCCACAAAGACTCATAACAGTCATTGCTGCAAAAGGTGCTTCCACCAAGTACTGACCGAAGGGCTGAATACTTTTACAACCAGTGAATTTTGATTTGTACATGTTTTTTTTTACAGGTATTCCTGACATGTAACCTCCTTCAACTATAACAGTGTTTCGTTTGATCTCTTCAGTTATGAATATAAAAGCTCATTTGGAAAAATTGTTTCTACAAAATTTGTAAATCATCTAAATGTGGCATGGCATTATTGGTGGGGAGTGAATACTTTTGCAGGCCACTGTGTATAAATATATATATATATATATATATATATATATATATATATATATATATATATATATATATATATATATATATATATATATATATATATAGTATGAAAGTTGCTGTTGTTACTTCCACACGTAGGTGGGTTTCAGGAGATAGAACGGAGTCCTACCAGGTCTCAAAGTTCTTGGAAACAATTGTTTCCTTATTGGGGTGATCGCACAGACAGGCATGGATTGAAGTGGGGAACTTAATATATTATTTTGATATTAATGGATGATGCTGGCTCAAAGTTATACCTTTTTGAATAGTATTATGGAATCCATATTCATGGAGATATTTACGACCCATGCATAGGAAGGGTAAAATGGGGAAAAATGGGGAAAAATTTTTATTGAGAAAAGGTAGAGAAAGAGAGGGGGTGCGAGGAGAGAGAAAAGGAGGATTGAGGTTGCAGGAGGAATGGGAAAATGTAAGGTTTTGGAAGATATTGGAATATGGGACAGAGCCTCAACTTATTCAGATCAAAGCATTTGGCTATCTGGAAGGTGGAGAGAAGTGGTCATCATTCCCTCCATATTTGCATAAGTCATAAGAAGATGGCTTGAAACCGAGGTGATTCAAGTTTCAGCTATATACACTGATATGTGCAATGAAAGCAAATGATGTCACAATTCTTGAACAGGTTTCGATTGAGTATTGTAAGCTGATCGTGAATATCTCTCGTAATATGTCTCCCTGAACCGCCATGGGAATCAAACCCAAACGTATTTTCTAGCAGTGCATATAGTCTGTGAAGTTATTTTCATTTAGTTTCCAAAAGGATATGTTTGATATGATTTGTTGAAAATGCTTTGCTATGTCCCCTTGGGTCCTCACAGTGCGATGAAAATATAGTAAGGTGAAATAGCCTTTTCTTCTTTTTCTTTTGCACACATTGTTTTTACCTCTGTGTTTTGCCTTGTTTCATCTGTTTGCAGATGGTGAGCTGTATGCAGGCACCACAGACGACTTCTTTGGCATGAAAGCAGTGATTGAACGGACGTCATCAAAGCGCGTGTCCATTCGTACTGTGGAAAGTAAAAGTTGGCTACACGGTGAGGCAGATGCCCATCTCATGTGAAATAACTTGCAGGGTTCATCCTTTTCCGATAATACTCAAAATGATGTGATGTATTTCCCATGGAAACTCCTCATTGTTTGAGAAGACTGCAGTTGCTATGGAAACTCATTGTTTTACAACGATGGAAACTCCTCATTGTTTTGGAAGATAGCACATTGTCAGGTTTTATGGACAGGTACATCTGGGTATCATCTGCATAACAATGAAAATTGATATTGAAATTTTGGGAAATTGTACCAAGTGGATGCAGATAAAGAGAGAGAGTTCATAGAGAGTTCATAGAACACGTTACTCCATGCAGTGTTCAGGTGTATACTTAAATTTAAATAAAATAATGATTTTAATGATCGTCAAAAAAAATTCCAGAGGTTTAGCACCATTGAAGCAGTCTTATAAACCACCCTATTTAATAAAATTAATTAAGCTTCTGTATCCATCTTGTCCAGCCTGGTGTTGGTTTTGCGGTTAAGGTGGCTGGTTTGGGACTTGAGAGTCCTGAGTTAAAGCCCCTGTTTGCCATTGATTAACACCAGGTGTGATTGACTCAGCCTGTGATCCTTCCAAGGTTGGCAAAATGAGTACCAGTGTATTGGGTAATAACCATTTGGGGTAACCTGCATTGGAGTGGTGAGCCTTCCAGGACTGTACTCCGTGCCAATCAAACTGCCTCAGCAGCCCTTTGTGCCTTTATGGCACGAAATGAATGGTACTATTATTATTATTATTATTCATCCATTTTGTCCACCCATTGGATTCTTCCCTATCCTTCATCGTGACCTACATCCATTGTTTTTTTTTTTTTTTTTTTTTTTTTTTTTTTTTCTCTCTCTCTCTCTCTCTCTCTCTCTCTCTCTCTCTCTCTCTCTCTCTCTCTCTCTCTCTCTCTCTCTCTCTCTCTCTCTCTCTCTCTCTCTCTCTCTCTCTCTCTCTCTCTCTCTCTCTCTCTCTCTCTCTCTCTCTCTCTCTCTCTCTCTCTCTCTCTCTCTCTCTCTCTCTCTCTCTCTCTCTCTCTCTCTCTCTCTCTCTCTCTCTCTCTCTCTCTCTCTCTCTCTCTCTCTCTCTCTCTCTCTCTCTCTCTCTCTCTCTCTCTCTCTCTCTCTCTCTCTCTCTCTCTCTCTCTCTCTCTCTCTCTCTCTCTCTCTCTCTCTCTCTCTCTCTCTCTCTCTCTCTCTCTCTCTCTCTCTCTTTTCCCCCTTCTCCTGCTGTTCCTTTTGTAATGCTGCGTCCTAATCCATTGTGTTTTAACGCTTCCATGAGCCTTGACTATGTACACAAAAAAAGAAGTAAAAGTCGTTTGAATTAATTAATTGTGGAATTTACCGCCATTTTACAGCCGTTGACACAGTCTATTACACCACCCGATCGAACACACTAATTCGTTCCTGTTGTTTGTGTCCTTTATAACTTCCTTAAAAACAGTAAGTTTCCTGTTTGGAATGATTTTCAACGTTGTTTGACTGCCAGACACAGGCAGACAGAGTGAAAATATTATCTCACTACTCTCTGCGCACCTGCAATTAAATCGAGACAAATTCACAAAGTACAGGTACTGTAAAACTGCAGGTTCGTTTTCTGATTCATGTTCAAAATATAACATTCAATTTAAATAAGTTGTTCCTCGACAGACTGACGTGAACCAATTGCTTAACCCCACTTTTCGCTTCACGTGCGCGGGGTAACAAAAGTCGACCAAGAATAGATTCTTGAGGAACACTGACAGATAGACGAATCGAGTCAGATAAATAACAAAAGCAATATTGACAATGAATCAAAGGTATTGAGTGAATTGGTATCGGAGTAAGATGATGTTTGGTAATTGAAGTATGAATATGTGAGATCATCTTCTTCAAAATTGTAGCAAATTGCTTCAATCAAGTTATGATATTATGAGGCTTTTCTTGCATCAAGAGACTTAATACATAGTGAACCTTTGTTGTTTTTAAAGTCACATAAATGTTTGTAAAAGTGCTTCACACAAAGTATGAACAGGGGCTGAAAAACCCACCTCAGCATGGAGGGAGGGCCGAAGGGAATGTATAGAAGAAGCACTATTACCCCCATCATTCCACAATGTGTGGGGAAAATGAGTAATAAATGAGTCATGGAAATATAAGGGATAACAGGAATATAATGACAATTGATAAACCTTTAAAGGAGAAATGAGGGATAAAATTAACAATAGAAAAGTCAGTAAAAGTAAGACGCTTACAGTAAAACAAAAACCAAGAACATTGAATATATGCAGAACAAGGGTTAAAAGAAGAAAAGAGGAAACACAACAAAAGGGAATAGAAGTGAGGGGGGGAACGGAACCTCGTGGATCAAAACGGCGGAAGTGTTCGACCGATGCTTGCGTGTTCGACACGCAAGCTGCAGATAAATGATGGATGGTGGAAGATCGTCGTATATAAAATGGAACAGTAGGAAATTGGTGGATGTGAGATCCACAGATGGGCAATACTCACTAATATATGCAAGGTCACAAGTCACCACCGGGGATCAACGTGAGGTTGGTGCTATGCTGCTACATAAAGAACGTGATATAATACTTTGGCAGCTTTGACTTTGGCAAGTGAGCAAGAAGGGCATTGTTGATTTAAAAAATACACATGTGACTGTGTGAGGCAGGATATGGATGAAAATCAGAGGTTTTGATGCGTGAGACTCTTTCTACAAGGGCCAAACCAAGCTCTTAGAAAGAACATCAGGGTGGCCACGACAAGTTGTGAACCTTTTCTGCAGTATGCCTCGGAAGGTCACTCTTCCGTCGCGGGGTCTCTATTTATACACATCATTATTGAAATGTGACATTTATATCGATGAACGTTTGAGGATATTGAAAAACAAAACGTGTGAAGCAGTCAAGATCAGTTAAATCTCTGTAATTGTTAACATATCTGTAAAAAATAATAAAATAACAACTTATAAATAGGTCCACTTAACTATGTCTAAAAATGTTTACTTGCTCAGTGGATCTTGTATGAAAGCAGTCCTTTGGAGGGATGTTAAGCCATGTGACCTGTCTGCAAACATTTGCTGATGGCCTATTTTGCTGTTCAAGATCGAGGCTCATAGAGTTCAAGTTCAAGAAACTGAACCTCTTCCAATGGCTGACCATGGAAATAGGTCTCTTTGTTTGTCAATCATTCTGGAGTGACAGGGAGAGGCTGGGATTTTACAAGATTGAAATATGTTTCTTTTATAAGACCAGGATTGACTGCTCTTAGCAAATCAATGGGATGGGGGTACTGTATGACATAATGTGGAATCTTCTTTAGAAAGGAAGAGAGGGTTTTCCAGAGCATCAGCAAGGTCAGGTATGACAAAGAACAAGACTACGCCAAAGACACTGCCTTGTGGCACCCCCATCCTCGAATGCAAGAGGAGCAACGAGGGATGCATTGATAGCGATGTGTGAGTGGTGGAAGTCATAAAGCCAGGTGATGAGATGGCCTTGTATGCCATTGGTAGCAACCTTGGCAAGCAGAGCAGGATGCCAGAATCTGTTGAATGCCTGAGATATACCCAATGGGACAATCATGACCTTGTTTTGAGATTTATAACCTTTAAACATTGCTGAAAGAGGAGCGGTAGCATGTCCACTCTTAAGACACTCGGCCGGAATCCAACTTGATGGTCAGAGATCAAGGCTTTTAGAAAAGAGGAAAGACTTGACATCGCCAGCAATCATTGCAAGGACATTAAAGGAGATCATTAAAGATGAGCGATGATGACATTGAAAATCCCAAGGTATAATCTGTAAGAGTATGCAATTGAGGCCCGCAAGTCTAACCCCCGCTCTCGCAGGGGAAATAGCCTTAAAAATGCCTGTTGTTGTTGTTGTTGTTGTTGTGTACGCAATTATGTGCCGGCACTCTCACCAAATACAAATTATTATCTGGAAAAGACAATAGCAAACCACCCAGTGCATCTTCTGCCTTGAGACTGCTTTGAAAAGAGTGGAGAAATTAGATTGGGCTGGACAATATCTTTCATTTGTCGAGATGACTCACAAAGTACTTTTCCTTCTATATCAGAACATAAAGCACGACTATAAGAATGCAGGGTGACCAAGGAAAAACAGAACCTATACGATTTAATATAAAATCCTGATTTATCACTCAAATGGCACACTGTTTTTGGACAGGATTGCCTTGAATAGGCCAAGACCGACTGCTCTTAAATGACGTGTTCCAAATGTTTGCCACGCTGCTGCAAGCACATTTGGATTCATCGGGCAAATTGGTTGATCACTCACTCATTCCACTGTCGGAATTAAAGTGATCGATAATAATTGTTGCTTTTGAGTTCTTCGATGGATTGTGGCCTTCATCTGTGGACGTCGTCCTTCAGATAGCCCCAAAGATAGAAATCTGATGGTGACACGTCTGGTGAGTGTGTGGGGCCAGTTCCACAGCAAGTCTTCCACTGATGACTATTTGTCACCAAGGTGCCTGTTGAGTCAGTTCAGTGAATCACTTGAAGTGTGGGGTGTGACTCCATCCTGTTGTTACCATTAATCCTCTCTCAAAAGCCCCCTGTAAACTGCCAAGGGCCCTCCAAAACTTCGCAAGAACTTTGATGTAACATTTTGTATCAACAGTCAATGCCTTGCCTGTATCATCCTCAAAACCAGAAAGGGCTGCTGGTTCCATATTTACTGATTGTGACTGAGGCGGTACATTTTTCTGAGTGGCAAGGTCGCTCGAGCACGAGGTCGGGGGGTGGGGGGGCAGAAGGGGGGTGTTGAACCCTATTATCCGCAGTTCTTCGAGTTGACGATCTCATCAAGAATTAAATGGGCCTCATCAGAAAACCAGACATTGTCAAAGAAGTTTTGCTTTTCTTCAGTCTCGTCTGACAACCACCGGCACATTGTCACTCTTTTCTGCATACGGGCTCCAGTCGGGTTGTGTTTAATCTGAATTCTGTATGGATACAGGTTCGCATCGTGGATGAGAATTCTTCTCGCTGATTTTACGTGAAATCCCAAATTCTTGACTCCGGCGCCTGAGACATTTCTGGGGCTTCTGCCCATTGAATCACGAACAAGGTCAATATTCTCAGGAGACCTTAAATCTCAAGGACATCCCAATTGTGTTGGGACATCCCAACGGCACTTTTAAACTTGAGATTTGCAATGGAGCCTTCTTCTCTGTACTTTTTGACACAGGCCTTGCAGAGTGTGGTGTTAGTTGCAAACTCGGCGTTTAAACCCGATTCGATTCTTCTTGTGAGTCAGTTTTAATTAAAAAAAAATCTCTACCGAATAAGTCTTTTTCCTAATTGTTGATGGCATCTTTAAAAAGGGAAGATTTGTCACCAAATTTCAGAGTCTATCTTGTGGTACTCTCTTCTTCAATTGCCTGAAAAAAAAAAAACAAGAGGTTGTCATTGAGTAAGACGAAAGATATTCGACAAAAGGTGAGTTCTGTTTTGTTGAGGGCCACCCTGTACAAAAGTACTATGTCGTGCTATTATAATGTTATCGTCTGATTGATAGAGAAGTGAAAATAAATGCTATACTCGTACATTACTAGATAGAGACAGCTGAGAGGAACACTACAAAGGTTTTGTAAAGCTGTGTAGTGATTAGAGTTGTTGCTTCTGTTGCAAAAGCTGTTGTTTGAGATAAGTGCATTCGTTAAGGCTGTGGGTTTTTCTCTTCCTCCATTCCCTCCATATGGTTATTACGTTACTTTACCACATTGGCAAAACACAAGCGCCAACATTGAACTTTGTGATAAGGTTGTGCAGTAGAGCAAAGCCTGTTTTTTTTTTTTCAACAGCCTCTTAGGCACTTGTATAAAAGTTACATTACGTGTTCTTTCCCATGAATAACAAGGCGGTGCATTTAGAAATGTCAAGCCTAATGACCTCTAACGACCTTGAATAGGCGACCCCTTTCAGGCAACACGCTACGAAGTGTGCCCCCTTTGTAGATTACAAACTTTAGTAATTTAGCATAAACTAGACGGCCCATTGCAGCTAACACGTGCAAACCACTCCCTTTAATCTACCCACTCAGCAACCCCTTCTCCCAGTCCCCTTTACCCCTTCACACACTTCCCTCAATCACTTCACCCACTTCCACTTGGATGCATTCTCTCACATCCCTTTCTACCCCTTCACCCCTGAGCAACAGCTGCAGTTTTAAGCTAATTCGGTTCAGCAGTCCATGTAAGTCTATGAAACAAACACCATGAATGATCATGATAATTTCCATTGTCTCTAGTTTTCATGCAGAGAATCACCATGTTTTATTGAATTTTGACTTGTAATAGCCACTATCACCACCAATAGCACGACACGATACACTCACACTATTCAGCCTTGAAAACTTGGAATAATTACAAACAAAAACCTTCAATTATCGGACAAATTGCTCATCCCTTTATTTTGGGATGACCGCTGACCGTATTGGCCAGACCGCTGGCTTGAATGCTCCTGAAAAGAAAGAAAGAATAAATCGGCTTATGTACATGAAGCAAAAACATGCTTCCTGTTATGTGCAAATATAATACGTCATGGTTGTCTAGCTCGGATAATTAAAATTGTGAATATGAGAATTCACAGAAGACATCTTTGGCTGAACAGAAAACCAACATGGTGGACGCATCGATGTAAGACTGAAGATATTGGACTTCCTGACAACTGTGCGTGGAGTCAAGCCAGCTCGCCAGCCAATGGGTTTGAAGGCTTCATAAGCACGCAGCTTCATGACATTTTTAATAAGTACGGGCCCGTAGGGGCGTGCCCGTAGGTTCGTAAACGACGACTGGATTGGAGCATTATTTCAATTAGACTGGACCAACCGTATCATAAATGGCCAGAACTTGGGAAACACCTGGGAAACATACTCAGGTCCCCAGCGTCAATTGTGACGTCATATAAAATGAAGAAGAATTGTGTGGCCCTCTCTCTCGCTCCCCCCTAGACTCGCCCCTCCTCTCTCCCCCCCCTCCTCTCTCGCCTCTCTCTCTTGCCCCCACTCTCACCCCCTCTCTCGCCCCCTCCTCTCTCCCCCTCTCTTGAATTGTGACGCCCCTCTCTCTCTCTCTCGCCCCCTCGCTCCCCCTAGTCTCGCCCCTCCTCTCTCGCCTCTCTTTCTTGCCCCCACTCTCACCCCCTCTCTCACCCCCTCTCTCACCCCCTCCTCTCTCCCCCTCTCTTGAATTGTGACGCCCCTCTCTCTCCTCCCCTCTCTCGCCCCTCTCTCCCTCCCTCTCTCGCCCCCTCTCTCTCACCCCTCCTCTATTCCCCCTCTCTCTCCTCCCCTCTTTCTCCCCCCTCTCTCCCCCTCTCTCACCCCTAGTCTCGCCCCTCCTCTCTCCCCTCTCCTCTCACCCCCTCCTCTCACGCCCCTCTCTCGCCCTTCTCTCTCACCCCTCTCTCTCACCCCCACTCCCACCCCTCCTCTCACACCCCCCTCTCACACCCCCTCTCCCGTCCCCCTCTCTCACTCTCTCTCGTCCCCACTCCCACCCCCTCTCTCTCCCCCCCTCTCTTGCCCCCCTCTCCCCCTAGTCGAGGCTCGTATGAGAGCTCACACAAAATGCACAACAAGGGGAGCATGAGACAAGATGGGTTTGAGAGGGAAGGACAAAACAGTGGGGAACAGAGACATTAGGAGATCTGTGGAAGGGAGAGGGATGGGGGGCGGAGAACATGGGGTATACAAGATGGATATTACAAGGACTTTCAGGAAGCAAAGCAGGGAATTTGATAGATGTGGGTTTGGGGTGAATTAACGGGGGTAGAAAAGATCAAGGTTTTGGATGGGGGTGCTCCGTCTGATAGGTGGTGGTGAACGGCTGTTTTGAAGGGCTGGAGGGAACAATGGGATTGAACAGAGTGAGGGAGTTTATTCCAAAGGTGGGAAAAAACAGGAATGAAAGAGTAAAGGTGAGCAGTGATTCGTGATTTTGGTAGTTTTACCAGAAGGGGGTTGTTAGCGGACCTTGAGCGCCCTACGGAAATATGGTGGGGACAAATTGCAGACAGAGCAGGCGGGGGTCGAGACTGGAGAGGAGACAGTAGAAACAGAAAGACCACCGACCAACCTGCGGTGAGAGAGTGAGAGGCCCAAAGACTCACAGCGGGAGATGCCGATGATCTGAAATGCCTTGGTTTCCACAGCGTGAAGCTGAGAAAGGTGAGAGGCAGGAACACCAGTCCAGAGGGGAGAGAAGTAGTCCATCAGGCTGCGGACAAAAGCTTTGTCTGTAGTCAAGAGCTCAGGTGAGCCGAGGAAGGACTTTGTATGACGGAGGATTCCCAGTCGGCGACTGGCTCTGGAGGCTCAGGTTGGAAATGTAGCTTTCCCAAGAAAGATAATGACAAATAGTGAGACCCGGAAGCTTGATTGAAACGACTTATTCCAGGGGATTGTTGAGAAAGTAGATTGAGGTGGGGGGGGGGGTTCCAAGTGGTCCTTTCTGAGAGACATTGTGAGAGTGTGAGATTTGTCAGGATTGAAAGACATGTTCCATGTGTTGGACCAGTTTGTGATTTTTATCCAGATCTGCAGAGAGCTAGGAAGCTGCTGTTTTCCACTCTGAGGGATGACAGATGGTACGGCAGAGGGTGGAGTCTTCAGCAAAGAGATAAAGGGGATTTTCCAGAGAGTTGGAGAGATCATTTATGAAAACCAGAAAGAGAACAGGGCCCAGAACGCTACCTTGAGGAACTCCAGCCTGGACAGGAAGAGGGGATGAGAGAACTCCATTTAGGGCCACACGTTGGCTGCGACAGGAGAGGAAGTCTGCGAGCCACGAGTGGAGATGGCCTTGGATACCATTGGAAGAGAGTTTGGTGAGCAGGGCAGGGTGCCAGACCGTGTCAAAAGCACGTGATATGTCTTGGGATACGGCTCTGATTTCATGTCCGGCATTGAGGACCTTCATCCATTGTTGGGAGAGCGTGGAGGGAAGAGTGAGACAGAACGACCTCTGGAAGGTGGTTCCATGGATGTGTGAAGCAAGGAATAAAAGAGTTGAGGTGGGCAGTCAGCCTGGATTATGGAAGTATAACAAAGAGGGGGTTACTGGAAGAACCCATTCATGCTGGATTAGATAAAGAGGATTCGAGGACTGAGAGAGCAGATGAAGCAATATCGGAAGTCAGACAGTAGACCACTGACCTGCCTGCAATGTGAGAGCAACAGACCTTATGCTTCTGCCTTATCACCGGAGAGTTCAATAACTTTGAGAACTTTAGATTCCACAAAATCCAGGAGACAGATGTGATCGATGCTGGCATCAGCCCTTAGTGGAGAGCAGTACTCCATTAAGCTATGGACATTCAAGGTATAAAATCAACTTATGGGTAAATTAGACATAAAGTATGTTATGGTTATATTTGACAACTTTATTTGACTGTGCCGAAGGCTGCCTGGGCCTGCTGTCAGATGTGATAGTCCAGCCTGTAGACCTGGTTGCTTCAACCCATGGATGGTGGGGACAAACTCACTCAGGAATTGGCGTGGCTAACTTTTAGTCAATCCACCATTCAAGGTAGAGAATCAACTTATGGTTTAATGAGATAACTTTGTTGAACTGTATGTAGGGCCGCTTGGAACGCTATACTTCTGGAAACTATGTTATCCAGGGTAACTATATTAAAGTTGGTCAGGGTGTGGGAACAACATAATAGCAAAGTTGGACGCATGTTTTCCTCTTTGCTGTCTGGTCATGTTTTTTTTGTTTTTTTCTTCAATTAAGTTGAATCAAACTAACAAGTCCTGGTGCTTTACCTGTAGGGGTGCTGCATCTCTGAGCACTGTATCATCTACATCGAGGTTATGGACTGCAAAGATGTCACAGTTTCTTTTGAAAAGAGTAGACGATTGCCTTCTCCACTCCCATCAATACCCTCCCTCCCTCCCTCCCCCCCCCCCCAACACCCACTCCTCTTGCATGCAAGTTTCTTCCTGCTTAGTTTCATATTTGTTCATTTAACAACACTCTGCTTGTTACCTCTGCTACCAAAAGTGGGTGGAGGTTATGTTTTCACCCCTGTATGTTTGTTTGTCTGTGAGCAGGATATCTCAAAACGTTACGGACGGATTCGGACAAAACTTGGACAGGCTGAGTGTGAGACAAGGACAAATTGATGAGATTTTAGTGAATATCCGGATCCAGCCATATACTCGAATCTTTTTCAGTGATTCTTCACCATTGAGAGATTGGGCCAAAAACGATATATAGCACGATATCTCAAAAAGTCGTGGATGGATTCGGACAAAACTTGGTCGACAGGTTGGGTGTGGGACAAGGACAAATTGAATCGATTTCGTTGAACATCAGGATCTGGATCTGGATCCGAGAATTTTTTTATATTTTTTTTAAAGTAATTTTTCAATATTGAGAGATGGGGCCAAAGCCATATATATAGCATGATGTTTCTAAAAGTTGTGGATAAGTTGTGACAAAACTTGGATGAGTCGGGTCGGTGACCAGAACAAACAAGCTGATTAGATTTTTGGCCATGACGAGAACGAATGGTCCGGATGGTGATCCGGCCTCTTAGTGGGAAACAAAATGTATGGTAAACTGTTCAGTCTGGCGGAGGTATGTGCTAGAATGAGTGCAGTTCTAGTAATCTCTGGGATCACTTCAAGACAAGATATAAACTGATAAAGATTGTTGCGATAATGCTGCAATGAAGAAACTGTTTATTGTGCAATTCGACAGTTTTCATTGTGCAACCATCTGCTCAATGCACCCATCGATATTAATGAGACAGAATGAATCTTTAGAGGTTGAACATATACATAACATTATTGAAAGGTAAACGCATTTCAAGTCTCCTTTTCACAATGCTATCAGGAGTCAGACTACCGGAAGCTTATGGTGTCTGGGTTACAAGGTTTTTTTTGTTTGTTTGTTTATTTGTTTGTTTTTATCTTCTTGGGGTGTCCTGAGTTAGAAACTGCATGATGCCACTCTGTCATCATGAAGCAATACTTTTTGTTGCCGTGGACTTAAACTGTGCACACATTTTGAAAATGGGATAATTTTTCAGGGTGGATACAAAGTTTTTTTTTCTTTTCTTTTGTGGGCAGAATCGAGGCTTGTGGAAGAGCGAATATACCGAATGGATCACATGGACAAACAATGGGTGTGGGGAGGAATGGGGGCCGGAAAGAATACATGGGGTGGAAAAGATGGACGCTGAAGGAAACTCTCAGGATGGAGTGACTGAAAATTTGGAAGGAGGGAGGTGTGTGTGTGTGTGTGTGTGTGTGTGTGTGTGTGTGTGTGTGTGTGTGTGTGTGTGTGTGTGTGTGTGCGTGTGTGTCGAGGGGGGGGGGGGGCAACGAGGGAAGAAAAGATCATGGTTTTGGATTGAGGATGATTTTAAATGGAAGTGAACAGCTGTCTTGAAGACCTGGAGGGAAGAATGAGATTGAAGAGAATAGGGAAGTTGGTTCTATGGGTGGGGAAAAAGATGGACAAATGAGTGGAGTTGCACATTGATCATGGATTTTGGGAGTTTCACCAGAAGGGGGTTGATGGTGGACTGTGTGCGCCCTGCGGGAACCTGGAGTGGTGGACAAAGCATGGAAATAGCACAATGTGCAAGACTAGAAGGAAGGCGGTAGAAGACAGAAACCACAGACCTGTCTACGATGGGAGAGTGATATGTCCGTAGACCCAGCTTCAGTGCGGGAGGTTCCAATTATCTTGAAGACCTTGGTTTCCGCAGCATCAAGCTGAGCAAGATCTGAGGTAGGGGAGCCTACCTAGAAGAGAGAGCAGTATTCCATCAAGCAGGGGATGAAGGCCTTGTAGGTGGAAAGGAGTTCAGGTGTGCCAATGAAGGACTTTGTACAGCAGGAGACTCACCATCAAGTCGGCGTTTCACCCAGTTGGCGAAATGGGGTTTGCCCAAGAAAGATCTTGGCTGGTAGTGAGACAAAGGAGTTTGAGTGACTGAGCTTCCTCAAGAGAATTGTTCAGAAAGTAGAGGGGGGGGGGGGTTGCCAGACAATCCTTTCGGATAGAGAGAGAGAGAGAGAGAGAGAGAGAGAGAGAGAGAGAGAGAGAGAGAGAGAGAGAGAGAGAGAGAGAGAGAGAGAGAGAGAGAGAGAGAGAGAGAGAGTGAGAGTTGTCTGGATTTACAGACATATTCCAAGTGTTTGACCAGCTTGTGTATTTTTGTCATGTTCTGAAGAGACAGAAGAGGCTGCAGCCTGCCTGACTGTAGGATGAAGGACGTCATGGCAGTGTGACGTCGTCAGCAAATAGATAAAGCACTGATAAATAAGTAAAGGATAATTTCCAGAGAGTCAGAGAGATCATTTATGAAGATCAGGGATAGCACTGGGCCCCGAACACTGCCTTGTTCTGGGCGCATTCCTATTCCTGATCTCTCAAGAAGGGTGAATTGCAATCGGCATTGCAATCAAAAAGGACCAAAAAACCTCTGCACATCTTTCTAGAGATGGATTCTGACATTAAAGAATATCTGAGCGTTGGTAAGGTCATTCATTGTGTGTATTCTGATTGGTATCAAGAAGGTTGTGGCCAAGGAAGACTTATGCCATAAGATTTTCAGTGGAAAATCGACGAGAGCACCCTTTAAAACACACTCGCCAACAGAACCTGCATTCGTACATTCATTCTTCGAGCTCATCTCCAATGCATTCTGCGGAAGGCAGCGGATCAGAAAGATCAGCCAGGTCTCGATGTCATGAAATTTGGATGTAAATTAGAAAGTGAAGTACTCCAACCGGAGACCTGGATCAAAGTCACATGTGCCCCAGAACTCATGAAAGTTAATGCAAGTGGGTGTGCTTCTGAAAAGCCTTTTGCTCGAGCTACATACAGTTGCAGGGCAGCAGGACTTTCTTGCACTACTTATTGTAAACTATCTGGGATACCCAGCATTGCCTGGTGCTGTTCTAATCCTGTTGACATTTTGAAGAAATTAAATTTTTTATTTTTTTGGTGGGGGCCTAAAAGACGTCTCTACACCCACTAAGGAACGGGGTCAGGGATCATTTTACTATTACCTTTCATATAACTACAATGGCTTCGGCACTGTCAAGTGAATCAAGGCTCGTGAAAGGAAAGTTAATCCCACAAAATCTAACTTTTTTTTTTTTTTGACATTTTTTTTGCCTAAAACACTCCCGATACTCACTGATGAACCTCTGAAGGTCTGATGAAGATCCATTTGGCCATCTCAGAAAAATGGTGACACAGACAGTCAAACGTCTCTCTTATTGGTTATCTCCATGTGCAGGTTTAAAGAGGTGGGAGGAAATTCTCCCAGAACTCAAAATCTCCACCAGCTTTTCGGTAACGGATTCATGAACCAAACTGTGAAACTTCATTCTCATAGCCTCGCTCCAAGGGCTCTTTTCAAAATCTTCACTGAAACTCCGACAGCCTCCACTTGTAGCTCATTTGTAGAGATATTCCCCAGAAATATTTTTAAATACTCAGTCAGGGTTTTCTTTATCATTCTTGTAGCTCCAACTATCGCTAGTATAATTTCAGCTTTCTTCAATTTCCAAGTCCTCTTGACCTCATTTTTCAGATCCTGGTATTTGGTCATTTTCCTGATTTCTGTGGCAGTTAGTCCAAAGTCAATGGGAACTGAAACCTCAATCAAAAGTGCTGACTTTTCCATTTTGTGTTTCAGCACTATATCTGGATACATTGCTTTGTTTGCAATGTCCACACTTGATGGGATCATATTGTCATGTGTGAGCACCTTCATGTTCATTTTCAAGGATCAGATTTTGTTTGTGTTTCCATGATTGTTCTGGGACCGGGATGTTGAAGTGTTTACAGATGTGCCAGTGGATTACTCTACTGACGCTGTCATGTCTTTCTGTGTACAGCTGTTCCGACATGAGTTTTTTACATCCCGAAAGGAGGTGGTTGGTATATTCTGTTTCTACCGCACAGAATCTGCATTTGTCCGATTGACTCAATCCCGCTATTTTCTTAAAGGCATTAGTGTGGTGTCCTTGGTCTTGGGCATTGATGATGACTCGTTCTCCATCCCAACTAAATTGACCTCTTCTTAGCCATTCCAATAAGCCTTCCTTGTCGATCCCTATCCTGTGAAGCTCTTTTTTTAATCTTCCTGCTCTTTTGTCATTCTCTGTTATTTTTAATTTTTTTTCTTCTTTGCAATCATTGGGGTTGTGTTTGTTTCTGTTTCGTTTTCCTGTGTGGTAGCCATTATTTGCCCCTGATTTTGGAAGTTTGTTGCTAAATGGATGAGGGATCCCTTTTCTGGTGTGTTGCTTTCTTGCTCGTGCACAAATCTCATCCAATAGTCTGTTGAGATTTTCACATACTCCACTAGTTCTACACACGTTGTTCTGTGCACTTGGTTAAGCTCCATCAAACCGCCTCCTCCTCGTCTCGGTAAGTACAACCTCGGTTTGCATTGATTTTTGTTGGACATCTTGTCAATAGTTAGAAGTTTCCTTGTTTTGGTTTCGAAATTATTGATCTCCAATTGTGGCCAGTTTATAATTGCACAGTTCTAATTGGAATTGCAATTGGTTTATAGCTTCGGTTTTGTTTCTCGGGGATGGAGATGACTTTAGAATTAGTCTTATTCTGCATATGTACTCTTTGCTGATTATTTTACCATTTTTTTGTGTTGTATCTGGGGGTCTTCTTCTATTTCGAGGAATTTGTCAGAATTAATTGACAGAGGAGGAGGCCAATGTAGAAAAATCTGAAGATCAAGGGAGTGGAGATGAAGATGATTCGATCAGATGAACTGTGATCACAACATCTTAACTTTTGCCAAGTGATTTGTTTATTTTTTGGAACTCTTTTAAAGTGATTTTTGGAATTCCTGGAACTCTTGTAGACTGATTTGTGTATTATTCTTTTCAATTATTATCAAAGGAATTTGCTTATTGCTTTTGACAAACTTTTACAATTCATATGGAATGATGAGCATTGTTATGCAATAAACAATCATATTTGTTAATTTTGAACCACAGTTGATAAAATAATCATCAATTTCGTTTCTTTAGCTTGTTTTTTTGTTTGTTTGTTTTTTCAAATAAGAGACATAATGTGAAAATATCCACATTTCTCATGTATTCCAGACCCTGTATTTGCTGGTGTGGAACTGATTCGAGGAAATGCAACCAAACATGAAGGTGACGAGGTCATTTTCTTCTTCTCGGAAATGGCATCTGAGTTTTCCTACATCAGCAAGCCCATGGTTCCCAGAGTGGCCAGGGTCTGCAAAGTATGTTCTGGTTTTCATATTGGTTGAGTGTAATTAGGAGGGCATGAGATGTTCTGGTGATTATGCAGTTATGACCAAGTAATTAAATATCAATCTAATCACCTTTCTTGCTTGTCCAAGTTTTTATTTTTCAAGACTTTGCCTGCCAAACATACATGTTTAAAGGACTTCTATCATATTGCTACACATCACATTGGTAGCTCAGCTTTTTGAACTACCTTTTTTTTGCTTTTACTCTTCGAACGGTTTATTAAAGTACAAGGTGTTCAAATGACAATATCTAGCGAGAGAGCAATGTTTTTTTCGAAAAGTGTGTAATCATTCTGCAGTGTATTATTTGCACAGGGTTATACAGCAGCATTACTTGTGTGCAGGATGATAATGGTGGCCTCCGGGTGCTACAGAATAAATGGACAACCTTTGTGAAGTCTCGTCTGGAATGTGGGAGTGGAAATATGCTCCCATTCACACAACTACAGGATGTATCGGTGATGCCCAACAACCCTGATGATGCCAGTGACACCACTTTCTACGCTCTTCTAATACCACAGTGGTGCGAACATGTTGCCTGCTGCCTATAAACAAGCGGAATTCTGGATTAGACTGGTCTGGACCATTTTGAGCCAGGAACTTTTTTCTATTTTCTATTTTCCATTGCTATTTTCTATTCTGGCCCAATATGACCATGTATTGTCAAAAACCAGCTCTAGAAGAAAGTAAAAACCATACAAGATTGATGGAGGTACATTCATTAATTTCAGGAAGTTGTTTGTAAGAAATTATTTTTAGGAATAAAATATGACTCCATTTCACTGTAATAAATAGTTTTTCTTTTCTCCTGGCTACCGCCAGAACTGTTTTGTGTACCACAAACAGGTTAACGTGTGGCAGGCATTTCCTGTTGGTCAGGATGCATGCACCAATAGCTGGTGTGGCACTTTCTTCCTGGCACCAACTACAGTAATGAGGTCTGATCTCGAGATTAGATCCTATTGCTGTTACCCCCCCCCCCTGCTTGTGGCAATTGAAGCCATTTCCCGTAAGGCTTGATTCATGCTGTTAGATGCCCCCGATGGGGTCAGTGGATAGCACAATGTGACGGTGACATCATAGTGTTACTTTAGGTTGTAGAACGGATTGTGCCTCTTTATTCCTGACCACAAAACTGTCATCCTAACGGTGCTATAGTAAGGTACGAGACAATGCGTTTGTTTGGTAGACGACACTTATTGGTCACAAATCGTGCTGTAATGGGACGTGATTTGTCTTGTTCTTATTATATAGAGTTAGGGGTGTTTTTATATGTATACTCATCCACAACCTTTGTTGCAGCTTAATCTAGCGGATAGCTGGCCTGAAGCTAGTCTGGATGGTGTGGCACCTGAGCAGTAGTTGTGACACACCTCTAGTCTTGTGCGTGTCAAACATTTGTATGATTAGGCAAACAAAAAGATTACCTTAATTAATTAATTTCCCTCCAGGTAGCTTCAATTACCCAGATCATTGCCACGGAAAAGATGGCAGGATTAGATACACACGTGTGGTTTCGGAAATGTAATAATTTAGTCGACACGAGATAGAGCGAATATGAAATTCCTGATGAAGGACAGATGCAAAAGACAAACACTTGATAAACGAGGATAATGAAACACTCTACGGCTCCGAAGACACAATCACAGCATTAAACATGGAACCATGTTGAGGATCATGTTGTTTAAGGGCAAGGCAAGAAGGAAAGCTCGTTTGATGCAGGCGAAGGTGTCAGGATGCAGTTGGAACTCAGGGGTCGGCATGATGCGGTCGGAACTCAGAGGTCGGCATGATGCGGTCGGAACTCAGAGGTCGGCATGATGCAGTCGGAACTCAGAGGGCGGCATGATGCAGTGGGAACTCAGAGGGCGGCATGATGCGGTCGGAACTCAGAGGTCGGCATGATACGGTCGGAACTCAGAGGGTGGCATGATGCAGTGGGAACTCGGAGGGCGGCATGATGCGGTCGGAACTCAGAGGTCGGCATGTAGCGGTCGGAACTCAGAGGTCAGCATGATGCAGTCGGAACTCAGAGGTCGGCATGATGCGGTCGGAACTCAGAGGTCGGCATGATGCGGTCGGAACTCAGAGGTCAGCATGATGCAGTCGGAACTCAGAGGGCGGCATGATGCAATGGGAACTCAGAGGGTGGCATGATGCGGTCGGAACTCAGAGGTCGGCATGATTCGGTCGGAACTCAGAGGTCGGCATGATGCGGTCGGAACTCAGAGGTCGGCATGATGGAGTGGGAACTCAGAGGTCGGCATGATGCCGTGGGAACTCAGAGGGTGGCATGATGCAGGCAGAGGGCGGCATGGAGTGGTAATGAAGCAGGTGAGCAGACACACCTGTGAGGACACGGAAAGAATGTGAGCTCAAACCAGCCACAAGGTACAAGCGAGAACACACTCATGGCAGGGTGCAAGCTTTTATTCAGCACCCCCATGCTGTCACAAGTTTCCACCCTCTGAGTGTTTCCGAGAATCTATTGATGGCATCAGCCAATAACAGCTGGCTGCTGCATTGGCACAGACCTGATTGATGACCACAAAGGTGGAGCCCACAGCTGGAACTTGTGCTTTTCTGTGGGTTGAGACAAGCCCAAAGCCTTCAGGCATGCTTTTCACAGATCCAGACTCGTGATCTCGATCACGGCTGGTTCCACACACAAGGGTCACGTGACAGGACATCTTTACCCTGACTACACTAAAATTATTACATCCCTACACCCAAATGGACCACATTGGACAACTTCATTCAATCACATGTCCTTAAAATGTGCTTGAAAAGTTCTAAAAGCTCCATCAACACAAGCAGTACTCAGACCTTATATTCTAACCATACTCCATAAATGTTATATATATATATATATATATACACAGGTACAATACAAGGTACAATGTTATATATATATATATATATATATATATATATATATATATATATATATATACAGGTACAATACCCCAGGTACAATACAACAACACAGGTAAAGATGTACTATATATATATATATATATATATATATATATATATATATATATATATATATATATATATATATATATATATATATATATATATATATATTTTTTTTTTCACACACTACCCCAAAAGTACTCTTATTTGGATAGTGTAGTCCTATAAGTAGTTATTAATATTTTCAGAACCATTTTAGGAAACTTGCGATCAACTGAAACAGAAACAACTGAATGATAAAAGCATCAGCTGGTTGCATAAAGTTGCTGTGACAATATTGTATCATCACCATCCTAATTTTGTTTGGCATGTGAGTGCAGGAAAGATGTTGTAGCTTCTGCTGTCTGTCAGTATCACCTACGTGACATCCAAACATCCTTCTCGAATGATTTTCTTCGTTACAATGATGGGGATAGAAAATGGCAACGAGAAAAGCCTGGATTTAAAGTTCACCCTGGAACCGTAAGCACACCTTATTTAATTCGTCCCTACACCTTGTTAATGATGCTTACATTGTATAAATATAGACTTTAGATAGAAGGCATGATAATGGTGGTGGGGGGTGGGAGGAGGGAGGGGAATGGATGAGGTAGGAGGGAGGAGGCAGGGGTGGGAGAGGGAGGAGGGAGGGGAATGGGTGGGGTAGGAGGAGGTGGGAGTGGGATGAGGGAGGGGAAGGGGTGAGTGGAAGTCTGAATGGGAGGGGGTGGTAGGAGGGAGGGGGGGGAGTCCAATGTTTTAATTTACAAATAACTTCAGGAATTTTGACCCATCCCTCCTTCTTTTCCTCTACATTTTCCTTTCATCCCTCTCCTTTCCAAACAATTTCCTTTCTCTTTCTTGCTCTGTTTCTTTTTCAACTTCATTACAATCCACACCCTGTCTTCTCCTCATCCTTTTCTGCATTTTTTTCATTTCTCCCTCCCCCAATCTATATCCCCTTATTGTGTACACATTATGAAGATATACAAAGTATGTTCAAAATGTTTTCAGAATGAGATACTTGCAATAGTCGAAGATATGCCAATTTAATTACTATTTTCAATATATAATAGTAAGTGTGTGTGTGTGTGTGTGTGTGTGTGTGTGTGTGTGCACGCCAATGTGAGTGTCCCCTCTATAACTCCTAAACCATGAAGCCGAGCAGCTTGAAACTTTGCATGTATACCAAGGGAACTCTAAGGGAGTGCAGGAATGAAAATGGGTGTTTGGGTAAAGTTAAACACCCCTTTTGAAGATAATTAATGTTAAAACCAGAAACAGGCAGCCTTTGATCAGCCTGTGTTCAGCTTACTCAGCCCGGAGTCTTAATGCGCCATTTTGTCCGCACACCTCAAAAATGCCTTGCCGTGGAACAGATCGGTTTCTGTACGACAAAGCTTCAGACCTACGAATCGCTGTATACATCACTGATGGCTGATCTTCATACCAACAAATGTCTGGATACTTGAGAATGCTTATAGACGTCCAGAGACACCAGCGTTCGTGCCTTTATTTATTTTCCGCATGTGCGATGAGCTCGAGAATCTCTTAACCTGAGCCAAATTTCAAAATTTAAACTTTGGAATTGACCTTAGCAACAGTTCCGACAGCTTAAAAAAAAATAAAGTTCATTGTTCTAATTCACACATTGTTTGACATCTTGGGTGTCTCCAGGTCGTATTTCGTAAAACTTATCACTAATCGCTTGCCAAGCCAGACATTCCTTATCAACCATTTTGTTGGAGTGGTTGCTTGAGTGCTTTATAGTGGTGGGTGGAATTCATTCCAAAGTACTCTCTTTCCAACATGGAATTGAAAGGAATTGAGTAGTGAACGGAATCAACGTCAATTCCGAGTAATTCCGACTTCTGGGAAATGAGCGTTTGTTTTCGGAGAAAAAAACAAATTTCATCCTTGTTGGGCATGTTCCGGTTGGTTACACATGGCCTGGTAGTCTATTAATTCAAAAGGAACATGCTCCTGGGGCATCCCATTTGCAATATAGTAGCAAAAGCAAATCACTTGCAAACTAAACACGCCCCAAGGGCGTGTTCCTTTTCAAACGAATAGTAAGGCATTTAGAGTTGGCTGGTAAAGCGTGCTGATTTGCTTTGCTGACGGATGGGTAGGCATTACATGGACTTATAAAGTTTTGACAAAATGTTGTTCAACATGTCCTGAAGTGCAGTTTGGAACTGTTTCAGGAAGGTTAAAGATGACAGCCAAAAGTTGCATGCTCACTTTGTTCAATAGACATTGTTTAGGCCTAAGTCACATTTGCTCTACGGCGAGGATACGGCGGCCGTACGCCCTCTGAATTGACAGAAACGTGCGGTGGCCGCAGAGTTTCTGAGGTGGCCTCAGGGTGGCCCTATGCCGTATGGCTATATTTTACAGGCCGTAGGGTCGCCGTGGAATTATAGTGCGGAGTTATAACTTTTTTCATTTCTACGTTCGCTGTAGAAATTCGACAAGCCAAAACAAAAAAACTGGTATAAAAAAAAAAAAGAACCCACTCATTACCGTCCGTCTGGCCGCACGTTCGCCTTAGGGGCCCCCCTGCGGTCCCTCTGCGGGCACCTTGCGTCTGCCTTGAAAATTCTATGGCCACCGCAGGAACACCCTAAGGTCACCGTGCGACATCAAATTAAAGACCGTACGGCAACCCCATGTTTTCGGTCTCCACAATTTATAAATAAAATTCTATGCGGCTCCCCGAAAAATAAAAACATATGTGACTGCTCCATTGTGTGACCGTGGAAATACTGCGGCCGCCGTATAATTGCTAGTGGCCGTAGATTTTGGAGACCCCACGGCCGCCGTGGCAAATGTGACTTAGGCCTTATCACTGTAATATGTCCAATGCTAAAATATTTGAAAACCAAATACCAGAGAGAGTACCGATTAGTGACGGTTGAAAATGCGGATTCAAAGAAACCAAAGTCTGCAACAGCAACAAGTTCGCTTTCGCAATTGACGATTGAAAGCACTTTCACCCCGGTAACACTCCGATATGCTGCCTTCCCTTCCCCTCCATCTGCCTTCCCTTCCCCTCCAGCTGCCTTCCCTTCCCCTCCCTTCACACTGACTTTCTTTCCCATTCCCCTCATGCTACCTTCCCTTCCCCTCACGCTGCCTTCCCTTCCCTGCACACTGCCTTCCCTTCCCCTTCTCTCATGCTAACCTCCTCCAAAACCCCATCAAACACCATTCAACTCTCCAGAGGGGAGAAAGGGGTGTCAAACAACGTGCAAATTGTACAAATCAACACTTTTTTTTTTTAACTTTCGGAAGTGCTGCTAGGATAATTTCCACAGTTTAAATTTTGAAATTCGGCTCAGGTTAAGAGATTCTAGAGCTTATCGCACATGCGGAAATTAAATAAAGGCATGAACACTGGCGCAGCTTTTTCGACGATTGAAGAAAAACGTCCTTCCTTCCCTTCTCCTCCCCTCATGTTTATCTCATCCCAAAGCCCCTCCCATCCAATGGACATCTCTGGGCAGTCTCCAGGCGGTGTTTAGTATGACCCATTCGACCATGCTGTTTTAACGTAGTCCATTTCGTTCAATCCTGCACTCATGCTGGCAGATGGGTCCACCCCCCCTCCCCGCTTCTCCTCAAGTCCCCCTACAAAATGCAAATCCAGAACACCCTCTTCCCTCCCAACTTCCCCACTTCTCCCTCCTCTCTCCCCCATCCTCCTTGCTCTCCTCCCCCCCTTTCATAGCTCACTCCTTCCTCACCTCCTCCTCACCCCCTCTCTCCCTGACCTGACATCATTCCGGCTGGGGGCTTGTATTTTGGATCCTGTCCATCCGGCTAGAGCCTCTACTCAAAAATGTCGACTCATGTCTTTCATATTTTGCACATGTATGCAATAATACCTGTGCATGAGCCAAGTCAAATGATTTTGAGATCAGAGCCAATTGAGAAACTTGCCAATTGAAAAAAGAGATTTTCCGGGGGAGAATAGTACAGGCTTCTTTCTATATGCTGCCGGGAACCATTATTTAGACACACGTTACCATCTCCATGACAAACACACAACTTTGAATGATTTATTTATTTATTTATATGCACTTTACCCTCACTGCAATCAACATACCACTCTGAATTATATATTTATTTATATACCTTTTACCATTCCACTCTACATTCCACCTTTATTTCTTTCTTTATTTCTTCATGTACACTTTTCCATCTCCACTCCCAACATACCACCTTGAATTACTTATTTATATACCCTTTTAGTTTACCATCCGCTACCTCCCTACCACATTGAATATTATTCATTTATAAACACTTTACCATCTCCATAACCTACATCTTTATGTCTTTATTTACTTATTTGAAGGTAAAATCTACCCGTTCCATTTCTAAGGTGCTTTGTTGGGGACTGTGTTGGCTGAGGATTTTTATTCTTGTTACATATATGCCTGTTATACTTTCTTCACCTTTCTTTGACTACTTTGAGCATCTCATTTGTGTAATTTTTTTTGGTCCCACGTACCTGTGAATGTTTCTTCCAGCAACCATCTAGAGCCCCAGGGGTCATCGGTGACCCATGCAATTTTGTTTGATTTTTTTGTTCACCCAGAACAGTTCGTGGGCTCCAGAGGGTTAAGGTTGGATTTTAATTTCAAAACCTCTGCAATTTCTTAGGAAGCTTTCAGGGTAATGATATGTATGAGGACAGTCAAAATAGGATGATTCTGTCATCAAACCAAGTGGTGGGGCTTCGTCTAGGAAGTTTTAAAAGCTTCCCAAGAATGTATATAATGGAGAAGACTTGATACCGGTCTTTGTTTTTCTGCCTGCACAGATCATGTCTAGTCCAATTCTAAAGTAGAACAACACTTGGGAGAGCGCATACCTCCACCAGGCTGACAGTTTACATTTGGTATCCCACTGAAAGGCCAGCTCTGCATTGGAACCCGAAACAAAATCTAATTGACTTGTTCTTGTCACCGACCCAACCTATCCACCAAGTTTCGTCCGAATCAGTCCAAAACTTTTTGAGATATCATGCTATCCCGGATATTGTTTTTGGCCCCATCTCTCAATGGTGAAGGATCACTTAAAAATTCTAGTATCCGGATCTTCACCAAAATCCAATCAATTTGTCCTTGTCACACAGCCAACACGTCCACCAAGCTTTGGCGGAATCCGTCCATAACTTTTTGAGATGTCCTGCTCACAGAGAGGCAGACAAACCAACAAATGGACAGGGGTGAAATCATAACCTCCATCCACCTTCAGTGGCGGAGGTGATGTCTATTATTTTCCATTGCTGCTAGCTGCTGCTGCTGCTGCTGCTGCCGTTTTCCGTTGGTGTAGATGCTATCATGAAGTCTGTAGAGTATGGAAAACTGTTGTGCTGACTGTTGCAGTTGCTGTAAATGTGTTGAGTATTCTGGATCTGATTCTACTACAAAGCAGGTTCCATTGTGAGGCAAGAAAATCAGCGTAGTTGTTGCGTTAAAAAAAAAAAAAAACTGTTCGTCTGTTGAAAGGCGAATTACGCCATGATAATCATTGCCGTGCTGAAATTAGGCTGTTTTGTTATTAAGTTTATTTTTTTTTATGTTACTTTGTTATCCAAAACCTCATTTGAGCTCAGTATTAATCCCAACTTTTATTATCAATGCAGCAACCTGCGTATTATATGCACATCCATAACAAGCAAGTACGTTTCTCAACTTGATGGTATTCATCAAATACTTATCCCGCGCAGTCTTGAGAAAGACTCGGCGAAGTCCATGAGCTGAGCCCAGTATTTTCATGAATTGGTACCAAATTGCGGGATGAAACGAGACACTGCTTTTTGGATAGGTCATGACCTATAGTTTGAGAATTTATTTGCTTGCCAGCTCAAACACGTAGCTTTCTTGGAGAAATCCGCGAGGGGGCACTTCAAGGGGGGTAAAATACCAATTTGTTTTTTTGCATATTTGTTAACTAGATGCCATGTAAAATTGTTCCAACTTCAGTGTCAAGCTGAAACTGCAATGAAAAGGGTAAAGAAAGGGAAATTTTTTTGAATTTTTTAGCTGAAATGAGTAGAAATTTCAAATTTTAAACGCAATTTTCTCCAGTTTTTGTTTTCTTGAAGCCAGTAACTTCATAGACCAATTCCTACAATATTGCTGTGCAGAATATACTGAGAGGTTTTGTTTGGTCTAATACTACACCTGTTAGTTAAAATTTGAGGAATGTGATAGCTTGTGGAATGTGATAGATAGGAATGTGGCGCTGCGGGTACCTGTGCGGGAGGACGAAAGTCCGAGTCTTCAGGTCCTTGGTACTTCCAGTCTTGCTCTATGGGTGCGAGACTTGGACTCTGACCAAGGATCTGAGACGGAGACTTAATTCCTTTGGTACCAGGTCTCTTCGGAGAATCCTTGGCTATCGCTGGTCGGATTTTGTGTCCAACGAGCGGTTGCTGAGAGAGACCCGAATGAGATTTGTTACCTGCATAGTCCGTGAGCGTCAGTTGCGGCTGTATGGACATGTGGCTCGTTTTCCTGACTCTGATCCTGCTCACCAGATTCTCTCAGCGAGGGAGTCTCATGAGTGGAGGAGGCCAGTGGGTCGACCACGTGCCTCATGGTTGCAACAGGTTGACCATCATCTCAAGGAGACGGAGGCCCCTGGAGTACCGGCGGAAAGTGGACGCAGCGACATGCTGTTCTGGCACATGCTCCCATACCTGACCTGACCTGATAGCTTCAAAAATCAACTGGCCGGGGGGGGGGGGGTAGGATGTTTTAGAAGAAGTTTACACAGACTTTTACACCGTAGAAGTTTGACGTGGTATCGACATTAAATTTGTACTTGTAACTGACTGTGCATCACAGACATCCTTGCCATCACTATATAAATCACTGAAGTCCTTAATCTTCATCATCACTTTCATCGTTATCGGAAGACTCATCATCAGAAACGTCCAGAACTAAGTCACTGTCCTTCGTGTTGCTGCAATCCTTTAATTGGCATTCGTCCGTACATGGAAGGTTATTGTCTAAGCAAACGCAATCACCAGGTTCGCACGCTTTGCGGCACTCACAGAACATGAAGTCCAAAACTACCTGGGGCACTGGCAGTCCTGTCATCCAACATATTTCAAGTCGACCATCGTCAGTTGTGCGCCAGCCATGGTTTTCTGGAGCAGGCACATAAGGCTTTGGATCAAGGGATCGTCTCCATACAGCGGCCTGGTAATTTGCTCTTAACATGTGTTGGTTAAGGGTGTCTGCACACGGTGGTAGTTGCACGGATTCTACAACACCCTTTTTAGCGCGCCATACATTGAAGCGTAGAGCGTTCACTTCTGTATCATGGGTTCGGGACGCATATAGCTGGCATGTAAATGTCTGCAGAGTATCAACAACATCCCTATTTAATGTCCATTCACTCCCCAGCTTAGACAATGCATCCAAGAACTCCTTATTTCCTCGCATCAACTTCAGTCCCTTGATCTTGCCCATACCTGAGAATGCACTGACCGAATCACACCCTGTGAATGCGTGTAGACCCAGCAACGAATTGCCATCAAGTCCTATTCTCGCTTCAATCGTGTCAATGCTAAAGAGTCGAATCCTTCCCTTAGACGAAAGTCGCATACATAAGCGGGTGTTGATATGAGCATTGAATGCCAAGAGAAGCACAAGAATATCACTGTCTTCGGCAACAATGACGATTGATTTGAAACCCGATCGAGCAGCGTGTGACGCATGTAGCAAAACCCTAGTGTCCGCTTCCTCATGCGATGAATCAAGTTCACGCACTTCCATCACAGTATCCTGCGTAATTCGGAGGCATTTCGAATCAGCTGTTACGTAGAGTTCTTTCTCACCGATCAATGATTGTCTCTGCTGCCAGTCATTGGCAACGAATGGCGTAAGTTGACGCTTGCTTGCTGGGCTAGAGAGTATTCCTCTCCAGTTTCTGACCGTGTGAGTGGGCACTATCTGTGAAAATAAGATGCCCCGGTTAGCACCACGATTGACCCTTTCCGCATCCTTGATTGATGAGTCTAAGTATATGTCAAACACCACATCTACTCTATTACTGTCTGGGTGACTTGCGAGAGCCATCTTTAGCAGCCTCTCGGATATTTCCACAAATGTTAATTTATTTCCATCAAGTTTCTGAACAAGTCCCATACCATCGATGATTGCTGCGGAAGGTCGAGGTGTGGTTTCCTCTGGAAGCACACCACTTTCAAGATGGTTAGCAAGTGCTGCCTTGGCGGTCTTTTTCAGAGATCCATCGTGGTTGGCCAGTGCCCAAGGTATTGTTCCCAAAGGGTGCCTCAACACTTCCTGCATGTCCAGTTGCCTACTGCAACCAATGAGGAGCATCCTTCCGAACAAGCAGTTGTCGGCCTTCAGCATGATTTCACGATTGCCAGCAGCTGTTTTCTTCGTCACTTGCATTGAGGCAAACGTTTTGAGCTTCAGCTTTGTTAAAGGGTCGTAGAACTTTTCTCCTTTACTAAGTCTTTCATCCACAAATTGCTTTGCAGCACTTCGACCGACCTGCTCTGCTCTTATCAAATCCTTTTTAACACCATCTGGAACTATGATTCCAGTCGAAAGGCTGGAGATTTGCGTATCTTCTCTGGCAAACGGGTGAACCCACCTTGTTTCGGCCAGTGCTCGCATGATAAACTATATCCTGAGCAAGGGAGTGTGTAATCCTATAACGACAGGAACTACATTTTTGGGTGTCTGAATGCCCAGTTAGCAAGACGGTGAGGAATAGTTCAAGTGACTGGGGTATCAGAATTGACTCCTGTGTCAGTTCTTGTGGATACATGGGCCATTGCTGCGGAGTCTGTGCATCTTTGATATGATTCCGGAGACGCGCAGCAATTCTTGAAATGTCCCCCTTGGAATCAGAAGGATCAGCTAAAAGTAACCGCAACTGTTCTTTCATGGCAAAATTTTCCTTGGCAAGTGTTTCCTTGGTAAGGGCATTGGACGTCACCAGTACCCTGTTATTGTAGTTCACTATGAACTGAAGAGTAGACCCGAACTTTGTCTCAAGGACACGGCGTATGTGCTTTTTTTGTCGATGGCCTCATTATGGCTATACCGAGGGTATGCATGTATTCTTCAAGTTTTAAGGTGAGTTGAGATAAGGGCACAATGGAGGGATTATCAATAAGCGATGTTCAGATATAATCAAACAATTGTTCATAACCATCCGACTCTGCAGCCTTGTATGCTGCCTCCTCGGCATCGTCCGTCTCCTGAGTTGGTTTTTCAGGTCTCATCCTTGTGTAGTCTTTATAACAGGAATGGTGGTAGTGAGCCTCCGCAGCGACTATTTCCCTGGATGTCAAGGCCAAAATTCTATTGTCGATTTCGCAACTTTTTTCCTGTTCTGCAGTGGGCATTGCAATATTTCGCACCGCAACTGACCGCAATGTTTCATCCACCCGCAATTCGCGGCATTTAACAAGATTTTCACGTGACCGCCCCTTTGTATATTTTGACTCCCGGTCGCAAAATATACATTTGATGGGGTAAACCCGTTCAGAAACATCCGTAGATTGTCTTCGAGCTCGAGTTGGTTCTGTTATCGTGGACTGCGGCAAAACACTTCCACATTGACCTGCACGTTGAGCCTCAAGGTCTTTTTTGTTAGTAAAACGATTTTGGCAAGGCGTTTCGTATCTGATAGATTCTGGTACTTGTTCTATAGAATCGGAAAACTGCAAAACAGGTTCATAATTACGTATTTTTGCAGCATTAAGCAATGTTAACCATGAAGATAAGTCTTTTGGTCCAGTTAATTTTTCTACTGCAACTTCCTTTTTACAAAGAATGCAAACACCACGATCAGGCTTGTGCCTCTTTGCAGGTTGGGAGCTTGTCGGGTCCATTTTTATGCTGTTCATACTCTGCGTTCACCTGAAAAATAATGCAAAATTTAGTCTTGAGAAAAAAGTAAAATGGATACGTAATTCGAAAAAATTCCATACTCATCTTCGAACCCAAATTCATTGGAGACGAAACACAAAAGAAGATTATCCATTCCTCAATGATGTAGTTCTGGTGGCCATCTTGGACGCCATTTTGGATTTCCAACTGATTTTGATGATCAGCAACGACACCTATACAATGTCTCACGACTCTCACAGACGACCAGTATTCATAGCATGGGTCAACATCCGTCAGGTTTTGATTATGCTGGAAAAAATAGAATTTTTTAGAAAATCGCATTTGAAATTTGTAATTTCTATTCATTTAAGCTAAAAAAAATTGAAACAATTTGTCAAAATTTTACCTTTTACATTACATATATCGCCTCCAACTTGATTTAGGATGATTGTCCATTGCATCGAGTTGCAAAATCTGCAAAAAAAAAAGAAAATCAGTATTTTGTCCCCTCAAAGCGCCCCCTCGCGGATTTCCCCAAGAAAGCTACGCTTTTGAAATGGCAAACAAGCGGATTCTTAAACTGGCGGTCATAACCTACTCAAAAATGGTGTCTCGTTTTATCCCGCAATTTGGTACCAAATTTTGGTCTGGCTCATGGACTAGCGGGCGAGCAGAGAAAGACCGAGAGGGGGTGGGGGATGCAGGTGACATATCTCCCCTGGGCCCTGGACCTAATCGGGGCCCATAATTATTCCTTCAATTTTTTTTGTTTCATGTAATGATTGTGATAATAAAACACCGGGGGCAGCATTCTTTTGTGTCTCTCTCCAAGCCACTTCGGGTGATTCCTCAGCATGCTATTGCCATAGACAGTGACACGAGGTAAATGTGTACAAATTGTACATTGAACGGTTTTCGATGTCCGCTCAATATGCGCTATATCAAATGGTCATGCAACATGTGGGAAAGTTTCAATTTCCTCCGGTGAACGGTTTTTGATGTACGTTATTAACAAAACGCACACACGTATGTGTCCGATTGCTTAACCCAGAGCCGGATTAAGCCTCGGCTGGCCCCAAGGCACATTTTGAAATTTTAGAGAATGGCCTGAAAATTTTAAATTAGATCTCGGGCTCATGGAAATGGACCCCAGACAAAAGATGAACTGATTCGAGAACAAAATATTTAGTACAAAAAAAAGACAAATATTTAATGTGAAAAGAGTTTTTGGCCCGAATTTTTGGCTGGCCCTAAGGCACAACATGCCTTGTCTGCCTAATGGTTAATCCAGCACTGGCGTAACCCCGCTGTTTGCTTCACGGTTGTGGGCTAATAATTTGCCAATCTACATGCGACTCGTTTTGTGAGCGATGATGCACATATGTTGCATGAAAGTATTCCACAACGGGTGTAAAGCCTCTTATCCATGATGACTTTTTTTTGTTTGATTGTTTGTAATTCCCACTTAGGTCAATGCTGTGGCGTAATGGAAATGACTTATGGTCTAATTCTGCTAGTTTTTCTCCCCCAACAGCCATATAGCCCCGAGAATAAATATAGCCTTTTACTCATACTGACTGTTTGGCTTTTTGGTTGAGTGGGTAAACCTTGTGGTATTGTCATATCCGGTGTGGGTTTGTTTCCCATCGCTGCTCAGTGGAGGTTTTTGCATGCTGTGACAGAGTGGTGAGCTGTCTCGTTCAGGGTTTTAGCTACACGACTGTCCATGACTTGTTGCGACACTACGTCAAGACCATTGGCCACCACCACCACCACCACCAACACCGTGAGCCAAAGACGTAACAAGTGACGGATTCATCAGATTCACAAAAAATTCTCCTGAAACGATTCACCCTGATGGCTTTATTGGGGTTATCAAGCCAATAATTTTTTTTTAACTTAATGTCGCAATCACATTGCCCACCTACTTCGACAACATACCATAATCAGTTTACAACGCATAGGTTTACTCGCATGATCTGCTTATACGAACTTGATTCAATCAAAAGGTTTTCTTCCATGGTCGGTCTTCATAATAGTCCACCACGGTCCACTTGTATGATCCACAATCCGTAAGTACGTGATCCCTCAGACATCCCTTTTAGTGTACCAGATACGACAACGATTGATCTAAAATGTCCTTAGTCCGCGCTTGTGCACGCACACGCGTTACACCTGTCAGGTAAAGACCTTGAGCAAAGGAAGGATGTTTAAAGGGAAGTTATTTTGGCCTCGCAGTCGTACTCAATGAAATGGGAGACCAAGAAGGAACCCGAAGAAGCTAAAGAGCAAAGATGGAATCATCAGGAGGAACGTGGATGGGATTCAGGTTTCAGCTGCTACCACTGAGTGCTGTTTAGTATATAGCCTCCGCTGAATATTTTGTGCCTCGTCTCTGACTGGGTGGGGAAAACAACAAACGATTGACTGAGCAGATGGCAGCTCTTTATGTGCGCTGTGTGGAATACAACAATTGAACACAATGGCCATCTGCTTGCCCACAAAGTACTATTGGACTAATATGTGCTGTTTTTTATTTTTTATAATGGAACATCCTTTCTAAGCCTTGTATTTCTGGAGTACCCCCCACCTGCTGCGAGAGAGACTATTCAACAGCTGTCATTTGGCTACGAAGGCTGCGTGATGAGGGTTCAATATGGGGTCCATTGGAAATTCCTCATCCCACAACGCTTTTGCTCCCAATATAACTTAAGGTATTTTGTTACTCATATATATTAACGATAGCAATGTTTTCCTGGTAAAACCTAATGTTAGAAATCCCAAGAGAAATCTGTGACTTATGGGTGTTTGCCCTTCTTCCTTTTTGAAGGGTCTTTCTCAGACAGCAAATCTTCCGAGTCCGATAAGAGCTCCATCAGGACTCATTTGGTTATAATTTTATTTGCAAGAGAAGCAATAATTGTAGCTGGAGGGAAATATTTTGGCACCGCAACGTGCTTGAATGCACCCAATCCCATTAGATCTCCAGAGTTAAACGGAGTCGTGCCTTGAATGGGTGACCTTTGGAGAAGCTGGGTGTTGTTAGTGGAGGAGAAACGGCCTCGATTGGTGGTGCAGTACCCTTGCGTCTGAGTATTCTAAGTGTGTGATTTGATTCACTGTGTGATCTAAATCTGATTAAACTGGTCTGGTGTCGTTCTGCCTGGGTGTACACCATATTTGATCATGCTCTTCTTTTGACTGGGAATACACGAGGATACACAATGAACTTGGAGACAGGAGGCGAACATTTGGCCCATCAAGCCTGTACTACATCGACATGAGATTAATTCCATGTAACAGCTTATCAACATAAATTCACTGAGGGAGGGGGTAAAATGATCAATTTTTTTTAGTTGGGGGGAGGTGGAGGGGGGGTTCTTTTGGGTTTGAAGAGGGGGGGGAAGTGAACACTGTTGTAGGATGAGGAACGAACAAGCACATACAGCAAATTCACCATTTCACAAGATCATCTCACAGATCTCGCTTGCCCTCTCTTTGTCAGGTTCAGTAAACAACAATCTCGTCAAGGTACAGTTGATAGGTAGCTGTCACACAGATTTGTCCTTCCTCATATGTGGTGATCAAAACTACACACAATATTATAGATGGGACCTTTATAAATTCCTACACCATGTCAGCACCACCTCTTTTGATGTATAAGTGGGTGTGCATGACAGGAGAAGGAACTGGGGGTGGTAGTAGATACAGGAGGTAAGCAGGCAGCACAGTGCCAAGTACCTATAGATAAAGGTAATATGGATTTATGTTGCATCCTAAGGGTGATAAATAAAAAATCAAAAAGGTAGTGTTAACATGGTGTAGGAACTTCGTGAGGCCTCACCGAGAATATTGTGTGCAGGTTTGGCCATGATGTCGAGGAAAGACTTACATGTCATAGAGGAGGTTCGGCATCCAGCTATCAGACGGATTCCAGAACGAGACAGACTATGCTACGCACAACGACCAAAAGTGGCACGACTTTTTTTAAAAAAAAGTTTAAGATGATGAAGAGGAAACATAAGGTAAAAAAGCATGAAACTTCTTTTTATTAAGATGGACAGTGACAGAACCAAAGGATATCATTGGAGAACTCGATCGACACTTGACAGAAGGCATACCTCCGCCAAGCTAAATCGGTTACGTTTTGTATCCCAGTGATCGGCCGAATCTGGATCCAGAAATGAACCAAAGTCTAATTGGATCGTTCTTGTCACCTCGCCAAGTTTTGTCATAATCCATCCACAACTTTTTGAGATATCCTGTTCACAGACAGACAAACACAGACAGACAGATAGGGGTAAAAACATAACTTCCATCCACCTTTGGTGGCAAAGGTAATGAAAAAGAGTATTGGAACCAGAAGCAAGGCAGGAACACAGAGTTGTTAACGCATGGAATGGTCTTCAAGGGAAGGTGGTAACAGCTGATACAGTTGATAGGTTAAACTGAATTTGGACAAGTACTGATAAGCAATGGGCATAGAAGGGGCATGTTGTATTCACAGGAATGGTATATGTAGCCCAAGATTATCCGGGTGTGATTGAGTTGAGATGTCTGATTGTTGTGTGCGCCTATCATGTTCAGTGGGAATGTGTAATTCGTTTCTGTAAAGTTAAGAGAGCAAAAAAGGGGGTATGGGTATCTCGCCATTTACCTGTCATGTGGATGTAAGACAGGGTTGATGGGTGACGTGACCTCTCTTGTGTCTAGGTTTCCTTGTGAGGCCGTCCAATGTAATTCTCATGGTCTAAATAAACTGAACGGACGATAGCACAATTGTACCTTTGGGATGTATCATGTATATCTCAAGCTTGTCCATTTTTACGCATAAGGAAGCATGATTCATGATTGATTACAACAGACGTGACCAGTAATGATGTTGTGCCATTTTTTTTTTGAGCCATTTCTGTTCTTCCTGGCAGTGCATAACTCCCGAGATGCGCAAAAATGGTGACTTCACTTCGTCATACAACTTGCCTGACGACAGCTTGCGCTTCTTGCAAGAGAGTCCTCTGCTGGCTGGTGTTGTAAAACCATACAAGGACAAGCCCTTGTTTGTGGCTCACCATGATACGTACACACGCATCGCTGTGGAACCATCACGCCCGGACCTGAAGCTGAGGAAGTCCAGGATTATTTATCTTGGCACTGGTACGGATATTTTTCACTCACAATTGAAATTGATCATTAATGTGTCAATGTGAGCCGTCTGTGTCTGTGTTCGATTCATGGCCCAACTAGAAACCTTCAGATTGGTGCTTCTCAGAAAAGGATTGACATTACAAAGTGTGCTACCCTGCGGAATGGCATTAAGCTGAGGACACATCTGCTCGCATTCGTTGGTCGATGCTAAAGATCTCAAAGTGTCTCCAGTGAGGAGTAGGCGTGTTTTCAGCGGCACCCTAAACAAATTACAAATTCTTACCATCTTCAGTCGAGCATCTGGCCTGGCCAGCTGCTTTATGAGAGAGCTGGCCTAAAGTTTTTTTTTCTCTGGCTATTCCCATAATGTGGGAACGATTGGGCTCATTAAAGGTATGTGTGTACATGTGCATATACATTCATGTACGTTACTCAACGAGTAACAGCTGATGAATGACGTGCATTTATTCCATCACAATGCAAATGCCATCTGTTCGGTATTCGTAACACTCAACACTGCAAAACACTCTCTCTCTCTCTCTCTCTCTCTCTCTCTCTCTCTCTCTCTCTCTCTCTCTCTCTCTCTCTCTCTCTCTCTCTCTCTCTCTCTCTCTCTCTCTCTCTCTCCTCTCTCTCCTCTCCTCTCCTCTCGTTCTCCTCTCCTCTCGCTCTCCTCTCGTTCTCCTCTCGTTCTCCTCTCGCTCTCCTCTCGTTCTCCTCTCGCTCTCCTCTCGCTCTCCTCTCGCTCTCCTCTCGCTCTCCTCTCGCTCTCCTCTCGCTCTCCTCTCGCTCTCCTCTCGCTCTCCTCTCGCTCTCCTCTCGCTCTCCTCTCGCTCTCCTCTCGCTCTCCTCTCGCTCTCCTCTCCTCTCCTCTCTCTCTCTTTTACATATACGAGCAAGTTGTGCGTGCCTGCACGGGATTCTGAACAGGGTAGGGATGGAGATGGCAAAAAAATGCAAATAGTGTCCTCTGTCATCGAACTGCCAAGCTCGGGGCAACAATTCACATTCATTGCCACATCTGATGCAAGTTTAAATGCTCTAATGGAGGTGAGGTGCTCCATTTGAAACTGTTTGTTCGATATACGTACCTTCTTGATGCCTCGGGTCCGTAATAAAAAATTTGTGCTGGGGTTAAAACCAGTGACCAATTGCAAATTAATAATAGGGTTATTCAGACACCCCGTGTGTATGCGTGTATATATATATATATATATATATATATATATATATATATATATATATATATATATATATATTTTTCATTCATTTGGAAGGAAAAAAGTGCATCCTACCAAAAAGGTCACAATATGTACCCGATTAATCTAGTAATAAACAAGCAAGAGCAGATTTGGTCTCGGGTGATGTTTTACCCACTTACCAGTGAGCCTCATCAGGCCAATAGACGGGCTTCCCTCAGGCACTCTTGCTTGTTAACCTCCGCCATCGAAGATGGACAGAGGTTACTGTTTTCACCCCTGTCTGTTTGTTACTTACGAAATCTAACGATTTCTAATCTAACGATTTCGTAAGTATATTGATGACTTCCGTTTCTGTTTGTTTGTTTGTGTGTTTGTTTGTTTGTCGGCACGATAACTCGAGAACGGAAGAAGCTACCAATGTCAAATTACACCACGTGATTCAGGAGGGTGATGGCTAGCGCTGATTAGATTTGGTCAAAATCGGTCAAAGGTCAAGGTCACAGTGAGGTCAAACATTCGATTTTGATGGTTTGGTACAGAATCATCGTAGAAACTTCTGGTTTGCGTCGCTACCTTCTCTCCAGAGACAGCTTTTATTAGACAAGGTCAGAGGTCAAGTTGACGATTTCGTAAGTACCAGTCTATGACTGCTTGTTTGTTTGTTTGTTTGTTTTGTTTGTGAACAGTATTACGGAAAAACTCCTCGACGGATTTCGACGAAACTTGGTGGGGGGATTAGGTATGGTCCAAGGATCATGCCATTAGATTTTGGAAAAACTCCTGGATGGATTTTGCCGAAACTTGGTGGGGGGATTAGGTATGGTCCAAGGATCATGCCATTAGATTTTGGACTTGGTCCAAAGTCCAATATGGCTGCTATGGCGGCCATTTAGAAAAAAATATTTGAAGTTTTGTTTTTGCATTTCTACATGTTTTAAGTGATTTCGAACCCCCCCCCCCAAAAAAAAAATGTTAGAGAA
>NC_140963.1:108152473-108232473 GCF_056783735.1 Eptatretus burgeri
ATACTTCTTCTTGCGTATGGCAGCTTAGCTGCCGGGGTAGCTATCATTTCTTGGAAGCGCAACTGTGTGTCGCTGATGCAGTGCTCCTCTCCCAGTACACACTGGCACTCATTTCGCCGACCTCGAAAGGATGGCAGGCTGAGTTAACCCCCTGGTGTATTAATTCAGCGGCCAACGGAGCTTGAACTCAGGACCCTAGGATCCCATGAGGCCACCCTAACCACTCAGCCAACACCAGGCTTATTAGAATGTATAAGAGTGGTGTATATGACTGCTTCAGGCATGCTAAACTTCTGGATTGTTTTTTTAAACAATCTTTGAAATCATTATTTTATTTAAATTGAAGTATGTTATGTACAGTGAGACAGCAACATTCGCGGAAGATACGTTTCTGAAAAATGCCGTGAATGTCGAATCCGCGAATGTTGGGGCATTGTTTCAGTGGGAAAAAGGGGGATAGGTTCCGAGCATTTCGTGATCCGTATCAGAAAATTTTACAATATTACGAACACGAATGTACGTGATTACTGTTTCATTAAAAATGCTTTCAAATAATAAAACAGCAACAGCACGTACCGTTTCCAATTTCTATTTAAGATACACCAAAACTTTTGATGATGAGTTAGAATCCAGCGAACTCCTCTAAAGAGGACGCAGGTGAGGGTGCTGATTAGTTGTGCACCAAAAGGGGTGCAGGCGAGGGCGCTGAAGGGGACGTGGGTTAGGGTTAGTGTTACAGTTCGCATGTCAAGGCAGCGGGATGAGAAGAAAGAATGAGACCCAGGACACGCTGCACATAAGTAGCCATCCAGGGGGTTGTGGTTAGATGGAGGAGGGGTAGGTGGTGTGACCATTGTTTTTGGTGGATGGTGGTGGGGGTTGGTTTATGAGCACGTATAGCTGCTTTTTGGGCGTGGCTGGTGGGAGTTGATGGTTTATGCGCCTGCAAAAAACGTGAATAGCTGAAGCACAATGGGTGTGAAAGTAGAAGTAGATCACATTTTATAAATCGCGAATACGCCGGGTCTGCGGATGTCGAACGTTCTATGGTACTTGAACTGCACAGGGTATTGTGTTATATGAACTCTCTCGTCTGAGATGCTACCAAATCCCAAAGAGGAAGGTGATTACTAATAATCATAGCTCTTCCATGACCATTGACATTGCATACAAAAAAAAAAATCAATTTCCTTTTCTCTCTTCCCACCCCCTCCCACACAGACAAAGGTGTTCTTCACAAGGTAGTGCTGAGAGACAATGGAACATATGTGAGCAGCAAAATTAACTTGTTCAACTCATCCATTAAGAATATTCTCTTGGCTTCTAGCAAGGTACCAACATGACCACTTGATGACTACACAATTTGATCTCGTGTTTTGTACTTATGGTACACGGTGCTGCTGAGTTTGCAAGCAAGCACAGCACTAATCTTGTCACCCAAAGCAAAATATTTAAATGTACTGGCCTAGCGTGTCCAAACAAACCAACCTGTGTGTGAATGAATGCAGGGCATGCTGTATGTGAGTTCAGCGGAAGGTGTGGCCCAGGTGCCAGTGGTCTATTGTCAGGCCTACAGCAGCTGCTCCCTTTGTGTGAAAGACCCACACTGTACCTGGAATAGCACTCATTGCATAATATTTGAAGCAGACAGGTTAGCTAAGCTCTGATGTTGCACAGTGATTACTGATGAGCATGCTAGTATACATTCATTGAAGTTTGCTCATGTACACTTTGAAATACATGATTGTACATGCTGTTTTAATTGTAAGAGAAATCGCATGTTCGCAGGAGATTGCTCAAACATTCTGTGGAAACAACGTGTGAACCTATTACTGGCATCGAAGGTACAAAAATTATTATTATTATTATTCTTATTTATTACGTTAAGCATCATATTTGCTCAGTGTAGTTTATGTGCATTCGTTTTAGTTTCTTGTAATGTATTCTATGTATGTAACACCTGCAAGGTGATTATCTCTGGATGGACAATTGAATCTTTTGAGTTTTGACTGTGCAGTTGTGCATTCAGATAATTGCACAACAGCTGAGATCTGGGGCTGGAGGTATAGCTCATATTTCCTTTGATTTGTCTAGTCCTGGTTTGATCCCTGAACTGATTGCAAACTGTTAACCTGGTAATTATTCACAGGCAGGCCATTGCATCAATGAGTACTCCATCCATTGGACGATGGGTTGCATTGGAGTTCCAACTTCCGGTACTTATTGTTGGTGGACATTCATTATCCCGTGGTACTTTTTGAAAAGTAGGCCACTGTGTGCCTTGTCCTTGGCTAAATTCCTGCCATAACCGATAGAACCCAACGATGGAGTGGTGACCTGTCCAGGGATGGTTCTCAACCATCTTCTTGCCAAGGTCTAAATCACAGGCAGGATGAGCCAAATGGCCTCCTGTTTTTTTTATGAAAGATGAGGGTACATATCCTACTTTGTTATAGTGTACATTATTCTGTATATCTATGTCAGTAAATACCACTGGGAAAACGTGTTTCATTGTACAGATGGAGGAATTTAACACTCACATTGTGCAAGGTTTGATAAAGGAACAGCATCAAGCAATTTATGTCGAAGTTTAGGAACAGCGAGTGACCTGCAATGACAAAATGAGCCAAAAGTCGCAAAAATAATTGGTCAACATCACCTAAATCCGTAGAAACTAAGCTTTAAAGTTTAAAGCAATACTGTCACATGAACCCTCGTGTAGAATACCCAAGAGCAGATTTAATTTTTACATCAAGGCATAAAGACAAAAAATTCCTGACTTGCTTTTACCTCCGCCACTGAACGTGGACAGAGGTTGTGCTTTCACCCCTGCTTGTCTGTCTGTTTGTCTGTGAACTGCATATCTCAGAAAGTTATGGACAGATTCGGACGAAACTTGGTGAATATGTTTGGTGGCGAACATGTGGCGAGGATGAATTGATTAGATTTTGGGGAAGATCTGGATCCGGATCCGGCCTATCAGTGGGATAGAAAACGTAAAGTGTTCAACGTGGCGCGGTGTGCGCTCTACCGAGTGCCGTTCCAGTTCTAAATAAGTTACCGTATGCGTTGTGATTACAAATGTAGCTGACTAACAGAATAACGATCTCTCAATAAAATGAATAACCCTAAACTTGTGGAAAAATTTGAACCTTCCCACCATTTTTTTTTTAATACACTGTCGAGGCTCTTATGAGAGTGAACACACAGAACATACAACAAAGGGGAGCAGGAGACAAGAGGGTTGGGAGAGGAAAGGAAAAAACAGTGGGGAACAGAGACATGAGGAGATCTGTGGAAGGGAGAGGGATGAGGCGGGGAACACGGGGTAAACAAGATGGACACTACAGGGACTTTCAGGTCCTGAGACGACAGGGACTTTGAGGAAAGGAAAGCAGGGAATTTGAAGGAGGTGGGTTTTGGGTGGATTAACAGGGGTAGAAAAGATTGTGGTTTAAGATGGAGGAAGATAAGAGATGGTGGTGAACAGCTGTTTTGAAGATCTGGAGGGAAGACTGGGATTGAAGAGGGTGTGGTAGTTTGTTCCAAAGGTGGGAAAGAAAAGGAATTAGAGAGTGAAGGTGAGCAGAGATTGTTTATTCTGGTATTTTTACCAGAAGGGGATTGCTGGCAAACCTTGAGCGCTCTGTGGAAATATGGGGTAGACATATCTCAGGCAGAAGGGGGGGGGGGAGGAAGAGACGGTGGAAGACAAAAAGACCACCAACCTGCCTGCGGTGAGAGAGTGAGACCCAAAGACTCAGCTTTATTTCAGGAGATACCAATGATCCTCAATGCCTTGGTTTCCACAGCATGAAGCCGAGAAAGGTGAGAGGCGGGAGAACCAGCCCAGAGTTGAGAGCAGTGCTCCATTAGGCTGAGGACAAAAGCTTTGTATGTAGTCAGGAGCTCAGGTGTGTCAAGGAAGGACTTTGCATGACAGAGAATGCCGTCGGCGACTGGCTTTGAAGGCTGGCGTGGAAAAGTGGTTTTCCCAGTGGAGATCATGGCAGATAGTGAGACCCAGAAGCTTGAATGAAAGGACTTCTTCAAGAGGATTGTTGAGAAAGTAGATTGGGAGTTGGGGGGGGGGTCCAAACCATCCTTTCGGAGAGACAAAGTGAGAGTGTGAGATTTGTTCGGATTGCAAGACATGTAACACATGTTGGACCAGCTTGTGATTTTATCCAGATCTGTAGAGAGTGAAGAGGCTGCTGCTTGCCAATCTGAGGGATGACAGATGGTACGGCAGAGGGTGGAGTCATCAGCAAAAAGATAAAGAAGATTTTCCAGAGTCCGAGAGATCATTGATGAAAACCAGAAAAAGAACAAGGCCCAGAACGCTGCCATAAGGAACTCCAGCCTGGACTGGAAGAGGGGATGAGAGAACTCCATTAAGGGCCACATGATGGCTACGACAGGAGAGGAAGTCTATGAACCATGAATGGAGATGTCCTTGGATACCATAGGAAGAGAGATTAGTGAGTAAGGCGGGGTGCCAGACCTTATCAAAAGCACGTGATATATCCAGGGATATGGCTCTGATTTCCTGTCTGGCATTGAGGACCTCCATCCATTGTTGGGAGAGCAGAAGCAGCATATTCAGGGTAGGGTAAGCTGGTCTGAATCCAAATTGATGATCAGAAATCAAGCTATTGGAGAAGAGGAAGGATTTAATGTCTGAAGTGATGATAAATTACATAACCTTGCTGATGATTGGGAGAAGGCTGATTGGTCTGTAGTTGCAGGGATTTGTTTTTGCACCATTTTTGTGCAAAACGGTCATGTTTTCTGATTTCCAAGCAGATGGCGGATGACCTTGAGCAAATGAGAGGGTGAATAGAACAGAGAGAGAGCGAGAGAGAGAGAGAGAGAGAGAGAGAGAGAGAGAGAGAGAGAGAGAGAGAGAGAGAGAGAGAGAGAGAGAGAGATAATAGAGAGAGGGTGAGCAAGAGCAGAGGAGCAGGTTTTTAGGACACATGGGCTGATGCCGTCTGGACCGGTTGCAGAATCTGAGTTGATGTTTGACAGCAAAATCTCCACATTGTTGGGAGAAAAGGACACAGGGTCCAGGAACATCTGGGTGTGACTGGGTAAGGTGGGTACAGAAAGCGATGGGTTTCGGACACAAGATTTAGAAGCAAACCTGTGGTTTAGGCATTCGGACTTTTCACGTGCAGTCAGCTGTGCGGCCATTTGAGGTGAGGGAAGGGGTGAAGGGGGAACATACACCAGAAACAGACATAACGAGATGCCACCAGGATTTGGAGGAGGGAGACAGGTTTGAGAGTTCAGACTTGAGATTAGAAAGATGTTGATTTCTGGCTCTCCTGAGGGTAGACACACTTTTTACAAGGTTTTTGGAAGGAACTGAGATTGCCTTCAGTTTGGATTTGCCTTCCTTTAGGTGAAGGCAAGTAGTTTCAGGACACCTACCTCACCACAAGCTTCAGTACCATGTCTGGGACGAAGGGTAGGACAACTGAAGATGAAATGGGATACATCTGTGCATGAGGGAGAGCAAATTTCTGTGAAAGAATTCCCAGGACGAGTTGTTGTTGTAGAAAGTAGAGATGGGAGACCATTCTCCAAGGTTGATGGCTGCTTGAAGTCCCTGCCAGTCGGCCTGTGTGAAATGCCAGACTCGATGTTGCTGAGGTGGTTCACCAATAACAACCAGAGAGATGTCTGCCTTGACAAGGACGTGGTCAGATGAACCGATTGGAATGGAGGCAGAACAGCAGATATTTTCAGGGTTATTGGTCAAAATCAGATCCAGAAGAGATGGAGTACCGTTGTTTGAGATCCGGGTAGGGAAGTTGACAGATTGGTTCGTCCCAATGAGTCACATAAGTCTTTTGCTGAAGTGCCATGGCTGGTGAGAGAGGTACCCACACCTAGCCAACTGGTATGATGACGATTGAAGTCACCACATATGAGGAAGAGAGAGTTGGGATGAGAGGATAGAAGTTGGTCCATGTTTTCGGAGAGAGGTGTAAATGGAGTCATCACTGTTTGGTGGATGGTACAGCGCACATCTAAACATGAGGTGGGAGTGGAGCAGAAGCTGTAGCCAGAGGTATTCCTGGGGGTGTGGGGGGAGAGAGAGCAGTGCATGGAGAGTGAGGACTAGAATTTTTGATGAAGAGAGCAACACCTCCACCAGAACGAGGCTCATGCCTGTCATACCGGAGGAGGGAGTAACCAGGGAGAGATACTAGGTAGTCAGAGATGTCTTGAAGGAAAAAAACTTTCTGTTAAGCAGATTATGTCTGGTTTGTCAGTGGCAACCTGTATGGGAAGGTCTGTCAGGTTTGAGCGAAGGACCCTGATGTTTGAGGTCCACACTCTTTAGGAAGAGGGAGAAGAGGAGGTTTTGGGTGAAGGGGAGGGGAGGGGGAGTGCAGGACGAGAGAGGAGGTAAGGAGAGTTGTTGAAAGAGTGTGGGGGATTGCAGAAGAGTAAGGGGAGAGGGCCGGATGATGAGAAAAGGCTCAGTGGTGATGAGTTGAGGTACAGTGGGGAGTAATAAAAGAGGGAGCAGAGGGGAGTTGAAGATTGGAGGAGGTGGAGTGTTTAGATGGAAGAGAGAGGGTGGAGGAAGGAGGCAGCTTTGTGGATGTGAAGGGGGCAACTTTGGAAAGGGGGAGCAAGGAGAAGTTTGGAGGGTGAAGGGTGAGAGTGGAGAGTTGAGGGAGAAAGATGAGAGGGAAGCTTGAAGGGGGAAGAGTGTGAAGGTTGCTTTGAGAGGGAGGGGAGACAATGAGAGCAGACACGGCCAAGGTGCAGGAGGATGATGGGAAAGGTGGGGAGAGGGGAAGAATGAGACTTGGTGGAGGTATGGTGAAGAAGGGAGTGGGCAGGGGGGAGTTGCAAGTTTTGAGGGGTTGAGATGAGGATGAGGTGTGATGAGAGGAAAGAAGGGGCATGTTTGTGGTGATGAGTGTACTGATTGAGAGAGAGAGTGAGATATCTGTTAGGTTAGAATGGAGCTCACAGAACACCACACACTTTGGGACAACAGCAGAAGAGCTGAGATTGAAGCAGAAGACAGTGAAGAAGTGTCAAGAGCGGAGGTAGGATAAGGGGAAAGATGGGAGGGGTAAGGAGAGGGGATAACAGGTGTGAGGGGTTCGGAGGAGGTGGTAGATCTAAGAAGGTGGGGTGAATTGTCACTGAAGTTGGAAGAGAAGGATGATTAATGAACATGAACGTGCATTGCAAACTGGGATTTAAATTTTTAGATCCTCGTGGAGGATCTCTAAGTCTAACCCACGTTGTTGTTCTTCATCTTCTTCTTATGGACTTTTTTGTTTCACAGCCTACAGTTTTCATCCAAACTTCCTGAAACGTGGCGTATATATGTAAAAATACCCTGCACAGACAGTAACCATCTCCGATTTTGAAAATTCCTCCTAGAAAAAAAGGTTATGACGTCAAAATATCTCCGCTAATGGAAATCGCCTAAAAAATTATCTCTGAAACTAGGCAAGCTTTTTGAATTCTGTTTGTGGGAATCGAACAGGGAATTAGCAGAGATTAATTACCGCACATATGATACATCACTATGACGTCAAATCAATTTTTATGACGTCATTCCTATTTTTTGACATTTTTTGTTTCACAACCCAGAGTTTTCATCGGATCTTCGTGAAACTTGCCATGTAGATGCAGAAAGCCCACGCGCAGACAGTAACCATCACCGATTTTGGAAATTCTTCCGAGAAAAAAAGTTGACGTCATAATATCGCCGCTAATGGAAATCGCATATACCATTATCTCCGAAACCAGGCAAGCTGTTTGAATTTTGTTTGCGGGAATCAAACCGGGCATTAGCACAGATAACACTGAACAACAAAATTTTTTTACTGGAGATGTGTAAAGTGATTTAGACTAATTTGGGTACGCTGATTTCAAAAATCATAACCGTTTTGCTGTATCACGTCAGGATTTTCAGTAACAGAAATATTCCCATTGCCTAGAAGTCAGGATTTCAATGAAATTTACAAAAATTCATTTATTCATTTATTTCATCATGAATGCTTCAAAATTATAGAAATTACAGAAAAACTCCACTAGAATGTAATTAAAAATGCTTTAGGCATTTGGCTTTGCGTTTGTGCTGCTCTGTGTCAGTTTCACGATGCAGGAACCAGCAGAAATCAGCCATCATGTTCGGGTTGTGCCGCCCTTGGTAACGCGTCTCCATGAGTGAAATCTCTTGGTGGAATCGCTCGCCGTGCTCGTCCGAGACTGCTCCCAAGTTGTCAGGGAAGAAGTTCAGGTGCTGGTGTAGGAAATGGATTTTCAGGGACATCCTGGAGCCAAGTTTCCTGCAGGACTCCAGCAGCTGCTGCACTATTTCTTCATAGTTGGCCGCGCGCTCGTTCCCCAAGAAGTTGTCCGTCACAGCTTTGAAGCTCCTCCACGCTGCCAGCTCTTTGGGGTTTAGAGTTGTCGGAAAAGTTTCGTCCTTCATAATCTGTCGGATTTGCGGTCCAACAAAGACACCAGCCTTGATCTTGGCCTCCGACAAGGTGTTGCCAAACTTTTCCTTGAGGTATAAAAACCCACGCCCATTCAGATCCATTGCCCGTACAAAACTTTTCATCAAGCCGAGCTTCATGTGGAGTGGTGGAAGGAAAACCTTGGCTGGGTCGACAAGGGCGACATGCTTCACGTTGTGTCGACCAGGTACATGCTCTTTTCGCTCTTCCCAATCTTTCTTCGTCCAGTGATTCTTGTCGTCTCTGCTATCCCAGAGACAAAGGAAGCACATGTATTTCGTGTAGCCTGACTGCAGCCCTAACAACAGCGCCACCACTTTCAAGTCTCCGCAGATGTGCCAGTTGAAGTCATTGTACTTGATGGAATCAAGCAGCTGCCGCATAGTCTCATAGGTCTCTGTCATGCCGAACGCGTGAGCCAGTGGGACTGATGGTTTCTCGTTGCCATTGTGGAGCAAAACAGCCTTCAAGCTGTTCTTCCCCGAGTCGATGAAGAGGCGCCAGTCTGCAGGATCGTGATCACACCCAAGTTCTTTCAACAGACCGTTGATGTCACTGCAGAATGTCATCGTGTCTTCCATCTCAAAGAACTCAGCCATGTCTCTGTGACGTGCTCTGAACAAGGATATCTTGGTGTTAGGTTCAAGTAGATTCCACTGCTGCAGCCTTGATCCAAGCAGCTCTGCCTTCGCCTTTGACAGCGAGAGATCTCTTACAAGATCATTTAAGTCTCCCTGGTTCAGAAGGTGTGATTCTTGAGTGTCGGGTTCAAAAGGTTCATCATCACCATCCTCTTCACCACTGCTTACAGCTATGTTCTGATCAGCTGGAGGTGTTGGAACGGGGTTCTCGTCATCATGAGGCACAGGTTTACGAGCAGAGACGCAGTCAGCATACTTGATGTGACCTTTATTCTTCTTGTTGAAGCCGGCGATGCTTGTGCAGCAGAAATAACAATCATCATGATGATTCTGCGGCTCACGCCATATCATGGGCACCGCAAATGGCATGCTCGCGCGCTTGCCCACCAACCACTGAGTCAAGGTTGTGTGACAGCTTGTGCAGCAGATGTGTGGTGCCCAGCTCTGTTCTTGGTCCCCCACCTTACACCCGAAGTAGTGAAAGTAGGCGGCCTTCATTTTCACTGCTGTAGATATTCTTCGCTGTTGATCTTTTTTGGTATACCGACCACAGACATAACAGAAGTTGTCAGGATGATTGGTACAGGAACGCCTACTCATCTTTATCTGAAAGAAAGAAATATAACACAAGTTAACAACAATTGTACGAAATAGACATGTTAAAGACATATGTAAATTTCATTGAAATCCTGACTTCTAGGCAATGGGAATATTTCTGTTCCTGAAAATCCTGACGTGATACAGCAAAACGGTTATGATTTTTGAAATCAGCGTACCCAAATTAGTCTTAATCACTTTACACATCTCCAGTAAAAAAAAAAATTTGAAATTTGTTGTTCAGTGTAATTTATCACAAACCTGATACATCACAATGATGTCATATTCGTTTTTCTGACGTTATCATGAAGAGGACAAAGATCTTAGCGCATTTGAGCTTGTTTCTTCAAGCTTCCCTTAACCTAACCGCACCTAACCTTAAATTTATTTTTTTAATTATTTTAACCTCTCACGTTACACCTCCCATAACCACGTGTTTCTCAACCCCCTCTTCTTATTCCTGTAACTTTCGTCGAACGACCAGCTTCCTTCTGTGTTTTCCGATCCAAATTCACCATACACCTTCACAATTTTTCTTCAACCTTTCCTTTTCCTAATCTTACGTAATCTTTATCAAAAGATAAAAAAAAATAAAAAAAAACGGTCTCGTAAAATATTCCAACTTCCTCTTCACACCTGTGGTTCTTGTATTGTATCATAATTCGTTACTCTTTTTCTTCTTCAAAACACTGTTTTCAATTAGACCTTTCCTTCATCCCGTGTCTAAAACGTCCAACTGTTACAACGTTTTTTTTCCTCCATTCTCTTCATTCTCCTTTATTGCATCCCTCATGTAATGTCTTTAATTGCATCGCTGACTTAAAACAAGCTCAAATGAGCTAAGATCCTCGTCCTCTTAATGATGACGTCATAAAAACGAATATGACGTCATTGTGATGTATCAGGTTTGCGATAAAGTATCTGTGCTAATGCCCGACTTGATTCCCACAAACAAAATTCAAACAGCTTGCCTAGTTTCGGAGATAATGGTATCGGCGATTTCCATTAGCGGCGATATTATGACAACTTTTTTTCTTGGAAGAATTTCCAAAATCGGAGATGGTTACTGCCTGCGCGTGGGCTTTCTGCATATACATGGCAAGTTTCACGAAGATCCGATGAAAACTCTGGGTTGTGAAACAAAAAATGTCAAAAAATAGGAATGACGTCATAAAAATTGATATGACGTCATAGTGATGTATCATATGTGCGGTAATTTATCTCTGCTAATGCCCTGTTCGATTCCCACAAACAGAATTCAAAAAGCTTGCCTAGTTTCGGAGATAATTTTTTCGGCGATTTCCATTAGCGGAGATATTTTGACATCATAACTTTTTTTTCTTGGAGGAATTTTCAAAATCGGAGATGGTTACTGTCTGCGCGGGGTATTTTTACATATATATGCCAAGTTTCAGGAAATTTCGATGAAAACTGTAGGCTGTGAAACAAAAAAGTCCACAAGAAGAAGATGAAGAACAACAACGTGAGTAAGACTTAGAGATCCTCCACGAGGATCTAAAAAGCGTGACACTGTATGGTGAATGTGGGGCAGCAAAAGTAGAAGGTAGGTCGGCAGAAGAATAGGAGAACGAAGAGTCGGTACACGAAGTCATGTGGTTACGTGGGATATAATGTGAGGGAAAAGGTATTTTTTATATTTTAAGACATGAAACAGAGGGTACAGTTGAGAGGGATAGAAGGAGGGTGGAGGAAAAAGTGGAGAAAATAAAGACTTGATACATAATCCATGTCCTTTTTCTCTCAACAAGGAATATGGTCCCCTGATGGCATCGTTTGTGCTGCTGCTTTCATTTTGAGATTGTTGTCATGTCTGACCGATTGATTGTGGAGCTGATCTTGGCGAGAAGAATCAAGTCTTTCTCCTTTTCTGTCATCACAACCATATTCCTTTGATTTTACTATTTAAAGTCTGCAATGAAAGACTTGATGCACCTGCCTTGTTTGGACTCACCACAACCACATGAAAAGTTTTCAACTTTTTGCGATTTCTGCAGCCTGATAGGTGACGCAGTTTGTGGTCTTCCTGATATTCGTCACGGTATTACTGCATTGATGGTCAGATGGTCTCCATCGGCATCCTCTTCCTCACCACCATCCTCATTTGACTCAGTTGTGTTGGTATCTTCGGTATCAATGTTTCCTTCATCAACACTTGGGATATCAGGAATTTCTTCATTATCATTCCCATCACTGCCATGATCACTGTCAGATGATGAGGGATCAACAAAGTAATTGCTGTCAACTCCAGACCATTCTGCCTTTGTGGAAATTCATTCCAATCAAATGGTATATATTCCTGTTTTTAGTTCCATTCCAGTTTCGCTGGAGAAGACTATAGGTTTACTCTCCATCCGTCCATCTGTCCGTCCCACCTGTGGTTTTTAAGACGTTTTTCCCCCATACCCTCCAACATATTCATCTGAAACGTGGTACATGGCTTTATTATGATAAGTTACAGAAGAAGTTCGAGTTTCACGATTACACCCTTTTTGAACAGAGAAAATATCACACATCATTTGGGGACATGTACTGCAAAGCAATTTTAACTCTTGTCTTTCTTTATTTACAATGCTTTTTTGAAACTTTTTGGCTTCACTATCTGCTATGATCTATCCTGGAAAAGCCATATTTCCAAGATGGCCTCCAACGCCAGTCACCGACTGGGCTTCCTCCATCGTGCAAAGTCCTTCCTTGACACACCTGAGCCCCTGAACACATACAAAGTTTTCATCCACAGCCTGATGGAGTACTGCTCTCCCCTCTGGGTTGGTGCTCCCGCCTCTCACCCTTCTCGGCTTCACGCTGTGGAAGCCAAGGTATTTAAGATCATTGGTATCTCCCGCAATGAAGCTGAGTCTTTGGGTCTCTCATTCTACCACCACAGGCAGGTCTGTGGTCTTTCTTTCTTCGCCCATCTCCTCTCCATCCTTGCCCCCCCCCTTCCTGCTCTGTCTGCTATCTGTCCCACTCGTGTTGTATTTCCGCAAGGCGTTCAAGGTCCGCCAGTAACCCTCTTCTGGTTAAACTACCAAAATCAAGAATCACTGCTCACCTTCACTCTTTCATTCCTCTTTTTTTCCACCTTTGGAAGAAACTCCCACACTCTCTTCAATCCCTCTCTTCCCTCCAGGTCTTCAAAATAGCTGTTCACAACCATCTCTTCTCTCCCCCCATGAATCCACCCCAAACCCACCTCCTTCATATTTCCTGCTTTCCTTCCTGAAAGTCCCTGTAGTGTCCATCTTGTTTTCCCCATGTTCTCTCCCCATTCCTCTCCCTTCCACAGATCTAATCTCTCTGTTCCCCACTGTTTTGTGCTTCCCTCTCCTGTCCCTCTTGCCTCCTGTGTCCCCTTGATATATTTTCTCTGTTTTAGCTCTTATACGAGCCTTGACATTGTTCTTAAAAATAAAAATACAGATTTGCTTCACAGGCAGAGCAGCTTTTCCACTTATTGTACATTTTGCAGGATGTGTTATTGATTGTGTCCACAATTATCTAAACAGGAAACCCCACCATTGGTTCAAGATTTACCATTCTAAATTGAGATTTTAGTTGCACTTATGTCCCTTACCGATGTTAATCGAGATTTATTTGCACTATTACACTTAACTCAGGATTGCAGCACGACAATGATGGGCCAAATGTCCTCCTCATTTCCTTGTTTAAGGTCATGCAGGAGCCTGCGACCACTCCTTATACACACTGTAGTCCTGCCTGGGGTTGGCCAGTGGCTCGGGTGGCTGGCTTGGGCTCCTCGGGTCTTTCCTGAGTTCGAGCCCCATTCGCTGCTGAATTAACCAGCTGGGGTTGACTCAGCCTGTCATCCTTCTGAGATCAGCAAAATGAGTCCCAGTGTACCCATGGAGGGGCACTGCATCAGCAGCACAGCCACGCTGCCAAGAAATGATAGCCACCTTGCAGCCAAGCCGCCATACGCAAGAACAGAACAGTGTAGTCCCATGGAGACTGTGGATCATTTGTATGTTACTTACAAATCTGCATTTGGAAAATAAATATTTAAATACAAGTGGTTTGATTCCTGATTGAGAATCACCTTGTAGGTGCAAGCCAAGCTCCTCTCCTCTCCCCACCGAAGGGGAGACCCAACACAAGATGGTCGATTGGCCGGAATGCCGTTATTTCTTGTTTTAAATTCAATATGATTAAGACGAAGTAAGCATCGAAAACACAGCACGTATAATCCAGAATGAAACCTCATTTGATAGCTTTTTGGTCCAGCCAGTGTGTGCGGAGATTTACAAATATCTATATTCACGCAATTTCCAGTTAAGTGCATTTTTGTTGTGCACACTGGTGGTGCACTCCTACAGGAAGTGAAAAAATATATATAACCACAAATTATTCATGGGCGGTGTATAATCTCAGTCGCTGATTCACACACCTACCTGAAGTTTAAAAAAAATAACCAAAAAAACCCACATCTTCCAACTTGTGAACAAGATGCCACTATTGGCCTTAAAATGTTTCGTTAAATTAATTATTGATGAAGCCGTTCTTTTTCTTTTCCTCTCTTGATGTCGTGTCAGCATTTGTAACTCGAACTTTTGATCGTGGTTTCATTTGAGCGGTGAAGTTAGATTTCTAGTAGGTGACCCGTGCCCGCACGGGATTCTAAATGGGATAGGGATGGAGGAGGAAAAAATGCAAATGGCCTCTTCTGTCATCGAGCCGGTAAGCTGAGAGTAACCATTGGTTCGCGGGCGCCAGCAGTGACCACTATTTTCGTTGTGTCTGTGTGTGTGTCTGTCTGTCTGTCTGTTTGTGACTCTCTCCAGAGCATAGCTCCGTGACGTTTGATGCGATCCTGATGAAACTTGGACACAAGCTAGATATCATGGTCTAGTTGTGTCTTTTCTTATGAGGGGCGTCCCACGCCCCTTGTGGGCGGAGCCACACCCACTTGAACTTTTTATTTTTTTTGTCGATTTTTTTTCTCGCAAGTTCATTTCCTAGAAGTTGTGTAATGTCCATAAGTACAACATATAAAAAATCCCATTTGATTTGGTCAATTTTGATGGAAGAGATAGGTTTTTACGGTAGGGCTTCCTCAAAAGCTTCCACGAACTCAATTGTACCTATCGTGGCATTGTTCAATAATACCCGCGAACCATCGTCGCCTCCCGGCTAGTTCACATTTATTGCCACATCTGATGCTATTTAAATGCTCTTATGGTGGTGAGGTGCTCTGTTTGAAACTGTTTGTTGGGTTTATAAAACTTTTTGATGTCTGGGATCCATAATAAAAATTTGTGTTTGTGTCAAAGCCAGTGACAAATTTCAAATTAATTGTCAGATGAAGTTGTTGATTTCTTTGTGGGTTTTGTGTAGATGTGTTGAATGTTATTTTTTCCCATCTTTTTCTCTCAATCCTCGGTGGTATGCAGCAGATACATCTACCACAAGAAATAAATGAAAACACAAAGTCGTGGAGATTGATGAAACTTCCTTTTGTTTGCTTTCCCCTGTTGCCCCATAGGTAACAATGCCAGAATCCAGTCGGACAAGGACTGCTCCTCGCCTCTCATGTTGTTGGGCCTATCTATGCTGGTTCTTTTGGTGATATCTGTTGTGCTTACGAGGTTATGGACACACCACCACCGTGTATGCTGTCTCGATAATACCAAACTGGAATGCATTAACTCCTTTCCACCGCGCAAGCATGAGAACTTGGGTTGTGACAACCACCTGGTCGAATATACCAATGGATATGGGAACATCACTGAACCACCCAACCAGACTTCAGATAATGAGAAGTGACCAATTTCTGGCCCTGTCAGACTTGGCACAAGGTGTGCTGTCATGGCTTTATCTGTCTATCATTTAAATTTGCACATTGTACTTTTGACAATTGACTTTCAGCTCAGGGTATGTTAAGGGGTATGCTCCTACAATTAAAAACAAGAATTAAGAAATTCTGGAAACCCAAAAGGCTTAGGAATCAAGTCCATATGTGTTTATTTGTTTTTAATTTAAACATCATAGTTCTTAATATTTGAAAGTCTCATCTGAATTTTTTATGAATACAAACGTTTACTTCTTTTGATTACTTTTGCAAGCACAAAGGCTCAAGAAATAGCCTCCACAGTGTTACTAATATACTGTCAGACCCCGACATTCGTGGTTCTGCTACTAGCGGTGCATAAAATGTGACCTGCTTCTACATTTGTGGCCCTGGGCTTTGCGTATTTAAGTTTCTTTCGTGGTTTTTCATGGGATTTTTTTTTTATTTTCCCGGATGAATGACGAATTTCCGGGAACCTATCCCTCTTTTTCTGAATGAAACAATGCCCTGACATTCGTGGCATTTTTCAGGAACGTGTTCCCCGTGAATGCCAGGGTCTGGCAGTAGTTGGGTTTGTGTTCCATCACAATAAAATGTAGGTTTTCATTTACAGCAATCTCATGAAGAGGAACGATTTTTAAAATAAACTGTACTCCATGTCCATAAAAAGCGAAATATAAGAGGAAAAAAATTGGAAAACATGATGGGATACAAATATAATTTGGCCGAGCGAAGCACGCTCAAGGCCGGTTTTTTTTTTACTGATGTGTGAAACACCCTGAAACTCAAGCCTTTTTGGAATGCCAGCTGCATTTTCCCTCCAATCATCATGCAACTTTCTTTTTGAAATCTTCATGGGTAGGTGCTCCTATCTTTAAAATTTTGTGTTAATCGCTCAAGCAGTTGCAAAGAAAACGAATTTAAAAGTAAATAAAGGTGAAAAAGTGAGGGCAGAAGAAAAAAAAAGGTGAGGGTCTCGGTCAACGTTGCACAACATGATCGGGTAATTATTAGTATAATACACAAAAACGGGTAATTTAGGATTTAGGTTTGGAAATGTATGAGAAATATATATATATATATATATATATATATATATATATATATATATATATATATATATATATATTATGTATATATGATATATATATATATATATATATATATATATATATATATATATATATATATATATATATAATGATATATATACATATATATGATATACAGGGAGGGTCAAAAGTAGCGCCCTATTTCTGTTTTTTCACCTGTCAGATTCTTTCTGGGAAGTCATGTTGTTAATAATTGTCTTGCAGATTATTAATTTTTGTAATTTATTTATTTTTGATTTTGTTTTGCAGATTATTGCTGCGAGTTTGGAAAGTTACTGAATTTGCACCAAATTGAGCTCAATGGCACAATTAACAGACAGAATTGTGTCTACTGGGCTGCGAATAACCCAAGAGTGACAGTTGAGAAGGAGGTAAATTTACCTGGAGTAACAGTTTGGGCAGCCATATCTCCATAAGGGATAATTTGACCCTTTTTATTTGAGGGATCTGTCACTGCAGAAATTTACCTGGATATGCTGCAAAGCTTCTTTTGACCCAGGGTACAAGATCAGGACTGTTATTTCCAGCATGATGGAGTTCCACCTCATTATGGACGTTATGTTCATCAGTGGCTTGATTAAAACTTTCCCAGAAAGTGGATCGGCCGCTGCGGTCCGATCGAGTGGCCGGCACGCTCCCCAGACCTTACACCTCCAGATTTCTTTCTTTGGGGGCTCATGAAAGATCTTGTTTATCGTGAAAAGCCTCGTACTATTCGGGAATTGAAGGCTCAAATCACTGCAAAGTTTGAGGAAATTGATATCGAACTCTGCAGACGTGTGCGCCGCTCTGTGCCTGCTCAGCTGCAATTGTGCATTGATCACGAGGGAGGGCACTTTGAAAATTGCAAGTAAAACAGCTTGGTACAGTTCCGTAATTTTTTCTTGAATAAATGGTTAGATAAACATGTCATTCATTTATTTCTACCTTCTTGTACACTGTAATACAAATGGCAAACAAACAATCAACTCACAGAAATCTGGCACTACTTCTGACTCACCCTGTATATGTGTATATATATATATATATATATATATATATATATATATATATATATATATATATATATATATATATATATATATATATATATATATATATATATATATGTTGGTTTTGAAATCGAAATTTCACCTTTGATAATTGTTGAAAATAAATATTTACAATTAACTAATTGTACATACACAACCCTTAGTGAATGATTGTCCATGGTTAACGTTATGCATTTCATGTCATTTACATGCCGGCATGCTGTACCATATCCTGCTCTTTTACTGTGTGCGAAAGAAAGTAATTTTGTAACACATCAGTGCAATGCATGCCTGCTCGTAGTGATGATTTTATTATTAATAATTAATATCCACACAAAGAAATCGTGTGTTTGTGTGAATTTGTGCGAGTGTTATTTCTTTATTTTCAAACCAAGCTGTTGCAGTCGTGGTTCTATGTTTATATGAACTTTGCCACTTTTATAGCTTCAGAAAAGGCACAAATTATTTGTTGTCATTGTTTTAATTCCGACACGTATTCTTGTAACACAGTCTTTCCGTTGATCACCAAAACTCTGGTGAAACTTGTCCCACTTAAAAGATAAAAGTAAATAAACAGAACAAATAGTGCAGTATCACCACCTCCTGGTTAAAAACTTCACCATGAAGGCATCATATATAATACATGCATTTGTATAATAACACGAATGGTGTTGAAAGACTGTTTATAAACTGTACATTGATACATATTTTACCAGTAACCAAATTTTTGTGCAGTTAATACCATCAGCCTTAGTTTGTTGTGTAATTGTACGACCTTTGTATGCAGCCTGTGGGTCAAAGCTGTAACTTTCATTTTGTTTTTTATTGAATTTTTTGTTTTTTTCCTTCATTGCAGTTTTATCTCAAGTATATATATGTATAAAATAATGGACATTAGGAGATGTCAATGCATTTTTTTTTTTACATAAATAAACAACATGAAGGAGACTGGAACGTGTGTTTGAACCTTGAGTCATGTGAGGAAAGTGATTCGATGGGAACACCAAAGAATGCACCCAACTTTGTATTTCACTTCCTTAAATAGTCCAAATCAGCTTTTTTCAAAACTCGTATCAGTGTTAAATGACGTATCTGTGTCGGTGAACATTGTATGTCTGATTTCAGAGCAGGAACGCTGGTTTATTAGATTGGATGATGAGGCGATATTATCGTAAAGGAATGTTTTTCGGAATCTGACAAGCTCATGATTTGATCATCATTTTCAACCTTTTCCCTGAATATTATAAACGATTATTTCACACTGAAATAATTTTGTTGTTAGCCACTGTGGTTAAAGCAGAATTAAATCTCTCAGCCACATAGACTACCATTTATACTTTGTGTTTTGGTTGCTTGCACTAACTTTGTGTGCAAAATTAATGACTCCATGAGATAGTGTAACATCATTATCACTGGTGGATGGTTTTAATCATATTGCATTTGTTATTGTATAATTTTGCTATCTGCTTCATTAAAAATGGTACCTGCTGCTTCCTTGCTTGATGTTCAGCATTTAAAAGGTTAAGAGCACAGACAATCACCATAGGTTGGCATCCATGGGGGAGATTGAAATTCCTTCTTAGAAAATGCCCTGCTTGAGTGTGGCGAGAAAAACGGTGCCATTGTCGTGGCGTTGCTGCTACCCAACATACCCTGGGAAGTGATGGCACTTCCTCCAATCCCAGTGGCTGTGTTCGTCTCATCTCACAGTCGTGTGTGCATGCATGTGTGCACACGCAGCTCCACTACGCGCCTCAAATCGTGCATAAAAATAATTATCTTAAAATCCATAAACCTCAATTTCATTTTCTTCCATATCTGTATATACAAAAATCAGACTTCTCTTTGTAAACTATGAAACATTTTTATTATTTTTTCAACACAAAGTCAAGGATGGTGGAGAAGCTAGAACATACTGTAGAATAGATCAGGACATAACAGAACAACAGAAAGAGAAGGGGGAAATGCCAACAGAGGGCCGAAGGAGAAAATAGATGCAGACAGACAAGGGATGTTGGAAATAATGAGGGGAATAGATGGACTCATGGGGTGTGCAATATGGATACAGAAACAAACTCTCAGGAAGAAAAAACTGAAAATTTGGAAAGAGTTGGGTTTGGAGCGTGTTAATGGTGGTAGAAAAGATCATGATCTTAGATGATGTTGAACAGCTGTCTTGAAGCCCTGGATGGAAGAATGAGATTGAAGAGACTGTGGAAGTTGGTTCCAGAGGCAGGAGAAAAGAGAAACACTGAGTAGACGTGAGCAGTGATTCTAGATTTTGGGAGTTTCACCAGAAGGGTTTACTGGTGGACCATGTGCGCTTTGCAGAAACCTGTGGGGTGGGGAGGGGAGAGAACAAAGCACAGAAAGAGCAGAGGGCGCAAGAACAGAAAGGGGGCAGGAGAACACACAGAGACCACCAGCCTATTTGTGATGTGAAAGTGGTTGGCCCATACACTCAGCTATTGATCTTGGAGAGTCCAATCATCTTAAAGTCCTTGCTTTTGACAGTGTCGAGCTGAGGAAGGTGTGAGGCAGGGGCACCAGTGTAAAGGGGGTAACAGTACTCCATCAAGCTGTGGATGAATGCTTTGGAGGTGAATAAGAGTTCAGGTTTGTCAAGGAAGGACTTTGCATGCTCGAGGATGCCCAGTCACAGACTCCTCCTTTGGTATTTGAGAGTAGAAGTCAGCAAGCCATGTGTGAAGCTGACTTTGGACGCCATAGTCAGAGTTTAAAGAGCAAGGTGGGGTGCTAGACTCTATCGAAAGCTCGAGACATGTCTCGGGAGACCGCCCTGATGTCTTTTCTGGCATTTAGGCCTCCATCTATTGTTTGGTGAGTAGAAGTAGCATGCCCAAGGTAGACTGACCTGTGTGAATCTGAATTGATGATCTGAGATGATGTCGTTAAAGAAAAGGAAGTTTTTTATGTCAACTCTGATGATGGATTCCATGATCTTGCTGATGAGTGCAAGTCATTTGATTGGTCTGTAGTTAAGGGGATCCGTTTTTCCATCTTGTTTATATAACACGGTGATGTTAGTTGATTTTGAAGCAGATGGCAGATGATCGAAGCAAATCATTTGGTGAAAATGACAAAGAAGTGATGTGCAAGAGCAGGTTTTTAGGGCACGTGAGCTGATGCCATCCAGTCCAGTTGCAGAATCGATCAGAGTCGAGGATTGCCGCAACCTTCTCTATATTCTCAGGTGCAAAGACAGTCGAGAAGCAATGGATGCAATTGGGTATGGTGGGTACATGGAAGGAGGGCTTCGGGACGCAGAAGTGAGACGGTCAGCAGAGTCGGCTGCAGTGCCATTTGAAGTGACGAAAGGGACAAAGAGAGCATACTCCACAGGTAGACTTAAGGTGCCACTAGATCTTTCAAGAAAGAGACAAGTTTGATCATTCAATCTCGAGATTGGACAGATGTTGTTTTCTGGTTCTCCCTGAGAGTGGACACACACGTGTTGCGGGCTTTTTGGAATAATCTGATATTTCCTTCAGTTGGGTTTGCCTTCCAGGGAGAGAAGGTAAGTTGTTTAAAAGCCACCCCTCACCCTGCTGCCCCCCACAATTATCTTACGATCTATTTTCTTTTCTTCTTGATTTTCCCCTTTTTATTTTGAATGTTGTATGTCGATAGCTCGATGTAGGAGGACCTCTTGTAACCTGATAACTAAAAGGCTCTTTGAGGAATCACTTGTTTGAAGTGCTGTAGTGTACTTGAACACAATTGGTTAGGATTCACTTAACAGACAGGGGGGTGGGTGGAAGGAGGTTAAAACAGGAGATTATAAAAATGACCTTTGTCACATTTATATTTGCCAGTTTGGAATTGTAGATCATTTATTTCCAGCCCTTGTGAAATGGACAATCATGGTTAAAATCGCAGGAAAACCTGTTTAAGGCTCCTCTGCTTTCTTTGCATGTAATGAGATGCCCTTGATGTAACATCTTTTGTTCTACTTTTTGCTTCATTAATGAAAGTGAAAATAAATCCATTCTGATAAAACACAAGTGCCGTTCATTTGATGACACTTGTTTCTCTCGCTGATGATCGCGAAGTCCCTGTCCTCGAGAACACAGATTGAACCGATTATGAAAGTGGCAAAATATTTAATCACAGCATCATTCTCATAAATAAGCCTAGTGTTGGCTTAACATCTTATGGTCTTGAGTTCAATCTCCTGTTTTATCCATTGAATTAACACCAGGTGAGTTCACTCAGCCTGTCATCCTTCTGAGGTCGGTGAAATGAGTACCCGCTTACTCGTAATGGGGGCATTGCATCAGTGGCTAGCTGTCCCCCCCCCCAAAAAAAAAACGATACAGCCAAGCAACCATGGCTGCATATGAATAAATAAATTCTCATAAATCATAATCATGTCATATCAGCATTGATTTATTTATCTGAACAACAGCAGCTAAGCAGGTGACCTGTTTCATCAATTTGGTTTTCTTGATTACACATGCAAATGACCTACTCTGGCATTATTGGAGCGCCAGTGTGTCGACACATGTGATAGTCGTGTTGCAATGTGATGATCTTGATCTTCTCTGACCTTGGATGTGATAATGTTCGATGTAGCGGGAGTCATTTCCTATTTCAACTGCTGACACAGCCCTGATTGTCAGCTGCCTAACTCAATCCACCATTAACTCTGATTTTGCTTCGTCCTCCTTGCTCATGCAAGTCTAAAGAGCTGGAGTGCTTAAGAGTGGTTAAAGACCATTGTTCTTCCACATACCCTCCCTCCCTGCCTGCCCCACTACCCCCATCACAATTTAACATAATTGTAGAGGAGTGGGAAGCTACTGACACTGAAAGGTGATACAGTCAGAGTCCACTTACATATACTCATAATCAAAATGCAGGTGGAGGTGAAGAGAGAGTGTAACAAAAGAAAAATGAGAAGGGGATGAGGATCAAAGAGAAGAGGTGAATTATGAAGGAATAAGAGTAAAGATGAGGGGGAGTGGAGGTAGAGATAGAGAGTTGCATGAGTGGGTGAAAAGGTATGGAAGGAAAGGGAATGAAGAAAGTAGAGGAGGTTTTTTGGAGGTGGGTGGAGGGTTCGGATTTCTACCGGTTTTGTACATCCATTATGTAGATATCCCATTATATGAGGATGCCATTTTGGTTGACGATTTTAAGGTGTGTGTGTGTGTGTGTGTGTGTGTGTGTGTGTGTGTGTGTGTGTGTGTGTGTGTGTGTGTGTGTGTGTGTGTGTGTGTGTGTGTGTGTGTGTGTGTGTGTGTGTGTGTGTGTGTGTGTGTGAAGCATTCTCAAACATGGTGGTGCTTGTGGAGTTTTTTGGTGATTGGACAAACTGCTCCAGCTAAGGATATGCATTAATTGATTTTGCAGGATGAACTAATTGGTTTGTTCCCAAACTTGTTTCTCACATCTTAACTAGAAGGGCACTTGGTAGAGCACACACCTCTGCCCCGTAAAGCCTGACCCACGAGAACATATCTGGCCCAATACATTTTTGAGATATCTTGCCTTATATCGTTTTTGAGCCCTCTCTCTCAATGGTGAAGAATCACTTTAAAATTCTAGTAGTCGGATCCTGATTAGGATCTTCACCAAAATCTAATCAATTCGTCGTGGTCGCACACCCAACCTGTCCGCCAAGTTTCGGCCGAATCCGTCCACAACTTTTTGAGTTATCCTGTACATGAACAGACAGACAGACAGACAGGGGTGAAAACATAACCTCCTTCACCTTTTGTGTCGGAGGTAACAAAGAGCTGGCTTTACGAAGTACCGAAGTACCTGCCTGGAATTTGCTTTTGGAGTGCGGTATTGGGAATTATGGATTTTTATCAACCAAACACCGATAAGAGTATGTGAACCATCAGAGTAAATCAGATTCAGCTGACTCTTTGAGTGTTGACCCTTTGTTCAGAGCAAAAATAGACAAACAAGGAACTTTGGCACAGGAGGAGGCCATCCGAGCCATCGTGCCTGTGCCACACCAACACCCGATACCATCACCCATCCGCAAGCTACCTACAACTCTCCACAAGTCCTGCAATATCCCCATACCCCTCTATATCCAATATATCAGGATACCTCTCTAATTCCAATGTAATTCTATCCACCTCTCCACTGCCACTACTTTTCTGGGCAGACCATTCCATGCACGAACCCCTATCTGACTGAAACAACCCTGTCTTAAAACTGCCCAAACTCTCATCTTCTTTATCCCCAAGCTATGGCCCCTGGTACTAACACTGTCCACCTTACTGAAAAACTCCACTTTGCCAATCTTATCCACACCCTTCATTATCTTAAACATCTCCATCAGATCTCCTCGTAATCGCCTCCTTTATAATGTATAAAATCCTCTCTCCTTCAACCGTTCATCATAGCTTAGTCTATCTAGACCTGGAATAAATCTAGTGGCACTATGCTGTACCCTCTCTGTGATGGAGCAATGTCCTTCCTCAGATGTGGTGACCAAAAATGAACATAATATTCTCTCGACTTTCCTGTATCCGATCAACCACACCTCCCCCCAACCCCTTCCATTTCTCTACTATCCACCTTACCCTCGAGCTTCGCGTCAGCTACAAATCCAGAAAGCAGCTCTTAACACCACTATTCACATTGTTGATATAATTTATGAATAGTAATTGTCCGAGTACTGATCCCTGAGGTTCCCCACAACTTACATCCTCCCAGCAAGACATCCTCCCACTCACAGCCACTCTTTACTTCCTACCACCAAGCCAGTTTGAAATCCAATTAGCTACCTGACTAGCCACTCCACAATCCCTCACTTTGGCCAACAACCTCCGATGTGGTACCTTATCAAATGCCTTCTTAAAGTCTAGATATACTATGTCCACTGCCTTTCCCTCATCCTCCCAATCAGACACTGCTTCATAAAACTCTAAAAGATTTGTTAAACAGGAACTACCTTTGGTAAACCCATGCTGACTACCTTTAATTAGTTTGTATATGATTAAACGGTTCCTCATCTGGTCCGTAATTAATGTCTCCTCCTCCTTCCCTACAACTGAAGTAAAACTAACAGGTCTATAGTTTCCCAATTCTTCTGTGGATCCTTTCTTAAATAATGGTGTTAAATTTGTTACTCTCCAATCCTCCTGTACCTGTCCTGACTCCAGTGAGCTGTTAGATATCCATTGACACCACCCTTGTCTGCTCTGCCACCTCCATCAATACTCTTGGATATACTCTAGATTTCTAGTGTGTATATGAAAGGCTCAACATTTGAAACATTAGTAGCACCTCATTTTCCACAGGTTGACATACCTTTTCCTTTTAATACTTTTACAAAAAATTGACATTCCTAGAAAAAAAGAAAATTCCATTCTTCCACTTGACTACGGAAGAAAACTGACACGATACTTCATCAAGACAAGTATTGCAGTGTTGATAGATGCCTCAAGGAGGTGAAATGTTCTCATTTCATTCATGGTGTTGTTGTGGGAACGCCTTCCTTGGGGTAATGTTGCGTTATATAATGTCGGTTATTTTCCTTATTGCATGTTTTAGAATGAGTCAGGTCAGGTATGGGAGCATGTGCCAGAACAGCGCGTCGCTGCGTCCACTTTCCGCCGGTACTCCAGGGGCCTCCGTCTGGCCTTCCCCCAGAATGAGTGAGAGGTAATTTAATTGTGACATAGGATATCTGTCGCTATTTATACATGAAGAAAGCTGCTGTCTTCCCTCTCCACATGTGTGTTTCTAAAACCACTTCTCCCCTGAAACCTATTCAATGCTTTCATCCCTTTGTAATCTGTCTGTGCTTTTAAAGGCTCCGATAGACCGTCAGGAGCCGGTTTAGGTGGGACGATGCCGCGGGGTGTGTCAAGGCTGCTGGTGGGAGCAGAGAATAGAAAAGGGTGTTGTGCGATCGGGGAGGAGGAGAAGCACGGAGACCTCACCATGGAGCCTGTACGCAAACCAAAAGGGTTTTGTCCGCAGCCTGACGCATCGACCTTGTTGAGCCTCCCAGCGTAGCCCCCACCCATCTCTCCGTCATGCCTGCTCCGTGTCTGCTACAAGAACTGTTTTCCCTGCCACGCCGTGTCGCCACCTGGGACTAAACTGCTTCCCGTCGATGTGCCATCAACAGTTTCTTATGGAGTGCTTGCTTTAGTGCTTAAGCCACTTGGCAAGCTCTCTACAAGAAACTTGGTAACTGAACACGCATCAGATTCATGACATGATGATGAGGATAAACGTCTATACCATCACTTTTTTTGGCCATATTGATGAATTTGTTAAAGGTTGGTAGGAATCGAAAGCAGGTTTAATTTTAATTATTTATTTTTCCAAAACTTGCTTAAAGACCATGGGGAAATTCCTTTGTGACAGGTGCGATGGGAAGGGTGGAGGTAGTGGTGGAAGGAGGGATTTGGCGTTGCCCAGCAATGCTAGTTTCCCCAGCTCGTACATGATAAATCCACTTGGTCTCCGGGTAATTTGAGTGTCTTGATCGCCAATTATAGGAGTTATAAATGTCAGTTGAAGGACAGATTGGGTTCGGGCAAGTAGTGCCCCATAAGGGACCATGCGTGGCATCAGACGATTTCCGTTTGGATCGCTGATTCATGGAATCAGGTGGACGGTGCATATTGGTGCGTCACTTGATTGGCTCTGGATTTCCACTGGAGCACGGTAATTTGTAATTTGCTCAACAGGCCCGGGAACCTGCTCGGAGCACCATAATCACTTGGCCGACGTGACCGCTTTGATGCGGTTTGTCGGATTCGGATTGGGAAACTGGGGCGAGTCTGACAACTACAACAGTATGTTTCCATCTCATTCTGGAAATCTTAACACTGTAATAGTTGAAAGTGATATCAAAGTCGAAAGGAAGTATTTATTCCTTACTTTCACATTTTAATTTCCGATTTTGCAGTAAATAACAAAATGTCATGACACATTTTTTAATTATCATTATTTTTTAATTGGAGTGTTTGAATATTTTATTTTTTAAATAGTGTTCTGTTTTCATCAGTAAAACATTTTACTCTTTTTGAGTATTGTCTGATGTAATGCCAACAAGGTGTGTGTGCACACACACTGGATTATAAAGCCACTATGCGAGTTAACAATGTTAGCCTCATCATACTGGTTTTGGTATTTCTGAGTCGCCGTAATTATTGTTTAACAAGCATGTTTGTTGAATCAATAAGGCAACGTTCTTCAATCGTTTGTTGTCTATTTGTATTGCCCATGGATGTCCTCCAGAGGACAGTGTTGTGGCTTTCCAAACCGATCCGCTGTGTCGCACACACACTGTGCTTGCTCAATGATTCATCTTCAGGGAGCGTTTCAACCAATAACTTGTGAACTACTTGAGAGATTTCGAACCAAACTTGGCACGTTATACACTGGAATACAAAGAGCAAGTGATTACATTTGTGGTTCAAAAGATCAAAGGGCTAGTCCCCTTTGAAAACAATTTTTCAGGCCATAACTCGAGTTAGAAGCATCTGATTGATGTCTCTCTTCTCCTTTCTCTTCTTCTCTTCTCTTCTCTTCTCTTCTCTTCTCTTCTCTTCTCTTCTCTCTCTCTCTCTCTCTCTCTCTCTCTCTCTCTCTCTCTCTCTCTCTCTCTCTCTCTCTCTCTCTCTCTCTCTCTCTCTCTCTCTCTCTCTCTCTCTCTCATGTGACCTTTCATTGAGATCAAACGTAAAAGTGGGTGGACATCAAATGTGTGCGGAGAGTATGTCCGCCCATCGACCCATTCATCTTGAATTCAATTTTCTAGTTTCTAAAGTGTTTCTGAAACATTTATTTTTATACATTTCAAATGCTTAAATAATGTTGGGATGGCAGGATAGCCTCGACTAGAGCTATGTGCACTCACCTTTGAGCTGTCGAACCTGGGTTTGAATCTCAACCCAAATTTAAACGAATGGTCACACTTCATGATGTTTCACATACACCAATGTGTGCCATCGTCCCTCGGAGGAACGTGAACTGCGGGGTCCTGTCTACTGGCATTATTTGGTGGACGTTAAAGACCCCATGGTGGCCTTCGGGAAGTCAGCGAGTTATCTCTGGCATCCTGAACAAAGTCCAAATCTCTATTTTAACCCACAGGGGGCATTGCATCAGAGGCACAACTGCGCGACTCCCAGCATTGATTCAAACCAGCACCCACATGCAGCACATGAAATGATGACAAGTTATGTTTTTAAAATGTACCGGCCTTATTTTAATAATGATTTAAACATCACTTACTTTAAAATGTTCTTCAAAGTGTTTTTGTTTTTTTTTACCATCTTGCATGACGTAGTTTTGTCTCCATATGAATAGAATATGGTAAAAAAAAAGTTTATGAGGTCTTCGTTCGTTCGTATGCAGTGTAAGGCTGCAGGGTAGCATCATTGGCTGAGTGTGTGGCTGTGCGACTGATGCAATCAATGTCCTCTGCTGGTTCGGGCAGCAATTTGGTAATTTGGCCATGGCACTGGTGAAAGTCACCCACAAATATTCAATGCTGGCAGATGGGACACCAGTTTAATGTCCATCTGAGGGACAGATGGCACGCACATTCATGGATCACCCTGTTTGTGAAACACCAGGATGAGAGTTTATAGCTGGATCAGGATTCGAACCCAGGCTCCACAGCTTAGAGTAGAGTGTGGGCACCTCTAGGCCATCCTTTCAGCACGGTAATTAACTGGAAGGGCACTCGGTGGAATACATACCTCTGACACGAAATGCCTGATCCACGAGAATATATCGGGTCCAACACATTTTTGAGATATCGTGCAATACAGTACTATATCGTTTTTGGCCCTCTCACTCAATGGTGAAAAATCACTTTTAAAATTCCAGAATCCGGATCTGGATCTTCACTAAAATCTAATCAGTTCGTCCTTGTCACACACCCAAGGTGTCCATAAAATTTCATCCGGATCCGTCCATGACTTTTTGAGATATCCTGAACACAGACAAACAAACAAATGAAATTTCTCGTTGAGCAAGGAATTGCCGGAATAACTTTGTGAAATCTCCATGATCTCTGAAAAAAACAAAAACCTGGAAATCAATTTAGTTCTGATTAGTCGATAATGCTACTGTTTAATGAGTTATAGCACTTAGTTTGGTCCTGATCATAACGTAGAAGTCAATCAGACTTGAAATGGCGTTTTTATCGCAATTTGAAAGTTTTGACCCGACCCCACTGACATTCGACCCCCGACCGCGAAGAAGGGTGTTGGTGTGACACCCCCAATGAGACATATGGTTGGATGCAGTATTGGAAAATGCACATTTTGGATTTGGTTTGAAGTCAATATGAACATTTTATCGGACGTTATTGTGAAAATAAGAATTTAGGTTTTTCAGTGACCTTGACCTTGACCTTTGACCTAGATTCACCAAAAACGACAAGTGTCTAAGCTGGACCATGGCCGACGTCTGTACCCAGTTTGGTCATGATCACTGAGACGGAGTGGCCGCTACAGGGGAAACAAACACACAAACAAACAGACAAGCCAGTAGGCGACATGGGTGGTCGCTACATAATTCCATACTAGTCATACAGTTTTTGACAGATCGGGCTGAAAATTTTTGTCAAAGACGTTGATTATCGTGGGCATAAAAGCACGGAAGCCGATTTTTGATTTTCGAAAAAAAAAAAAATTTCGGATTCTTTCAAAATTTTCAAAGTCCCGTTGCTAGGTAACGGTGGTGTCCATAGCAACGGTGCTCAAAGGCATACAACTAGATCCTGGTATGAACCTACCAGTCAAGTTTCATCAAATTCGGTTGACTACTCTGGCCTCCAGAGCAGTCCATTACATACATACAGACAGACGGAAGACCTGAGACTAAGGGTAGTCCAGCGACCACCCAACATAAAGGGGTGAAAGCATGACCTCCTTCACCTTTGTTGGTGGAGGTAATGAAACACTGGCATGAGAAAACACACCAGAGTGGAATCTGCAGTTCAGAGGAATATTAAATAATAAAATTCAGACCTTACATTCATGAATTCGGTACAATCGTCTTCAAACTCATCCATGGTCCACGTATGATGGTACTTGTGGCACTGTACAGGTGGCACTTGTGGAAAATCTCTACTGTACAGGTGGTGCTTGTGGAAAATCTCTACTGTACAGGTGGCACTTGTGGAAAATCTCTACTGTACAGGTGCCACTTGTGGAAAATCTCTACTGTACAGGTGGTGCTTGTGGAAAATTTCTACTGTACAGATGGGACTCGTGGAAAATTTCTACTGCACAGGTGGCATTTGTTGAAAATCTCTACTGTACAGGTGGAACTTGTGGAAAATCTCTACTGTACAGATGGTCCTTGTGGAAAATCTCGACTGTACAGATGGTACTTGTGGAAAATCTACTGCAAAGGTGACACTTGTGGAAAATCTCTACTGTACAGGTGGTGCTTGTGGAAAATCTCTACTGTGCAGATGGTACTTGTGGAAAATTTCTACTGCACAGGTGGCACTTGTGGAAAATCTACTGCAAAGGTGATACTTGTGGAAAATCTCTACTGTACAGATGGTGCTTGTGGAAAATCTCTACTGTACAGATGGTACTTGTGGAAAATCTCTACTGTACAGATGGTACTTGTGGAAAATCTCTACTGTACAGGTGGAACTTGTGGAAAATCTCTACTGTACAGGTGGCACTTGTGGAAAATCTCTACTGTACAGGTGGCACTTGTGGAAAATCTCTACTGTACAGGTGGAACTTGTGGAAAATCTCTACTGTACAGGTGGAACTTGTGGAAAATCTCTACTGTACAGGTGGCTCTTGTGGAAAATTTCTACTGTACGGGTGGAGCTTGTGACAAATCTCAACTGTACAAGTGGCACTTGTGGAAAATCTCTACTGTACAGGTGGCACTTGTGGAAAATCTCGACTGTACAAGTGGCACTTGTGGAAAATCTCTACTGCACAGGTGGCACTTGTTGAAAATCCTGTACAGATGGCACTTGTGGAAAATCTCTACTGCACAGGTAGTGCTTGTGACAAATCTGTACTGTACAAGTGGCACTTGTGGAAAATCTCTACTGCACAGGTGGCACCTGTGGAAAATCTCTACTGTACAGGTAGTGCTTGTGACAAATCTGTACTGTACAAGTGGCACTTGTGGAAAATCTCTACTGTACAGGTGGCACTTGTGGAAAATCTCTACTGTACAAGTGGTGCTTGTGGAAAATCTCGACTGCACAGATGGTGCTTGTGGAAAATCTCTACTGTACAGATCAACACTTGGCAAAATCACTGCACGGATGATGCTAATCAAAAAATCTTCACTCTCCAGATAGGAGATGTCTAACATTCAGGAGCATAACATGGCGTATTCTTCCCACAGGGGAAAGTACAGTATCTTTCACTTTATAAAAACCGTCATTTTGCGACATTTTGCACAATGGTGCACTGCCAGGTTGGATGCAGTTCTTCAGTGATAGATCTTACACCGAACCGGCATGACAACACACTTCACCATGCTGCTTTGTCTGTTAGAAATTGGTTCGAAGACAACAACGTTCGAATTCTGCAATAGTCTGCACAGATTCAAGGATACCGTGCATGCCTATCCATCACTTCAGTGACGGGTTTAATGGAAAGACAGCATGTTGTACTTCACAAACATATTGCATTTCTCCATCTGCGAATCTCATCAAGGATGTAAATGAGATAAAACATGCGATAAATGATCTTTCATAACATGTAGTTATTATTGTCATTGTGGCTGTGGCTGTTGTTTTTTTTTAGTAATAGACTAGGGATTTGTTGAAGGTTTTAATCAAAAGATAACATGCTGTACTTCACAAACATTCTGCTCCATTCACAATAATTTACCCAAGGTCGAACTTCCGGTTCCGGGTTTGGAATGTCAACAGGTCTCCTTCAGGGCTCTCTGGTGACGATCTCAAAGTTAAGTTTCTGGTCGTTATTTGTCCCGTTTTAACTGTTTATTTTCTCACTTACATGTTACTGTGTGTTCCTAGTTCAGTTTTGTTTCAAAAATTGTGCTATTTTGTGAGATTTTGTCGACTTTGTCAGACCGGACGCTTGAGGCCTACCCTTGAGGCTTGAGGCCTACCGGTACGATCGTGTTTTGTTTTTTCTCCCCATTACCTTCAATTTCTATCTTCCCCACTTTCTTAATGTCCCCCATCCCTCCCAATTAATCACTCTATTTCTTATCTTAAATCAAAAACAAAAAAACGCGATCTTTCTCCTTCCTCACTCACGACTTTCGATTCTTCTTCTTCCTCTTCCTATTCTTCTTCTTATCTTCTTCTTCTTCTTCCTCGATTTTTTTTTCTACAACACTTACATGACCTAATCTGTTGAAAACTCTCTCAAACATTAATAAAAATAATAATAATAATAATAATAATAATAATAATAATAATAATAAAAACGATCTCTTATAATGCTTCATCTTCCTCTTTCACACATGTGGTACTCTTTACTGTATCATAATGCACAACTATGCTACTATTGAAACTGACTGCACTCAATTCGACCTTTCCTTCATACCTTGCCTAAAAAATCCAACTGTCACAGCGTTTCTTCTCTCCATTCTCTGGATTCGCCTTTATTGCATCCCTCAAGAATTGTGTTAAATCGCATCTCTGACCTAAAACTAAAAAAAAAAAAACCCAGTTTGCTATGAATATTCGCTTTCCATCAACCATTCTTTTTTTTCTAACTTCAGTGCCAACTCACCCCTCTCACCCCTCACTCTTAAAGCAACCATCCCACTCTTCTCCCTCCAAGCCTCCTTCTGACCTCTCTCAAAAACTCCCCCCTCACCTTTCTCCCACCATTCACCCCCCTCACTCATCCTTCTCAAAGTTGCCCCCCCCCTCTCATCCACAAAGCTGCCTCCTTCCACTGCCCTCTCACCTCCATCTCTTCACTCCACCTCCTCAAATCCTCAACTGCCTTCTTCCCCCTCTCTTGTCCCCCCTCTCCCGCAGCACCACAGAGCCTTTTCTCCTCTTCATCCGGCCCCCTCCACTTGCTATTCTGCAATCCCCCACACTCTTTCAACAACCTTCCTCACCTCCCCCCAAGTCCCTTGTCCTACCCCCCCCACCCCTGCACCCAAAGCCTCCTCCCCTCCCTCTTCATCAAAAGTGTGGACCTCAAATATCTGGGACCTTCACTCAAACCTTTCAGATCTTTCCATACAGGTTGCCACTGACAAACCAGACATAATCTGCCCAACAGAAACTTTCCTCCCCCAAGACGTGTCTGACTCCCAAGTATCTCTCACTGGTTACTCCCTCCTCCGGTATGACAGACCTGAGCCTCGTCCTGGTGGAGGAGTTGCGCTCTTCATCAAAGACTCTATTCCTCACTCTCCATGCACTGCCCTCACTCCCCCACACCCCCAGGAATACCTCTGGCTACGGCTTCCCCTCCACTCCAGCCTCATGTATATATGTGTACTGTACCGTGCACCTAATAGTGATGACTCCATCTACACCTCACTATCCGAAAACATGGACCAACTTCTATCTTCTCATTCAAACTCTCTCTTCCTCATATGTGGCGACTTCAATTGTCATCATGCCAGTTGGCTAGGTGTGGGTACCTCTCTCACCTGTCATGGCACCTCACCAAAAGCTTTCTGCGACTCATTGGGACTGACTCAATCAGTCAAATTCCCGACCCGGATCTCAACCAATGGTACTCCATCTCTTCTGGATCTGATTTTGACAAATTTCCCTGACAATATCTGCTGCTCTTTCTCTGCTCCAATCGGTTCTTCTGACCACATCCTTGTCAAAGTGGACATCTCTCTGGCTGTTATCAGAGAACCAGCTCACCGCCATCGAGTCTGGCATCTCACTCAAACCAACTGCCCTCACTCTCCAAGCAGCCCTCAAACTTATAAACTGGTCTCCTATCACTACTTTCTCCAACATCACCTCATCCTGGGAATTCTTTCAAAGAAACTTGCTCTCCCTCATGCACAGATTTATCCCCTCTCGTCTTCAGTTGTCCTAGCCTTCCTCCCTCCCTTGGTTCACTGAAGCTTGTGGTGAGGCAGTTGTCCTGAAACAACTTGCCTATGCCTCATGGAAAGAAAACCCAACTGAGGGCAATCTCAGTTCCTTCCATAAAGCTCAGAACAAGCTTGTGTCTACCCTCAGAAGAGCCAGAAAACAACATCTTTGTCAGCTCAAGTCTGAACTCTCAAACCTCCCTCCCTCCTCAAAATCCTGGTAACATCTAATCAAATCTGTTTCTGGTGTATGTTCCCCCTCCATCCCCTCCCTTACCACAAATGGCCGCACTACTGATACCGCACGTGAAAAGGCTGAATTCCTAAACTCGGTGTTTGCATTGAAATTTTGTGTCCAAAACCCATCACTTTGTCGACCCACCTTACCCAGTCATACCAACTGTCCCTGGACTCTGTGTCCTTTTCTCCTGACATTGTGGAGAGCTTGCTTTCAAACCTTGAATCTGATTCTGCAACCAGTCCAGACGGCCAACCAGTCCATGTGTCCGAAAAACCTGCCATGCTGCTCTTGCTCACCCTCTCTCTGTTCTATTCACCCTCTCATTTGCCCAAGGTCATCTTCCATCTGCTTGGAAATCAGCAAACATTACTGCCCTGCATAAAAATGGTGCAAAAACAGATCCCTGCAACTACAGACCAATCAGCCTTCTCCCAATCATCAGCAAGGTTTTGGAATCCACCATTGCTTCAGACATGAAATCCTTCCTCTTCTCCAATCGCTTGATTTCTGATCATCAATTTGGTTTCAGACCAGGTCACACTACCCTGGATATGCTGCTTCTGCTCTCCCAACAATGGATGGAGATCCTCAATGCCAGACAGGAAATCCGAGCCGTATCCCTGGACATATGACGTGCTTTTGACACGGTCTGGCACCCTGCCCTACTCACCAAACTCTCTTCCTATTGTATTCAAGGCCATCTCCTCTCATGGCTCGCAGACTTCCTCTCCTGTCGCAGTCAACGTGTAGTTCTAAATGGAGTTCTTTCATCCCCCCTTCCTGTCCAAGCTGGATTTCCTCAAGGTAGCGTTCTGGGCCCTGTTCTTTTTCTCGTTTTCATCAATGATCTATATTCTCTCTCTGACTCTTTGGAAAATCCTCCATATCTCTTTGCTGATGACTCCACCCTCTGCCGTACCATCGATCATCCCTCAGACCAGCAAGCAGCAGCTTCTTCACTCTCTGCAGATCTGGGTAAAATCACAAACTGGTCCAAAACGTGGAACATGTCTTTCAGTCCGGACAAATCTCACACTCTCACTATGTCTCTTCGAAAGGACCGTTTAGAACCCCCCCACCCAATCCACTTTCTCAATAATCCTCTGGAAGAAGTCCTTTCTTTCAAGCTTCTGCGTCTCACTATCTGCCATGACCTTTCCTGGGAAAGCCACATTTCAAACTTCGCCTCCAAAGCCAGTCACCGACTGGGAATCCTCCATCATGCAAAGTCCTTCCTCAGCCCACCTGAGCTCCTGACCACTTACAAAGCTTTTGTCCGCAGCCTGATGGAGTACTGCTCTCCCCTCTGGGCTGGTGCTCCTGCCTGCAACCTTTCTCGGCTTCATGCTGTGGAAACCAAGGCTTTTCGGATCATTAGCATCTCCCGCCATGAGACTGAGTCTTTGGGCCTCTCACTCATTCACTGCAGGTTGGTCGGTGGTCTTTCTGTCTTCTACCATCTCCTCTCCAGCCTCGCCCCCCCCCTGCTCTCTCTGCGATTTGTCCCCACCACATTTCCGCAGGGCACTCAAGGTCCGCCAACAATCCCCTTCTGCTAAAACTACCAAAATCATGAATCACCGCTCACCTTCACTCTTTCATTCCACTTTTTTCCCGCCTTTGGAATAAACTCCCTCACTCGATTCATTCCCATTCTTCCCTCCAGGCCTTCAAAACAGCTGTTCACCACCACCTCTTATCATCCCCCATCCAAATCCTCGATCTTTTCTACCCCCGATAATCCACCCAAGCCCACCTCCTTCAAATTCCCTGATTTCCTTCCTGAAAGTCCCTGTAATGTCCATCTTCTATTCCCCATGTTCCCCATCCCATCCCTCTCCCTTCCACAGATCTCCTAATGTCTCTGTTCCCCACCGTTTTGTCCTTCCCACTCCCGCCCCTCTTGTCTCATGTCCCCCATGATGTGCATTGTGTGTTAGCTCTCACACGAGCCTTGACAAGGTATACAAAAAAACAACAAAAAAATCATCTTCCATCTGCTTGGGAAGTCAGCATCATATCTGCTGCTTGTATATCTTTACTGCTTATCGATAGTGTGAGCAAAAATCACTTCCACTTCACTGCGAAGCTCAGTGTTGGAAGGTTTGGTTTGAACCTCCGCTTAAAATGAGTGAAATGAAATATTTTGAAAATTTCAAATTATTGTCACACAGATTTCAACATCACCGTGAACAGAGCACAAGAGATTCCTGAAATTGCACTTGCTTTGAAGGAGGAATGATGCAATAATATGCAGGATCTGAGGCAAGTTCAATAGGTTTGTTGTTTTTACACCCCCCTCCTATCTACCAACATGGTATTTATAAAAGTGCCGTTTTATATTGGGAATAACAAGCCATTAATTAGATATCTGCAAGGGTAAGCCTCCCGGAGAAAGCTTACCCTTGGCGATCACCCACAATCCAATTATGGCCATATTGTTTTTTCTGATCTGCACATGACCCTGATCTTCAACATTTTGGGATCGAGTTTAAATTCAGAAAATGTGTCACCATTTACAATGTTATTTGAGTTATGATTAAAAATGAAAGAACTCCATTTAGGGCCACACGTTGACTGCGACAGGAGAGAAAGTCTGCGAGCCATGAGCCATAAAAAGTTATGATTTTTGTTAACTAGGAGGTCACAATCTGAAAAAAGTGGGTCAAGGACACCAATAAAATAAGTGCACAGCTCTTTAGTGCAGGTCCACTATTAGTATTGCGATGCAAAAACATCTTGGAAGGCCAAGCGGTCTTGAGCAAAAATTGAGCAGTGACAAAAAACACGTTTTGTTTTTCAGACCACCATTTGACCTTGATCTTTAACTCAGAAGGGTATGATTTAAACTACGTGTAAATGCGTCTTGCTCTCGACCATCCAGAGATGGTAATTTTGTTCTGATCGGAAGTGAAAAACAAATTCTACAAATTTCAGAAAATTAATTGAAATACAAAACGAGAACATCTTGCTTGGATAAGTATCCACCCACCTTATAATAGCAATTATAAATTATCTCAGGTGCAACCAATCGCCTTCAAAATCACACACCACGTTAATTGGCCTCCACCTGTTATAAACGGCAGTGATTGTGATTATTTCAGAATAAAATCAGCTGTTCCTGTAGGTTTCCTCTGCTGGGTTGTGCATTTCGCAGCAAAGACTTAACCATGAGCACCAAGGAGCTTTCAAAATACCTCTGGGATAAAGTTGTGGAAAGGCACAGATCAGGGGATGGGTATAAAAAATGTTTCAAAGCCCTTGAATATCCCTTGGAGCACAGTCAAGACAATCATTAAGAAATGGAAGGCTTATGGTACCACCAAGACCCTGCCTCAATCAGGCTGTCCCTCCAAACTGGATGACCAAGCAAGGAGGAGACTGATAAGAGAGGCCACCAAGAGGGCAATGGCAACTTTGAAAGAGCTACATGCATTTATGGCAAAAGACTGGTCACTGTTTCCAAGTGACAACAATATCCCAAGCACTCCACAAGTCTGGCCTGTATGGTGGGGGGTGGTAATAAGGAAGCCATTACTCAAAAAAGCCCACCTTGAGTCCCGCTTAAAGGGATGCAAAAATCCACTCTGGAGATTCTGAAGCCATGTATCAAAAAGTTTTGTGGTATGACAAAGCCAATATGGAACGTTTTGGCCTTCATGAAAAACGTTACATTTGGCACAAACCCAACACAACACATCACCCAAAGAACACCATCCCTACCATGAAGCATTGTGGTGGCAGCATCATGTTATTGGGATGTTTTTCATCAGCAGGGACTGATGCACTTGTCAAAACAGAAAGGAAAATGGATGGAGCAAAATGCAAAAAAATCCGAGAGGAAAACCTGCTGCCCTCTGCAAGAAAGCCTGAAATTGGGAGGGAAGTTCACCTTTCAGCATGACAATGACCTGAAGCACACAGCCAAAGCTACACTGGAGTGGCTAAGGAACAAAAAGATAAATGTCCTTGAGTGGCCCAGTCAGAGCCTCGACCTAAATCCAATCGAAAATCTGTGGCATGACTTGAAGATTGTTGTCCATCAACACTCCCCACACAACTTGACTGAGCTTGAACAGTCTTGTACAGAAGAATGGGCAAATATTACCCAATCAAGGTGTGCAAAGTTGGTGGAGACCTATCCCAACAGACTCACAGCTGTAATCGCTGTCAACGGTGCTTCCACCAAGTATTAACCTCAGGAGGGTGGACACTTATTCAACCAAGATATACTAGTTTTGTATTTTTAATTAATTTTCTGAAATTTCTTGAATCTGTTTTTCACTTGGAAGTTGTGGGTTACGATATGTAAATAACGGTAGAAAAAGTATGTTTTAATGAAATTTAATTCCAGGTGATAAAGCAACAAAAGGTGAAAAATTTGAAAGGGGTTGTAGACTTTATAAAGGCACTGTGAATACAAGAGAAAAACAAGTGTTTCTCGAGTTTCTGGAAACAGCACTAAAAGCCTCTGTTATAACACTGCATAACTTCTTTATCTGAGAACCTACAATGTCCTTGGAGTGGTTATATGAATGGCATTTTGTTTTTATTTAGCAAAATTAACTTTTTTTATATCAGGGTTGGGGATCACACTCAACAACAGACAATAGCTATATCTATATCTCTTACAACAAATCTCCCCAAAAAACAATCCAAACTGGTCTAAATACCCAGAGCATTACCTTTTATTAATGCACACCCTCACCGTGTCTCTCTGCATGGAGTTCACTCCCTGACATCTCAAGCCAACCCATCTATCTTGTTCTGTGATAAACGCGTATAAGTTCAGTCCCTTAAACTCCTGGGCCTCACCAGTGCCACCTCCTCATCCCTCACCAAGCCAAGGAATTGTTGTGGGCAGATCACATCTCAAAGTTGGCTGCAAAAGTAGGCACAGACATTCTATTCTGCACTGTGCAAATTCCTTCCTCAGTTCTGCAGAACTTCTCACACTTATTTTCACCATAATGGAGTGTTTCTCTTCTTTGGGGGTTGGCACACCTGTATCTGACTCAACTTTCTCTCGCTTTCCTGAATGCTGCAGATCGCAAAAGCGCTGAGAATCATTGACATCACCCATAAATATTTTGAACTGAACATGATGTTTGAACCCTGGGTTCAAGTCCCACCTGTGCTGCATGGGGTTCTCCATTCTCTTCTAATATCCTTATAATTCACATTAAAGTGCACTGATTGATGTCCACTCATGTCTTTGTCCTCCATGTGATTGATGTGCAGGCTATTCAATGAACTTATCTATCTATAATTCCAGCAATCTGTGTGTGTGTGTGTGTGTGTGTGTGTGTGTGTGTGTGTGTGTGTGTGTGTGTGTGTGTGTGTGTGTGTGTGTGTGTGTGTGTGTGTGTGTGCGCGTCTGTGACCGCTGTTTCTCGACAACCACTGGTCCGATCGAATTGAAACTTGCCAGGTATATTGCTGGGGACCTGAGTATGTGCCTTTTCAAGGTTTGATATTAATCGGACAAGTACTTCCCAAGTTATGGCCATTTATTTACCAACCAATGAAAGGTCACGTTGCTGCGTAGGCGTGGCCGATGGGGAAGAGATCCTCAGCGCCGCGTTCCCCATTACGGGTTACAACGTACGGATTTCTGGATAGTGATGACTTAGTGTATTCTAATAATTTCTCGATTTCTTATGTGCATTTATAGATAAACACAATGCCCCAATCCAGTCGTTGTTTACGAGAGCGAAGGAACGGCCTGTGTCGTTGTTTGAAATATTCTTTTTTTTTTCTTTTCTCTCTTCTCTTCTCTTTGTGTTTTTCCTTGAGATGACATTGCGAAAAGGCAAAATACGTTGGCGCTAATTGAATAATTGACTATTAAAACTAAATTGTGAATAATCGTAACTGCGATATGTGAACTTCCGGGAACTTCCGGGCCACGCACGTATGGGCACGCGAGAGCGAAGGAACTTTCTGTGTGGTTGTTGTTTCTGGCTCGCGGTTTGAAAGTTTTTTTTTTTTTTTTTTGGTTTGCACGTACGGCCACACACTTATGGCCACGCACGTATGGGCACGCACATATGGGCACGCGAGAGCGAAGGAACGGCCTGTGTGGTTGTTGTTTCTGGCTCGCGATTTGAAAGTTTTTTTTTTTTTTTTGCACATACAGCCACGCACGTACGGGCACACACGTACGGACACATACGTACGGGCACGTACTAGTATAATGAAAGAGGTAAAATAATAAATTCTAAATGGGCTGTTGAAGAGGTCCAACCACTTTATCACCATAGACCGATCGTTACTTTCATTATTCTAACGGTCTTGCTCTTCTTGCCCTTTTAGCCCCCACTGCTTCACAGTCATACTTGGATGACTGTTCATCCACCGACACTGGCTTTCACATTCACGGTTTTCCATTCTGCATCAATCCACTGCTGGCCTTCCAAAAAGAGGATTCTTGCTCACCTGGAATTCTTTCTCTCTTTGTTTTCCCACTTCTAATCACGTTCGGTGCCTCAAGGTTTCAGCACATCTTGTTCAGCACATCAGCACGGCTGAAGGCGTGGGCGGAGCCACCATCACCTCAGATCCGACTCCGCCCCAGAGGGGTGGGAGTTGCCCCGCCTACCGTGGGCCTGTCCAATGAGGGACGTCCAGCGGATCGCGCAATAGGACCGTCCAATCAGGAGGCGAGGGGTGAGAAAAGAAACCCCTCCCACCTCAAGGGAAAAAAATAAGACGAGAGGACGACAGACAGGAGTCTTGTTGGCGATTGCGGCGCGGTTTGTCCTCGTGGGTGAGCGGTCTGCAGTCTTGGTGCTGACAACGCCAAGGTCGTGGGTTCGAGTCCCACCGTGATGGTTCAGGTCGGTGTGACCGCACGAGGCGGGACAGGTACCCCGGCCCGGCTCTACCGACCAAAGACCAACGGGGTCCAGTTTCTTTTGGGTGTGTGTGTCTGTCCGTGGGCCCCGTCTGGAAGTAGAATCATTAAGTGCCTTGTTCGTTGTACATTACATTCTTCTATTCGTGATAACTCTGTTCTTTTTGTGATTCCCCTCCCCGATAACACTGGTTTACAAAACAAAAAAAAAAACATTCTGAGGCAAACATGTGAATAGGTGTTTCTGACTAATCTTGATATGCTGAATTCAAATTTCTAAACAGTTTTGCTCTATCACCTCGAGTTTTTTTTGCTTTCACATATCCCATTTTTGTTATTATAATGCATATATTTATAATATAATGTGTTTATTTCATATATTCAAATGGCATATTTCAGAATGAAACTGGAGGGGGGCACTCGGGAGAGTGCAAAACCTCCACCGCCAATACTGCTGGGTCACTCAAGTGAACCTTATATCTTATTCACTAAATATGGTCAACAGTGCTGACAGTTATAGTTCTTGTCTCCAACATTTTTTTTGGGGGGGTGGGGGGGTTGGAAATCACTTAAAACATGTAGAAATGCAAAAAAAAGAAATCTAAATTTTGTTGAAAAAAAAGTTGCAAAAAATTTTTTCTCTATTTTTTTTTTTGGGGGGGGGGGGGGAGAGGTTGGAAATCACTTAAAACATGTGGAAATGCAAAAAAGAAATTTTTTTCTCTACATTTTTTTGGGGGGGGTAACAAATTTTTTTTGGGGGGGGGGTTGGAAATCACTTAAAACATGTAGAAATGCAAAAAAAAATTTCTCTAACAATTTTCTTTTGGGGGGGGTGGGGGGGGGACCAAGTCCAAAATCGAATGGCATGATTCCTGGACCATACCTAACCCCCCCACCAAGTTTCGTCGAAATCCGTCGAGGAGTTTTTCCGTAATACTGTTCACAAACAAACAAACAGAAAGGGGTGAAAACAGTAACCTCCGATCTTCGATGGCAGAGGTTAACAAAACATAGACACAGAACACTGACAGAACTAAATATTACTATACTTGGATATCAGCATATATCCACATCATAGTACGACAGACGGTCAGAAGTGAGTTTTTTTTTTTTTGGAGGATCTGGTGTACTTTGCCTTCGGGGTGTCGCGCAGGAGCATCCAGCAGTAGTCTCCCATCATGCTAGAGTTCCACTTGCCTTGGAAGTTGCTCTCCATCTTAGTAATATATTGGTGGAACCTTTCCCCATGTTCATCACTTACTGCTCCGAGGTTCGGGGGGAAGAAGTTGAGGTGGGAGTGGAGTGAATTGAGTGAATCTCAAGTGAATCTTGAGAGACATTCAGCACCCCATATTCTGATAAGCCTGCAACAACTTCTCGACACGCATTTGGTAATCTAGTGCCCGTGTGTTACCAAGGAAGCCATACAACTCCCCAAGCAAGACCAATATACACGTGGAGAAGTCCCAGGTGCCAGACTCAAGATAACAGCCATATGTAAAGCGTCTTCTGAGATCATGAATGATTTACTCAGCAAAAGGCCTAATCCAGAATAGGCAATAAGTCCAAAGAGACATCTGTGTAAGCCGTATTAAAACCGCAGAATGAAGAACTCATCTACCTCATGAAGGTTCGTGTCAGTCTGCACTAGAGGACAGGAAGAACGATGGATGAAATCAACGGATCAAATCCATCATCAAAACCTACTAGCCAAATGAGAGACTTAAGAAAGACATATTTACAGGGAAGTTTTCCAAGAATCTCATGACTTTCAGGAACTTCCTGCTTTAAAACTGGGAAGTGCTTCTGCTGAGAAAATACAATTGTGAATCAAAAGAAGAAAGAATCTGATTGAGATGACAGGAATTTTCCTTCTTTTTTTTCCCCCTAACTTGTCACCCTGATTCCCTAAAAGTATTTTTGGTGATTTGAATATGAATAATAAAGTGTGGGAAAAAAGTTGTAAAGTGCAACTACAGCTTGGTTAAATCGAAATGCATCCTCATTAGCTTTGTGATCTATAAGTAACATGTAGGATTGATGGCTCGGCTTTTCCTATCGTTATCTTGATCTTGCACATTCCCATGGAAGGGGCATTTGGCAGCTGCAGTCTCTGGAGTGCATATCTAATACACACTTTCTAGGTTCATGTGTACACCAGCGAACTGGACCCATGGATAGTTCCTGATGGTAAACGTTGGATGCCTTTTGGTCGACTCCAGAAATCCTGGAACAATGCCTCCAACGACACTGCCAATATGATGGCCAATCAATACCACACCTTTCATGGCCAGATTACACGGTATTTGGCTTGGCCAGGAAACAAGTCTCACTTATCTGGTCCATCACGTGACCTCTTTCGTGAAATACCCCCTCTCCTCCCCCCCCCATATCCCTCTCTGACAATTTCCAATGCATTTGCAATGAGGCCAGACATTAACACAACATGCCATCTGTGTGAGCAAATGGACAGTTGTCTGGGTCTGCAAGCTCTTTCGGTTGGGTAACCCGACTTACCGTTGCTTGCACACATTTCCATTGAGATGCTGCAGCCTATTTTGCACAACCTTCATGCTGTCACTGCCAACCTCAAATCTCGCACCTCAATCGGACGGTGACGGTGACGATATATATATATATATATATATATATATATATATATATATATATATATATATATATATATATATATATATATATATATATATATATATATATATATATATATATATATATATATATATATATATATATATATATATATATATATATATATATATATATGTCTCTGTCTCTGTCTCTGTCTCTGTCTCTGTCTCTCTCCTCTCTCTCTCTCTCTCTCTCTCTCTCTCTCTCTCTCTCTCTCTCTCTCTCTCTCTCTCTCTCTCTCTCTCTCTCTCTCTCTCTCTCTCTCTCTCTCTCTCTCTCTCTCTCTCTCTCTCTCTCTCTCTCTCTCTCTCTCTCTCTCTGTCTCTGTCTCTGTCTCTGTCTCTGTCTCTCTCCTCTCTCTCTCTCTCTCTCTCTCTCTCTCTCTCTCTCCACGCTGCATTGGGCCAAAAGGCCAAAATTTTAATTTTCTCTTGACTTTTTCTGCTCATGCTTTGGTCACTTCCCAGATCACCACAGAGCTTTGCTGTTCTTCATTTGCTGAGCTGCATTCAGCAATTACATTTGGTGAGGAATTATATTCTGTAAAGTAACAAGCGTGCAACGATAAAAGTGAGCATCACATATTATAAAATTGCAGGTAAAATTATTGTGGTTCTGTTGGCCTACTTGTTACAAAGCAAAGGATTTAGGGTTAGACCAACACTTCGAAGAGACCATGAGTCATTTGTAATTTGGCTATTCTGCCAATAAGAGGGCAACCCACATTATATTTTTGACAAAAGATTTCATTTTAAGAGCTTGTGGCTTTTTGTCGATGTTTCATAAAGTTGTGGTTTTGACATCAGAGAAGAGGGAGTTGGTGATGAAGGTGGGAGAGAGGTTTTATTGGTTTCATTCCCTCCCCCGTTCTTCTCCGATGACAATTATGGGGTAAAATAAAAAAATAGTGATGAGCAAGTTGAACGTCGACCCTCTCCCCTCCCCTTCACAATAAATTGACGGTCACCATCTCCCTCACTCCCTCTCCTCTGCCAGCCCACCCTATATTTTTTTTGTACACATTGTCAAAGCTCGTATGAGAGCTAACACACAACGCACAGCAAGGGGGGCATGAGACAACAGGGGTGTGGGAAGGACAAAAGGGTGGGGAACAAAGACATGAGGAGATCTGTGGAAGGGAGAGGGATTGGTGGGGGGGACACGGGGTACACGAGATGGACAGTACAGGGACTTTCAGGAAGGAAATCATGTAATTTGAAGTAGGTGGGTTTGGGGTGGATTAACGGGGGTAGAAAAGATCAAGGATTTGGATAGGGGACGATAAGAGGTGGTGGTGAACAGCTGTTCTGAAGGCCTGGAGGGAAGAATGGGATTGAATAGAGTGAGGGAATTTATTCAAAAGGTGTGAAAAAAGAGGAATGAAAGAGTGAAGGTGAGCAGTGATTCGTGATTTTGGTAGTTTTACCAGAAAGGGGTTGTTGGCAGACCTTGAGCACTCTGCGGAAATATGGTGGGGACAAATCGCAGACAGAGCAGCCGGGAGGGGGGCGGAGACCAGAGAGGAGACAGTAGAAGACAGACAGACCACCAACCTGCCTGCAGTGAGAGTGAGAGGCCCAAAGACTCAGCCTCATCGCGGGAGATGCCATTGATCCTAAATGCCTTGGTTTCCACTGCGTGAAGCCGAGAAAGGTAAACACAAGCTTGTTCCAAGCTTTATGGAAGGAACTGAGATTAACCCTCAGTTGGGTTTGCTTTCCATGAGGAAAAGGCAAGTTGTTTCAGGACAACTACCTCGCCACAAGCTTCAGTGAACCATGAGCAGGAGGAAGGGTAGGACAACTGAAGACGAGAGGGGATAAATCTGTGCATGAGGGAGAGCAAGTTTCTTTGAAAGAATTCCCAGGATGAGTTGATGTTGGAGAAAGTCGTGATGGGAGACCAGTCTGGAAGTTTGATGGCTGCTTGGAGACCCTGCCAGTCGGCTTGAGTGAGATGCCAGACTCGACGGCATTGAGGTGGATCTCTGATAACAGCCAGAGAGATGTCCACTTTGACAAGGATGTGGTCAGAATAACCAATTGGAATGAAGAACAGCAGATATTTCAGGGAAATTTGTCAAAATCAGATCCAGAAGAGATAGAGTACCATTGGTTGAGATCTGGATAGGGAAGTTGACCGATTGAGTCGCAGAAAGATTTTGCTGAGGTACCATGACAGGTGAGAGAGTTACCCACACCCAGCCAACTGGCATGATGACAATTGAAGTCACCATATATGAGGAAGAGAGAGTTCAGATGAGAAGATTAGAAGTTGGTTCATGTTTTCGGATAGTGAGGTGTAAATGGGGTCATCACTGTTTGGTCTACAGTACAGCACACGTCATATAAACATGAGGTGGGAGTGGAGGAGAAGCCGTAGCCAGAGGTATTCCTGGGGGTGTGGGGGAGTGAGGGCAGTGCATGGAGAGTGAGGAATAGAGTCTTTGATGAAGGTAGCAACTCCTCCACCAGGATGAGGCTCAGGTCTGTCATACCGGAGGAGGGAGTTGTTAGGGAGAGATACTTGGGAGTCAGACACGTCTTGGGGGAGGAAAGTTTCTGTTTGGCAGATTATGTCTGGTTTGTCAGTGGCAACCTGCATGGAAATATCTGGAAGGTTTGAACGAAGGCCCCGGATATTTGAGGTCTACACTGTTAATGAAGAGGGAGGGGAGGAGGCTTTGGGTGCAGGTTGTGGGAGGGGAGGGCGAGGGTAGGACAAGGGAGGAGGGGGGAATGTAAGAAGAGTTGTTGAAAAAGTGTGGGGGATTGCAGAATAGCTATAGGGGGCTGGATGAGAAGTGGAAAATCCTCTGTGGTACTGGGGGAGAGTGGTGGGCAGGGGAGGAACAGAAGGCAGTTGAGGATTTGAGGAGGTGGAGTGATGAGATGGAGGTGAGAGGGCAGGGGAAGGAGGCAGCTTTGTGGATGTGAGGGGGGGAAACTTTGATAAGGGTGAGGGAGGGAGGGGTGAATGGTGGGAGAAGGGTGAGTGGGGAGAGTTGAAGGAGAAATGTGAGGGGTAGTTTTTCAGAAAGGTGAGAGGGAGGCTTGGAGGGAGAAGAGTGTGATGGTTGCTTTGAGAGGGAGGGATGAGAGGAGTGAGTTGGCACTGAAGTTGGAAAAAAAGAATGGTTGATGGAAACTGAACACTCATAGCAAACTGGGTTTTTATTTTTATTTTTGAGGTCAGAGATGCGACTAAAGACATTTCTTAATAGATGCAACAAAGGCAAATTGAGGGAATAGAGAGAAGAAACGTTATAACAGTTGGATTTTTTTTTGGCAAGGTATGAAGGAAAGGTCGAATTGAGAGCAGTCATGGAAATAGAAGAAGAGTAGTTCATTATGAGAATGAGAACCACACGTGTGAAAGAGTTAGATGAAGCATTATACGAGATCGTTTTTACTATTATTATTATTATTTTTTTTTTTTTTTGAGAGAGTTTTCATCAGATTAGGTCATGGAAGGGTTGTAGAAAAAAATCGTGAAGTGAATGGTGAAATTGGATCGGTAATCGCATGGGGTGGAAACAGATTGTGTGGTTACGGGAGGTGTGTCATCAAAAGTGAATTTATTTATTTATTTCAAACAAAGGATTGCATAACATTCGGAAAAGGGAAGGTTGAAGTGAAATCGTGGTGGTGTATGGTGAATTTGGAATTCTAAATGCAGCATGAAGCTGCTGGGTCGAGGAAAAGTATCAGGAATGAGGGTAGAGAGAGAGAGAGAGAGAGAGAGAGAGAGAGAGAGAGAGAGAGAGAGAGAGAGAGAGATAGAAAAAAAGAGAGAGAAAGAGAGAGAGAGAGATATATATAGAGAGATGTAGAGAGATAGATATGGTTCCAGGAAGTGTAGAGATAGAAAGGATACAAGGAATAGATCAGGACGCAACATAATAAAAGGAACAGCAGAAAGAGAGAGGGGAAATACCAACAGCAGGGCTGAGTGTAAAAATAGATGGAGACGACCAAACAAGGGATACAGGTAACGATTAACGAGGAGCAAATCTCTAATGTGTGTGTGTGTGTGTGTGTGTGTGTGTGTGTGTGTGTGTGTGTGTGTGTGTGTGTGTGTGTGTGTGTGTGTGTGTGTGTGTGTGTGTGTGTGTGTGTGTGTGTGTGTGTGTGTGTGTGTGTGTGTGTGTGTGTGTGTGTCAGTCAGTGTGTGTCCTCCATAACTCCAAAACACATGAAACCTCGCGGCCCCAAACTTTGTATGCACACGAAGAGATCTCCAAATCAGTGCAGAAATGAAAATTGGATGCTTGGGTCAATTTAAACACGCCCTTTGAAGAGAATTAAATTTATTTCCTCCATGAAAGGCGTATCCTTGGTCAGCCGAACGTTGCCTCGCAGGGGTGTTAACCGCCATTTTGATTCGGCCAATTCAAACATGCCAATTACCTTGAAAACACGATCCACTCTCATGGACTAATTAAAGTAGTGTATATAATCGAAATATTATTTCGAATTACAGAATCTGATCTCGTGGACTTAAGAAGTGTTAATCTGTCGTGAAATCTGAAAATTTAAACAAATTAACAATTATTATCGCTCGGTGTTCAGAGTGGCCACAAAGTTACTCTGCACGCAGTTAGAATTTAGTTAGAATTTATCTGTATGCTTCCCTCCATTCTCTGCACAAATTTGAATTTTTCTCCATGTTCTTCTGGACATCTTCCAGAAACAGATCGTGTGGTTACGGGAGAACCACGTGGTTACGGGAGGTGTGTCATCATGGAGACAGAGGGTTGGAGGTCATAAATGCAGCTCCTGGCAGCTGTTTTGAGGTCTTCAACTGTCAAGAATCAGCTATCCTGGAACAAGATGGTGCACCAGCACATTATGCTCTCGCATTTAGAGAATATCTCGATGACTAGTTCATGGACGATGGATTGGATATGGATCTGAGATATTGTGGCCTCCTCAAAGTCTGGACTTAACAACATGTGACAACTCGCTTTGGGGCATTGTGAAAGAGGAAACTTCTCATCTCCGCCTAACAAAAGTTGAAGACCTCAAAACAGCTGTCAGGGCTGCTTTTATAACCTCCAACCCTCAACATGGAAGAAGATGTCCAGAAGAACATGGAGAAAAATTCAAATAGTGCGGAGATTGGAGGGAAGCATACAGATAAATTCTAACTAAATTCTAACTGCACGCAGAGGAACTTTGTGGCCACTCTGTATTTATTGAAGCAAAGCATTAGACAATTTTTTCTACTATTCGGACAATTATATTGAGTGAATAAAACATCAGGTAATGTGCAGGAAATGGAACTTCATTGAGTGCAATGAAAAAAAATTAACCAGTGGGATCACCGGGCTCTAAAAGCTGATTTTGCAAGCTATGCCGATACAGTCCACAGGGGTCCTTTTTTCGGCCATTACGTGCATAGTTTGCTTTTTTCTCCTTTTTGTGTGATGTGCTTTCATGATAAAATATTAATATAAACATATTAATAGTTGCTGCAATATATTAATAGCCGGCAGTTGCTGCAAGCACAAAGAGGTACGTAGACAGCACACACGGACGTGGTACAAATGGGTACAAATGACTCTCCACGGGGGGGTGTGTGCATGCTTGCATGCTTGGTTACATGTGTGCAGTGCGTGGGTTTTGCACAATAAAGATAATTTATTTTCGTCAAAATGGTCTTACATAATGATGTTTTCTTTATTTAATGTGTTAAATAACAACAGGCACGAATAACTAATTAAACGTGTTCAATAAGGTGGTGTAAAAGACAGTGCATCAACGGCGGTACACTTCCAATAAACGTTTTTTTTCCCCCTTGCAGCCTTTAAAACCTCAATTTTATTTCAGTTTAATTATATCCTTGAACACTAGAACACAAATCACCTTGTTGGCACTTCCAAAAACCTCCAGTTTAGCAGTACTTGGACAAAATATTACACTATTTTACACCATCTCGATCAATAATATTTGCTGTTCTCATCCTCAGTGGTGGGGATATATCGATTTTTTTCAGACAAAATCGGGGCTCGTAAATATATATTATGCTCGGAAACGCAAAGCAAGAGCTGGAAAGACCCTTTAAATGTCCTTTTCCTCAACACTGCCTGGGGTAAGGTGTTTTATGAACTCGCCAGTTGAAGTCTTTGGTATGACTTGGCTGGGGTTTGGACGGCGAACCTCCGAGACACAGAGCGGATGCTCTAACCATTACACAACTGAGTCTGGTTTCAAAATAGCTCTCTTAGACCTTTCCACCAAACAAGTGGATGGAATCAGAAATGTTTCAGGAAAGCTCCTATCCTTTGTTGTTAATTTCTCAATTGGGATATGATATCGTTTTGACCATGCCGATTAAGACCGATGCTGGGCGAATGGACCGAACTGGCTTTTACTCCCTTAGACTGTGTCCGATTAATGGCAGTTTTGCACATGCGGGAATTGCAAGAAGCACACGAGGCTCTTAACCCTTTTAAAACCAATGGGTTTGTTTCCCGAACAAATGACGGGGTGGTGATCACAATGGTGGAGACGATGACGGGTTGAGGTGGGGAAGAAAGGGGGAACACAAAATCGATAAATCGATAATTATATACAATGACAACAAAACGTAAGGCGCAACACACCAGACTTGTTCACAGATGGGAAAAGGGAATGAGAACCATGTGGGCCTTAGCTCTTCTGGTGGTCGAGGAGGGAGTATAGTAGATCCACAGGCTCGAGAGACGAACGGGCGATGAGGCAGGTGACAAAACACCCGGGCAAGGTGATGAAGACACATGAGCAAGAACCAGGAATGACAAAGCAGGCACATGACAAATGCAGGAACACGAGAAAGGAGGGCAGGCAGACACCATGGACAGAGCGACCATTTCCCTCTACACGATCTCTCGTTTTTGGTGCAATCTCAACTATCCTCTAGGACAACTCCAGCCCTCCTGGCCCTTGTGAGCTCTCGCGAGTGGTCCCAAAACTCCACCCCCTCGGGGCAACAAAACTTAGCCCCTATGGAGGTGATCCATGGCTCTGCCCCCCTGGGAGGTGATGAAAAGCTCTACCCTTCTCAGGAGGAGATCCAAGCTCCACCCTTTTCTCTCTTCGCGTCGGCCTCACCTCGGCACCTCATCCGGTGAGATATACAAGAGCCTATACGTACGATTCCTTACCTTAAACCCTAACGATTTATTACAACATACTACTCTCCACATCCATCCATCCATCCATCCATTGGGACCATACTCTATGCAGAGCGTTGGTGCTGCCTAAGCAGTCTCCTTGGCTATTGGACACAATCCTGGACGGGTCGCCACTCCGACACAGTATACCTGCATGCTGGCACTCATTTTGCCAATTTCAGAAGGATGACAGGCAGAATCAACTCCACCTGGTATAATTCAACAGCTGAGTGGGATTTTGAACTCAGGATCCGAGGACCCCAAGCCCACCACCCTAACCATGAAGCCAACACCAGGCATACATATCAGGGGATGGGTATAAAAATGTTTCATAGGCCTTAAATAAGTATAATGGCATCCTCTCCATGTGGTGCACATTTAGAGAGACAATTATTAAGCTACATTTCCCTACTTAATCACATCGAGATGGGCTAACTACTCGAACATGGGTCATACTACTCTATATATTTCTATCTGTTATAAGGTGACCGACCTCTTTAACCACCTACAAATGTAACAATATGTTTGCCCTTTGTTTAATTCATATAATCAGTCATTTTTCCTTTGCCAGATGCTGTGGACTGGTCCAGAATTGTATAAACCTGTTTAACATCTATCAAGCTGACCAGTTTGAATGCAGAATATGGTTGAGTCTTGATCGATGTTTCAACTTGATCATGCACCATGGTGCAACACCTGACTTTGGTCCCTTAGCCTTTCCTTGTAATAATTTTTCTCTTTGCAGTTGAATTGAAAAGAACAGTTGAACTCTCCAACTAGTCTCCTTCCTCAAACTCCTGGTGATGCTTTGTGATGTCTGTCTCTGGTTTATGCCCCCCCCCCCCTCCACTCTCTTCCTCACCTAAAATTGCATTACCTCAGACTTCACTCAAGACAAGACAAAATGTCTCTACTCGGTGTTACTTGTAAGCAGCCTATTCTGCTGGGTCGCCACCTTATCTCTTCTTACCCACTGCCTTCTCGACTGTATGTCTTTCACACGCAAGAAGGTAGAGACAGTTCTGTGCAGACTAGTCTCTTCATTGGTGATTGGCCCATCTAGCATTAGTGGCCATGTTCTCAAAACCTGCTCTGCTGTTCTTGCTTCTCCTTGGTTTGCTCTCTACAGCCTGTCCTTCTTCTTTGATCACCTCCCATCTGCCTGGAAGTCACCATTCCCTTCCACAGTAAGGATGGAAAAAGAAATAATCTCAACTCCTGACCAGAAATCCTACCTCCAATGATATGCAGTCATTTAATCAATTCTCCTTGCCAAATGTGAGGCCTTCTTTTATCCCGGTCGCTCAACTATGGACATGCTGCTGCTTCTATATCAGCAATAGTCGAGGCTCTAAATTTCAACCAAAAAGTTTAAATCTCAAAACTTTCACCTCTGCATCATACGTCTCAAACCCAAATTTGCATGTTTTCTTCCATCCCCTGTCCTCATTCGCTTGAATGTTGCATCTGCCTGCTGCCCAACTTGCCCTTTGTCCGTAGGTTGCCGTTTTGCTCTCGGTCTCCTTGCTCTCACAAGAGGCCTGATTTTGTATGCAAAAAAGGTTTGCATCTACTCAGGTGAGAACTGTTGCCATTATACTTATTCATTACAACATATTTATATTATTTCCATGAAGTCATTTGAAATATAAAAATTGCCTTTGCCTTATTTCTATCACCAAAATTGATGTGAAACTACCTGGAACCCCTTTCATCTATCTCCCGTTTTCATGGCAGACACCCTGAGACCTTTGCTGCCCTCCATTCTTTTCTTTCTTTTATCCCTACAGCCTTTGTGCTCCATTATGCAATGGCATTTCCCTGTGCTCTTTGCATGTGGTCCATCTCTCTCTTTCTCTCCTTTTCTTGCCCCGTCTTTTCTTTCTCTGCCTTTCTTGCTCTCTACCAGCCCCCCCCCCCCATTCTCCCCAAGCAGTCCAGTTGTTTATACCAAAAAATACAGCAAACCATTCTTATGTACTCCATCTCTATCCACAAATCAGCCGAGAGCCCTTTCTGTGATAAAACTAAGGAAATGACAGTAATGGCTTCAAACAGTTTCGGTGTCGCCGGGAAGTTCCGATCAATCTTGTGTCTGGAATATACATGTATATGATATCATTGTGGGAGATAAAACAAAGTTTGATGTGAGTTCAGCAGAAGGAATGGTGAATTATTGGATTTGTTATGTACCCATTTGTTACGAACAAAGACAAGGAATAATTATTCGGAAAGGATGCTGAGACGGAGGCAGCTGGTGGTTCGGCAGATATTTCCGTGAATCCTACAACTGACGGATTTGGGGAGAGCACAGCTGGGACAGCAAGAGCAATGGATGTTGAGCCAGAAGAATCCCCTGGAAATGAGATTTGTTCCATGTCAGCTTTTCTGATCTCTTGATGTTTCATCTAGTTATTTGTTTGTTTACTTGCAGCTCTTAATATGGATTTCCTCTTAATGAAATCATACGTCGATGAGCATATAGGAAAAACATTGTAGGAAAGAGATGAAAAGAATACAGTCAGAAATATGATCGTTGTTCACATTTGATCTGAGAACCATCCCAGAACTACCAGAATAATGTAAGTGTGGCACGCTGATTGGTTTTTTCGCTTAAACGGTGTTGGTGGTCGAATTGCTTAAGATCACGTGACATGATAATTTATTGAAGAAATGAATCCTTTGGTTGGGAGATTAGTAATGAGTCAGATATCCTTGTGAGATGTCAGGTCGGTAGGAGATAATACAAGGAGACAATGGATACAGTGTCTGCTCTCAGTGACCTATCCGAGTGCCATTACAGCCGTAATCCATCCCGGGACTTTGTTATCCATTCGCTGCTCCAGAGAGGGAGAATAAAAGATAAAGAGAATGAGACAGGCAGAAAGAAGAGAGAGAGATCAGTGCGGCTTGGTATCGGGAGCAGCCATCCAAAAGGATATTGTGCAACGGTAACTTGAGATTGCAAACCGGTGTCAGATAACTGCCTTCGTCTCAAGCTGCTTTTAGCAAGACAAAACGGTTAATGCACGACTAATGCAATCCTGGCTGAGTGTCAGCATGAAAAGCCAGGAAGCACTGTGACATTAATGGAACTCAAAATATCGGTGAGAGAGGGAGGAAGGCACAAGGAAAGACAGAGGATTTGTCGAATTTCTTCAACTTGCATTGTACTCCAGAACACCATGGTTACAGACAAAATTCGCATGCGCACCCAAAATGTGCATCCTTGCTCGAGCCTCCGTGATTGTAGGATTAATGGTTGAGTTGGTGTTTCTAGAAAAGAAATGGAAATTAAGTGTGCACGAGGAACAATGACTTAGTGGAAGAAAGAAAGGAGAAAAAAATTCAACACGGTTAAAGGAAAAGAGGAAAATGATGAAACAAACATTTGAGGTTTTGATGTTTAAAAATCAGCTCTGCTTCGATGTGTTCCACATCAGACTTTTGTTCCGCTTTGTTTGACCTCTCAGTATCGAGGGGATTTTGTTTTATTTTTCATGGAAAACCCCAATGTCGTTTCATTGTTTTCTCCTCTTGATACATAAATCATTTGCGCAATTGTCCTGCAGCTCGCTTTTTGGTCATGATGACCTCTTTGACCACCAATGACCCAAATAAAAGGTGACCCAGAGGAAGGTTCTGGGAGTGAAAACAAAAGGAATGGCTCGTGCCAGGTTTCCTGCGAATGGCACCTTAATAATTTTGGAGAAATACGTGTTGACGCCATGTCAAAGCTATACCAGGTGCATTGTCTGTGCGGACGGACTGCGATCACATGCAGTGTCAAGGGTTAGGCTTAGAAGAGCCCGGGCTACGTTGGCACCATCTCCCATAACCTTTTCATCCCTTCCCTGACCTTTTCATACCTGGTCAACAATATTAAAACATGTACTTTGGCATCTTGTGAAGTCTGCAGTGGCCTGTTTCGTTGAAGTTGCGATTTGGGCTCGTGAATAGGTGTCCTGTTATCTTAAATGTCATAGGCATTCTAATAATTTATTAGTCACTCAGTGATAGTCTCAGGCACGGATCAGACCCTCATGTAATTCTTCACTGATTTTACAGACAACTAAAGTTTTGTGGAGTTAGTTGGACGTTGTAGCAACATCTGACAACTCACCTGTGCAGTGATGTCACAGCTACGCAAAGCATTCTGGGTAAGACATTGGGAACAAGTGTATAATGGAGTGTCAGGTGAATGAAAATGCCCATTCAACAGAAATTTCTAAGAGAATATCTGTATAGTTCCATGATACATGCTTCTCATGTAGAAATGTGTTTGAGCGAAAATCAGTGCCAGCTTGTCACCTCTTCGGACCAATCACAGAGCATAAATCACGGAGCAGCAGGTGTTCAGAAATGGTGGCATCCCTGTGCCAAAGATTCCTACATGTTTCTGCCATTACGGCATGACCACAAGACTAGGACAGATGCATCCAGGACAACCCATTATATGGGGTGATGTCGACTGGTGCTGAGCTGTTCTTCTCTGCCCACAACACACTTCGACCACCCTCCATCAAAAACCAACTCTCTCCACTCTCCATCCACCTCTACCTTTCTAACATCCCTCTTCACACCATCCGGCCATTTCAATCGCAGTCTACCTCCTTCTTTCTTTCAACACATCTGTTATCTTCGGAAGTCTAATCTTTCTGCATCCGTACTAAGTGCCCTCCCCACTTCAGCCAGCTTTCTACCAATCTACCCATCGGTGATGGCTTCAAAGAAAACTCACCGGCTGGCAGCTCGGTTGACCTCCAAAATGAAATGGAGTGAAAAAGCACAATGGTTGACTTGTGTGCCTGGTCCACATTCAACTCTTCAACTCTTTCATTTTTCACAGGATGCAAGTTGCTTGTTTTTGGAAAAATAACGCAATCTGCTATCAAAAAAGTAGTGATGTTGACATGATCTGATAGGATGGGGGCAGAGGCAGCGCATTTATCTTTGTGGTGTCTGATGTGGGTTCGATTCCTGACCTGACTATAAACCGTCACAATGGTGCTTCGCAGGGAGTCAGAGGGTGTTTGCATCAATGAATGCATCATGATCTCTCATGTGCATGTTAAGCTTCCCGGTGTCCAGTCTGCTCGCATTAGTTGGTGGACGTTAAAGATTCCACTGATTGTAGTACAACACGAAGAGTAGGTGAGTTATTGCCGGGATTGAACAAATTCCTTCCCTTACTTCTGCTGTGAAGGCAAAGGCAAACAACCAAGTGTATCCTTGCAGTGGGTTTGCTTTGGCAGGACTGAAAGAGAAGTAGAGAGAGAATTCACATCAATTGATATGCAGAAACAGCTTTCCAAACCACTATTACTACGTGTGATATTCAGAATGTTCTCGGAATGACATAGGGTACCGTACTCACAATAGCCCAAAAAAAGGCAACTTTTTATTACTTTTTCAAATGTAAAAAGATAGTCATTAGCAGGTAAAAAAAAACTTTGCTAATATATATATATATATATATATATATATATATATATATATATATATATATATTGTTGCGGATTCGCGCCCGCCGGCGTGCTGACGGCCACGTAACTCGAATCGCGGCACGTCGCCCACCGGACGGACAATCCAGTCGTGACCCTCTCGGACTAACGCCGGGAACCAGTCACGGGTGGACCTTTCGGTCTCACCGCGATCGTGCCAATCGGCCCCCGCGTGGGATAGGGTTGCTCGCCAAATTCGACCTACCTAAGTACCCACACGGAGGGTAGACCGGGCGATCGCACCTCACCGCAGGTAGACTTCGGACACGGGCCACTTAAGCGACCCGTTCCGTACTATCGGGATAACCGAGCGGTGTTATTCGTCGGCCTCGACGGTTCGATTAATTATCGGGCATCTTTGCCCACGACCAACCCTTTACGTGAAGCAAGATGGGGATTCAATGAAAGAAATGACGAAGCGAAGCGGGAAAACAGTTCAATAATAAGCACATTTATTTCGCGATGAACGGAAAGCACACATATACAATTCCACCAAAAGCACATGGAAAAGAAGAAGACAAAAAGCAAATGCAACAATGCAGATCTATCCGACTACCGGGCACTCGGCAACACTTATACAATTTTACTTCACAGACGGCGCCGACAACACACATTCCCAAAGCAAAAGAAAAGAGAACCACCCTCCAGGATGAGGGGGTAGGCGGGCCTGGGGCCGAGACCGTGTCGGGCCTACCCGTCTGATGATGAGACGCGGAGCGGCGGTGGTGCCTCAACTCCGCGGGCCTCGCGGACGGTGTCTGGTAGGGGGTGGGAAGGGGGCCCCCTTTTGTCGCACTATCTCAGCGCGGGGGGAAACAGGAGGGGGTTGCTGATGCTCGGGGAAAGGAGGATTTCAGAAGAATCTCGGGTCCCACGACGAGCGTCTCCACCACGACATCGGTCGCGCCGCCGGCCTTTCTCTCCGCAGTTCCCCGAATCCGACGCGAGCACCCCCTCAACCGCCTTCGCCGCCGCCGCCTCTCCACAGCTCCGTCCTCTTCACTCCGACTCCGCGAACTCCCAACTGCGAACTCCCAACTGCAACTCAACTCTTCCTCCGCTTCCAACTCAACTCTTCCTCCTGCGAACTGAACTCCCTCGACTGACGAACGCGGCCCCTTATATCCCCCGTGGCCTCGCTCCTTCATCTTTGACCCTCTGCCTCCGACCTTTCACCTCGCTCCCCATTGGCCCGAGGAAAAGTGGGCGTGAATGCTTTTTGATCCATGAATTTGCATATAGCGACCGCCCTCCAACGCCCTGGAGGCGGGGCCAAATCGCCCCTCGCTCACCGATTGGACGGAACAAAAGTGGGCGTGAGTCGTTTTTGATCCGTTTTTCTGCGGAAAGTCCGCGATGCTTTTGAACACGCTCCTCGGTGCGCGCTCTACACGAGTCCAGCATCGGTGCCCACGAGTGGCGCGAGATGACGGTGATGCGATGGTGGCGAGTTGTGACGGTAAAGGTCGTGGCGGTTGTGGTGAAGCGGCGTTGTGGTTGGTGGTTGTCGTTGTGATGGCTGTTGAGACGTGGTTGGTGGTGGTAATAATGGCGGTTGGTCCAAAATAAAGATAGTAAAAGAAAAACGGCTATCCTGAAGAGTCGCAGCCCTCATGAATGACATTTATTCCCTCTAGACAACGGGTTTGGGCCTAACTACACATATACTTACCGAGATATCTCACCTAAGGGACCTGAATGGTGGTTTGCGAATTTGGTCAACCACAACAATATATATATATATATATATATATATATATATATATATATATATATATATATATATATATATATATAATCTCTACATTAATAAAAGGCAGTGTGTGTGTGATCGGTTGTTGGTCGTTGGTTTCTGTCTCCAGATACAGGTTTCAGAAAGTGGAATGGAGTCCTCCCAGGTCTCAAATAATCCACCTCCATATGAGTGTGTGTTTGTGCATGTGTGTGTACATGCAAGTTGCTGTTGTCTGCTAGTGCCACATGTGGATGGGTTTCAGGAGGTGAAACGTAGACCTACCACATTTCAAAGTATCGACCTGTGTGTGTGTGTGTGTGTGTGTGTGTGTGTGTGTGTGTGTGTGCGCGCGCGCACGTGCAAGTTAATGTTGCCTGCCATCTCCAAATGTGGGTGGGTTTCAGAAGGTGAAACCGAGATCTACCAGGTCTCAGTGTGTGATTGGTATTTTCATGTGCGAGTTTCAGAATGTGGAATGGAATCCTCCCAGGGTCAGCTCAATGCATCCATCTTCATTTCAGTAAGGGGGACACGATTCATGGACCAAGCTATGAAGTTTTCTGTTCTCAAAGTTTTGTGCTGAGTGCTCTCTTCAAGATCGTCGCTGAGCCCTGGAGAACTTCCAACTGTGATTCGTTTGTAATAATATTCCCAGGGATGGTTTTTAATATCTCTGTGAGGTTCTTTGCCATCATTCCCGTAGCTCCAACTATCACTGGTTCAACTTTGGCGTTCTTCAGCTTCCAGCATCTATTCACTTCATTCTGGAGGTCTTGGTATTTGGTCATTTTCTTGATTTCTGCATCGTTTAGTCCAAAATCACTGGTGTTAACACCTCACTTTGCAATGCCTTCTTCTCTCTTTTCTTGTACCTAAGTATGATATCTGGTCACAATCCTTTGTTTTCGATGTTCATGCTCGAAGGGATCATTAGGTCGTACATGAGTGGTACTTTCATGTTTTCAGTTTACACTTACCTTGTGTAGGTCTTCTTTTGTTGCTTTACGCAGCTTCTTCGTCTGGAGTAGTGTGGGAGGAGTCAATTATTTATATAATCCTCGCCACCTGGGTGTAGTTGATTTGGTGAGAGCTGATTGACTATTCCCTGCATTCATAGGTGAGATGTGGGTGGATCCTTCTTTATTTATATAATGACTGCTTTTGATGTTTGCATGTGATACATGCTTGGGAGCCTCATTGGTATGCATTGCTGTCTACGCTATTGCTGATGATTCGCCAACAAGTGATGAAACCGCTCCGGTAGCTGAGGGAAGTGTGTAGCATTGGGATTGTCACGTGTGTACAATGTGGGAACGTCTTTATAGTTGTTGAGGAACTCTGGGAAGGGTTCGAAACAGCTCTTTAGCACTTACCTTGTGTAGGTTTTCTTGGGTTGTTTTACCAGCTTCTTCGGCTCGAGGAGTGTGGGAGGAGTCAATTATTTATATAATCCTCGCCACCTGGGTTTAGTTGATTAGGTGAGAGCTGATTGATTGGCTATTCCCTCCATTCACAGGTGAGAGATGTGGGTGGGACTTTATATAAATATATATACATTTATTTTTACATATATATTGGTATATATTCACCACCCATTGCTTCACTGATGGGAATACTAAGGGAGGGAGGGGGTGGGAGAGGGGAGGGAGGGGGTGGGAGAGAGGAGGGGGTGGGAGAGAGGAGGGGGTGGGAGTGGGAGAGAGGGAGAGAGGGGAGGGGTGGGAGAGAGGGAGAGAGGGGAGGGGTGGGAGAGAGGGAGAGAGGGGAGGGGTGGGAGAGAGGGAGAGAGGGGAGGGGGTGGGAGAGAGGGAGAGAGGGGAGGGGGTGGGAGAGAGGGAGAGAGGGGAGGGGGTGGGAGAGAGGGAGAGAGGGGAGGGGTGAGAGAGAAGGAGGAGAGTGAGGAGCTGGAGGGTTGGAGAGGGAAAGAGAGAGGAGGAGCGAAGAGGGGTGGGGGGAGGGAAGGCAGCATGAGGTGAGAGGAAGGAAAGGCAGACGTGCAGTGGAGTGTGAATTACAATTCAAACTGTCTCATCAGAATTATTAAAAATGGAATAACAGTGAAGATGGAAACAAAATAATGTATGAAATCCATTTTCTACAGTTCATATTATAAATACCACTCGGAGACAAACACCGCCCAGACATGTCTGGAGATAAATACAGTCTGGAGACAAACACGGCCCGTACACATCTGGAGACGAACACCTTATGGAGATAAGCACCATCAGGACATGTTCGGAGACAAACACCACCTGGAGTTAATCAATACCCAGACACAAACACCATCCGGGCACGTCCAGAGACAATGTTTGGACATAATCATTGCCCAGATATGTCCGGAGACAGAGAGAGAAAGATGTGTGAGAGGGTGCTGCACTGTTTTTTGAGGGAGGTGGAGCAAGGATGGGACAGGGAGAGAGGGGTGGAGAGAAGGGAGTTAGCCGAGAGAAAATGTGATGCTTTATGAACAAAATGCACACATGCGTGCACACACCCACTATATATACGTATATATCTATATATATATATACAAAGTTGAAAGTGTGTCTGTTTGTGTGTTTGTCTGTGACCTATGCATGCGAAAAGTACTGGACTGATCCTCACCAAACTTCACATGCTGACAGAACATGTACCCGGGAGTGTCCCGATGTAAAAGAATTATACTTCTGACTTCCGGTTTCCGAATTATGATGTCATCACCTGATTTCGTAATGTTAATTTTTCAAGTTCAACCGATTGACATGGGGCCAACGCCATATGTAATATATCTAACATATGATTTTAAGTTTTTGTTTGTCTGCACGCGCTAATCTCCTGAAAGGTGAAAGATAGGAGCGAACCACTGCAACAAAAAATGTCGGGATGGGTCCCGGGAAGGTTATAGGCTATGTGGCAAGGCCCCTTGGCCGGGGGGGGGGGAGGCGGTGTGTTTCCCCCTCACCAATCCCCTTAGCCTATGACTGCCATGGCCCAATAGGGAACTGATACTGTGCTCGCGTCAGACATATGTATAGAAGATTAAATTCATTCAAAAAGAACCCGGGCAGCGCCGGGTGCATTCACCTAGTATATATATATATATATATATATATATACACACAGTAGAATAGGCGTAAGTCGTCACCATCGGGACCGAGAAAAAAGTGACGACTTAGAAATGTGACGACTTACGCGTATCAGCGTATGTGAACATTCATGATGACTGTGGGGTGAAGGATGAAGTCACGCGTGGCCTGGAAACGTCTGTGTGAGAGCCGGCTATTGTACCAAAAGGAAAACACAATCCTCAGGGCATAGGTGGGGGTTCATTGGTGAGTTGGAAAGTGATCAAGCAAAGATGGAATTCATGAATCAGTTTAGCAAAAGTAAAGATAATGAACAACTGTAAGACAACTCAAATACCATCGGTGATGGTATGGTGACAAATGACATGACACACAGTCATCGTGGTGAAAATTCCCACTCAATGCCTATGTGTGAGTGCGGTAATGTACAAAACAAGCCAATATAAAGCCATGATCGGACTTCAACACTAAGCTCGATCGATCCTTTACTCCTTCGCGAAGTAATCCGTTATGTTTGACTGCCTCAAACTCTTGGGCATCTGGTGCATGAGAAAGGACTCAAACTGGTCATTGTATTCCCTGATGTTGCCTGGGTAATCCTCCACCGAAAGACAGTATCGGCCTAATCGGCCGAAACCGAATATTTGGCTGAGCCGACATTTGCCGAAAGCAGATGATGAGCGCATCATCGACGTCTTCAAAGGGCACACATTTCACGCGTTTCACACTTACCACCGGCCTCGCGATCTTCTCCACTTGTCCAAACATCGTGCCCTTATTCTTCAAGATATCGTTCAATGTCTTCCGTTTGATGTCCATCTTCTCAGCTATGGCTGTTTTCTTCATCAGTGGGTTTGCCTCGCAGAACTGGATAATGTCGTATTTTTCTTTGTCGGTTTTAGTTTTAAGCTTACGCTTAGTCGTCATTGTCCTGCCTGCAGTGCGATCAACGTGTGTACGCAGTTATAAACAGCCTATCACTGGCGGTGTAAACCAATGAGCGAGCATCACGATTCCATGAAATCGGGCTTCTCACGAGGCAGCAGTTCCGTGTGACGAGTTAGGAGTGATAATTTACTTGAGTTTCCATTACGCGGGAACGGACAACATATGACGACTTAGACGAAGTGACGACTTAGAAATGACGACTTTCAGAGAGATGACCTTTTATTCAAAGAGATTTAATATGAGATAAATTCGGGACTTTTTGACGCTGCCGACTTAGGCGAAGTTACGAGTTACACGCTGCCGACTTACGCCTAGTCTACTGTATATATATATATATATATATATATATATATATATATATATATATATATATATATATATATATATATATATATATATATATATATATATATATTGTTGTGAATTCGCGCCCACCGGCGTGCAGACGGCCACGTCACTCGAATCGCGACCGCGTCGCCCACCGGATGGACAATTCAGTCGTGACCCTCCGGGAACTATCGCCCGGAGCCAGTCACGGGGGGGCCTTTCGACCTCACCACACTCGTGCCAATCGGCCACCCGCAGAGAATAGGGTTGTTCGCCAAACTCGACCTACCTAAGTACGCACGCGGATGGTAAACCGGGCGATCGTACCTCGCCGCAGGTCGACTCCGGACACGAGCCGCTTGGGCGGCCCGTTCCGTACTATCGGGATAACCGAGTGGCGTTATCGTCGACGTTGACGGTTCAGATTATTTACCTGGCGTTTTTCACCCACAACGAGCCCTTTACGTGAAGCAGGATGGAGGGTCAATAAAGAAAAGACGAAGCAAAACGGGAAAACAGTTCACACAATGCACATTTATTTGCCGGCACATGGAAAGCACGTATATACAGCCATACAGTCAAAATGCACATATAGCAACCAAAACAAAAGCAACGACGCAGAGTTACTACCGACCACGCGCACACATGGCAACACTTATACAGTTCTACTTTACAGACGGCGCCAACACACATTTACACAAAAGCAAAGGAAAGAAGCCACCCTCATAGACAAGGGGGCAGACAGGCCTGTAGGCCAATTGTGCGCGTGACCTGGAGGAGCGGCCAGGTCCGCGAGACCGGGGGGGGGGTCCTACCCGCGTCCTCGTGACGCGTTGGCGGGCGAGCCGCAGATGTGGCCGTGCGGCTGTGCCCCAACTCCGTGCTCCTTGGCGGGTTTCGTAGGCACGACGTTTGGAGTGGGGTGGGAACGGGGCCCCCTTTTTGCACTATCTCAGCGCGGGGGAAAGGGGGAATTGTTGATGCCCTGGGGGAGGAGAATGGCTGGCTGGCTTGGGTCCCGCGACGAGCGATCCCACACCGCGACCTCGTCACCGACCGCCGTCCTTCTCGCCTCGGACCCGAGCTCCTTTGCCTCTTCCCGCAACTCTTCTCAGCCGACTCCAGAACCCAACTCGAAGACACACCGATCACTTCGCCACCCGACTCGACTGACTCTCCACTCGACTCTGACTCTCTCTCTCTCTCTCCTCCCCCCCCCCCACCCGACTCGACTGACTTCATTCGCCTTGCGCTCATCTTCTTATAGGCCGGCAGGAGCAGTTAATATGCAAATATCCGGATCAGGATGACCTCGGGGGCGGAGCCACGCTCGCCCATTGGTCGGAGGAAAGGGGGCGTGAATCTCCCCTGATCCTATAATTTGCATATATCGATTTCACACAGACGCGCCTGGAGGTGGGGCCAAGCCGCTCCGCGCTTTCTAATTGGACGGAGGGGAAGTGGGCGTGTAGCGTTCTTGATCCGAATTTTCCCTCGGAAAGGCCGCTATTTGCGCTCGCGGCTCGGTGAGTTCGGCACCAATCGCCGAACGGGCCCGAGACAGCCCGACGCTCAGTGTTCACAGGTGGTGCGGGAATGGCCGTAGAAGGAGAGAGGTGAAGGTGGTGGAGGGTTTTCGGTGGTGGTTTGATGGTTATGGTGCCGTTTGGGAATGGCGGTGATGCGATGATGTGGGATTGAGTTGTGAAGATAAAGGTTGTGGCTGTTGTTGTTGGTGTCTGAGGGTTGGAGCGTAGTTGTAGTTGGTGACGATGGCTGGCGTGGTGGTTGTTGTGTGATGGCGGTTGAGACGTGGTTGGTTCAAAATACAGATAGAACAGAAAAACTGGCATCTCAAAGCATCGCAGCCCGGATGAATCACACAAATTCCTTCTATAAAACGGGTTTGGGGCTAACTACACATGTACTTAGAGATATCTCACCGACGGGCCCTGAATGGTGGTTTGCGAATTTCCACAGCCGTAACAATATATATATATATATATATATATATATATATATATATATATATATATATATATATATATATATATATATATATATATATATATATATATATATATATATATATATAATATATCTTCTTCTTCTTCTTCTTCTTTCGGCTGGTCCCGTTCGGGGTCGCCACAGCGGATCATCCGTATGATCCGCATAGTGATTTGGCACATGTTTTGCGCCGGATGCCCTTCCTGACACAACCCTGGTCAACTCTTACAATGCAGGGATATGGTACACCTATTTTAACCAGAGTATACACCGGCCCAGTACACTGGTACTCATTTCGCCGACCTCGGAAGCATGACAGGATGAGTTAACTCCCTGGTGTATTAATTCAGTGGCCCAACAGGGCTTGAACTCGGGACCTTTTGGATCCCAAGCCGCTGCCCTAACCACTGCGCCAACACCAGGCTATATATATATATATATATATATATATATATATATATATATATATATATATATATTGTTGTGGTGCCGGGTTTGATGGCGAAGACGACTGCAAGATGGAGCAGTAGGGCCGTCTCCCACCGAACACTGGAATTGAAGGTCGTAACATTCGGATAACTCCGAAGGTCACGGGTCCCTGAGAGGACCGTGGAGGCCAATATTTTGATGTCGTGGGGTCGGGTTAGTTGTCTAATTCCAATTTACCTAAGTACCCACGCCGTCTAACTACTGGGGAAGCCACACCCTCGGCCGAATTTTTCCGAACGGAGTCGTTGTTACCGACTCGGATCCGGCGTAAGCGAGCGGGGCTTACCAAAGCCTGCCGGACCAAATGAACAATTTACGGCACAAACGGCCTCACTATAACTCAAACCCGAACCATGCTAAACCAATGAAAAAAAACCACGGACAACGAAATGGAACGTTTAACGGGGTTGTTTACAATAATCGGGAAGGGAGACAGAGCTGTGACCAGGTCAGGAAAGATCTGTGACCTGCTACAGGTACCATGTAAAGCTGTACTAACCTGTTCCATGGTCGGGTTGTCGGCGACTAAACCGTCTCCCCCACCAGGTTTTTTGGTGCGGAGGGCGTATCATATGGACACCCTGCAGGATTAAAAACAAAACCTGTCAAAGGGCGGAGGAGCTCCTTGTGAGCCAACGGCCATCCATATCTAGTGCCCAACTGTGTCTGCGGACGTCCTCCTGCAGTTGGGTTACTTTTTTGTTTGGAGGTTGGTGGTAGGACCTCCACCAACCACCAACCTACCAACAGGTTATCCTACCACCAACCTCCAAACAAAAAAGTAACCAGTAACAAAAAAAAAAAAATGCACTCCGGCCACCGTAAAACCCTTCATATCGCAAAACACAAAAACGCAAAAAAATCTGAAAACCCTCTCCGTGGGAGTACCTCCTGTGCAGCTTCCCTTCGCAGGGCAGCTCACTGGATGATGGAATTGGGGCAAAGCCTTCGGGACCCCCAATCTTTGATGAAATGAGGGAAACCACAGGGTAACATCCCTGGGTCAGATTGCGGGAGAGTGTGTCGGAGTGGTGCTGAGGTGTCGTCCACCAGACGGCGGTCTCCTTCGGTTAACCTGAGGCGGTCCCTTCGGGTGGGTGCCTGGAATGTCCTATCCCTAAGAGAGGATGATCACCTGTCTCTTATCATCTGAGCTCAAGTGTTTGGACATCAGTATTGCAGCACTCTCTGAGGTTTGGAGACTGGATTGCGGTGAGATAATGGTGGGTGGTGTCACCTACTATTGGTCTGGTCGCCCTGATGGTTACCATACTCAAGGAGTTGCTGTAGCTGTGTCCAATAAGCTGACCCCAATGATAATTGAGGTAACACCGGTCAACGAGCGTATTATGAGACTAAGGATTCGTCACTCCTTAGGTGTCATTTCCCTGGTCTCTGTCTATGCTCCGACTCACCGTGAAGGACACATTCTATGCCACGCTCGAGTCTGTGGTTGATCAGTGCCGAGACGAGATACACTTCTAGTCTTGGGGGATTTCAATGCATCGACTGGAACTGATAGGGATGGTTATGAGATATGTGTTGGTCCACATGGGTCTGGAACTGTGAACCAGAATAGCACTAAGTTCCTTAACTTTGCAAGAGGTCATGGACTTCGGGTGCCTGGTTAATTGTTTCAGCGCCCACAAGCTCGTCGCTGGACTTTGTATTCCAACGCTGGTGGTGTGGCAAAGGAGATTGACCATGTCCAAGTTGACGGTCGCTAGAGGATGATCCAGAACTGCAGGGTCTACCGGAGTGCTCAGTTCCTCAATACTGACCACCGGCTTGTTGCAGCAACTCTAAAGCTGCACCTTAAATCCTGGAGAATGGTACCATCCCAGCCTAGGCTGGATGTTGGCAAGCTCAAGGATGAGAGTGAGTAGTTGAGGAGTTTGCGAACAGGCTGAGTGGTCATTTGGGGTGTCTGGGTGCTTTGGGGGGTCCTGAAGAGTTGTGGAGTGCCTTCAAGACCACCGTCCTTGATGTTGCCAGTGGATGTCTTGGAACTCACCGGAGGGCAAAGAAGAATTTTGTCTCAAGGGACACTGGATACCATTGATCAGAGTCACAGGGCCAGGCTGAATGGCAGAGCTGAGCTGTTCAGGGAGCTGAAGCGTAAAACTGTACGTGCACTAAGGGTGGACAAGGAGGCCTATGTGCGAGGAATCTGTGAGGGGGTAGAGCATCACCTGTGGACAGGTGATTCTCGTCCCACTTACAGGGGAATTCGTGCATTGCGTTCATCCAAGCCCATCCCTCGGAGCACTGCAGTTAGAGCAGAGAGTGGTAGGTTCTTGACAGAGGAGTCTGAAGTGAAGGCCCGCTGGGCCGGTTACTTTGAGCGGTTATACTCGGCTGATCCCCCAGCTGTCGAGTTGGATGTCAAGGGTGTTACAATCCCTGTTGCTGATCCTCCAATCAATTGTGGTCAACCTTCGCTTGTGGAAACACGGGCTGTGGTGAACCGGTTGAAACAGGGTAAAGCTCCAGGGATCTGTGGCATCCATGCTGAACTACCTCAAGGCTGGTGGAAATGCTGCACTTCTGTCATTGCATCCAGTTTTGTGCTCTGCCTGGAACACAGGCATCATCCCAACTGATTGGAAGAGGGGCCTTGTTGTCCCTCTCTGGAAAGGGAAGGGTGATCGCCAAGACTGCAAAAACAACCGAGGGGTGACGCTGCTCTCAGTGCCGGGCAAGGTCTTTGCTCGGATAATTCTTGATAGGGTTCGCCACCATCTGCTTGAGCACCAGCGTCCAGAGCAGTCAGGCTTTACACCAAAGAGGTCAACGATTGACCGTATCCTTGCTCTTCGGGTCCTCACCTTACGCAGACAAGAGTTTCGGCAGGGGCTGCTTGCAGCCTATGCTGATCTCTGTAAAGCGTTCGATTCTGTGAATCGGGATGCCCTCTGGAGGATTCTCGGTCTTCGTGGGGTGCCACCAAAACGGATCGATCTGATGTCTGATCTCAACTCTGGTACTGAGAGTGCTGTGAAGTGTGGTGGTACCATCTCTGACTTATTTCCAGTTGTTACTGGAGTTTATCAGGGGTGTGTACTGGCCCCAACACTTTTCAGCACTTGTATGGACTGGATTTTCGGGAGGATGTCGGAAAGATCAAGCTGTGGTGCATCATTTGGGAATGTCAAGATCTCAGACCTTGATTTCGCAAATGATGCAGTCATCTTTGCGGAGACGTTAGATATCCTTTTGGGGGCCCTCAAGGTACTGAATGAGGAGTCTGAGCCGCTGGGATTACGGGTTTCTTGGGTCAAAACTAAGATCCAGGTTTTCAATGACATCTTGGATGCTGCTCTCCTGTCTGTGTCTGTTTGTGGTGAGGATGTTGCGGTCGTGGAGAGATTCACTTCTCTTGGCAGTGATATTCATGTCTCTGCTGGCTGCGAGTCAGAGTTCAATAGATGTCTGGGTCGGGCCTGGGGAGTCATGAATTCACTGGATCATGGGGTGTGGCGCTGCCGGTACCTGTGCGGGAGGACGAAAGTCCGAGTCTTCAGGTCTTTGGTGCTTCTGGTCTTGCTCTATGGATGCGAGACTTGGACTCTGACCAAGGATCTGAGACGGAGACTTAATTCCGTTGGTACCAGGTCTCTTCGGAGAATCCTTGGCTATCGCTGGTCAGATTTTGTGTCCAACGAGTGGTTGCTGAGATAGACTCGGATGAGATTTGTTACCTGCATGGTCCGTGAGCGTCAGTTGCGGCTTTATGGACATGTGGCTCGTTTTCCTGACGCTGATCCTGCTCACTAGATTCTCTCAGTGATTGAGTCTCGTGAGTGGAGGAGGCCAATGGGTCGACCATGTGCCTCGTGGTTGCAGCAGGTTGACCAGCATCTCAAGGAGATGGGGATGGGCCTGGCATCTGCCTGGGGGAAGGCCAGACGGAGGCCCTTGGAGTACCGGCGGAAAGTGGACTCAGCGACGCGCTGTTCTGGCACATGCTCCCATACCTGACCTGACCTGGCAGGTTTCACTGACTCCAACCCACCACGGTGGGACTCAAACCCACGACCCGGAATCCAACGAGCCCCCCCGCTCCTGGCCGCCACGAATGACGATACGAGCACCACGGTCCTGGCTGCCATGACCACCACCACCACCAAGGGAACCCCGGAAAAAGACCGCAGACCAAAGACCAAAGAGTGCAGATGACGACCAAAGAGCACAGACGAAACCAAAGAACCAAGGGCAAAGAGCAAAAAGTGACGACTGCAGACCAACGAGCGACCAGCAAAGAGCAACGACTGCAGACCAATGAGTGACCCCACCCCTGACACAACCACCTTTCTTATCCACCCCCCCCCCCCGCACGCAGGTGGAGGGATCCGCTCTGAGGTAACTCGCCTCCGGATTGGTCGGGGGGCGTCGGGCGATTGGTGTCCTCCCCTCATTGGACGAGGCGAACATCCCATCTGGCTGGGGCGGGGGTTGGCCCTGAGGCGAGGGGGCTCTGCCCACCTCCGTAGTCTTGAACACGTGGGTTATGGCACCGTGGTGTGGAGTGAAAGCTGGCGGGTGAAGCGCTTGTTCGCCCGCAGAGTGGGAGGCGGAGTGAAGCAAGGGTTTTGTTGTAGAAAACTAACTAGAAAATAACTCGCAGCGCACATACACTTAATCACCCATTAAACATAGGGACGGGACCCCAACTATAAACACGTACTTATCGAAATAACTGAACTGCGGGGACTCTGGCTGTTGTGTGCAAATGGCTGCCAGATTCGTAACAATATATCCATGCTTGGCAGATATTGGCAATTCTTTGGGAATTGGCAGATTGGAATGAGGTGTGATTACTGACGACATTACATACTGTATACAACCCAAAATCCTTGAGTGGCTTTCACCCTTGTTTTGGGGGAATTTCAGTCAAGAAATAAAAAAACACAACGTTGCATTTTCGACGTTTCAGGAAGAATTGCATAGACATTAATCTTTATAAACAACTGTGCCTGTCGGGTGGAAAAAAAAAAATGGCTCTGTAATTTAGAAAACATTTTAATACAGCAAATTGCTTGGAAATTGGGTGTTATCAAATATATTTTGCTTTGAAACTCACAAGGAGAAACCATTTAACCTTTGCAAAGTACATCCGGTTCACATAAAATAACCAATTGTATTTTTAATTAATTTTCCGATATTTGGAGAATTTGTTTTTCACTTTGAAATTGTGAGTTACGATGTGTAAATAAAGGTGGAAAAAGTCTGATTTAATGCAATTTCATTCCAGGCCATAAAGCAACAAAAGGTGAAAATTTTGAAAGGGGGGGGGGGGTACAGACTTTCTATAGGCACTGTATGTGTATATATATATATATATATATATATATATATATATATATATGTTTTCGGGGTTGTGGGGAGGGGGGAGATATCCCTCGTTACTCCCCGGACTCACCGGGAATTGCAGGCCGTTGCACACAAATAAGTTTGTGTCATGACAGGTTGTTAATCGTCTGTAAACGCCAGTAATTTGAACATGTGTTCCAGTATCCTCAATCTGACAGCCATTTAACTCGGAACATGTGGTCACCATATCAGGGTATCGCGGCATCGATGCGTACTTGCGTTACTTACCATATCAGGTGCAGCCGAGTGGAGCTGCAAAGTACGCACTGACAAAGCATATTTTGGGGGATAACTTCCTGGCTATGTGAAGGTGTGGACCATGCTCGACCAATGGGGGAAAAGACAAAAACGAGCTGGGTACATTTATAATAGGCACATTTGTTTAACAAGTGAGGAAAGTTATATGGCACAGTAATGGGAGGAGGAGGAGATGGGGACCATACTCTGTGCAGAGCATTGGTGCTGCTTAAGCAGTCTCCTTGACTATTGGGCACAATCCTGGACGGGTCGCCACTCCGACACAGTGTACCAGCATGCTGGCACTCATTTTGCCGACCTCGGAAGAATTACAGGCCGAGTTAATCCCACCTGGTATTAATTCAACACTTGAGCGGGATTTGAACTCAGGACCCTAGGATCCCAAGCCCACCACTCTAACCATTAAGCCAACACCAGGCAAAGTAATGGGATTTATTCACAAATGTACAGCAGGGGAAAGTAAGGAATTTATGGTTGCGGCAAAAAAATGCAATATTCACGAAGGAAGACAGTGCAGATTTACCTCAAATATACTTATACAATCTTACCTTATGTTATGGCAGGCACTATCTCACACACACACACACACACACACACACACACGGAAAATTAGAGATAGCACAGAGAGATAAGAGACAGTTGAGGATGAGCGACCTCTTAATACATGGCGTAGTCGACAGACCAGTTCAACACAAGCGCTTGGGGAGGGGGGAAGAAGGGAAGAATACTGAAGGTGTCTATGGTGTGGGAGTGAGAGGTGTGTGTATTGCAGCGTATCATGCAGTGTGGTGGACGAGGAAGATGTGAGGTGTGAGTCATGAAGGTTCACTTTGAAAGGAACAGTTGTTTCGCTCTGAAAAGAACGGTTGTTCGGGACTTGCCTATGCCGATTGCTCTTTGTGTGTCTACAATGGATGAGAGATAGATGGTAGAGAAAGATACATAAGAGAACGACCCAAACAGAGTTGTGTAAAAATCTGTACATGGAAATGTTGGCTGTTAGATGCAACTGAACTGAGCGTCGATGAAATGGGAGGGGTCTTGACCCATGCTAGTAGTCACTCGCTTCTCTCCAATTCTTTGCTCGGCTGCGCTGCCTTATGGTGTTAGTCGCTCAGCACTGAAGCCTGCCCAGCTTGCCGAAGTCTGCCTCCTGTGCCATCTGCCGATGTCTGCTCTCTCCGAAGTCTGGCTCGAGTCTCGCTCAAACTGAGCTGAGTTGCTCCTTTTTTGGGGATCTGAGCGAGGGAGGAGCTAAGAATCAGATCAAATGAGGCTGTTGGCGTTTTCAAGCTTTCCTAGTGATGCACAGTGGTCGTCCCGTGTCATAGCCATGCTCCGGCAAGCTTCAAAATAGAAAATGGCCCCACGTGCTCCCTGACCTCTTCACTCATCTGAGCACTGAGATTGACATGGGGTGAGAGTCTTTGGAAGCACTCTCCAGTACCAAACGTGTACTGGCCTCCATTCAAACAGTGTGATTTAAGGAAATCCTAGCTCGACATGTACATCCTCGAACGAACTCCAGCACGTGCTCACGCTTCAAGTTATGCCCCAAAACAACCTGTCTCTCATTCCTTCAGCGTCCTTCGAGGCTGTGGTGAGCATCCAAAGAATAGGTGGCAGTTGCGGCGGTTGTAGAAAGGTGAGAGAATGTTGTGGCATTGTGAGAGGCGATTGTAAATGTGGCATTGTGGCAAAGACGGAGGGATGTTCGTAACTGCGGAATTTGTAGGGAAGACATAAACGTAAGTTGTGGGGATTTTTTCGGAGACATGTGGAGTGATTGTAGTGAGCGTTGTGATGTTGTGGTGAGCATAATTAAGGTCTAAGGTGAGACGGCAGTTGGATTTTGGCACACGTACCACAGAGGATCCACATTGCTTGCTTGTTTGGGTCCTTCCATCATTGTTGTTCCATATGCGTGCTTGCTTGCGTAGTTTGTGTCAGAAGTAAAGTAAGACAAAAGAGTAGAATAAGAGCAAGGATTGAAGATTGAAGACCTAACTAAAACCCCATGCAACACATCTTTCCCATTTACCCACTAGACATATGGAAAGGACTAACGAAACACATACTAATGAAATAACTGCCTTGGGATCGCTGCATGTTGTGTGCTATTGCCTCGGAGGAGTGCGGTTTTACAAAACCGCAACATATGTATATATATATATATATATATATATATATATATATATATATATATATATATATATATATATATATATATATATATATATATATATATATATATATATATATATATATATATATATATATATATATATATATATATATATATATATAGTGGAAGCATATGAACCATGCTTCCCCATTGTCTCGGGTCACTCCCCTGCATTTGATTTTTAATTTATTTATTTTCATTTTTTTTCCATCTATTTATATTTTCATTCACGGATGCTTTCTGATGGTTCTGTGATTTTTTTTTATCCTTGTGTATCGACTTCAATGTCCGTCAGCACACAAAATTACAGTGCTTCCCCATTGTCTTTGGTCACTCACCTGCATTGTTTTTTCATTTTCTTTTTCTTTTTTCATTTATGGATGTCCGACGATTCTGTGAATTTTCAGGTGTTCCAGCTTCGACGCCCATCGGCACGCAAAATTTCAGCTTTCTACGTCACCCGGAAGGGACCGATCTTTAATATCAGTGAGTGAGTGAGTGAGTGGGTCAGTCAGTGGTGAGAAAAAGCTTTACATATTAGATATACTAGTGTGGTGTGCTTACACATTGTGTAAGCATACGAACAGTGCTTCCCCATTGTTTCGGGTCGCTCAACTGCATTTGATTTTTCATTGATGGATGCTTTCTGACTGTTCTGTGATTTTTTTCCTGGTGGATAAGCTTCGATGTCCATCAGAATGCAAAACTACCATGCTTCCCCATTGTCTCGGGTTGCTCACAAAAAAAATTCATTAATTATTTCATTAATTTGTTTTCATTTATTTATATTTTCATTTACGGATGCTTTCTGATAGTTCTGTGTACTATGTGTGACCGTCTTTATAGCTGTGGAGGAACTCTGGGAAGGGTTCGAAACAGCAAAGTGCTTACCTTGTGTAGGCCTTCTTGGGTTGCTCTCTGCAGCTTCTTCGGCTAGAGGAATGTGGGAGGTGTCAATTATTTATTTATTTATTTATATATATATATATATATATATATATGTATATATATATATCCTGGTGTTGGCGCAGTGGTTAGGGCAGCGGCTTGGGATCCAAAAGGTCCTGAGTTCAAGCCCCGTTGAGCCACTGAATTAATACACCAGCGGGTTGACTCAGCCTGTCATCCTTCCGAGGTCGGCGAAATGAGTGCCAGTATACTGGGCCGGTGTATACCCCGATTAAAATAGGTGTACCATATCCCTGTGTCGTAAGAGTTGACCAGGGTTGCGTCAGGAAGGGCATCCGGCGTAAAACATGTGCCAAATCTCGACGCGGATCATACGGATGATCCGCTGTGGCCACCCCTAACGGGAGCAGCCGAAAGAAGAAGAAGAAGATATATATATATATATATATATATATATATATATATATATATATATATATATATATATATATATATATATATATATATATATATATATATATATATATTGGTGATGATCAGTAATTCCGTGACCTCATATAGAGCCATCCACTTACATGAATGAAGAGACACAACTTGCCATTTTCTTTGTGCAACACTACTTTTTAAAATCTGTCCTTTCAACATAAAAGTTACAGTTACTTTGGAGAGAAAGTAAGGAGAGGAAAAAGAAGCTGCATATAGCTCCTTGTGGGATGTATGGTTGAGACAATGCAGGCATTCAGGTATGAGTAAAATATGATTCATTCAGCACGATGCTGAGAAGTCAGTTTGTGTTTTTAAGAAGTCAGTAAAATGGAAATGATGGAGTCGGAGTTTCCGCTGCACATCAACTTTTCATCATCTTCCCATCTCTTTAGTATCAAACCTCTGCCACTTTCACACTAATTCCATTGCTTAGTGTTTCATTGATGACCTTTCTCACCCTGTTCCCCACCCCACACACACCCACCATAAGGTTCCTGCTTTGGCTAGCTTCTTTAAGTTGCTGCCTCCTCCTCATGACCCACATTCTCTCCCTCTCTCTCTCCCTCTCCCTCTCTCTCTCATCTCCTCCCACGAAATTCCCACACAAATTCCTTCTCACTTCCACAGTTTGTTCTTTCTGTTCCATTCTTGCTGTCATTTCTCCATTTCTCTTTCTGAGTTTTGCAATGTTTGTCATTTTGTCATTCCTGAACTTATATTCTCATACTTTATTTAATATCCTCATCCACCCACTTTCCCATTCCTGAAACAATACCCTCATAACTGAACTCATAATCTCATATCTAAATTAATATCCTCATCTTACCATGTTCTCATACCTTCACTCATGTCCTCATGTACTCATATCTTCATACTGAAACTCATTCCCTCATATCCTCATATCCTCATAACTGAACTCGTATCATCATATATGCATCTCCTCATCCCTGAACTTATATCCTCATAACTGAATTAATATCCTCATCTACCCATATTCTTATACTTGCACTCATATCCTCATGTACTCATATCTTCATACTGAAACACACATCCTCATACCTGATTGCATGTCCTCATACATGACTCATATCTCAAAACGAGGTTTTATTGCCCGTCTTATATTCACTCCTGCACGTGCCAAAACCTTGCAATGAACTACAACACAGGGTGTTCCAAAAAGACCCTCACAACTTTGGTTGTTAATATATTTAGAACCACAAATTATACGATACCCTTCAGTTTATATGATACAGAAACTCATAAAGTTTTCTTTATTTTCAGTTCTGTTGGTTGAATCTATATACTGTATATATAAAATTTGAAAGTGTGTGTGTCTGTGTGTCTGTGTGTCTGTGTTTCTCTGTGACCTATGCACGCCAAAAGTACTGGACTGATCCTCACCAAACTTCACATGCTGACAGAACATGTACCCAGGAGTGTCCTGATGTAAAAGAATTGTATTTCCGACTTCCGGTTTCCAAATTATGATGTCATCACCTGATTTCGTAACGTTAATTTTTCAAGTTCATCCGATTGACATGGGGCCAACGCCATTTGCAATAGAATGAAAAAATAATGCTACAGTCAATTGAAGACAATGACTTCCGACTTCCCGGTTTCCAAATTATGATGTCATCACCTGATTGCGTAACGTTAATTTTTCAAGTTCAGCCGATTGACATGGGACCAACGGAATTTGCTTGAGAATGAGAAATTAATACTACAGTCAATTGAAGACAATGACTTCTGACTTCCCGGTTTCCGAATTATGACTTATGCATTCGACACACTTGCAAAAATGACCGTATGTATATTATACCGTATAATGATATAATAATCATCTGTAAGTCATATTTTATTAACATTTTCTTTGTTCATGATTGTTATAACCATGGTTATAAAAACCATTTTTATTGTTACTGTATTACGTTTTTACGTCACTTCGGCCTGGATTCGGGATCAGCGATCAAATAATGTAAATCACGATTAAAAATTATTTTTTGATGATGCGGGAGTTATCTTTATTAAAATCAGTGGAGGAAATATACACCATGTCTGATATTTGGGTCTTTCATGTCTCCGATGATGCCTTTATCTCCAGGGACACATCATTCCCCATGACAAAAACCGGAAGCAAAAGGGTCATAGCCGATGACACGGATTCCAAATTGCCAGGGTATTGTGTTGTTGTTGTTGTTGTTTACTATTCTCTCATGTGCACGCGTTGAGTATGAAGCTCATTACGTTCGCTATTAAATGCTGTGCAGTGTATTAACACGATCGGGTTTGATTTCTTTGTTGCGAATATTAAACGCTGTGCGGTGTATAAACACGATCGGGTTTGATTTCTATGTTGCGAATATTAAACGCTGTGCGATGTATAAACACGATCGGGTTTGATTTCTTTGTTGCGAATATTAAACGCTGTGCGGTGTATAAACACGATCGGGTTTGATTTCTATGTTGCGAATATTAAACGCTGTGCGGTGTATAAACACGATCGGATTTGATTTCTATGTTGCGAATATTAAACGCTGTGCGGTGTATAAACATGATCGGGTTCGATTTCTATGATGTGAATATTGTATCCACACTATTAAAAGTGTGTGTGTGTGTGTGTGTGTGTGTGTGTGTGTGTGTTTCAGTGTATGTGTGGCAGCCTCTACAATTTTACAATTAACTGTGACATATACTCCTTCAGACCCGCCGTCATCCACGGGATTCCTGTGCGGAGCACGGGTATCCCTGCTAGTATAAAATAAAATGGCGACTCCACAGGAGAAATCTCAGTGCTTCGAATGGTTCATCGGGATGAGATCCGACACGTAGGTTCAGTGTAATTTCCGTACAAGGTGTGGAAGGAATCCGCCATCGCGGACGAGTATCAGAGAATGGTACAAGAGGTTTAAGGAGACTGGAAGTTGTCAGAAACAGAAAAGTACCAGTTGACCAAGCTCATGTGCAGCAGACATTGAACACTGCTTGAATCATTTCAACAAAGTCCCAGAAAATCAATCATTTTTTGATCCCAGAAAATAATTTTTACCTTCGCAAACTTTGTTGCGAAGGTTATGTTTTGATCGCTGTGTATTTCTTTATATATTTGTGAATATGTGTGTTTGTTTGATTGCTTGTTATTCGCATAACTCCAAAAGTATTGAACTGAATCGCAGAAAATTTGGTGGGATGATTGGTTATTATCCGAGGACCATTTCATTAGATTTTGGGAGCGATCGGGTCAAAGGTCAAGGTCATGAAAAGGTCAAAATTGTCTTTTTACCATAGCGCGGTCAATTTGTATCCAATTTGCATGCAACCAATGCCAAAATGTTCAGAATTCAATGCCCAATCTTGTGATATGTGACATGACACAATGACGTAATAACCCTTATTAGCGGTTGGGAGTCAAAGGTCAGGGGGGGGTCACGACATTACAAAATGTGCGGTTTTAGTCATAACACGGTCAATTCTTATCCGATTTGCATGAAACCAACACCAAAATGTTGACTGTTCTGTTCCCCACACCCTAATACCAATTACAAAATTAAGAGTACAAAGGTCAAGGTCGAGGTCATGAAAAGGTCAAAATCGTCATTTTGCCATAGTGTGGTCGATTTTTATCCAATTTGCATGCAACCAATGCCAAAATGTTGTGAATTCAATGCCCAATCTTGTGATATGTGACATGACACAATGACGTAATAACCCTTATTAGCGGTTGGGAGTCAAAGGTCAGGGGGGGGTCACGACATTACAAAATGTGCGGTTTTAGTCATAACACGGTCAATTCTTATCCGATTTGCATGAAACCAACACCAAAATGTTGACTGTTCTGTTCCCCACACCCTAATACCAATTACAAAATTAAGAGTACAAAGGTCAAGGTCGAGGTCATGAAAAGGTCAAAATCGTCATTTTGCCATAGTGTGGTCGATTTTTATCCAATTTGCATGCAACCAATGCCAAAATGTTGTGAATTCAATGCCTAATCTTGTGATATACGATATGACACAATGACGTCATTAACTTTGTTAGCGGTTTGGGTCAAAGGTCAGTGGGGTCAACGACCTTTATTATCATAACGCGGTCAATTCTTATACAATTTGCATGTAAGTAGATTCAAAATGTTTAGAATTCAATTCCCTATCTTGTGATGTCTAATATTTGATTTCTTATAATGTGACCAGTTGTCATCAGATTGACTTGACACCGACACCCAAAACGGTCAGGGAGTTCATACAGAAATTGCACAATGTACGTGAATCAGTGTCAAACAGCAGGAAATTTAATGTTTTTAAGCCATCATAACACATATGAGATGGCAGATGTGGTATGGGATTAAATACCCTCACAATCAACGGTTTCTGGGGGGGGGGGGGGGAAATGTAGCATTGGCGAAGGTATGCGCTCTACTGAGTGCCCGTTCTGATTTAAAAGATGATTTTGTGGAATGTGTTGAAGGTTTTTTTTTTCCATCATGTGAAACAGAGGATATTTGGCTGATTGTTTGATCAGGTCTTGTGAGAATGTCTTTCGACTCCATCGCCACTTTTTATTCAAGTTTGGTTGGTTTTCATGTAAATAAGTTCCGATTGCATTGCATTTGATATAACAATAATGAATTAATTATTTTAGTTATGTAAATTCTTCAATTGATATTATTGATTAAACGTATATAAATTTATAGATGGTATTAAATAATGAAGGTATTTAGATGAAAAAGAAAATAAATAAATAATATTTATAAAATAGATTATAAATAAGTATTAAAATAATTTGCTGGTGGTTGTTAAGATACACAGTGCAGCATGTTAAAATCGGTTGTGAATGACAGTTTGAGTCTGGTAAGATGGAGGTGCTGTGTCATGGACATGTCTACAAGATAAAGTGTTCACGCTTTATATATTGTGACGTCCACGGGACTTAAACAGTCCCGCCAACGTAGAATGAGCCGAAACGATGGAGGCGGTTTATTTATTTATAACCCAAACATGGCGGTTCTAATCGCTCTACCGCAAACGGGACGAGGAAGGTGGCACGAGTCACTTTTCACTGAGTTGATGATGTTTATTTGTTTTTATTATTAACCAGAAATAACAAGACTCGGCAAGAAGAGGGATCCGGGGCGATTCGACGGGATGGTGTGGGATCGGGCGTGGGGAAAAAACAGACAATTCCAATTAATATACAGATCTCAAACCCTCTAAGGCGCCAAGTACACACACACACACACACACACACACACACACACACACACACACACACACACACACACACACACACACACACACACACACACACACACACACAAAACGTAGCTATTTCTGGTGGTCAGGCTGGACCGTGGTGTGGACGCAACTGTCCCTGGATCGGCGTCGGACGAGCTGGCCTTGCTCTCGTCAGGGGGGCAGGAGAAACCGTGGTGCTGTCGACCTCCTGGTCCTGGCCCAAGTCCGCTCACAGCCGCCAGGGAACCAGTTCTGGCGCCAAATTGTGAGCAGGAGAGGGAGGCAGGTCCGCCCGCCGTTCGACCCCGTACTCCGAGTCATCAGAACCCCAGGGCCAACCAAGGTGAGGCACGAGGCTCAGCAAGTCTCCAAGACACGATGAAGAACACGATCGAATCAGCACAACAACAAGTTCGCTCTCCGCACAACAGCTTCCACACCAAAAAAACACGATCTTTTTATCCCGATCTTCTTCCTCTTCCTTTTCGCCCCCGAACAGAACCTTTTTATCCTCCCGTCCTCGTCACTTCCAATCGAGCCGTTTTATTGGCCCACCGCCGTCGCCTTCCGCCAATCGTGATCACGGGGCGGAGCCATCCGCAGCCCTGTCCTGTGACGTCACGGCCAGCCTCCAGGGACTACTAAAAGGGGTTTACGCAGACACACTTACCCCATCCCGTGTCCCTATCTAATTACGTGACAATTATCATTTCCCCCTTGAAGAAATGAACATTTACTAGACAAATTATCACCACTGAATTGCTACTTATTACATCGAGATCCTGGTAAACTCGAACAGCATGGCATACCTAATTAAACATCCTAATTACCCTTTGAATGCATACCCCCCCTCAAACGTAA
>NC_140963.1:108237473-108292473 GCF_056783735.1 Eptatretus burgeri
GTTAAGGTTGTAACTTCAAATATGATGGCTTTTGAAAGTACTGACCAGTACAGTGTGTGTGTGTGTGTGTGTGTGTGTGTGTGTGTGTGTGTGTGTGTGTGTGTGTGTGTGTGTGTGTGTGTGTGTGTGTGTGTGTGTGTGTGTGTCTGGCTTCGTTCTCGGGACTATAGTGCAATAATTGGTCTTTATTTTGACAAATAAATCTCATTCAAACCAATGATTGATATGTGTAATGTGTATATATATATATATATATATATATATATATATATATATATATATATATATATATATATATATATATATATATATATATATATATATATATATATATATATATATATATATATATATATATATATATATACACACACACACACACACACACACACACACACACACACACACACACACACACACACACACACACACACACACACACACACACACATACATATACAGTATGTATAGATAATGTCATAATTTCCTCATTTTAATGGATATTGTAAAATATATAAAAATTTAAAAAAAGAGAAGGAAAGTCAATCATTTTATATGCATTCGAATTGATTTGTTGAGTGAGAACCCTAACATTTTATGCTGTACTTGCTAAATCCTGCTATATTCCATCACGTCTATTCCAGTACCTCGCTCATATATTCTTCCTGCTATCCTATATTTCCATTTGAAATCGAGAAAGTTCCTGTTGATTTTTTTATCAATGAAGTCTTTAAATAAATTCTCTCTCGAGATATAGTCTTTCACCTCCTTCAAATAGACAACCTCGATCTCGTTCATTTTCACATGTACTATAACTAACTCATTTGTTCGACTTCATTGGACAGTTGAATAAACCCCCAATTGTTCGGTTTCAGATAAAATTTCTGTTCCTGTAGTGAGAATTCACATTTTATTGTCTCATCCCCTGCTATTATCCTCCTTTTCATCCCTCACTTCACTTGTCTTGACCTGCCCTTCCTTCCTTTCCTGCAAACCCCTTCCTGCCTTTTGTTTTTCCTTGAAAAGACTTTTTTTAATTTATTCTCTGCCAACGTCTTTTTGTATCTTTACCCAAAGCCCTCCACATCCCCCTCCCCCCAAGCTTCTGTTTTATTTTCATTCTTCATGCTCCCAAGATAATGAAAAATCAAAACAGACAAGTAGAAAAAGAAGAAAAAAATAGATAAGCAAATTTGGATGAAGTATTTATGAATTATTGGAGGCCCTCTGTTTACAGAGCTCTGGGGCATATCACAACCCATCGAGTAAACGTTGCTGGGCTCAGACTGATGCTGGGTGCTTCGCCACTACAACGTGCAGGGTACTCACACTGAAGACGATTTGGGGAAGAATTTGTCATTTGTTCATGGTGCCGGCGATAACTCTCTCTCACTCTTCACTAAAGACACCTTGGGGTTTTAAAAAAAAAGTCTACCAACCAGGTGTTCTGGAAGATTCCGCCCCCTCCCCTTAAAATCGTGGATGCTTTGCCTTTGTTGTGGAATACTTTTTTTTTTTTAAAAGAGCTCTTTTAAACATTTTGGTCCACATTGTTTATACAGCGTAGAACCGAATTCCATATTAATTTTGCATGCCTTGGCTAAATGCTGAAGAGTAGACAGAAAGGTATTCCTTTTATTTTCCACATATCCTAATTTCTGAGAAAGTTGATTCGGCAATGGTCAGATCTTGATTCCTTACCTGCCGAGCACCTACCGCCATTCGACCTTCCCCGAGGCCTCAATCTCATGCACCGACTCTCCTCATGCACTGTCGTTATCGCATCCTCGATCTAACCTTTCTTTTCATCTCCTGAGCTTTCATTATCTTTCCAAGCGGGTGCGCCACGCTTCCTCTGTCTTGTAAGCCTCTAATACACCTCCGGCCTTTCATGCCATGGTTGCATATGATCATCTATGAATTCATATGCTCCCTGACCTTCTATTTGTCAAAAAGCTAATCACTTCCAAACAGATATAAATAGTGATTAAAAATTAATTGGCAAATGTTCTTCCTCAGAAATAATTGCCTGTTTGGGATGACAGGATATCACAGAGGTAGTGCACTTCCCTTTGAGCTGTCTCGTCTAGGTTTGAATCCTGGCTTGACTATAAATTGTCCTCCTGGCACTTAGCATGCAGGGAGGGTTATCAACGAGTCGGTCTTTCGGATCTTTCATGTCCTTGGAATGAAAGGAGTAAACCCTTTGTCTTCCATCTGCCAGTATCTTCTTGTAAACGGGCAAATCCTACAGTATATGTTCTGAAAAAGTAGGCCTTTGCGACCAAAATTCTATATTCCTGCCATAATCTTACAGGGTTCAGCATCCGCTGCATATCCGCACCTCAGTGACGATGAAAGAAGCAGCTGGAATTCCTAATGGAATTGTCATTAAAGGCTTTTTCGAAAACATGCCATGCCCATGATGCATGTATTCTTTCCATAATCTCTTTTAGTGAAAGAAGCGGCGTTGTATAGAGGACGAGTTTTTAATCTGAAGTGTGAAAATTTGGGAGCATGAAGAATGAAGAAAATCAAGTTGTGGACAATAAATGTTTTCAAGAATGCGATTGTGAATGATCAGATTGTCCGATGAAATTCCAAAATTCGAACTTTATTTGGCAGTACCGTTCGCCGTGCGACACTTCATGCTGTTTCTGTTGTCTGCTCAGCAGCAGATCTTGTTTCGTTGCCTTCGAGTTTCATATCCGTGATGACCTTCTCACATCCTGTAGGCCTACTCAACCTTTCTTCAACTACTTCTTTATTCTTCCCGTCTTACTCCTCCCTTGTCCTAGCAAGCCGGTTCATGAAAGACTTGGGCCGATGGACCTCCTACGGCCGACCCCACAAGAAGGTGGGATTAATTGGGGCCGTTAAACATGTCGGAGGCAGTAGTCGTACTCCCCTGTATTTCCCTCGAACCGCTCTCACCGACAACACTTTTATTACAATGTTGGTTAAAGCTTGATTCGGTATTAAATGTACAATAATAGGTGATAATTAAAAGAAAATAATTTATTTAATAACACCAGAGTGATGGTTGAAGGGTGGGTATCAGAAAATCAAATTTGGGGTGCACAGACCATTGGCAAAGAGAAGGCATATCTTCTCGCATCCGCAACAATGGCAGATGCAACTTGAGGGATGTACAGCATCATGTACGCACGGTTCACACGCACATAGAAACGAGCTCGAGAGAGCGTTGCCTTGACACCCACTCTTGTCTCGTCTGCTCTCTTTCTCTCCGTCTCTGTCCTTTCCTCCTGCGCCTTCCTTCCTTCCCAACCCCCACGCTGTCCAAACTAGGTTGGGGAGGGAGAGTAGTGTGGGGGAAGGGGCAGGGGGGAAAAGGAAAGACCAAAAGCGAAAACTTGATTACAGAGCCAAACTTGATGTTTGAATGGATTACTATGTTAAGGTAATCAGCAGAATATAATCAAATATTGCACACATACTATGTATGTTTCCTTTGTGATAAGGAAATGAGTTATTGATTGATTGCAGAAAAGGAAGAATGTATGAAATGTGATCAATACGTTTGTTGATCAAATCAGAATCCAAACATTGAAGGCGAATTAATGAAATAAATACTTAATTAAGTTTTGTTTTACACTCAGGTTCATACATTTAAGGCATTGCTTTTCAGAACTAATCTGGAAGAATAAGATCTGCTAATTCGTAATAAAACATCATGTAGATTGGAGCTAGGCATTAAAAGCTGACCGTTAAATGGCCTGCAGATCTCTCTTGTGGAAGTTGAAGCAAAAGGCCACAACCTCTGTGGTTGCTGAACTGCTCCAGGTTTTCATTAAATGACATGTGAACACTTGTGGTTTTTATTTCCCTCCATTTCTTTTTATCTCTGTCACACACGGATCACGTATCCTATGTCTTTCTCTTCCTGTCGTGTTTTCTTCTGCAGCTTGAGGAATGAATCGCAAGCTGTCTCCACATCCGCTTCTCGTCCTTTCTCTTTGTTTTTTTTTTATCTTTCTTTTTCCTGACCTTTATTCTTTCAGCTTTTTTTTTTTTATCTCTCTTTATTCCTCCATATTTACTCATTTCTAACCTTCTCCTTCTATTCCTGCATTTAATTATACTGAGCTGTTTCCTTCTCGCTCAAATTCCAGTAAAGGTTATTCATGGTCTCAGAACCAATTATTCGTGTATCGTACCCTTCAGTTTTAAGGGGTTTTGTTGCATAAGCTCTATTTTGTCTCAACTATTTTTGGTCTCGCTCATGCATCCTTAAGGTGGAAACAGCAGCTCCTTGTGTGACCATGCATTTTGGTCTTCGGGCCAAGGTGCATGTGCTTGTTGTGTGACCATGTATTCTATCCCTAAGGGTCGTGCAAGGTGCATGTGCTTGTTGTGTGACCATGCGTTTTTGGCTTTGAGGGCCAGAACGTATTTGTTTTGGTTTGACAAGCTTTGTATGACCATGTAAGAAGAAATAACAAGGAAATTTGACACAGGAGGAGGCAATTTGGCCCATTTTGTCTGCGCTTCACCAACACGAGATGAAATAAATCCGTCAAAGTTAACAATGTAATTTTATTGGGGGAGGAATGGAAATGAAAAAGGTATTGCAGGCTCAGGGACATCACCAGGGTGTTGAAAAAAAGAAAAAAAAACGTTTTTGAGGTTGGGTGAAGGTGGTTTTCAAGTGAGGAATGTAAAACACCAACCACACACTACACCTTGACAAGACCCTCTCACAGACATCACAATCGCCACAGATGTACACAATCACTCATCTGTGCTCAAGTTACCTGCAATTCCTGCCAATATCCCTGTACCCCCTTTATCTCCAAAGCTTCTCGGTACCTATCTAATTCCAATTTAAACTTACATCGTCTTCCTGTTCCCAATACCTTTCCAAGGAGACCATTCCATGCATTAACTACTCTCTGAGATGAAAGACCCTTTGCCAATTCCTACCATCTTAACTCTCCCCTTCTTTACTTTCAGGATGTTCCCTGGTCCAATAACTGTCTGCATTTATTTTATCTACACCCTTCATTATCTGGAACATCTCAATTATATCCTCTCATAACCACCTTCTTTCGAATGTATAAAGTCCTCTCTCCTCACAGCTGCATCCAGCTAGGCCCGGAATCAATCGAGTCAACCTACGCTGAATCCTCTTCAAGGCAGCTATGTCCTTCCTCAAATGTGGTGACCAACACATGTGTGACCATGAATGCAAGTGTGTAATTTGGCATCCGGGTCAAAGTGCATCCCTTTTTTGTATGACCATGCTTTTTGGCCCAAAGGACCAAGGTGCAGGTGCTTGTTCTATCTGACCATCCATTCAGGCCCTGAGGGCCAGGATTTATATTAAGTGTGTGGGGTACAGTATATTTATTAGAATTCAAGGCCTTAGCATGGGTCCATGTGCACGCATATGATGTATCATTTTCAACTGTATCAAGGACTTCCTGTTTCAGTTAAGTTGTTCTGTTCTTGTACACCATGAGAAGGCCATGTTGTTTCCGGTAAAGGTTTTTTATATTAAGAATGTCACATGATCTGTCCTTCCTATTGGAACCAGCAAGGGCCAGGTGAGGTAAGGTGACAGGACCCCTGAGAGGGTAATTTATAGGAGGTCATAACCAGCACATGTCACGTCGAACCACCACTCATTTTATTTCCCTCTTCGTCACAGCTAGGAAGAGTGCCCAAGGTCATGATGTCACTGTTAAATGTGGAAATCATCACCTGGGGCAGAGCGTCATGGCGGGGAGGTGCCAACTTAGTGGTTCTGCCGCATCATATGGGAGGCAAGAAGACATTGGGGTGTTGGGAGGATATCACCTCCTGAGAAGTGGTATTCTTCCTCTTTTTCCAGAGATGCTTGATGCTGTATGGCTGGAGCTCTCTTGCCAGGAATGCTCCTTGAGGCTCGACCATTCTTTTTGTTGCAATCTCTGGTTGGTATGGGCCTACTCTGCTCCTCTCTCTACTGTTCCTCCAAAGAGACTGGAAACTCATTGTAAAGAGCCTTGCTGGTTCTCTGTGCAAGTATTTGTGTTGGGGCACTCAGAGCGGTTAGTTTCATTGAATTATAAGATTATTTTATTCGTCCCCTACCGGTTTCATTGGAGGGGACTATAGGTTTTCTTTCCGTCTGTCCATCAGTCTGTCTGTCCTCCCCATCTGTGGTTTTTCAGACCTTTTTCCCCCCACACCCTTTAACATATTCAACTGAAACTTGGTACGTGGCTTCATTGTGATAAGTTACAGAACAAGTTCACGTTTCATGGCGTTTCATTAATTTTTCAGTTGTGCCCTTTTCAGACTTAAAAATATCACAAATTAATACATGGGTCAGTGTTCAACTTTCGTGACTCCACCCCACTGCTTTACAACCATTGGCTGGACAGCTGGCCAGGGTCCACCCCAATAAAATCATGCGCCACCATTGCATGAAGCAGCACATATCAGCAGGCCTTTGACCTTGGTGCTATAGTCCATGGCCCAGTGCAATTGGAATGAATCCAGGTATATAACCACGATGTGTTATATATGCACACACTGTAAGTCATACTTATGTTTTTGCTTCATATATGTACATCGGGTTAGCTTTAATATGAAATAGGCAAAGCCGAGAAATCAACAAAACATGGTGGGTTAGAAAGGTTCTTCTTCTTCTTCATTTTGGTTCCTGTATCGGTTCGAGTGTGCGTTAAAGCAACCCAATTTTTATCTCCGGTTTGTTATGCCGGTTGTCTTTATTGGTTTCTCGTCTACAAAATATATCAGTCAATTAAAATTGCTTTTCCTTTTATTTTTCCAAATAGACACAAACACTGAGTTATAGGGTTTATTCTTCTTCATTTTGGTTCTGGTATCGGCTCGAGTGTGTGTTAAAATGCAAACAAAATTTTCTCTCCCAAACATTCATTGGGACTGGTCGGGGACATGTATCACAAAGCAATTCTTGCTCTTGTTATTATTGTCATTCATTGTGTGTCTTCATCCTGCTGGAACTGTCCATTTCTGGGTCATGTGCCTGAGTCTAGATTATGTACTTGCTTATCCTCTTCGTCCCAATGGGACATAAGTATGCTTTGATCTTTCGACATTTATCTCTGCCTTTGGCTAAATTCAGTGCCTCATACCATGATAGACTCACCTCCTCCAGATCAGCTACCATAGTCCTATGCCAAGTTGTTTTTGGCTGACCTGGTTTCCTCCTTCTTGATGGTGTCCATCCAACAGCAACCTTAGGGATTCAGTCAGGGGATATTCAAAGCACGTGATCAAGCCATCGGAGGCGGCAACACTTAATATCAAGGTAAATGCTGTGGCACCCAGTTTTTAGCTCACCTGGACTTTAGTCAGGTGAGCTTATGTGATGTGTGTCCGTAGGTGAGTGAGTCAGTGAGTCAGTCAGTGCATAAACACTTCAGGCATTAACGCTTGAACCAAACACACGATTTTGATAAAACTTGGCCATAAGCTTCATATTTGATGCCGAAAGGCCCTGTCACACCTTGACGATTTAGCCAGCATATGCCGACATATGAAAAATTTGTCTAAAACGCTGGCACACGTCGAATACATTATGGGTAATTTTTGTATACGTTAAGGGCACGCTGGCATATGTCGTAGTATGCTGGCGTATGTCGTATGCTGAGCTGTTAGACAAATTTTCCATGCTTGAAATTTTTCGATGTATGCCAGCGTATGACTCACACGTTCCGCATAACGCTGGCCATGAGTTGTAGGCATGTTACGCAATCGTTGACAAACGTTACTCGTTAGTCGAAACACGTCGAGGTAATGTTTAGTATACCCGAAACTTATTTCTAACCTATGAGTAACGTGTTGTAGGCACGTTACGCGATCGTTGACACACGTTACTTGTAAGTTACTCATAAGTCGAAACACGTCGAGGTAATGGTTAACGTCAGTGTTCCAGACTCCCTGGTTTTTTTTTGGTTTTTTTTTTTCTTTCTTCGGTATGATGGTGATGTTGACACTTCGATTTCTAGTGCGGTTATAATATAATATAATTAATAGGCTGCCGCTCAACGATTTAAACCTCGACGTGTTTCGACTTATGAGTAACTCACAAGTAACGTGTGTCAACGATCGCGTAACGTGCCTACAGCTTCTGGCCAGCATTATGCGGAACGTGTGAGTCATACGCCGAGTACGTCGAAAAATTTTCAACATGCTGAAAATTTGTCGACGTACTCGGCATACTTCGACATCTGCCAGCGTGCTTCAGCGTGCTCTTAACGTATACAAAACTTACCCATAACGTATTCGACGTGTGCCAGCGTATTCGGCAAATTTTTCATACGCTGGCTAAAACGTCAAGGTGTGACGGCGGCTTGACACTTTGATGTCTAGTGCGGTTATGATTTGAATCGTCGAGCCGCAGCCTATTAAGAGCCTATGCCATGTGATCGTCGGCGATACGCTGTCGCGCTATGCATAAGTTAGACTATCGTTGAGCATAGGTTGTGAACGCCAACAACACGCTCAGCATTCGTGGATATAAGTAATCTATATGTTATCGAAACGTTCTGTGTACATAACTAATGCGTTACGCATACGTCCAACTCGTTATGAATACGTCCAAAACTGGAAAAAAAACCAATAGTTCAGCATACGCCAGCGTTTTACATACACTTTGATACCTTGCCATACGCTGGCTAAAACGTCAAGGTGTGACAGGGCCCTAACAAAGGTGTATTGACCGTATCAAAATCTGTGCTCATTGATGGGGACTACGAGGTTTTTTTTTGAGCCCCTCCCCACCCCGAAAAAAATAGGTATTTGCTCTATTCTCCAAAACTTCACACACAATTTTGTTGAAACTTGACCACAACCTTCATCACCCGTAATGTACCAAAGTGTATCGGCCACATAAAAATATGCACTCATTAAGGGATCTACGGAGGGGGGTGGGGGTGGTTAGGTCAGGGGGTTTTCTTTGTCTTCAGGCTGTACTGCTTTGACTTCCAGATAGAATAGAATTGAGCAAATGCGTTACAAGCTTTGTGGAGTCTTGCCTTGATGTCTTTCTTGGCTTTATTGTCTTTACTGATGAGACTACCTTGGTATGTGAAATCCTGTCAGTTTTTTCTTGTAAATGTGTATTCCTTGATGCCAAAACAGCTAAATCAGCAGCAAAGTCCAGATCTTCAAGCTGGGTGGAAAGGGTCCACTGGATGCCTCTAGGTCTATCTGATATGGTGTTCCTCTTGATCCAGTCAAGAGTAATCAGAAAGAGGATAGGTGATATGATACAACCTTAGCGAACTCCAGACTCTACCGAGAACCACTCTGATAAGGAGTTGTTCATGATGACATTGCATTCAAAGTGTTCATAGAATTTGCTTGTCAGAGTAACCTTATTGGAGTAACTGTTGAATTCCATCAGATCTCAGTATCTTCCAAAGACTCACTCTATGTACACTATTGAATGCCTTCTTGAAGTCAATGAAGTTGATATAATGAGGGATGTTCCATTATAATATAAGCACTGTTTGGTGATGCTACGTAGTGCAAAGATTTGGTCGATACACCCTCTTCCTGCTCTGAATTCCACTTGCTCCTGTCTCAAGTTGATGTCAATAACCTTGTCAATTCTGTTGAGGAGTATCCGCCAAAAGACCTTGTTGGGGATTGAAAGTCGTGTTTTACCCCACCAGTTGTTGCAGTTACCAAGATCACCTTTCTTAGGCAGCTTGACAATGAGGACTTTTGTCCAGTTAGCAGGGATAACGTCTTTGGTCCAAACCATTCTGAAGAGGTCAGTGAGCACCCTTGCAGCATTGCTGATGTCAGCTTTGAGCATTTCAGTGTGGATGAAATTGATGCCAGGGGCTTTTCCACTCTTCATGGCTTTAATGGCAAATCTGACTTCTTCAGAAGGTGGCTCAATGGTGATCCTGAGGATATCCTTTGCTGGTAAAGGGTCAGCTGGTTCATTTGACACTGGGCTGTTCAATACATCAATGATTGTTGATGATCTGTTCGTATAACATTCCCTCCTTTATCTTTCACAGGGATGGAGTGATTAGTGTTTTTACCGCGCAGTTGTTTCGTGATCTTATACACTGTGCTCATCTCACCCATTACTGCAGCCTGTTCAGCTTCACCTGCTAACTCCTCTAAAAATGACCTCTTGTCTTTGCATGCACTCTTCTTGACTTCCTTATCTTTGACTTTGTTAGGTTGTTGGACCTGTTCCTGGAGCCGAGGTGACTTCATACTCAACATATTTTCCTTCAATTGCTTCCTTTCGTCCATTTTCTTTTACGTCCCTGGTGTTAACCATTCTTTATATTTATTCTTTCTAAAACCAATGACTTTCTGTATAGTTTATTTATATACACAGACATGACAGAAGTAAATAGACACCATGATTTTTAAAGAATTTATTTATTGAACATTTGAAGTACATTTGATCTATTTTAATACATACACGAGTATTTGGTAGACTTGCCATTTGCAGATTTCAACGAACGCATTTACTCTTTCAAGCATAGAACGGACGAGTTCCGAAATTTTCTCTTGTGGGATTTCTGCCCAGGCTTGCCGCAAAAGGTTTAGCAATTCTGCCCATGATATTGGTTTCCTGGACTTTTTCCGCACAGCTCGATCCAATATGGCCCAGAGGTGTTCAATGGGATTCATGTCAGGAGACTGACTTGGCCATGTAAACCGCTTGATCCCATTTCTGTCCTGCCATTCTTTGGTCTTTTTTGCAGTGTGGCATGGAGGTCCATCTTCCATGAACAGAGTGTTGTTTTGGACCATCTGACCAGTGGAGAAGACTGGGAGAAGTCCATCCTAAAGGATAGAAATGTGCATCGTAGAGTTGATGTTGCTAACACACTCCACAAGCTCTGATCGACCAGCATTCCAGATTGCTCCCTACACCATCACTGAAAAACCACCATGTTTGACAGTTGGCTGCAATTGATTCAAAGAAAACTCTTGACTGGGAAGTCTCCAAACCATACACATCCACTGTCAGGAAATTGAGCAAATTGGAACTCATCTGAAAAAATGACAGTTTGACAAAACTCCAAGGGTCTGTTGGCCATCTCGTCAGCCCACTTCTTTCTCCTTTGAATGTTGGCTGGTCTAAGAAGAGGTTTTCTCCGAGCTGCTCTCCCATAGTAGCCCATTTGATGAAGGTACTGCACGGCAGTTCTTGAGTTAACCTGAACCTCCTCTGCAACATCTGCTGCCTTGCAATGGGGAGTTTTCTCAATGGACTACTTGACAGCTCAAATATATCTTTCTGAGGGCGCAGGTCGACCAGAACGGGAAGTTGTGGATTCTTTGCCTTCATTGGTGAATTGCACAATCACCTGATTGACCGTAGACAGCGGAATGCCAAGGTTCTGAGCTATCTGATGCTGGCTGACGCCACCTTCAGAATGGCCCTCTTTGAAGGCAGCAGATTCGTCACCTTCTATTTGTCCTCTTTGAAAATCGGAAAGGTCGTGTGCTCCCTGGGTTCGAGGCACAGTTAATTGTCATACAAGACCCAGGAACTCGTTTCTGCAAAGAAATAGTCGAATATTAGTTCAAATCACTGAGTAAATCTGCATTATACAGATGAAATGAAGAAATTTAAGGTGTCTACTTCTGTCATGTCTCTGTATGTACCTCTTTGATGGTGTCCCATTTCTTCATGACATCTTGCTCTTCTTCCTCTTTTTGAATTGCATTAAAATGCTTTCTCAGCTTTATGACAGTCTCTTCTTTCGCGTTGAGATTTGAGTTTGGCAATATCTAGATGTTTTCTATCTTGACTCTGCGTTGCTGCCTTTTCGAGCTTCAGCTTGATACTTGCTGAAACTCGATAGTGATCACTGTTAGTAGCATCAGCACCACAAAAAGTGCGTACGTCTTGTAGAAATCTTCGGCATTTGTTATTTATGATGATATGGTAAATCTGGTTGACTGTATGACCATCAGGTGACTTCCAAGTAAGTTTATGTACCTCCTTGTGGGGAAAACTTGTACCTCCGATAACACAGTTGTTATTCAAACAAAAGTCAATGAGAAGTTCGCCATTTTAATTTGCCTCACCACATCCGTGTATTCCCCGAGCTTGTTCACAGTTAGTATTATCTGCCCCAACTTTGACATTCATATAAACTGTGTTCAAGAGCATGTCATGCTGGGGGACCTTAGCCACTGTTTGTTGTAACAACTCATACCAATTGTCTTTGTCCTTCTCTTCAGCCACATTCGTTGGAGTGTACCACTGTATGATGATAAGCTTACAATACTTTGAGTTGAACCGTGCCCTGATCATTCTCTTGCTAATAGGTTGCCATTCTATCATGGTCTTAACCTTCTCTTTACAAACTATGAGCTACACCGTGGGTGCGTGTATCCTTCAATCCAGAGGAGAGAATGGTGGTGCCATCGTTCGTCATTTGGCACCCTGATCCGGACTAATGGCACTCACTAATACCAAGTATGTCCAGATGGTATCTTTGCATCTCTCTGATAACTTGAGCTGATTTTGATGTGTCATACATGGTGTGAACATTCCACACTCCGATATGGATGTTAACTTTGGGTCCAAGTATGCTCCACTTTGTACTCCTGACTTTCCTAAAAGGACTTTTTATCAGAGATAGTCACCCTGCCAAGTAGTTGGCTAGAACTTCCTGCAGGACCTGCGTAAATAAATGTCATACTCTTTGCAGTTTCTATAACCAATAGTGTTTTTATTGGGTGGGGTAGCCTCACGCCCAACCCTCCATCCTGGAGGACCAGTTGCTCTCCTTAAGGCCCAGTCACACCTTGACGTTTTAGCCAGCAATGGCAACGTATTAAAATGTATGTAAAACGCTGGCTTACGTTGAACTTTTGATGTTTTTTTTTTAAAGATTTGGACGTATTCATAACGACTTGGTCTTATGCGCAACATATTAGTAACGGACACAGAATGTTTCGTTGTGTTATCGATAACTTATACCAACGAATGCTGAACCTGTTGTCGGCCTTCACAAGCTATGCCCAACGATAGTCCAACTTAGGCATAGCGCGCTGCACGCATCACCGACGATGACGTGGCGTAGGTTATGAAAAGGCTGCCGCACAACGATTCAAATCATAACCGCCGCAGAAATGGAAGTGTCAACATCGCAGTCACACCTTGGCGATCTTGCCAGCGTATGCCGACCTCTGAAAAATGCGTCTAAAACGCTGGCGCACGTCGAATACGGTATGGGTAAGTTTGGTCTGCGTGAATAGAACGCTAAAGTACGCTATCATACATCGTAGTAAGTGGAGTACGTCTTGTAATTTTAAACATGTTGAAAATTTTACGACGTACTTGCCGTATGACACACGCTCCGCATGCGATGGGAATAAGTTGTACGCATGATATGCGATCGTCGACACACGTTACTTGAAAGGTACTCATAAGTCGAAACGCGTCAAGGTAATGGTTAGCGTCAGTGTTCCAGACTCCCGGTTTTTTGTTTATTTCTTCGGTATGACGGTGTTCAGTGTACAGTGCGGTTATGATTTAAATCGTTGAGCGGCAGCCTATTATATTATATTATAACTGCACTAGAAATCGAAGTGTCAAAATCACCATCATACCGAAGGAAGGAAGAAAAAAAAATCCAGGGAGTCTGGAACACTGACGCTAACTATTACCTTGATGTGTTTCGACTTATGAGCACCTTACAAGTAACGTGTGTCGATGTGTTTCACCGATCGCGTAACGTGAGTACAACACGTTACTCATAGGTTAGAAATAAGTTTCGGGTACGCTAAACATTACCTCAACGTGTTTCGACTTATGAGTAACTCACAAGTAACGTGTGTCAACGATCGCGTGACGTGCCTACAACTAATGGCCAGCGTTATGCGGAACATGTGAGTCATACGCTGGCATACGTCTTAAAATTTCAAGCATGGAAAATTTGAGGACAACCGAAAAGTACAACGTTTAAAGCCAGCGCACAATGACGTATGGCAGTGTTTTTCAGCGTGCTCTCAATCTTATCAAAACTTACCCATAACGTATTCGACGTGTACCAGCGTTTTAGACAAATTTTCAAAAAATCGGCAGAAGCTGGCCAAAACGTCAAGGTGTGACTGGGCCTTTAGTCTGGCCCTTCACCTGAAACCTGTCTGGCTTGGTTAAACTTGCTAGGCACTAGAGCCTCTGCCGGCATAGTTCTTGGGATCCCTAAAGCACACAAGCCGCCCCCCCCCCTTAAACCACATCAAGGTGACAGCAAGTGGGTGGGGGGTCTATATCTCGCTGGAACTGTCTGTTTCTATGTCTCATGCTAGGTATATATTATGTAGTTAACTTTATTTTGTAAAGTTGTGCATGCTATGTCATTGACCTCTTGCATGACACCGGGATAATGGATAATCCCTGGGGGGATCGTTATATTTATTGGGGATAAATTAAGAATATCCCTCGTTTGCATGAGCATAGCATACTTGGCATCACAATATTAGAAACACATGGCCCATCCGTTCGAGGCTGTGGATCTTCCAAATGTATCACCTCAAAATTGGCATTAACTATTAAGCCAGCTATTTACGGGAGTCGTACCTCCGAGCGTGGACTTTACTCTCATGTGACATTAGCCTCAAATGGGGCTGGCATTTACCTGACAATCTGTATTGCTATGACAAGCTTTGTATGGTATTGTTCCTTGATATTTGGGTTAAAGTCCATCGGTCAGGATATATTGTAATATTTTTCTGTTTTTCTCTTTTTTTGTATTTTTATGAAAAGGCATTTCTCAACAGAGAAATACCAGCTCCTTGTCGGAGAGTGCATGTTTCAGGACCAGGTTAGATATGTGTGCTGCTCTGTTTAGGCTAAGCTTGACCACAAACATCCTATCAGATGAGTAGGCCTCCACTGTGAAAGGAGATCAGCAGTCTGTACATATATAATGAGAATGGGTTTGTATATATGTATTACAAAACTTTTTGCAAAATAAAAATAAAAAACCGGGTTAGCTCACAATGCCCAATTAACATTTTTGGGTGGTCGCTAGACTACCCTTATTCTCAGGTTTTCCGTCCGTCTATGTCTGTCTGTTTGTTTGTATGTAATGGACAGCTCTGGAGGCCAGAGGAGTCAACCGATTTTGATGAAACCTGACTGGTAGGTTCATACCAGGATATAGTTGTATGCTTTTAAGCACCGTTGCTATGGACACCACCGTTTCCCAGCAACGGGACTTTGAAATTTTTGAAAAAAATCCGAAAAATAGTTTTTTTTTCGAAAATCAAAAATCGGCTTCCGTGCTTTTATGCGCACTATAATGAACCTCTTTGTCAAAAAATTTCAGCCCGATCCGTGAAAAACTGTACGAATAGTATGCAATTATATAGCGACCACCCATGTTGCCTACGGCTTGTCTATATATCACCCCGATACAATTATCAACAACACCACATGAGGAAAACCGCCATCTTTAATATTTTTACCTTTGCAATTGGTTCACCTTGTCTGTCCTTCTGTCGACAAACGTCGGTTTATGATCGAGGAACAACTCATTTTCAACAAAAATGTTATATTTTGAACATGAATTGGAACATGAAAACGAACCTGTCGTTTCAAAATACCTGTACTTTAAATAAGGTGGTGTAAAAGACGTCACATCGAACGGCGGTAAATTTTCGAAAAATATTTCTACAACCTTTAAAATCTTTATTTCATTTCAATTGAATTATATACGTGAACACTGGAGAACACAAATCACCTGCTTGGCACTTTCAAAACCCTTCCGTTTAGCAGTACTTCAACAAAATATTACATCATTTCAACCAATCAAATTTGCCGCTCGCATACCCCGCCCATTTCCTTTTTTTTCTCAAGACGTCGTGTGGTGAGGTGTCCGAGTTCCATGAACTCTCGAGTGAACAAATATTTGTTGTTTAACTTGTCATGAATAGTTTTTGATAGGTTTCACAACCCTTAGCCTACCACTGAATGTGTTGGTGATGGTAGGTGGTTGCAGAATCTTCGTTATGCTCAAACAGCAATATATTTGGGAGCTTTGAAAAGGATGAGCCGGGAGGTGACGATGGTTCGTGGGCATTATTGAGGAAGCCCTACCGTAAAAACCGATCTCTTCCGTCAAAATTGACCAAATCAAATCGGATTTTTTTATATGTTGTACTTATGGACATTACGCACAGCTTCGAGGAAATGAAATTGCGAGAAAAAAAATCGAGGAAAAAAAGTTCAAGTGGGCATGGCTGCGCCCACAAGGGGTATGGGACGCCCACCATACAAAAAGACACAACTAGACCATGATATCTAGCTTGTGTCCAAGTTTCATCAAGATCGCATCAAACGTCACGGAGCTATGCTCTGGAGAGAGAGAGAGTCACACACGGACACAGACACAACGTAAATAGTCACTTCTGGCGCCCGCGAACCAAAAAGCATGTTCGGATGCCTCACGTGGTGCAGGTACTTGTGTCGGTGTTGATATAGCAGTCATTCCATGAGACTACATTATTTTTAGGGACAGAATCCTCGATATGTGTTTCTTAGTGGAACCTGATATCAGTACATGATGAGCATAATGCATGAAGACGTGGTCAGTGCTTTCTCGGACATGACTGCTATACAAATAGGTGATGAACCACCTGCAAAGAGGTGATGGATAACAACTAACCAGAAGAAGATGGTACAGCGCTTCGGTGTCACAAATGCAAAATGCAAGCCCCCAATTTCCGGAGGGGCGTGTGTGATACCTCAGGGAAGAAGGGTATTTGTGTACAAAATGAAGACTCATGAAAGAGTGAGGTGAATGGAGGGCAAAAAGGCAAACGAGTGACAGTGAGACAATGGAAGCACAGTTGGACACAATAATCCAGGCAATGAACTCACAACAAAAGATCGGAGGAGGCGAGGAAACGCGTAACCTGCAGCAAGAGGGTTTGTTTCGGTAGGGTTAATGGGGGGTAGAAAAGATTGTGTGTATGGATTGGGGGTGTGGGGTGCATGAGGAGGTAGTGGTGGTTCACCGCATCCTTGGAGGGAAGAGTGGGAATCGACGGTCTCCGTGAAGGAAGTTCCACAAACGGGAGAAAAGAGGAACAAAGGGTGGAGGTGTGTAGTAAGACTGGATTTCAGGAGTTTAATCAGGAAGCTGTTAATGAAAACACACAGGTCCTGTCAGAGCAATTTCAAGGAGGAGGGGGGAGATATGGGTGGGGTGGAGTTGAGGGCTGAAAGAGCAAATTCACGGAGTTGGACTGCAGGATATTTGGTTTAAGAAAAAACCCAACAACCATTGGCCACTATTCATATAGGCCCCAGCGGCCCATCAAGTTTTCTTTTGAAATTTCCCAAAGTACTTGTATGTACATATACATGCCGAAGGATATCGGAGGGGTTGGTTCTGCGTGGCTTGCCTTGATAACCGAAATGTTCTGCAGTGTTTTACACAAGAAACAAGCTTTGAGAACCATGGGTGTGTGCGTGTAAGGAAAACAAGATTATGTGGAAGGAGAAATTGGTGAGGGGTGATAGGATGTATTTCTAGATCATGGAGGAGTGTGATGCTCAAATTACCACTTAATTTTCATACATCATAAATACATAGCCCACTAAATTACAGATAGAGGAATGAAAACAACACTGTCATTTGTTGTACCATTCAGAGAACGAATGGAGGGGATGCACAGAACTTGTGGTGGAGAACGATGGATAATTCAGATCTGAAGACCCTTTGCATTTGCTTTGAGTCAAACAGAACTTATTGGTTGGAGCTCCTTTGGAATCATTTGTGGAGATATTTCCCAGTGGACATGGTGGTTTCAGCGGGAGGATGTTGAACTCATATTTTACAGGTTGTGGGTTCAAATGTAACTGAAGGCAGGGACGATTTGAATTTGAATTCTAAGAATCAGGAAATTGATGTAGTCCCACAAGATCTGATTATCAGAATTTTTGTAAAAACCATAATCGCAATTAGTGTTTTGGTTCAAGAAAATGAAACGGCTGTCCTTCAGTAAGTAGGAAGGTTATCCATCTACCTAGTCTCGCGTCCATGCGGTGCTGGTCCGTATTTTGTGGCTGAGTTGGCAATATAACTCAGATGTATCGTGCTTGTCATCGAGCTATCTTGTCTGGGTTTAATTCCTGCCCCAATTGTTCAGCTGGTTGTCCCCTCTTAACATTTTGTTAGTCGACATAAAAATTCCCATGGCACCTTCCAAAAAGAGTAGGTCATTGTGTGCATGTACCCCAGCCAAATTCTAAATTCCCACTCTTATGTATTGAGGCCAAACAGCAGCAGCACAGCCATTGTAAAGTAATGATTTAACTTTCAAAACGAATTTGTAATTGAATCATGCTCAAATATGCATTTTGCTATACAGAGAGACTATCGTCGACTTGAATACTTCAAGGAAATTTTTATGGGCACTGTGCCACCGACATCCCAATAACTGAATAATAATCCTCTTTTCAATTCCTCACATGCCCTTTTATTTCACTTGAAGACCAAAATTGCCTTCCGACATTGGCATCTATCTAACTTGCCCAAAGTCACGTTACCATTGCAAATAGCCCTTTCGGGTTGTGTCCTGCTGTACCGGAGCTAAGAATATATCTTTATTTATCTATTTTTTTTGTCCATTCCTCCCATTCCCACCCCTCTGTTAACCTTCCTTCGTTGCCTTTCTGCGCAAGGCCATATAATCATCCCTCTGTCACCATCTTATTCATTTATTTTCGCCTCTCGCATGCCTTCTCTTATCTCCATCAATTCTCAAATGGTCTGCGTCAAACCAGGCAGCATTTACCTCCTTCCTTCCCCAGACGGCTCCCTCTCTTTTCCTGACTGCCCTTCCTTTCAGCTCGAGGCTTCCTTTTTGTAGCTTTCGCTCCCCATCACTTCCTTCCTCCACTCCTCCCCCACATGCCAATTCATACTGCTTCACTTGAAAGGCTGTACTTCTGCCTCCACATAATCTCCATCTTCGATCTTCTATCTGCACTCCAGATCATTTGGCTTGCAAATTCAACAGCTCAGCATACATCAGTTGTGAATATTTCCTCTCCCAAAGCAAAATCCGCCAGATTTAGAAAGCAAGACGAAAGTAGGTGTGGAGGTGAATTTTGATGATTTTTTTTTTTTATCGCACTTCATCTGATCCAAATCTCCTCTTGCACAAGAAAACGTGTGTAATAAAGCAATTATTGATGGGGTGAGTTAGAGACAAGCATATATTAACACATCATGTTGAAATCCAAGAAAGATGATGATGAGAGGTTGTGAAAAACCAATATCAGTTTTACTGTGGATGAAAAACATTACAAACAGACCATAAAAGATTAATCTGAATCTGTATATATATATATATATATATATATATATATATATATATATATATATATATATATATATATATATATATATATATATATATATATATATATATATATATATATATATATCTCTATCTCTCTCTCACCAGTACACTGGTGCTCATTTTGCCAACCTCGGAAGGATGACAGGCTGAGTCAACCTCCTGGTGTATTAATTCAGCGGCCAATGGGGCTTGAATTCAGGACCCTAGGATCCCAAGCAACCACCCGAACCACTTAACCAACACCAGGCTAAGACGAAACTAAAATGTCAACATTATTGGTACATCAAGAAACAATTTATTTTGACCCAACAAAATGGCAATGACCCTTTCATTTTGTGCTCTGAAAGGTGAAAACAATGCACCGCTTGTTTAAAGGTATTTCCTTTTGAATGGCAGGTTCATATTCACAGTGGTAACTGTGATAAGGCAGGATTCCTCTTAGCAGTTCTTTCAACCTCTCTCCAGTAGCAACATCTGGACCCCAGATCAAAGTCCCACACAATAAGTTATAACATTTGGACAAACATAGTCCTGTCCATCATTCATGTTGGTTCAGCTCTTGTAAAAATAAAAAAATAAAATAAACCAATGTCACCCGCAGGGTGACCCGTATCTTGCCAAAAGGTGACCACGTGTGACTTATTTAAGGTCACACTGAGGTGAACAGAGCTGCTATCTACCAGGAGCGACTCCTTGAGGAACATCTGCCTACGAGAGATTCCGATGAGAATCGTTCTACAGAGTAACCATGAAAAATATGCTTTTGCCTCATAACGTCACCAAATGACGTCATAATGTCTCAAGCTTGACATATCTAGAAAGCACTCATCGAGGTGTTCAATTTGAGGTACTACACGATATGGTTCCTAAAACTTGAAAATTTGACCTTGGGGTCAAATATGTTTGACCTGAGGTGCTAACCATGAAGGTCAAGGCCAATCGCCACCAAAAATTAATCAGCTGAGCGCCAGACCATTAACTATATTCCCATGAAGTTTGAAGGCGATCCGATCAAAATTACTCAAAAAATAAGGGTTTCGTCGACTCCCCTGATTTGTGACAAAGTGACCTTGACCTTTGACCTTGACCTTCAAAATTTTATGTGCTGAAAGGGACCTCTATAGGCCTCTGATATGCAAAGTTACAAAAATTTCCAATGATAACTGTGCTCTGCAGAGTGATTTATACGTGATTACAGACCAAAAAATAAAAAACATGAAGGTCAAAGCCAATCGCCACCAAAAATTAATCAGCTGAGCGCCAGACCATGAACTATATTCCCATGAAGTTTGAAAGCGATCCGATCAAAATTACTCAAAAAATAAGGGTTTCGTCGACTACCCTGATTTGCGACAAAGTGACCTTGACCTTTGACCTTGACCTTCAAAATTTTATGCGCTGAAAGGGACCTCTATAGGCCTCTGATATGCGAAGTTACAAAAATTTCCAATGATAACTGTGCTCTGCAGAATTTTTTATACGTGATTACAGACAAAAAAAAAAAAACATACAAGCTGACCAACATATCTTGCAAAACTTCGTTTTGGCAAGATAATAACATAATAAGACTGCTCTGAGTGTACGATTCTGTCAGGTACCAGCCTTTCATTTAATGAAGTCCACAGAAGGACCTTTCATCTCCAGAACTTTCATGTTCGGGCGAACTTGCAGAATATTGTTTTTTAGTCACTGGACTTGTCCCAGTTGTTTGGTCCAGATCCCTACGAACCATGTCAAAATGGTTGAGCCGGCCAACTGATATATGCGCCCCAAACAGGGTCTCGTGCCTGTTTGCCATGTTACCATGTTCAGGTGGAACGCCCGAATCAGTCAGGCAATGTGCTCATTGTACAATGTGCAGGATAACCCAAATTAGCAACCCAAGCAGTGGCCGCTTGGACACAGGTACGTTTCGTGCTCAGCACTAATCACCACAAACCCAATCAGTCCTTTAACAGACGTTATTAGCCAATATAGCTCACAATCGAAGACGACTCAAATCACTCCAAGACACAGTGATTTCATAATGGTGTATTAACAGGAAAAGGGTGGGAATACAAACTAAGCAATCCAATTATTTGTTATAAACAAACCCCTATGTGCCCTGATTAACATACAGGTGGTAGCTCCTTATTGATCTTTCATTAAAGGCCTCAGACATTCCTCAGAAGATAGACCAGGGAGAATTTGACAAGACAAATACCACTGTTGCATCTGGTGAGACCCAGCGGTGAATTTTGCTGTAGCGGGAAAACAGTTTGTGCCGCAAGCACGAGCAGGCATAATGGAAGGCAGATTTGGGCACGTGTAAGGTGAGGGTGGTGGAAAGAAGGCTTGCTGCAAGCAGGGGGACATCTCATGCCAAAGAAGACACTGGGAAATTGCACACAGCTCTCCCCGTCGGGTGTTCACATCATCATTTATGATCTTGGCCCCAACCTAATTCCATGATGCCACTGGCCCCACCCCACTCAGCTGTGATTGGCCTGCTCTCAGTTCCTTTGGTGGGACAGCCCACTATGACCTCTCACCTGGATCGGTGGCACGTGCAGTTTTGTTATGATGGCGGCTTTTCCCACATAGACTGGAGCCAATGGCCTGTTCATCCATCCATTGGGACCGTACTCTGTGCAGAGCATTGATGCTGTTTCAGCAGTCTCCTGGGCTATTGGACACAATCCTGGACAGGTTGCCACTCCGACGCAGGATACCAGCAAGCTGGTACTCATTTTGCCGACCTCTGAAGGATGACAGGTTGAGGTCACCTCACCTGGTATTAATTCAACAGCCACACAGGATTTGAACTCAGGACCCTAAAATCTCAAGCCCACCACCCTAACCATCAAGCCAACACCAGGCTTACATGGCCTGTCCGATCATTTAAAATAACATTTAGGACAGATTACAAAGGGAAAAAATATTAAATGGGTTTAAAGGGAAGGCAGTGCGAGACACAAACATGCGGGGAAGGCTGACAACAGCTTTCTATATGAATAGCAATGCATAATCATCCATCACAACTTAACTACCTCACGCTTATTCTGATACGTGCACTAAGGGAAATAACTATCGTTATACTTTGCAAAGTTACCTCTTAGAAGGTATTCCCACAAAAATATATTTTAAATTTTTCTTTCCGTTGCATGATGAAACTTCAAGGATAAAAGAGATAATTCCTTCACTCTTACCCTCCTTTAGCCTTCACCTTACTGCCTCCATTATCTTTGTCAACTCCACCCAGATTACTCGAGGTAAAAATGGTTAATCCTGAAATCCCTTTTTCGCAACCTTTTGCACTTCTTCAATGCACCCTTCTGCCAACCTACTTTTGTGGTGATCAATTTCTTCCCCACCCTTATTAATTCATTTTTTTCTACTTTTCAGACTGTTTAAAGGAGTCATCATCCATTTTTTATAACCAATGCACGAGTTCCCCAAAATATTTACGTGGGTAGTTCAAAGATGATGTGGACCATTTATTTGAGACAATGAAATGGTGGAGGAGAGTTGATCAAACCATCTACTCCTCAAGCTGTATACACCTCCCTACTACACGTACACCTCTCCGATCGATACAATGGTATAATGATGCCATCTGTGTATAACTTTTTCAGATGGCTGCACATCAATATTCAGATGTGCTTTGACACCGTTGTCATTAATAAAGTTTACACCACCCAGATGTTCTTTGAGTGGTCCAAAGGAGATGAAATTCACAAGTTGACACATCTGGCTGGACTCTTATGGCTGACAAGTTAGAACTTCCCAACCCATCTTTCCTAGAATGGTAATGATCATGTTTGACATGTGAATGCCAAAATTATCAATCAGTAAAGTCACATGTGGAGACAGCATAACTTGACCATCACCTGCATATATGTTTATCTCACCTCATTACGTAATAAGCCACAATAGTACTTCGCATTGTTGGTTTTCTCAAATTTAAGAAATATTCCACGTGAATTAAACTGTCAAGATCCTAAACCTGAAGGCTGAGGCAGGGAAGACCAGCTCTCAACGACATCAACATTTTGAAGAAGGATACGGGCCTGGAGATAGAGGAGCTGCATACAGCAATGCATGATCGAGAGGATTGGAAGCTGATGATCAATGTCATCTGAGTTCAACCAAAGAGCTTACTGAAGAATAAGAAGAAGATTCCAAAACACTATTCCCAGAAGCGTTCCAGTTGATTAAACCCTTAAATATGTTGGTGGTGGGGATCAAGATCGTCTCCATGTGTCGGCTGACTTTGCCTCGAACATCAACTAACGGACTCGTGTCGCAATCTTCGTCCAGCAATCATCTCCCTCCCTCTAGTATGGCCAAACAATTAGGCTTTTGATCTTACGTGAATTCTTTTGGTAACCTACCCTTTGCCCTGTTTTTCAATTTCAAGTGAAATTAATGAATGTTTCCATACTTCCTACACTGACATCTAATTATACACTTTCATGTTTAGATTCTCCAAAATTATTTGTTCAACACATTTAATGTGTCCTTGAGTGTGAGACTGAGAGCAGTTTGTTGCAAGGAGAATGCTCAAGATTGCTCAGCAATTCACAGCCATTTTAAAACTTACCATTTAAACACACACAACGACATGAAAGACATGTCACCAAATTGTACGTACGGTCTCCTGTAAATTTCAGCTGGCTTTGTGTGTTCCTTGTTTAGAAATCCAATGATACACCTCTGATAACATAGCACATGTGACGATATTGACTGCCATCTTGGTTTTCTTCACAATGCTATGACCAACCTTGATGTCAGTGCCCGTGTAACTTCTACAGGAAAGATATAATGTTATTGTACAACATTTCAGTGTTCAATTGTGATTCATAAAATTTTTATTACATGTTTGCAACAAAAACTCCACATTGAACTGTTATGAAAATAATGACTTTCATGTCTATGTTTAGTGAAATTACATCATGTATTGCTTTCATTTAGATAATGACATTAAAAATTAGAAGGGCACTCCATAGAGCAATACTGCCACCACACAATGCCTGATCCACCAGAACACATGGGGCCAATACATTTTTGAAATATCATGCTTTATATCGTTTTTAGTCCTTTCTCTCAATGGTGAAGAATCATTTTTTTAAAAACTTAATGATTCTTGTATCTGGAACTGACCCTTGTCACACACCCAACCTGTCCACCAAGTTTCAGCTGAATCCGTCCAAAACTTTTAGAGATATCATGCTATGTATCGTTTTAGCCGGATCTCTCAATAGCGAAGAATCACTTCAAAAATAATTATCGGATCCGGATCTTCACCAAAATCGAAGCAGTTTGTCTTTATCACACACCCAACCTGCCCACAAAATTTCATCCGAATCAGTCCTCAACTTTTTGAGATATCCTGCACCAAACAAACAAGAAAGATGTCATGCATAGCACGATACTTGCGAAATACATAAAACAAATTTGACCTCAAAAATAATTGGTGGTTGAATTCAGTGGTTGAATTGGTGGTTGAATTGCATTCAGTGAATTCAAGTCAATCTGATGAAAATTGAGGATTTTATAAATCCCACCTCAGATGTTGACCTTTGGCCTATGTTGACCTTTTGGCATATGATGACCTCAAAAGCAATTGGTGGTTGAATTCAGTGACCTGATATGCAAATCCTATTGAAATTTCTAGTCAATCGGATGAAAATTGAGGATTTTAGAAATTTGTTTACCTTTGGTCTGTGTTGACCTTTTGATCTCAAAAACAATAGGCTTCTTGCTTATGACGAACTCCACCACATGGTGAAACTTCGTGAAGATCGGTTTCAAATTGTGACCTCGAGGCAATAAACAAAAAAATGGACCACTGGACCTGTAGCTTATCTGGGCCCTAACCTAATGTTGCAACCCAAATTTGGTAGAATTCTGACTGGTGGGTCTGGTGAGGAAGATTTTGAAGGAATTTACACGATTTTCCAAATATTTTACCAAGTCCGCCATTTTGACACATTTCCGGTCATGTGATTGGCATGACCTCCACAATAGAATAAACATCTCTACCCTACCATGCATAATGTTGCAACCCATATCTGTCAGCATGACAGGTGGGTCTGGAGAAGAAGATTTTTGAAGGAATTTACGTGACCGTCATTTTGACACACTTCTGTTCACGTGAATGGCATCATGGCCTCTGCAATTTAACATCAGTACCATGTCGTAATGTTGTAACCCAAATTTGGTAGCTTTCTGACTGGTGGGTCTGGAGAAGAAGATTTTTGAAGGAAATTACGTGATTTTCCCAAAAATTGACCTCGTCAGCCATGTTGACACACTTCCGGTCATGTGATCGGCATGACCTTCACAATTTAACATCCCTGCCCTGGCCTAATGTTGTAACCCAAACCCACCTCCTTCATATTCGCTGCTTTCCTTCCTGAAAGTCCCTGTAGTGTGCATCTTGTTTATCCCGTGTACCCCGCCCCATCCCTCTCCCTTTCACAGATCTCCTCATGTGTCTATTCTCCATTGTTTTGTGCTTCCCTCTCCGATCGCCGTCTCTTCCTCCCCTTGTTATATGTTCTGTGTGTTAGCTCTTATACGAGCCTTGACGTTGTATATTAAGAAAATAAAAATAAAAAAAGTGATCCTTTCACCATTGAGAGATTGGGCAAAAGTAATATATAGCAGAATATCTCAAAAAGTTGTGAACAAATTTGGATGAAACTTGGTGGACAGGTTGGGTGTGTGACCACGAGTTGATTCCATTTTGCTGAAGATCTGAATCCGAATCTAGATACAAGAATTATTTAATTTTTAAAGTGATTCTTCACCATTGAGAGATAGGGTCAAAACGATATATAGCCACACTGAACAATTATTTCCTCATTTTTCACGATGCACCTCAGTCCTCGTGTTAAGTCCAAATTTATTACACGTTTGTTACTGGTTCTTACAAGAATTGTAAAACGCAATAATCTCAATCTTTTCTCGGGTGTATGATCGATGCTTCACTGCCGTGTCCATTTGGATTGTGATGAAAAACGTTGTTTTATGACTATTGCAAAGGGTCGTCAAACACCCCTTTGCCACCCTTGTCATAAAACACCCCTTTGCCACCCTTGTCGTAAAACACCCCTTTGTATATGACCCTAGACCCTATGATGTCTTTATGACCCTAGACGTTTTTTATATGCGCTTATTTTTCATGGAGAAAGCGAATGGAGAGGCCACTGTGTGCTTATTTTTCATATGCTATTCTATTCAAACATACCCTTACTATCCAGATTCTATGGTACTTATCAAATGCCATCGTATGCTGCTTACGGGTGTAAAAACCACGCCGATCCAGATCAAAGGAGAAGAGGAATCACATTTCATCAGTAAGCGGCATTATCGTAAAACACCCCTTTGCCACCCTTGTCGTAAAACACCCCTTTATGACCCTCGTCGTAACACACTCCTTTATGACCCTAGTCGTAGAACACCCATTTATGACCCCAGTCCTAAAACACCCCTTTATGACCCCAGTCGTAACACACTCCTTTTTGACCCAAGTCGTAAAACACCCCTTGTCGTAAAACACCCCTTTGCCACCCTTGTCGTAAAACACCTCTTTATGACTCGAGTCATAAAACACTCCTTTATGACCCGAGTCGTAAAACACCCCTTTCCTACCCTTGTCGGAAAACACCCCTTTGCCGCCCTTGTCGTAAAACACCCCTTTGCCACCCTTGTCGTAAAACACCTCTTTATGACCCGAGTCATAAAACACCCCTTTCCTACCCTTGTCGTAAAACACCCCTTTGCCACCCTTATCGTAAAACACCCCTTTGCCACCATTGTCGTAAAACACCCCTTTGCCACCCTTGTCATAAAACACCCCTTTATGACCCTAGTCGTAAAACACCCCTTTCCTACCCTTGTCGTAAAACACCCCTTTGCCACCCTTGTCGTAAAACACTCCTTTAGGACCCAAGTCGTAAAACACCCCATTATGACCCCAGTTGTAAAACACCCCTTTATGACCCTAGTTGTAAAACACCCCTTTATGACCCTAGTCGTAAAACACCCCTTTGCCACCCTTGTCGTAAAACACTCCTTTAGGACCCAAGTCGTAAAACACCCCATTATGACCCCAGTTGTAAAACACCCCTTTATGACCCTAGTCGTAAAACACCCCTTTATGACCCTAGTCGTAAAACACCCCTTTATTACCCTAGTCGTAAAACACCCCTTTATGACCCTAGTCGTAAAACACCCCTTTGCCACCCTTGTCGTAAAACACCCCTTTGCCACCATTGTCGTAAAACACCCCTTTATGACCTAAGTCGTAAAACACCCCTTTATGACCTTTGTCGTCAAACACCCCTTTGCCACCCTTGTCGTAAAACGCCCCTTTGCCACCCTTCTCGTAAAACACCCCTTTATGACCCTAGTCGTAAAACACTCCTTTATGACCCGAGTTGTAAAACACCCTTTTCCTACCCTTGTCGTAAAACACCCCTTTGCCACCCTTGTCGGAAAACACCCCTTTGCCACCCTTGTCGTAACACACTCCTTTTTGACCCTAGTTGTAAAACACTCCTTTATGACCCTAGTCGTAAAACACCCCTTTATGACCCTAGTCGTAAAACACCCCTTTATGACCCTCGTCGTAAAACACCCCTTTCCTACCCTTGTCGTAAAACACCCCTTTGCCACCATTGTCGTAAAACACCCCTTTATGACCCTAGTCGTAAAACACCCCTTTATGACCCTCGTCGTAAAACACCCCTTTCCTACCCTTGTCGTAAAACACCCCTTTGCCACCATTGTCGTAAAACACCCCTTTATGACCCTAGTCGTAACACACTCCTTTATGACCCTAGTCGTAAAACACCCCTTTATGACCCTCGTCGTAAAACACCCCTTTCCTACCCTTGTCGTAAAACACCCCTTTGCCACCATTGTCGTAAAACACCCCTTTATGACCCTAGTCGTAAAACACCCCTTTACGACCCTAGTCGTAAAACACCCCTTTGCCACCATTGTCGTAAAACACCCCTTTATGACCCAAGTCGTAAAACACCCCTTTATGACCCTTGTCGTCAAACACCCCTTTGCCACCCTTCTCGTAAAACACCCCTTTATGACCCTAGTCGTAAAACACTCCTTTATGACCCGAGTTGTAAAACACCCTTTTCCTACCCTTGTCGTAAAACACCCCTTTGCCACCCTTGTCGGAAAACACCCCTTTGCCACCCTTGTCGTAACACACTCCTTTTTGACCCAAGTTGTAAAACACTCCTTTATGACCTTCGCCGTAAAACACCCCTTTATGACCCTAGTCGTAAAACACTCCTTTGCCACCATTGTCGTAAAACACCCCTTTGCCACCATTGTCGTAAAACACCCCTTTATGACCCTAGTCATAACACACTCCTTCATGACCCTAGTCGTAAAACACCCCTTTATGGCCTTCGTCGTAAAACACCCCTTTCCTACCCTTGTCGTAAAACACCCTTTGCCACCATTGTCGTAAAACACCCCTTTATGACCCTAGTCGTAACACACTCCTTTATGACCCTAGTCGTAAAACACCCCTTTATGACCCTAGTCGTAAAACACCCCTTTACGACCCTAGTCGTAAAACACCCCTTTGCCACCATTGTCGTAAAACACCCCTTTATGACCCTAGTCGTAACACACTCCTTTATGACCCTAGTCGTAAAACACCCCTCTATGACCCTCGTCGTAAAACACCCCTTTCTTACCCTTGTCGTAAAACACCTCTTTGCCACCCTTGTCGTAAAACACCCCTTTGCCACCCTTGATGAACGACATTGTTTTGAACGTACAACTCCTGTAAGTACCAGTCCCAGATGTGTAAGAAATTCCCAGATGTGTAAGTACCAATAATACACCAAATACTGTCGGATTTGAGTTGATAATATTTTCAGTTTTCAAAGCCTTAAGGTGACGTTTTTTATTTGCGCTTATTTTTCATGGAGAAAGCGAATGGAGAGGCCAGTGTGCGCTTATTTTTCATATGCTATTCTATTCAAACATACCCTTACTATCCAGATTCTACTGTACTTATCAAATGCCATCGTATGCTGCTTACGGGTGTAAAAACCATGCCGATCCAGATCAAAGGAGAAGAGGAATCACATTTCATCAGTAAGCGGCATTCGGCTTATTAACAATCACATTCATTTGTTTTGTGGTTGGCCTTGCATTATGGATACATTTATGGGACAAGTACACACACTCCCTGAGGGAGCGGCAGGAAGTGTCATGGTATTATCCTCTCTGGGGTATATAGATTACTGCCGATCTCGGCTCGGGCCCGTTAATCTGTGGGGGACACGATAATCACATAATGCTTGAAGACCGTCGAGTTTCCTCCCTTTCGGTTTCATGTTATACAACGGTAGTGACTGTTTGAAAATGTAATAATACGTGTTTGTGCTTTATAATATTTTTTTCCTTCTGGTAGAGGTGACCCCACGTGATGCCATGATCATCTATTTATGCACGTCAACACGGCATTTGTCCATGGACGGATTATCCCTTGGGATGGGAGGATACCATGAGTATTAATAATTTTATGATAATTAATAATAATATTATGCTATAATCATTGGTGTTGTTTTTACTTTTGTTATTAGAAGCGGCCTTGGGAAAACGCCACGAAAAGCTATTTATACACCTGAACATGGATTTCAACCAAGGCAGAAAACTCCCCATTGGGGGAGGGGGGAGGGCAAATTAAGTAGCTACAACCTCTTTCGTGTGACCCTTAATCCTCCTGTCAAGTTGGGTTGAGATAAGTAACGACTGAATGCATCATGGTCAGACAGACACCACATTGTGTATTTTAGTATGATGATGTGCTACTAATAATATGCATATTGTCTAACTGTAGAGAGGAATAACAATTACTTTACTTGTTGTTTCCTGTCCTTTCCTGAAAACGGCTGAAGCTACAGGCAAAAATAGAAAAATAATATATTGTTGCGGGTTGGGGACTGGTGGCGAGAACGACCGCTCGGTGGGTGAAGTTACGTTCTGTCCCACCAGACTCCCGGAATTGTAGGCCGTCGCACACAGGTAATTCCGTGAGGCGGTGGGTGGCTTAACCGACCGTGGACACCAATACCTCCACCGCATAGCGTAGGGTCTTTTTGTCTCGAACCAATTTACCTAATTAACCACGCGGTGTCGTCTACCGGGGAACGACGCCCTTGGTACGTCTTGCCCGAACCAGATCACTCTTCCAACTACCAACTACCTTTCCGGTTCGGATGCAGCCAAGCGGAACTACCAAGAACGTACCGGCTCGAATGAACAGAATATTGGGGATAAAGATCCGTCTTCTGTCATTCCCCTCCTCATTGGAGAGGCGTGTCGGGCTATCTCCCGGACGTCCAAGATTGGTCAGGGGAGGGAGGGGGGGTGCTCATGTCTCCACCCCTCGACCAGGAAGTCGAGCAGCAATATGTTGTGTTGGCTCCCCATTGGCCGAGAGGCGGCAGATGTGCTCGCACCCCTCCGATTGGCTGAGAGGAGTGCCATGCCCGTATTTGGAGGAAAATCCAAGACGCCAACGTCCAAAGAAACTCCGTCTGGCACATTGGACTCCGCCCACGGCTGTGCTTGACACGCATGCGCGTGGGAAAGGCCATGGTGAAGAAGCGAAGATGGGCATTGTTGTTGTTGTTGAAGTTTAAAATGTAAAAATCCGAACTATAAAATAACTCAGCGCACGTACAATTAATCACCCATTAAACATAGGACGGGACCCTAACTAGAAACACATACTTACCGATATTACTGATCTATAGGACCTGGCTGTTGTGTGCAGTAAGCTTCTAAATTCGCAACAATATTATATGCCAGTGTTATGGACTTTCACAAACTTGCTGGTGTTTGGAACATTCCTTTTGACAGTTGTCATCATCATCATCATCAGACTAAAATACGCCATTTGGTGTCTGTCTGCCTGACTGTTTTCTTGAGCGAGATACATTCGGCCGTTCCTAATCGAATGTCAACCAAACTTAACAGAAGAACTAAGGGTCACATGATGGAGGTTGTTGCGACTTAATTTGCCCCCCTCCCCAAGGGGGTGTTTCGCCTTCGGTGAAGCCCATCCAGAGGTGTATAATAGGTTCTTGTGGAGTTTCATGGGGCACACCTTTCGGACATAAAAATTTTGACAACCACAAATGATTCAGTCAATTCTGTCCAACGTACAGTTACAATTTTAAACAATCGCTGCTAAACTGGAAGAAGTTTAGAGGAAACTTGATGTGCTTAATGCATTATTTTTTGATCACGTCCCCCTCAGATGAACGGATCAGATCGCTGTCTCGACTTGCTAGTCCTCTTGGTAAGGCCTAGGTCACATTTGCCACGGCGGCCGTGGGGTCTCCAAAATCTACGGCCACTAGCAATTATACGGCGGCCGCAGTATTTCCACGGTCACACAATGTAGCAGTCACATAGGTTTTTATTTTTCGGGGAGCCGCTCGGCGTATTTAGGCCTAAGTCACATTTGCCACGGCAGCCGCAGTATTTCCACGGTCACACAATCTAGCAGTCACATATGTTTTTATTTTTCGGGGAGCTGCACGGTATATTTATAAATTGTGGAGACCGAAAACGTGGGGTTGCCGTACGGTCTTTGATCTGATGTTGCACGATGACCTTAGGGCGTTCCTGCGGCGACCATAGATTTTTCAAGGCAGACGCAAGGTGACCGCAGGGGGACCGCAGGGGGGCCCTAAGGCGAACATGTGGCCAGGCGGACGGTAACAAATGGGTTAAAAAAAAAAATTTTAAACCAGTTTTTTTTTTTTCGGCTTGTCGAATTGCTACGGCGAACATAGAAATGAAAAAAGTTATAATTCCACGGCGACCTTACGGCCTGTAAAATATAGCCAAACGGCGTCGGGCCACCCTGAGACCACCGCAGAAACTCTGCGGCCGCCGCACGTTTCTGTCAATTCAGAGGGCATACGGCCGCCGTATCCTCGCCGTAGAGCAAATGTGACTTAGGCCGAAGCGGCAATGATCATAAGTTAACAAAGCTGCTTACACGAGTCTTGACGCATGAATGATTAATCCCATTGCCTGTCAAATTTTCGAGCAATTACATTATATGTGGACAGTATGTGGATTACTTGTAACATATATTGGGGCCTCATATTGTTACGAATCCGGAAGCCATTTGCACACAAACAGACAGCAGTCTCTAAGCTTAGTTATTTCGATAAGTATGTGTTTATAGTTAGAATCCATTCCCTTTGTCTAATGGGAATTTTGTGTGTGTGCTGCGAGTTATTTTATTGTCAGGTTTTATCCATCTAATACAACAACAACAACGACAACGGCACCGTCCCTCACTCAACCCGGTCGCCATTGCCCACGTGTTTTTGGCTGAAGGCGTGGGCGGAGCCTCCATTTCCTCAGATCGAGGCTCCGCTCTGAGGAAGGGCATGGAACGTTTCCTCCAGCCAATGAGCGAAGGGCGAGTATCGCACGCGTGCCCCAGCCAATGGGAGGCCAGCGTGCCGAAAGGTACTACAGAAGCCTCTTCGGGGGGCGGGTCTCCGAGACGCCTCAACACACCCCCCGAGACGCCTCGTCCAATCAGGAGGCTGACCACCTCAGGGGCGGCCCCGCCCAGCCAGATGGGATGTTCACCCCTCGTCCAATCTGGAGGCGAGTCCTTCAGTCAGAGCGGTTCCCTCGACCAGTGGGGGAGTGGAAGAAAAGGAGTAGCTGGGAGCCGTCGAGAAAGAAGAAGCCTCGTCTTGCCTGCTGGCGCCCTCGTCTACACGCGGGTGCTCGTCTCGTCCGGTCCGTTCCCGTGCTGGCTGGCGTCCGTTGCATTGTTCCTGGTCCCTGGTGCTTGCTGCTGTGTTGTTGGCGGTGGGTTCGAGTCCCGCCACCAGACAAGCTCGACCAGACCGCACGAGGTGGACAGGTGCAAGAATAGGCCCCTGCCCTCAGCTCGCCTTCCCTCTTGAGCCGAAGGGCCGAAAATAGACCATTGGGGTCCAATTCTTTTTGGTTGTGTGTGTGTGTGTGTGTGTGTGTGTGTGTGTGTGTGTGTGTGTGTGTGTGTGTGTGTGTGTGTGTGTGTGTGTGTGTGTGTGTGTGTGTGTGTGTCCGTGGGCCCATCTTTAAGTAGGATTGATTAAATGTTTTTCATTGTACATTGTTTGCATTGATTTTATTCGGTTGTAACTCTGCTTTGTCTCCCCTCCCCGATAATTGTTTAGAAATAAACCCCCGTGTTAAATATTCCATTTCGTTGTTCGTGTTTTCTTTCATTGGCCTTGCATGGTTTTGGCTTGAGAAATAGTAAGGCCGTTGGTGCCGTAAGTTGTCATTGGGACCGGCGTGGCTCTGGTAACTCCGCTCGGTTATGCCAGATCCGAGTCGGTACCTGCGACTCGGTTCGGACAGAGTCGGCCGAGGGTGTAATTTCCCCGGTAATTTGATGACGTGGGTCCTTAGGTATATTTAAATTTGGCTATTGACCCTACCCCACGCCATCAGAGAATTGGCGATCACGGTCCTTTAAGTGACCCGACGACTCCGGAGTTATCTGGGGGTGATGACCTTTTAATTCCAGCTGTTTGGTGGGAGACGGCTCTACTTCTCCACCCAGTGGTCGTTTATCGCCACCGAACCCCAGCCCACAACAATATGCGATTTCTTTTGGCCGCTGATTCAAGTGTAATATTGCCACCGACACCCTTACGGCCCAATTGTGACCTTTATTTGATGTATAACCATATTCCTCAGGTTTGTTCGCATTGTTTAATACTCACCAGAGGGGAATTTGGAGAAAATTTAACGTACTTATGCATGGGTGGTGTTTCGGCTAACAGTCGCTGGTCCACAACCGATCTGCACGATTATAACCAGTTATCCAGTTCCGTCAAGTCGTGGCCGATTTCTGGTGACATTCATGATCAGATGTCTCCAAACATCCCTTGCTTTCCGAAGGTCTGGCAGAGACAGCTTGATTGTAGCCTTCACCACATCCATTGGGGTTGTGTTCCATAACCAATCAGCTTGGTATCGCTTGCCAAGCCAGCTGTTCCTTATCAACCCTTTCATTGGAGTGCTTGCTTAAGTGCTTAAAATCAGGTGAGCCACTTCGCGAGCGCTCTCCAAGCTGATTTGGAATGGAACACACCCCTTCTGAACACGTTGATCTTCTCAATTGACAAGCTTGTAATTTTTTTTCAGGTTTAAATAAATATGAACCTTTCACTTTCCTTCTTTACTGTCTACAGCAGTTTCATCGAGTCCTCTTTACTTTCTGCCAACAGAGTGGTATAATCAGCATACCTGAGGTTGTTGATACATCTTCTTCCAATCCTGACTCCAGCCGCTATGTCATCAAAGTTATATTTTTCATCAAAATTATTCTAACCACAAATTAATCGGTCAATTCCTTAATGGCATAACGATAATGATATTAACACGGGACTGGCAGGATGGCCTCGAGCTAAGCACACTGTCCTCGACGCTGTCTCGCCTGGGCTCGAATCCCGACCCAGCTGTTATCCCGGTGTTTCACAGACAGGGTGATTCATCAACGTGTGTTCCACCCTCGGATGGATGTCAAGCTTGTGTCCCGTCTGCCAGCTTCAGTTGGTGGACTTGAAAGATCCCATGTCCTTCACAAAGAGTAGGGGAGCTATCGGCAGCACCCTGAACAAATTACAAATTCCTGTCTTGACCTTAATAGAGCGTCAGGCCTGGCCAGCCGGTTCGTGAAAAGGTGGGACAAGCTCCCCCCCACCCCCCCCCCCAGCCAACCTCACAAATAATGTGGGAATCATTGTGGATGTTAAACAATATCCAATTGTCGGCAGATGCTTGCTGGTGTGTTGGCGCAGTGGTTAGGGCAGCGGCTTGGGATCCAAAAGGTCCTGAGTTCAAGCCCCGTTGGGCCACTGAATTAATACACCAGGGGGTTGACTCAGCCTGTCATCCTTCCGAGGTCGGCGAAATGAGTACCAGTATACTGGGCCGGTGTATACCCCGGTTAAAATAGGTGTACCATATCCCTGTGTCGTAAGAGGCGACCAGGGTTGTGTCAGGAAGGGCATCCGGCGTAAAACATGTGCCAAATCACTATGTGGATCATATGGATGATCCGCTGTGGCGACCCCTAACGGGAGCAGCCGAAAGAAGAAGAAGAAGAAGAATTGTTGGCAGATGCTTGCTTTCTGTTTTGTCCATCACTCTCTTCTCTCTCTCTCTCAATCATCGTCCATGTTCTTTTATTTTGAATCACCACATTGTTGAGAGCTTCCCAATCCCGATGTCTATTTCAGTCCACCTGTCTTTGCCTTTACAAAATCATGAAGTTAAGAGTTTACAAGTCTGAAGACGACAATGATTCACGAGCGGTATTTGACGATGTAGATTGTTTCAGAAGTCAAGGATGAGACGATGTGATAATTTTTGACCAAGTTATAAAAATGATCAACATGATGTGGTACGGGTGACGGGCTATTAGCTGCAAAATGTCGAAAACCCGGTTTCGTTCAACAACTTTCAAAATTTGACCTTTGCATAACCTTTAAAGGTTACAAAACAATGTTGTGGTCATTAAAATAAGGAAACAGGATACGTGCTATAGCTTATTGGAGTTAGTTCATCGAAGAAGGTCGAAAACCTGGTTAGAATCCCACAACTTTGAAAATTTGACCTTTGTGGCCTTTAAAGGTCAAAGGTCAAGGATAATGACCTTTGGTGCAAAACTTGCTCTGGAACATTCCAGGAACAATATAACGTCATATAGGTTATATGGCATTTCGCATCCTCGGATTATCCATACTTTGATGAAATCGGCGTAAAAACAAACTTGAAGGGGGCGGCACGGGAAAGGTGTTCGAGGTAGAGCAAAATGGTTTGAAGACTTTTGGTGGGGAATGACCAAGATTATGCATAAAAATATTGTCATCCTATCTCTCACAGTTTGGGCGGTCGTATGATTTTCATGTCAATATTTGCAATTTTATAAATTTTTGACCTTGGGACGAAAATGAAAAATCGGACAACGACAAGTTTTCGATAATTCATTTTGCTATTCAAATACCAAAGAATCCATTCCATTCAGTCAATTCCCTAGGAGCAGATAGATTTTAAATCTGACTACCCCCTAAAAATGGCTATTCTGGGGGCGTGGCTCCGCCCACAATGGGCGTAGCACGCCCTCATCCAGTAAAACACAACTAGACATTGATATCAAACACATAACCAAGTTTCATCAAGATCGGATCAAAGTCCATGGAGTTATGCTCTGGACAGTCCGACACACACACAGACATAATGAATATAGTGGTCACTCTGGCTGGTGCGAATGAACCAAAAGTTGTAGTACTCGAAGAGCACTACTTGCATTCCAACTTTCATTCGAAACAGTTGAAAACCCTAGGAGCTCGATGCCCAATTTATTGATTTTTTTTGACATTTTCTAAGTTCGTGACCTTGTGACCTTGACCTTGGGACGAAAATGAAAAAAAAAAAATTGAGCTCCGTGGGGCTATGCAGGTGCCATTGGGCTAACCAAACACCGAACCCCCTGCCAGATTCGACAAACCCCCTCGGAGAAGATGTAACTTGAAACCGGCTACCCCCTAAAAACATGTTTTTTGGGCGTGGCTCCGCCCATAATGGGCGCAGCACGCCCATTCTCGGGAAAACACAACTAGATCATGATATAAACCTCGCACCCTAATTTTATCAAGATCGGATCAAAACCCACGGAGCTATGCTCGGGACAGACAGACAGACAAGCCGGTAGGTGGACATGGGTAGTCGCCTACCCAATAGAACCTGACGCGATGGGCTCGTTCGATGGGAGAATGACCTGAGGATTAAGCACAAGAAAATTCATGATTCTAGGTTAATGCTTCAAGGGTTAATGCTGCAGATTGTTTTTTCGTTAAAATACCCCCACATTTCGAGGTTTTTCGGCGTTGCGAGGCAACGGAGGGGTCCATAGCAACGGTTCTTTCTCACACATAACTAGGACATACCATGAACCGACCATACCAGTTTCATGTATATCTGACTCATAGTCTGAGATTTAACGAACTTCGTTTTTTTAATTGTTTTCGACCAGGGTTCATTCAAAGTCTATCTTCTCCTACAGTTTTCATAGGATCCGGCTGGAAATTTTTGACAATATGGCTGAATGTACTGCCCACAGTCGCTCGTGGCCCGATTTTTGAAAAAATTTTTTTTTATGATTTTTAAAAAATTTCAAAGGCCCGTTGCTTAGCAACGGTGGTGTCCATAGCAACGGTTCTCATTTGCACACAACTTGGTCATGGTATGAACCCACCAACCAAGTTTCATCGAAATCGCCATTGTATTAACAGAAATCGCCATTTTAAATACTGATAATAAGGGTAGAACAGATCTCAAAAAGTTTTTTTTTTTTTCTGACTCGATCGACTTCCCAACAGGGGTGAAAACATAATCTCCTTCCACCTTCGGTGGCAGAGGTAAAAATTATTTATTAGATCTATTGTGACAGCCAACAACACTGCATGCATTCACCATTGTTAACGATCTCCTGCGGCTACAAAGATTAGCGCATTGTGTTGTCGATTGGTTTGTTTGCCAATAAGATGGCGGTGCATGTGAAGCTCCCGGATGTGACGTCATGTGAAATATATCGGTTCAATCGGGACACGATAGCTTAGCTCGTCATTCTTTTTAAATGACAGACTGCTGTGCCATTTGACGCACCAATCGATCGGAGAAGGGTTTCAGAATGTCTTGATTCTCTACAGATGCCGGAAGGGGGGAAAAAAAAAATTGGGTAAATAAAGTTATTCATCTGAGATGGAAACTGACTTCAGAGCCGTTTCTGTGACGGGTAAGTTGTAGTTCTGCGTGTGTACATTGATGTGTGGTACTATAATCCATCGTATTGCAGTTTGTAGTTGGGTATAACTTGTAAAAAGACATACATCATCATCAAAACATGAATGGATGGTTTATGACGCATCAAGAACGTCCTGGCAAAATGGCTTGCAAGTAAACATGTCACTTGTATGTCTGTAACGCAAGTCTGTTTGTTTATTTATTCGAATTCGTCCAAATGTTGCAGTTAACATTGGTTAACTTGTCATGGTCCATAACATGGTTAATTCCAGGATCCATTTCCTCTCGGCCTCACCTTGTAGCAAAATGGTATATTATATTGAAAATAACTCCAGGAATGAGAAGGGTGGGAGAAAACGAGAAGAGAGTCATAGAGCGTATTGATGAACTGTAGGAAAAGGGAAACCGTGGAAGATGCGAGATTTCGTGTGTGTGTGTGTGTGCGTGCGTGCGTGCGTGTGTGCGTGTGTGTGTGTGTGTGTGTGTGTGTGTGTGTGTGTGGGTGTGTGTGTGTGTGTGTGTGTGTGTGCGTGCGTGCGCGCACACAAACAGGTGTCGTGGTGGCAAAGTTTCATCCTGTATCTAATGGTGATGAAGATGGGTGGTGGAGGTTTTAACTTTTAACCTCATCAGCGTACGAGCGATCACGTTTTGCTTTGTCCTCGTGACTGTTTATGTAGCAATTGGTGATTTTATATGAACCGGGTGTGCTTCACAAAGGTTGTATGGTTTCTCTTTGTGAGTTTCAAAGCAAAATACTGTTATGTTTGTGGGGGTAGATGAAGGGATTCCATCGCAGAGATAGGTTTGTGCAGAGTTGCTTGGCACGTGGACTTGTACGATAATAACATCTCGATGTAACCAAGTCGGGAAACTGTGAACGACGAAGGCTACATGATTCTCGTGTTTGTGCTGTGTGAATTGGCTCGCGTGCTCGTTATCTCTTGCTTGATCACTTTGCTGGGGCTCAGGGAAATGTGTGCTCTGCACTGGTCCAGAAGAACGTCTGTTGCACACCAACCCCGAATGTAGATGCAGCAACAGGCAGACAATGAGGTGCTGTGAAGAGAGGGCAAGGCAGAGAGGTATGCGTGGCAAACAGGCAGAGACAGTGCGAGGCAGGCGGGCGAGGGGAGAGAGGGCGGACGGCTTCGTGATCCGCCTTTTATAAGCCCCGGCGAAGGGTGGGGCGATGACCCGAAGTGACGCGCCGTCATCTGAATCGTACCCTTCCATTGGATCCCGGCCCTGCCCTGCTAGGCTCCTGGGGCCGGAAGCGGCCTCATCGCACATCCGGCGTGACACGGCCCGGAGCTCTGCACCAAACTCCCGGGCCGTGTTCTGGCGACTGGACGAGGGTCATGTTGGTCCCGCATGCCCGTTCAGGGCACCCCCGGCAAGCTGTGGTTGGTGTTGTTAACGTGCTTGGCCCATCCCCGCGCCATGCGGTCCGAGTGGCCTGCGCCACGCAGCACACTTGTTTGGTGGAAAATTGCATCGATGTGGAGGTGCAGGGTAATTTTTCCTGTGTGCGGGAGATGGTGGTGAGCAAAGGTGGAGCAAGGTGAGACGCCGTTGTAAATCGGCGCGCAGATTTGAATGAAAGGGCGCGCTATGCGTGTCTTGTACAGTGTTGGTGGAGAGTCTCTCATAGGGTGGCTGCCTGGTTGCGTTGCCTGCTTTGATTTGTATCATGGATAAAAGGAAAGGGTTGGAATGAAAATCAGGATTGAATGGAAGATAGAGATATAATTAGACCTAACTATAAGACCCACACAACGCACTTCGTTCCGTTAACCCATTAGACACGAGGGGAAGGTCTGACTGAATGAAGACGAACAAGATAACTGCCTGGGGATCATTGTATGTTGGGTGCCATTGCCTTAGAGGCATGCAGTTTTACAGAACCGCAACAATATTGTTACGGTTGTGGGGTTGATGGAGGAATTTCAGAGCAAAGTTAGGATTGTATGGAGTTGCTTGGTCCGTGGACATGTAGGAGACATCTCAATGTAAATTAAGTAGGAAAACTGTGAGCTTAATTGTTACTTGTCACCACACGGGGGGTGGTGCTGCGTTAATTAGATTGGGATTAAGACCAAGTTCCCACAGTATGTAATTTCCCCTTGTGACCTTCCCCTACGTTTTTGTATTTACAAGCCAGCCATGAGAGAAGTGCGTTTTTTTTTATACCAACAACAACCATAACCACAAGAAAGACAAACATGCCGAGCAGGCAGAAGCCCCGCCTTCCCAGTTTTCGTGCCAGCAAGCCACGCCCGCAGGTGGATGATTGATGGGTGTGACGTCAGAAGGAAGAGGTTTTTGGTTTTGAGTTTGGTGCAAGGGACAAACACGGTCGAGAGACGAGGGAGCGAGGAGATGGCGTGTAAGATTGGGCATTACGGCTGGCTTTCTTTCAACGCGTGAAGAAGACGGCACAATTCTCATTCGTGCTGAGGTGAATTGACTCGTGTGGTGGAGCAACATGCTGACCATTGCCTCTTGTTTGGGTAATATGAGACAGACCTCGAAGCCTCGTGTATATCACCGAAGAGACGGCGTCATTCTGCAGAGCAGTGGGTCGGTAAGCGCGACCGAAGAAGAAGCTGCACGGCGGTTGATGAGCCCTGGCGTTGAATACCGCTTCCCGAAATACCTCGCATACATTTCCTGCCCAGAGAGCGGCTCGGCACAATTTTTGGGCATGTCGGCTCGCGCAGGACGAAGCACATCGATCGCAAAGTTCAATAAACACCATCTCTTGGCAAAGCTAAGGACCAGAATAAAAGGAGGATTTTCTTTGGTTTCGTTTTCCCCTTGTCTGTATTTCAGTCCATGTGTAGAGGCGCCTCAATTTAAAGCTTAATTTACTTAACGTATTATTATTACATTTTGAATAACCCTTGTAAATATTTCTATTTTCACAAAATCTCCATGTTTATTTTATGTTACTGTGTCTGTGTATTTGTAGTGGGTTCGAGTATAAACCCCTTGTGATCTGCCTCCATCGTTCCGCCAGTGCCGCCAATGTCCCTACCGCACACGCTATAATCTCTGAGGATCATGTGTCCGCCCACTCAGGAAAACCTCTCGGCGATCCGGGCTGGTCGGTGTTAACTGCCCATCCACCACAATTGGGTCTGGGGGATTAAACTCTAACCGCCACGCCCGCGACAATATATTTGATAACACCCGCTTTCTGAGCCATTTGCCTCATTAACGCGTTTTCTAAATTATCGAGCCAAATTTTTTTCCACCCGTCACATGCAGCTGTTTATAAAGATTAATGTTTGTGATCATCTCCTTGAAGCGTTTATACAAATGTAACGTTGTTTTCGGTGAAAGCTACTCAAGGTTTTTGGGTTGTATACAGTACGTACTGTAGTCTGTAATCACACTGACCATAACCTGCTGATTACCAAAAAATTGTCGAGTGTGTGTGTGTTTGTGTTTGTTCATCAAGCTTAACATTTTCTCTCTGCTAACTCTTCTACCGTCACCCCCTCTCTCCCTCTCTCTTTGTCTCCGGACATGTCCGGGCAGTGATTATGTGCAAATGGTGATTTGTCTCCAGACGTATCCGGGCGATGTTTGGCTCCGGACAGAGTTTATGTCCGGGCATTGTTTTTCTTCAGACAGCGTTTGTGTCCAGGCGGTGATTGTCTCTGGACCTGTTCCTGTTTGTCTCCGGATGTGTACGGGCGATGTTTGTCTCCAGACGTGGTTTATGTCCGAAAGGGAGTTTGTTTCCGGATGTGTCTGGGCGGTGTTTGCCTCCCGACGTGTCCGGGCGGTGTTTGCCTCCCGACGTGTCCGGGCGGTGTTTGCCTCCCGACGTGTCCGGGCGGTGTTTGCCTCCCGACGTGTCCGGGCGGTGTTTGCCTCCCGACGATGTCCGGGCGGTGTTTGCCTCCCGACGTGTCCGGGCGGTGTTTGCCTCCCGACGTGTCCGGGCGGTGTTTGCCTCCCGACGTGGCCGGGCGGTGTTTGTCTCCCGACGTGGCCGGGCGGTGTTTGTCTCCCGACGTGGCCGGGCGGTGTTTGTCTCCCGACGTGGCCGGGCGGTGTTTGTCTCCCGACGTGGCCGGGCGGTGTTTGTCTCCCGACGTGGCCGGGCGGTGTTTGTCTCCCGACGTGGCCGGGCGGTGTTTGTCTCCCGACGTGGCCGGGCGGTGTTTGTCTCCCGACGTGTCCGGGCGGTGTTTGTCTCCCGACGTGTCCGGGCGGTGTTTGTCTCCCGACGTGTCCGGGCGGTGTTTGTCTCCCGACGTGTCCGGGCGGTGTTTGTCTCCCGACGTGTCCGGGCGGTGTTTGTCTCCCGACGTGTCCGGGCGGTGTTTGTCTCCCGACGTGTCCGGGCGGTGTTTGTCTCCCGACGTGTCCGGGCGGTGTTTGTCTCCCGACGTGTCCGGGCGGTGTTTGTCTCCCGACGTGTCCGGGCGGTGTTTGTCTCCCGACGTGTCCGGGCGGTGTTTGTCTCCCGACACAGTGGGCGGATCTTGCTTGAGTAGTCATATATCCACTGTGAATAATAGGCAAAGAAGCCAAGGATGCGTCGGAGCGATTTCATGTCCCGAGGCACAGGCAAATCCTGCAAGGGTCGGAGTCGTTCAGGATCCGGGCGCATTTCCCCTCCTTCCACCACATATCCGAGAATACTGAGCCTGTTAGTTGAAAAGATGCATTTGTCTTCATTGTAAGTTATATTCTTTCTCTTCGCAGCCTCAAGAAATTTCGTGAGATTAGCATCATGCTCTTCCCGAGTCATGCCGCAAATAGTAATGTTGTCTAAGTAAGCAAATGTTCCAACCAGTTCTTCTTCTTGGATGAATGAATCCACGATACGTTGGAAGCAAGCCACTCCGTTGGTGACGCCAAAGGGAACCCGAGCAAACTGATAAAGGCGTCCACAGGCCTCAAAAGCGGTGTATGGCTTATCTTCATTTCTGATGGGGATTTGATGATACGCACTACGGAGGTCAATTGTACTAAAAACACGGTATTGAGCAATCTTGTTAACAGTGTCATCTATACGAGGCAGAGGATACCCGTCAAGAAGTGTAAATTTGTTGATAGTTTCTGAATAGTCCACGGCTAAGCGTTTCTTGTGAGTTTCGTTCTTAATGACAACAACCTGTGCACGCCAAGAGGAGTTACTGGGCTCTATAATACCTTCCTTCAACATCCTTTGAATTTCCTTTTCAATGAATTTACGATCATCGGGAGAGTACCGGCGTGATCGAGCAGCAACAGGATAACAATCAGCTGTCAAGTTGGCAAACAGTTCTGGAGGGTCAACACACAGTGTACTGAGTCCACAGATAACAAGAGGAGGCAAACTACCTCCATATGTCAGTGTAACACTATCATGCAGTCCCTGAAAATCCTGGCCCAAAACTATATCTGAACACAGCTGAGGGAGTATGGACAGACGCACATCTTGGTAGCACCGACCGTTTACTTTGATATTGACTCGACAGAACCCTGATATCTGAGCGGTGAAGGAAGTAGATGCCATGGAAACATTGCCTTGGGTGTGATGTACATTTAAGGAATGGCACTTAACGAGGTCGGGATGGATAAAACTTTCTGAACTACCACTATCCATAAGGCCATCCAATTCCACTCCATTGAGCGTGACCCTCACAACCGCCTTTGATAACACCCCTGGGGCAGCGGCAGAAGACACAGCCGCTAGCGTTGCCTGATCAGAGGAAGTTGCACAAGCACCAGTAGCTACTGATGAAGTACTACGGCACACCTTAGCAAAATGACCCTTTTTATGGCACTTATGACACACAGCCTCTCGTGCCGGACATTTTACACGTGGGTGTTTTAAAAAACCACAAAAGAAACATTTAACACCCGTAGCAGCCATTACAGTTGTGGGTTCCATTTCACCGGTATTCTGATTGGATGAGGCAGCACCCAATGAACCGGAGGGTTGAATAACACAATAAGATTCTGAATTTCTTTGCGCTGAATCTAGAGATCTCGCCTGATCAAACATGGTAGCTAAATCTAAAGTCTTGTTCTCTAATAGACGTTGTCTGATCAGTGGTGACTGCAGGCCGCTAATGAAGGCATCCCTGATGGATTCTTCGCAATGTTGAGTTGCTGTTACAGCCCCAAAGTTACACTCTTTACTTAACGTTTTCAGAGTCAGAAGGTATTCATCTAAGGACTCTCCGACCTGCTGGCAGCGAGTTGCAAGACGATGGCGTGCAAACACTTCATTAGTGGGCTTTACGTACTGTGACTGTAAAGTACGGATAGCCTCATCATAAATGGTACACTCTGATATAGTTTCGTATAGTCTTGGTGAGACAAAATTTGTAAGCAGACTCATCTTATCCAGATTATCCTGTGGTAGAGCTCCCAGGAAGTTTTCGAACGTCTTCAACCAGTGTTTCCATTCTTGTGCCGCCATGGGTGAACTGGGATCCGAATCCAGCCTCTCTGGTCTCAGCAAACGCTCCATTCCAGTGTAGGCCTCGGCGCTCTTCTGGTCCAATCCAACCAGGTAAGTTTTGTGAGAATAAATTATTGTTGTAGTAATCAACAATAGACCTTTTCGATCGGCTTTATTCTCACAAAACCCATACGCATATCTACAACAACATAAATATACATAGGGTAAGAATAACAAAATACAATAACTTGTACACATAATACTGAAGGCAAATACCACATACGCATCACATAATAACGAAGTTAAACTCCATACTCTAATCCCAATTACATTCCTCAGAGTACATTATTCCTAATATAGTATATAACATACCATTACTGTTCCAGCATGACTTTCCACGGAGTACGTGGTATACGTGTCATCACCAGCCATTGACCTTCATATACAGTGCTGCCACATCCGCCCAATTTCCGTTGCCGCCAATTACAGTACGGCACTTTATTATCACAACAGACCCGTTGCTCGGACTTATCCGGGCGGCGATCTATGTTCTGGGCGATCGGTCGGGCCGACTCGACTTGCGGCTCTGTCAGAGCGATGATTTGGCGGCCGACGACCCCCCCGGCCCGTAACATTTGGTTGTCAGGAGTGGAGATACGAACCCCTCCGCAGCAAAATTCACGGAGTCGGATCAGGGGTATACGGAGCAACCCCCCCCCCCCCCCGTGTCCCCAAATTACGAGCGTTGTAAATTTTATTCCCAGCACGCAAAATGTTCAGCCAAGGCGAGCTGAGCCAGTGAGGTGGATGTAGAGTTAATGGAACCAAAGGCCCAGGACGAGATCACCATGCAGGCCTCCGTTATGCAGATTGACTTCTTCTTCTTCTTCTTCTTTCGGCTGCTCCCGTTAGGGGTCGCCACAGCGGATCATCCGTATGATCCGCATAGAGATTTGGCACATGTTTTACGCCGGATGCCCTTCCTGACGCAACCCTACGACACAGGGATATGGTACACCTATTTTAACCGGGGTATACACCGGCCCAGTATACTGGTACTCATTTCGCCGACCTCGGAAGGATGACAGGCTGAGTCAACCCCCTGGTGTATTAATTCAGTGGCCCAACGGGGCTTGAACTCAGGACCTTTTGGATCACAAGCCGCTGCCCTAACCACTGCGCCAACACCAGGCTCCATTATGCAGATTGACTATACCCCGCAAATAAATTAAGAGTCCGAAATGGGCGCAGCGGCGAGGGCCGCGATGTATGACACCCCCACCTCTCCCCTCCTCCATCAAAATCCCTCCCCGCTCCCCAGCGAAACCGCGACCGACAATGGCCAATCGATTGCCACGGAGGTAGCTGACGTGAGAGGGATGTTGGATGCATTGATGGGAGCAATGAGAGTAAACGCAGAAGCAATGAACGAAATGAATAAAAAAAATGGATGGAAACGCACTCGAAGCGAAAAACGAGATGAAGGAAATGAATAACAAAATGGATACGAATGCGCAGCAAATGAAAGAAGAGATGAAGGAAATGAAAAATGGCATGAATATGAACATGGATAAAAAATATGCAAACGCTGCGGGAGGAGATGCAGTGCGTGGGGCGAGGCTTGCAGGCGGGCATAATGGCGATTGCGTGCGACGAGATACGGGCAGTGAAGCACAAAATGGCGGCGCCACGTGCTGGAGCGAACGAGCTGAGGGAGAGTGTGGATTGCGTCGGCCCCGCGGTGGAGGACAAAGTAATACGGGAGACGTGTAAGACGAGACTCGTGCAGGTGACAAAGAAAGTGACGGTGACACAGAGGGAAAAATTAAATGGGGTGACGGAGACGTGTATAAGACACGTAAAGACGAAGGAGATAGAATTAACAGACACGAAGGGAGACGCAGGAATTAAAAGAAATAACAGAGACACGGGAGATAGAGGGTGAATTGGATGGGGGTGAAAGACGAGCACACACACATGGAGATAGCGAGGGACAATGAAGGGGAGCTCGGGGAATGTCTCGTGACCCGGTGCAAGCAGCCGGATAGCGGATTTTTTTTATGGAACGAGGGGAGGGAATATTCCCCCATGAAGCGGATCTCGACCCGGTGGGTCCAGTCGAGCTTTGCGAGGTAGAGGGGGCGAGTGCTGTTGACGGGTGCACGTGGAGCTTGGGGGGTTTGGAGACCCTGGGAGCGCTTGAGGTTGCACAAATCCCCCAGCATGGTCGTCCCGGTGTGTGTATGTACGAGTGAGCCGAAATGCGTGCTGGAAAGCACACATAGCGTGAGTGTTATGGCGTGTGTAAGCGATTCCCCGTGTGTAAAAGAAACTGCGTGTGTGAGTAATATAGTGTGCGTGGGTGGAAAGGAGTGCCTTAGTAAAAGACCGTGTGTGAGTGGAACTACGTGTGCGAGGGAAATGGCATGTGTGAATGAATGGCAGTGTGTGAGAGTGCTGTACGTGTGGGAGATGGCGGTTGGCATGTGCGAACATGCAATCACATGCCCCGGTGTGAATGTCATGTTGAGGTGTGTGAGCGTCGTGGCACGTGGAAGTTTGTGCGTGAGAGTGCGACGACGACGGTGTCTGACGGTGGACATAGGCCGAGTAGCGGCCGTAGCTGTTTTAGGGAACCGTGCCGGGTTTGAACGGCACCGCGCGCGGGGTCCGTGCTGTGCTTCGCACGAGGCCGCCACGTGCGCGCTTGCGTGAGTGAAACCCGGTCCGGAAACGCCGCGGTGGATTCGAGCCGACCCCGCAGACTGACAGAAGGTAGGCTGGATAAAGAATTTGGACCGGATGAGTTCTCCACGCGAGCGTGTTTGTGAAGCTCCGACGAGTCGAGCACATGTGTTCGCGTGGGGAACCCCTCAAAACGCGAGGCTTGTTTTTAATGCGCAGGGTGACGTCGTGGATGCATGGTTGGAGTCCGGCAGGAGAGGAATCCCTGCCGGATGGTTCCGTCCGAGAAGGGACGAGGTGCGCGAAGCGCGAGCAGCTGCCATGACGTCACAGGGAAAGAGCGCAGGTTGCGAGTTGCCGCGCTGGTGTGCGCATGAAAAAAAAGCAAGCCTTGTTCCGGGTGAACAGGATTCCCTGGGCAAGGGGTGGAAGACCCCCCTGTAGGGAACCCAGGAAGTACGAGTTAGGGGGATGGGTTAGTGATAGTTAGACTGGCTTCATGGGGGCAGGGACAAGGCCTCATGGAGCCTGTGGAATGGATTAGTTAGAGGGATTTCAGTTTAGATTTAGGAAATGGGAATTGTTGGATTTTTGGAGACATGGACAGACTGGAAATGTGTAGTGGAGACGTAGCTTAGCTACATAGAGTAAATGGAATGTGCATCAATGTAAGGGATGACGAGGGAGCATGAGTTAGTCATGGGATTTAATAAGGAAGTACGGCAGTACAGAGTGTTGGTGTGAGCTGTGAAATGGAAAGTGTGTGAGGAATGAGTATGGGACAGCGGGCGCAAGTGTGCGAGTTGAGCGAATATAGTAAGCATGGTGCGAATGACTGGTTGGGGGCGGAGTGATTCCCACCCAAGTGACCCTGGGGTCAGTTTAATGTTAGCTAAATTTAAAAACAGAAGTTCGTTTTGTTGGTGTTGAGAGAAGGCACGAAACCCATTTGGAGGGGTGCAAAAGTTCATGGACCGGCTAGGAGCGTGGCTGTGGAAAGGTGAGTTTTGTTTCGTGGGCACCCCGAGCACCGGACGAGTCGGCCAGAGTAGGCCAAGGGCCCAAGAGGGGCCGGGATAGTGTAGTGGGCATGGGCGACCCTCGGAAAGGGTCCCGGGGCATCAACACACAACGTGGGCATCGGAGGGGGGCAATGCCAGAGAGGGTAACCCCCCGCGTTTATAGGGAGCAGCTCGGCTCGGAGGCAGCCTGCAGGCCTGGGGGTGCCATGGTTAGAATTCGGCAGAGGGGGAGTTCCTGCCAGTTGAGCCATGCTGCCCAGCCAGGAAATTGTGCAAGAGCACGAATGAAAATTTGAGGGCAAGGCCCAAATTTGTAATGGACACCAACACAGGCAACGGGAATCATGGTTTTTAGAACCGATAGTTTAAAGTGTGAGGTGTTTTTGGAAAGCCCCGGGGTAGTTTCAGGTCAATGAATGTTCGGGTAGATAGGAGATGTACCCCTTCGCACCATCCATCCCTTCGCTCGTTGTAGGCTGCTGGACTCACCTTGGTAGATCGCTGAACTCTGAGGAAGCCATTCTGAGGCTTTGTTGGGCCTCGAAACAGGACGCTAGTCTCTCCCTGTTCTCCTCCAGAGAGGGAACGTAGGGGTTGGGAGTAGGCTAGGTGGACATGATAGGAGTAGGCGAGGTGGACATGATTTGTTTTAGCGCCGACAATTTTAGTTAAGTTGTCCGAATGAGTCTGAGAGTTTGTTCAGTTAGTTACGCAGCGCATTCGGTTTTTTTTATTTTTGGGACACGTGTAAAGAAATGTCGCACTCAGGGATCCGAAGGTAGAACGTACTCGGGGAAAACTTACACATGCTGGTCACACAAAAATATGACGACTCGGGACGAGTCTGTAAAAAGGGGAGGGGGTAGTGTTACGAATTTGGAATTCGATTGCACACAACATACAGGTTCCTTTAGTCAGCTATGTCGATAAGTGCTTGTTCCCTAGATAGCTTACCTTCCATTGTTTAAATGTTCAGAAATCGATTTGATGCACTGCGGATCGATTTAATAGTGAGGGAACGAACAATGGAGACATCCCTCCCCCTCTTCTGCGAAGAGCCTTCTGAGCCAAAACGGGGTGGAGCGATGAGAGGTCTCCTTCGGGGCTCCCTGCTGACGTTCTCAAAGTTAAGTTTCTGGTCGTTATTTGTCCCGTTTTAACTGTTTAATTTTCTCACCTACATGTTACTGTGTGTTCCTAGTTCGGTTTCGTTTCAAAAATCGTGCTATTTTGTGAGTATTTTTGTCGACGTCCTTACCTGGTGTTTGAGGCCTAGGCCTTGGCCGAGGCTTGAGGCCTACCGGTTCCACTCTGTGTTCGATCATTTTTTTTTGTTTTGTTTTGTTTTTGTTTTTTCTCTCCATTACCTTCAATTTCTATCCTCCCCATTACCTTCAATTTTCATCCTCCCCACTTTCCAAACATCCCCCATTCTCCCAACTAATCTCTTTCTTATCTCAAAAAAAAAAATAAAAATACCCAACAACAACAACAACAACAACACGCTCACCTTCTCCCGATTCTGCTTCCTCTTATTCTTCCTCTTAACTTCCTCCTCGTCTTCTTCCTCAATTTTTTTCTACACTTCCATGACCTAATCTGTTGAACTCTCTCAAACATTAATATTAACAACAAAAACGATCTTATAATGCTTCATCTTCCTCTCTCACACATGTGGTACTCTTTACTGTTTCATAATGCACTACTCTTCTGCTATTTTAACAGACTGCTCTCATTTCGAGCTCTCCTTCATTCCTTGCCGAAAAAATCCAACTATTACAGCGCTTCTTCTCTTCATTCTCTGAATTCGCCTTCATTGCATCCATCAAGAATTGTGTTAAATCGCATCTCTGACCTAAAACTTTTAAAAACCACAGTTTGCCATGGATGTTCGCTTTCCATCAATCATTATTTTTTTCCAACTTCAGTGCCAACTCACCCCCCTCACCCCTCACTCTCACTCTCACTCTCAAAGCAACCATCCCACTCTTCTCCCTCCAAGCCTCCCTCTCACCTCTCTCAAAAATTCCCTCCTCACCTTTCTCCCACGTTTCATCCCCCTCACTCATCCTTCTCAAAGTTTCCCCCCTCTCATCCACCAAGCTGCCTCCCCCCACTGCCCTCTCACCTCCATCTCTTCACTCCACGTCCTCAAATCCTCAACTGCCTTCTTCCTTGTCTCTTGTCCCCCCCCTCGCCCCCAGCACCACAGAGCCTTTTCTCCTCCTCCTCATTCGGCCCCCTCCCCTCGCTATTCTGCAATACCCCACACTCTTTCAACAACCCTCCTTACCTCCCCCCCTCATCCCTTGTCCTACCCTCCCCCTCCACCTCCTGCACCGAAAGCCTCCTCCCCTACCTCTTCATTAAAAGTGTGGACCTCAAATATCCGGGGCCTTCGCTCAAACCTTTCAGATCTTTCCATACAGGTTGCCACTGACAAACCAGACATTATCTGCCTAACAGAAGCTTACCTCTCCCAAGACGTGTCTGACTCCCAAGTATCTCTCCCCGGTTACTCCCTCTTACGGTATGACAGACCTGAGCCTCGTCCTGATGGAGGTGTTGCTCTCTTCATCAAAGACTCTATTTCTCAATCTCCATGCACTGCTCTCACTCCCCCACACCCCCAGGAATACCTCTGGCTTCGGCTTCCCCTCCACTCCCACCTCATGTTTATATGTGTACTGTACCGTCCACCGAACAGTGATGACTCCATCTACACCTCACTATCCGAAAACATGGACCATCTTCTATCTTCTCATCCAAACTCTCTCTTCCTGTTATGTGGTGAATTCAATTGTCATCACGCCAGTTGGCTAGGTGTGGGTACCTCTCTCACCTGTCATGGCACCTCAGCAAAAGCTTTCTGCGACTCATTAGGACTGACTCAATCGGTCAACTTCCCGACCCGGATCTCAACCAATGGTACTCCATCTCTTCTGGATCTGATTTTGACAAATTTCCCTGACAATATCTGCTGCTCTTCCTTCACTCCAATCGGTTCTTCTGACCACGTCCTTGTCAAAGTGGACATCTCTCTGGCTGTTATCAGAGAACCACCTCACCGCCGTCGAGTCTGGCATTTCACTCAAGCCGACTGGCAGGGTCTCCGAGCAGCCATCAAACTTACAGACTGGTCTCCTATCACTACTTTCTCAAACATCAACTCATCCTCGGAATTCTTTCAAAGAAACTTGCTCTCCCTCATGCACAGATTTATCCCCTCTCGTCTTCAGTTGTCCCAGCCTTCCTCCCGCCCTTGGTTTACTGAAGCTTGTGGCGAGGCAGTTGTCCTGAAACAACTTGCCTTTGCCTCATGGAAAGCAAACCAAACTGAGGGCAATCTCAGTTCTTTCCACAAAGCTCGGAACAAGTGTGTATCTACCCTCAGGAGAGCCAGAAAACAACATCTTTCTCATCTCAAGTCTGAACTCTCAAACCTCTCTCCCTCCTCAAAATCCTGGTGGCGTTTAATCAAATCTGTTTCTGGTGTATGTTCCCCCTCCATCCCCTCCCTTACCTCAAATGGCCGCACTGCTGATACCACATGTGATAAAGCTGAATGTCTAAACTCGGTGTTTGCAGCTAAATCTTGTGTCCTAAACCCATCACTTTCTCTACCCACTTTACCCAGTCGCACCCAACTCTCCCTGGACTCTGTATCCTTTTCTCCTGACAACGTGGAGAGCTTGCTTTCAAACCTCGAGTCAGATTCTGCAACCGGTCCAGACGGCATCAGCCCACGTGTCCTCAAAGCCTGCTCTTCTGCTCTTGCTCACCCTCTCTCTGTTCTATTCACCCTCTCGTTTGCCCAAGGTCATCTGCTATCTGCTTGGAAATCTGCTAACATCACTGCCCTGCATAAAAAGGTGCAAAAACAGATGCCTGTAACTACAGACCAATCAGCCTTCTCCCAATCATCAGCAAGGTTATGGAATCCATCATCGCTTCAGACATGAAATCCTTCCTCTTCTCCAATGGCTTGATTTCCAATCATCAATTTGGTTTCAGACCAGGTCACTCTACCCTGGATATGCTGCTTCTGCTCTCCCATCAATGGATGGAGGTCCTCAATGCCAGACAGGAAATCCGAGCCGTATCCCTGGACATATCACGTGCTTTTGACACAGTCTGGCATCCTGCACTACTCACCAAACTCTCTTCCCATGGTATTCAAGGCCATCTCCACTCATGGCTCGCAGACTTCCTCTCCTGTCGCAGTCAACGTGTGGCCCTAAATGGAGTTCTTTCATCCCCTCTTCCTGTGCAGGCTGGAGTTCCTCAAGGTAGCGTTCTGGGCCCTGTTCTTTTTCTGGTTTTCATCAATGATCTCTCGGACTCTCTGGAAAATCCTCTATTTCTCTTTGCCGACGACTCCACCCTCTGCCGTACCATCTGTCATCCCTCAGACCGGCAAGCAGCAGCTTCTTCGCTCACTGCAGATCTGGATAAAATCACAAACTGGTCCAACACGTGGAACATGTCTTTCAATCCAGACAAATCTCACACTCTCACTATGTCTCTTCGAAAGGACCGTTTAGAAAACCCCCCCATCCACTTTCTCAACAATCCTCTGGAAGAAGTTTTTTCTTTCAAGCTTCTGGGTCTCACTATCTGCCATGACCTTTCCTGGGAAAGTCACATTTCCAACCTCGCCTCAAAAGCCAGTCGCCGACTGGGAATCCTCCATCGTGCAAAGTCCTTCCTCAGCCCACCTGAGCTCCTGACCACATACAAAGTTTTTGTCCGCAGCCTGATGGAGTACTGCTCTCCCCTCTGGGCTGGTGCTCCTGCCTCCCACCTTTCTCGGCTTCACGCTGTCGAAACCAGGGCATTGAAGATCATCAGCATCTCCCGCAATGAAGCTGAGTCTTTGGGCCTCTCACTCAATCACCGCAGGTTGGTCGGTGGTCTTTCTGTCTTCTACAGACTCCTCTCCAGCCTTGCCTCCCCTGCTCTCTGTGCGATTTGTCCCCACCACATTTCCACAGGGCGCTCAAGGTCCGCCAACAACCCCCTTCTGGTAAAACTACCAAAATCACGAATCACTGCTCATCTTCACTCTTTCATTCCTCTTTTTTTCCCGCCTTTGGAATAAACTCCCTCACTCTATTCATTCCCATTCTTCCCTCCAGGCCTTCAAAACAGCTGTTCACCACCACCTCTTATCTTCCCCCATCTAAATTCCTCGATCTTTTCTACCCCCGATAATCCACCCAAGCCCACTTCCTTCAATTCCCCTGCTTTCCTTCCTGAAAGTCTGTGTAATGTCCATCTTCTCTTCGCCATGTTCCCCGTCCCATCCCCATCCCTCTCCCTTCCACAGTTCACCTAATGTGTCTGTTCCACACTGTTTTGTCCCTTCCACTCCCGCCCCTCTTGTCTCATGCCCCCTTGCTGTGAGTTGTGTGTTAGCTCTCATACGAGCCTCGACAAGGTATACAAAAAAAAAAAAAGAGGACGAAGAACCCTGCCGTCCCGTGATTCATGATGTCAACAACTCCCTCCCACCCGTGGTTGAGCGGGGGATGGATCACGAGGGCATGAGTCATGCCGGGCGTGGGGGAGGGGGGGTGGAAGAGTATAAGGAAGAGATCCTCTAGTTGGTTCGTGTTCAGGGGTTGTTCAGTGGAGCTTCGGTTTCTGTTCGGTGTAGTTGTTCAGCAGAGCTGCGGGTCCTGCTTGGCTCGGTAGGCTTTTTGGAGAGCTGCTTTGTTTTGGAAGGAAGTTGAGCCAGTTGCTCGGCTCGAGCTGCGAATGGTGGCTTCTTCTTCTTCTTGGTTCGTGGAGCTCTTTGTTCTCCGTTTGGTTTCCGGCTTGGTGCGACTTGTCGACCTCTTCTTGGAGGTCGTTCCACGGGGAAGCGACGCATCGACGGGAAGGATCGGCGCTTCGTCTCACCAGCACATGTTGAGAAGTGCGAGAGGATTCGCGGGAGCTCGGGAAGGACCGCGGCTCACGGCGATTGGATCCAGCTCGCTCTCGCTGGAGCCCGGGTCCGAACAACTTGAAGACCACACGAGGTGGAGAGGTTCGAGATAGGTTCTGGGTTTCAGCTCACCTGTCCTCCGAGCTGGAGCTCGCTATTAAAGGCCTCTGCCACCATTTATTGGGTGTGTGTGTGTGCGTACGTGTGTCCATGGGCCCGTCTAATAAGAAGGAAACTGTTAAGTGCTTTGTATGCTGTGAATGTTTGCATCGCATTTCGTAAAGTCTGTATAGTTCTGCTCTTACGTGCTTCCCTAGTTCCCCATTATTATTAATAAATACCCCAATTGTTATACGTTTCCAGCTCGTCGAGTCGATTCTTTCAATGACTGAGCATTTCGTGTGTTGGGAGTTAGAAAGCCGTTGGTTTGCCGTAAAAGGGGGACATTCGGACCGACGATTCTCATTGATTAAGCCGCTCGGAATCGCGCACGGTACAGGCTCGCCTCGACGGTTTGTTCCGTTCGAGTTCCGTCGAGGGTGGAATACCCTGGTAGTTGGATTACGTGGGTATTTAGGTACATCGAAGATTGGCAATCGACCCTACCCCACGTGATCTGCCCATTGGCGTATTTCGGTTCTTGTACCAAGGACCCGTCGCTCGGACTTCTCTGGGTGGCGATCTATATTCCGGGCG
>NC_140963.1:108297473-108444973 GCF_056783735.1 Eptatretus burgeri
GAAATCGGGCGCTACTTTTGACTCGTGTATGTATATATATATATATATATATATATATATATATATATATATATATATATATATATATATATATATATATATATATATATATATATATATATATATATATATATATATCTCCACCGACTTAAAGAAAGTTCAGGCCCAACTCGCATGTGTTTGGCCCCACGTCGTCAGGCGGTGGCTCACCCACTGAAAATTATTATTGATGCAAGTCATTTCAGCTTTTCAATGTTAATTGTTTTGTAAAAATATCTAAACATTTTTTCCACTTTGTCATTCTTGGGTATTTTGTGTTTTTTTTTTTTGCCAAATTGGTGCCAAAGTTTTTTTTTTTTAATTCAATCCATTTTAAAATCAGGCTGTAACACAACAAGATATGAAAAAGTCATGGGGTGTGAATTCTTTCTGAAGTCTGTGTGTGTGTGTGTGTGTGTGTGTGTGTGTGTGTGTGTGTGTGTGTGTGTGTGTGTGTGTGTGTGTGTGTGTGTGTGTGTGTGTGTGTGTGTGTGTGTGTGCGTGTGTGTTTCAGGTGATCCCATATTTTAGAATGGGATTCGAGCTCAGAGCCCCAGTATCAGGAAAAGCAGCAACAATTGTTCGAAAATCTCGGCTCCAATTCCCGGCTCTGCGCAAAGCGGTGTGAGGATATCCCGATAGCCCTCCCCTCTCATCGGCCCTACCCGCTCACTCATCTCATCTCATTCCTCCCCTGTCTCATCCCCTCCCACCCTCCGATCGCCGTCCTTTCACTCTCGCTCCATTCTTCTTCCCCAGCGCCCGTTCGGCTCTCGCTGCTTCGGAGGTGAGCAGCCGGTGAGTCGTAATCAGCCTGTCCAAGACCCCTTTGTACTTTCTCCTTCCATTCGGAATTGGGTTAGGGGTTTGAATTGAGCACAGACATCGTCTTGGTCGCGGTTGCTGTCCTGCTTCGTTGAGTTGAGCATGTACACGCGAACCTCTCTGCCTTTCCGTGTCCTGTGAAGAATTTATTTATTTATTTATTTATTTGTCTATCCTTTCACCCTTTGGTAATTATACAAAGTTTTCAAAACAAACCCTTCGTGCAAGCTGCACAGAGTGTACTTGCTCGAAACGAGACTGACAGTTCATTGCTGTGAACGACAAATGCCTAATTGGATCCATTTTCATTTGGTACCTGTTAATTATCTCATCTGTTAACGTGTGTCAATAATGCTCTGAAAATGATAGATTTTTGACAACGTCTGGTATATGTTTCTGGTCATTGCCGTACAGGTGATCAACCGACAATGGGAGGAACTGCAGAAGCTGCAACACAAACTCCAAACTCGTTACACTTTTGGTACAATCAACAGGTGAGCTTAAGATTTAAATTTCATAACAGCATTGTATTCACTATATTCTGAACCTGACATTTCATATCTTTCCATTTGTATGCTTGCTTGTTTCCTTTCCCTTTATTCACGAGGTCAATTCGAATGGATGTGGACGTGTAACTTGTGATGAACGCGGTAAATTCAACACTAACAAGTACCGATGTACATTTCTCAACTTGTATAGGTTATATGACAAACACAAACTCTGTGGTCAGTCGAAATGAGACCCTCAAGTTGCCTGTTGTTTGCCTTTTTGAACCAGGTAGTCACGGTCTTGCACCATGTGGTTCATTCTGGACGTTTTCACATCCATCTGCAAATGGTTTGCACCAGTCAAGTGAGGATTTCATTGACCGGCAATCATCAGCATGCTGTGTAAATTACAACAGGATTGATGTATGCGTTGAGAAGAAATTACTTATTCAATGTTCCCAGCCCTCTTCGTGATCTCACTTTCCACCATCTTGATTTTCCGGAAAAGCAGGAATCACGTGACTGTGGCTATTCGTTACCAAGACTGTAAACACAAATGTCCTCAAAATGTATTAATCTACATACATTACATCTGGCAGCAACTCCATCTTTAAGAGCTGTCAGGATGCCCTTTGAGGTACGTACACTCGCCTTCAAGCTGTCTCCACTGGGTTTGAATCTTGACCCAGCTATTAACTGTCATCCCGGTGTTTCTCAGGCAGGGTGATCCATCAATGTGTATGCTGTCCCTCGTATGGACATTAAACGGACGTCCCGTCTTGCGGCATTAGTTGGTGGACGTTAAAGTTCCCACAGTGTCCTTCGTGAAGAGTAGGTGAGCTATCGCCGGCACCCTGGACAAATTCCAAATTCTTGCCCTAACCACAGCTGACAACGCATCAGCGGTGCAGCCTTGCCCCCCAGCAATGATGCAAACTTGCAGCTATGTCTTGCACACGAACGAGTGAAATGACTCCACCTTTTCAAAACAAAAGTTCAATATAATTTGAATCACCACTCTTCTCTCTTCACTCTCTTTGTCTGTGCCTTTCCTCTCCCTTCCCCCCACCCCCTCCCCCTCTGCAAAATCTGTCTTTTAATTACATGTTATTTCTCTTAACCAGAGTTTCCTATTCTATTTCTGATTCCTAATACGTATCCCTTTTGGAATGAGTCATGGAGCATTCTGGAATTATCAGAACAATCATGCAAAGTTACTCCCCATTCCAGTGTTGATGCCTTAGCAATAGTGTAAACATTCTTGCATGATTCAAATTTTCTTCTTTCACTTGATGAGACTTTACTTTTACTTGCTTCGTAGAACTCCCTCATTGGTCAATGTAAGGTTACCTTTTGTCGGTCAATCATTTGGAGGGCTGCATGATTTGAATACTGGTTACTTTGAATAGCAATGTATTTTTCAGTTTCTGCGTAATATATTCATCCTTCTTGAATATTGATGCATGCTTTTAAATGCTTGCCTTTGTATATTTTCAGGAGTTTGAATGCATGTGCTCCAAGGACAAGAGCTTCAAGGAGGCAAGTACACAATATGATGCTGGAGATGTACAATTGCTGGAAGCACAACTGCTGTCTCCTGACCAATGTGGAACCACTCTGGATTCAAATTCACCTTATAATATGTTGCCTGTTGACCATTTTAACCTGGTGGATGATACACCTGGCCAAGCCATGCTTTCAGAAGAGAATGAAGGAGTTGATGACCTGCAAACCAATTTGGCCCGAGACTGCCGCCCTCACAAACGTAAGCGGCCACCGACGAAGCTGGTGCACTTGGGGCCAGGTGAAGATGAACAGCAGTCCAGTTCAGAAGTGCAAAATGAGGATGACAAAATACCCTTGGTGATGCTTCCACGTATGATCGATCTGCAGGAAACTATCCACAGCCGACATGCGACGAGCCGGGGAGCCTTTCCCGGAGCAACTGTGGACGCTGTGGATGAGGAGACATTCATCAAGGTTGAAACGACCTCAGAAAGTCCTATAATGTATGGCACAGAAGGTAGCAACCTGCATTCAGGGAGTCCAGGTTTGTGTTTGCCTGTGGATAAAACGAGAGACTGCAAACCTGAAATCGAGCCATCAGAAGTCAGAAGAGAGGAGGAAACTGAGATCGGGGATGTCCATGCAAATGGTGGTGGAATGGGTAGCCGTGAGGTGACAACTTGTAGTGTTGATAAGAACAGTGGCAATTCTACGCTCTTTCCTTATGACCAGGCCGACATGAATGTCCATGTGGATGAGACTTACTGCGTAGCAACGGCAAGTGGACAACGACGATGGCAGTGCCGTCTTTGTGAGAAATCGTATACATCCAAATACAACCTGGTAACACATATCCTGGGCCACAGTGGCATCAAACCACATGCTTGTTCACAGTGTGGAAAGTTCTTTAAACAACTCAGCCACTTACACACTCACCAGTTGACACACGCTGGAGCCCGGCCGCATGGCTGCCATGTTTGTGGCCGTGCCTTCACACAAACGAGCCACCTCAAACGCCATCTCATGCAGCACTCTGCTATCAGGCCGCACGTGTGCACACTGTGTGGTCGTGGCTTTGCCTACCCTAGCGAACTGCGGGCTCATGAAGCCAGGCATGCAAATGAGCCACAGCGACCAAGAGGCCCAGTCTGCAACGCGTGTGGCCTGTCCTGTTCTTCTGCAGCCATGTTGAAGCAACACAAGGCATTGGTGCATCATGAAGTTTCCGATAATCTTAAAGGACAGTCTGCCAATTCCAACCCAGCGACCTTCTGCTGCCACGAATGTGGCCGGACCTTTCAGTACCGAAGTCAGCTCCAAAACCATGCTTTGTCTCACTGTGATGTGCGCCCATATATCTGTGCAGAGTGTGGTATGGAATTTGTCCAGTCACATCACCTCAAGCAGCACATGCTTATTCACAAGGTAAGTAGTATTTTTACATTATCTGTGTTCATTCGATCAGAATATATTGTGCGAAGTCCAAATTAGTTGGAAGTTGAATGTGAAGACATATTGAGGACACAAATGGCATGGTGGATGACCCCTCAAGCAAAATTCACAGTGGAGTTTAAAAAAATTTGTTGCTTAAACATGTAACTAACTCCCTTTGCTATTTCCAAAAGTTTCAGTGAATAATAAGTACAGTTAAACATGTTATAAAGAGAGCATCCTTTTTGAACAATAATGCACTGAATGAGACTCTATGATGTTTTATTGTCAAAGAATCATAAATTTCCTTGGATATTTATGTCTTAGGTACTTTAGGGGTTACCCACAATACAATGGGGAAAACTTGCGCTCTCTGTCTCTGTCTCTGTCTGTCTCTGTCTCTGCAATTCTACCTTTTACTGCAACTTTTGGGGAAGGGTAGGGGGGGGTGGTTGTATGAAAGGCAAATTGTGTATGTGCATGTGTGTGCGTTATTAATTTTTTTAATAGAGTTTAAAAATGTACTTCCAGCTTAAGATACAGTCAGTCTGCATTAGGCGGAGCATGTGAAAAACTCAAGACTGCCCCCTGTACCACGAGCAGTGTCAGTTACCAGAATGGGGTCTGTAGGTCAACTAGGTAACGCTCCCCACCCCCCCCCACCCCATTTTTGCAATACCAGTCCATCACTTGGGAATCAATGGGCTGACATTACAAAAACAAAAGTTGGCTGGTTGACCTGCAGACCGCAGTGTGGCAGCTGACATTGCTTGTGTGCAGTGGGCAGTCCTGTGGTTCACAGGCTCCACCCACTGCAGACAAAACATTTATCTGAGCGAGTCGGTGGTTAGAAAGAGATTTTATTATGCAGTGCCCTTCCTGAATAAAATGAACATCCCTGATTGTAAACAAACTTAATTTTAACAATCTGTGACGAGAACACATGGATCTACATGGGTTTGTCGCTGGTGGCATCATTCAGTGCTTAAACCCATGAAGGCATGGTTGAATAACACTTTGAATGACAGGCTGGTATAGATTTTGCCAAAGTTATTGCAGCTGAATAGATTTTATTTCAGCTCTCATGTATAAAATAAATCCTCTTACCACGATACAAGCAAAACATTTAGCAGCATGGGACACATTTACTGCAGGAAGATGGTGCCCTGTTTCCATTTCACCAAAACCACCTCTGCTTGGAAGAGATGGAATGGGCTGCAGCCTCTTGTCTGTACACCCATAGAGTCCTGAAATTTATGTCATGGAACACGTCTGGGAATGTGCATCAGAAGCTGTGGTAAAGCAGACCGTAGTAATACGCAAGAGCTGCAACAAGATGTACTCCTCATTTGCCAAAATCTGGATCAGACTGTCGTTACAGAATATTACCGATTCGATACATTCACAGGTTGATGCAAAAAGACATGCTATCAGAAATTAATACGTGTCAGCCATATGATTTCAATACAGATATAGAACTTTAATATTAATGAGGTGATATAATCTTTTAATATACTATATAATCTTAGGAGAACAGCAAAGCCTGGTGTTGCTCAGTGGTTAGGGTGGAGGCTTGGGATACTAGGGTCCTGAGTTCAAGCCCCGTTGGCCGCTGAATTAATACACCAGGAGGTTGACTCAGCCTGTCATCCTTCCGAGGTTGGCAGAATGAGTACCAGTGTACTGGTAAGGGGGACACTGCATCAGTGGCATAGCCACGTCCCAACCAATGATGCAACCAGCAGCCTACGAGAGAGAGAGAGAGAGAGACAGAGACAGAGACAGAGAGACAGACAGACAGACAGAGAAACAGCGAGAAACAGCAACAGCAACAGCAACAGCACTCTGTAGAGCGCATGCCTACGCCAGGCTGAACAGTTTATTTTTTTTTTGTATCCCACTGAGAGGTCGTATCTAGATCCGGACCTGAACCAAAATCGAATTAGCTTGTTCGCATCACCTAACCAACTCAAATACCAAGTTTCATCATAATCGGTGCACAACTTTTTTGAGATATCATGCTATGTATCGTTTTTGGGCCGATCTCTCAATGGTGCAGAATTACTTTTAAAATTATCTTTTCTGGATCCGGATTTTTACCAAAATAGAATCGATTAGTCCTTGGCACACACGCAACCTGTCCACCAAGTTTCTTCTGAATCTGTCCATAAATTTTTGAGATACCATGTTCACAGGCAGATAGATAGACTGAGGGTGAAAACAACCTCTGTCCACATTAAATTGTGGAGGTAAATATTGTAAAGTGGAATTATTTTTTTTTTACAATAATGGATTATTTCAATATATTTCTTGCCCTTTTTGAAATCATGTTGTTCATCTTCTTATTTTTTTTGTTTTCTCCTCCTTTTAACAAAAATTCCTTGGTGGGGTTTACGCTGGCACCGAAGGAGAGGTTATCGTTGCATTCAGCTATAGTTCCGCAATCCAAGCTTCTGCTTTCCTAGCTTTTTTTTTTTTCCATTTAATAAGCCTTTTTGAAGATACAAGTGCAGCAATATTCTTGAACACCTGCATGTAAGTTGGACTGACAGAATGGAAAAGAAAAACTGGAAAACTACTTGTGTTTTCACATGCACCCAGTGTTATCTGAGCTGTCAGGCACTTTTCATGCTTGAAAATGCAGCAATTTTTCTGTTGTTGAAAGGATCGTACATATAATGGGAAGTTTATCCCATCAGATAAAAACTGCAAAATATCTGTTGTTGGGTCAAAGTTGCTTATCTTGATGAAGCTCTTGAGATGAAAAATACAATTCCAAGTGAACACATGAACTAAGGAGATAACTTGAGTGGAGACTTTGGGTTTTCCTTGAATCCAGCACCTGCAGATCCAGAGCTTCTCTCCAACACAACATGGTACACCATGTTGCAATGCCAGACAAAAAAAACAGAAAAGATCCAGATGCTTTTGGAACAAGTGAGTAAATGGAGGGCAGATGACATGGAGCTAGTCGTCTGAATTAAGCAAGTAGGAAAAAAATTAAAAGGAAGACAACCTGCAATCGGCAACATAAACTTTTGAGGACTTGTGAAAGAGCTATTTAAACAAGACAAGGTCTTTATCCACTTTGAAGTTTTGAAGTAATGATGTTTCATTCGATTGACAGTTGATTAGGTGCAGAGGGTAATGTAGACTGTGATCAGAGACAGCTCGGAGATAGTGATAGCTGCTCTAGGTGTGGTTAGGAGAGCAGGAAAATTCTCATGGAGACGCGGAATTGGTTGGTTGAAGAAAGCAGCTCCGAAGACGACAACAATGGAGCAGGAAGGAAGGAAGGGAGAGGGAGAATGGAGCAGAGATAGAAAGCCGCTCCTGTGCCTGGGAAAGACCCTCGGGAGGGAAGCTCGGGCCAAAAGGATGAAGTGAGACAGAGCGAGCAAACCGAGACGGAGTACACGGAAGGGTGGAGTGCCGCCTGGAATGGTAGGGTTACAAAAATGGAGAAAAAAAACGTTTACATTTCTAGCTGCAAAGAAACGGTGATAAAAGAAAATGTGAGAAGAGGAAAGGGAAAGGTGGAGCCGATTACACAAATGAGCAACAATGTCCATGGAGATGAAAGAAGAAGAAGAAGAAAAAAAAAAGATCTTTTAGTTCCAAATACTTTGCTTTGCTTGTCTTGGCAGCAACTGATAAGGTGATGTTGCAAAATTTTTCACCACAAAGTAAAAACATTAGGTCTGATTTGGCAGGTGAATAAGCTTGTCACTTTGATAGCTCAATGAGTCTGAAGGGATTGCACAGAGGTGGTACACCTATTTTTCATCTGTCCAAGTCTGGTTTTGATTCCTGACCGAACTATAAACTGGACTATTGGTGCTTCACAGACAGGACATTACATCACAAAGTGCTGCACACCCCTCAGCTAGCATTAGTTGCTGGAAGTTAAAGATCCCACCGTGTCTTTCAAGAAGAGTAGGTTATTTAATTATTTATTTGTATGCAGCCTGTGGCTGCTCAGCTGCATCATTTTCTGGGGGAGCGGTCATGCCGTTGATGCAATGCCTCCTGTTAACAGTAAGCTGGTACCATTTTGACGACTTCAGAAGGATGACAGGCTGTCAACCCTCACTGGTTGTTGATTCAATGGATAGACAGGGGCTTGAACTCAAGACCCTAAGATCTTAAGCCAGCCACCTTAACTGTTGAGCCAACACCAAGCTTGAAGAGTAGGTGAATGATCACCTGTACCCTGAAGAAATTACAAAATTCCTACCACCCTCAGTCAAACATCAGGTGTAGCCAGTTGGTTCATGAAATACTTGGGTCAAAACCTCCCCCCCCCCCAAAAAAGACCCCACAAGACGTGAGAATAATCGGGGCCGTTAAATACGAAGAAGTCCTTCCTTGGCACACCTGACTTCCTATCCATCTTCAGGGCCCTCGTCTGCAGCTTGATGGAGTACTGCTCTCCCCTCTGTGCTGGCTCCCCTTCCTCGTACACCTTTCTCAGCTTGATGCCGTGGAAACCAAGGCCTTTGCCCTTCGGCTCCACGATTGCCCCCCCCCCCCACCCTCTCTATGCTGTTCCTTTTGTCCTGTTACCTAATCCATTCAGCATACTCACTCTTCCATGAGCCTTCACTCTATTAAAATAAAAATTCAAATAAATAAATAGACAAATGCATGATAAATGTTAAAGTTCAGTAATTTTTAAGAAATGGTTGTGAAAATTATCTGGGAGAACCAAGTTTGAAGGTAATTTCAATGTCATAGATTAGAGCAAGTGTATTCAAATGGGTTCATCATTGTGTTGGGAAACTAAAACAATGAGAAAGGTGTGGTATCGGTGTTGGAAAATATATGAACATGAATTTCATTTTAATCGAGAAAGTTTAATGGTGTTGTGGGTTAGCAGGATAACTTGAAGGTATGCACACTGAACTCTGAGCTGCCTGGCATGGATTCGATTCCTGGCCAAGCTGTAAACTGTCATCCTGGTGTCTCAAAGGCAGGGTGAGGCATCAATGTGTGTCGTCCCTCAGATGGAAGTCAAACCGGTGTCCTGTCGGCCAACATTAGCTGCTGGATGCTAAAGATCCCACGATATCCTTTGCGAAGAATAGACGAGTTTTTGCTGGCACGCAGAACAAATTACAAATTTCTGCTCTCACCTGCAAGGGACACTGCATCAATGGCGCAGCTGTGCTCCCAGAAATGATGTGATGACAAATTATGACCCGGCCTAGGCTCTATTTGCAGAGGGTTTGAACAAGGGTGTTTAAAATTTGCTCTCAAAGCTCAAACTGCATCTGTCAAATTTTTTTTGGCCTGCATATGCCTTTAGGACCTGTACATAGTCAGTGCAAGATTCATCAAAATGTTATTGCCCCAAAGATGCTATTTAACACAGATGTCCTTGGCAAGCAATTATCACCATACTGCGCAGGCAATCATCTGAAAATATCAACCAGCTTGATACTTTTGTCGATTATAAACTCTGTAATAAATTTCGGTTCCAGTCTCTTTCAGATGTCACTCTCCACTTTCTTGATTTTCAGCAAGCACTTTATTATGAGTACAGGTTTCTCCTCGTATGCAGCACAAGGCTGCAGGGTAGCATCATTGGCTGAGAGAATGGCTGTGCCGCTTTTGCAATGCCCTCTGTAGGTTAGGGCAGGAATTTCGAATTTGGACAGGATGCCTGTGCTCGCTCGCTTTCTCTTGGTACAGGTTACCAAGACTATAAACACAAATTACCTAAAAAATATCCATCTACTTACATTAGTGTACCCTTTATGAACAACTGTTCAGATCAAATTTGAACCCTCCTCGTAGGTATGGAAGTGAAGGATTATTTAGAAGCTGTGTTAAGATTTATTCCGCAATATTGGGCTGTAGTTTAGGTTTAGTCTATAACATGAAACAGGTACACTGCCTGCCTCTTAAAAAAATAAAAAGGACAAAAACACAACACGTTTCAGCAATTACAGAGAGACTCCTTGCACATGTTGTTGGTACAATTGTATCAATGATGGGAACGTGTAAGCATATGCTTTCACCCAGTGTGAGAACACAACTTCAGTGGAGTTTCAGTGAGAAGGAATGTGCCTTACTGCAACAATGTTTTTGTTTTTTTGGAATTGAATCATCTTGGTTGTCCTTTGTAGCCCAATATGGCAGTTCACAATGACAATGAAACAACCTGAGAATGTGAATTTGTTTCTAGTGTAGGAGCTGATGCCAAAAGAACCACACACTGAGATAGAACCCCACACCAAGAGCAAGCAGTGTAACCTTATGTCAAGGGATATCCAAAAAGTTCAAACCACTTGCTACTCGCTGTTCAATGATTTTGTTCAGGGTGTCAGCGATCTACTTTTTTGCAAAAGACATCAAGGGATCTTTAACATCCACCAATAACCAGTGCTGGCAGAGGGGTCCTTCGACTTAACATCCTTCCGATGGACGATGCACATCGATGCCTCACCCTGCATTTGATGACCGTTTATAGCTGGGTCGAGATTCGAACCTCGGCCAGACAACTCAAAGGTGAGTGTGCATTCTGCTGTACCGGACTTAAACGGGGAGGGCCCCAGACAGTGGCGTTGATTGAGAGCAAACTTTTGAAGACAAAACAATGAGGTTAAAATCTCAGCAAAACTTGTCTTACAAGGTAAATAGCAAGTACAAGGCTTGATCACTTTTATCCGTGACCTTTCATTCAAAGCAATTATTAATATTGATGAATGATTGTTGGCTTTTCTCTTGTGCCTTAAGTTCATCAATGTCAAATACCATTAACCCTTTTCGACACCATAATTAACCTCCGCCATCGAAGATCGGAGGTTACTGTTTTCACCCCTTTCTGCTTGTTTGTTTGTTTGTGAACAGTATTACGGAAAAACTCCGACGGATTTCGACGAAACTTGGTTGGGGGGTTAGGTATGGTCCAAGGATCATGTCATTAGATTTTGGACTTGGTCCCCCCCCCCAAAAAAAAATTGTTAAAGAATTTTTTTTTTTTTGCATTTCTACATGTTTTAAGTGATTTCCAACCCCCCCAAACCCCCAAAAAAAATTGTTAGAGAAAAAAACATTTTTTGCAACTTTTTTTTCAACAAAATTTCGATTTCTTTTTTTTGCATTTCTACATGTTTTAAGTGATTTCCAACCCCCCCCCAAAAAAAAATTGTTGGAGAAAAAGAATTATTTTTTTGCATTTCTACATGTTTTAAGTGATTTCCAACCCCCCCCCCCACAAAAAAAATTGTTAGAGAAAAAAGCATTTTTTGCAACTTTTTTTTTCAACAAAATTTCGATTTCTTTTTTTTGCATTTCTACATGTTTCAAGTGATTTCCACCCCCCCCCCTCCCCCCAAAAAAAAATGTTGGAGAAAAGAACTATAACTGTCAACACTGTTGACATCATATTTAATGAATAAGATATAAGGTTCACTTGAGTGACCCAGCAGTATTGGCGGCGGAGGTTTTGCACTCTCCCGAGTGCTCCCCCTCTAGTTCCTTCAGATATGACTTCATTCAGCATGAATGCAGGATTCACTTCAAACACATGTCAGAAAGAAGAATTCCACTGCTGGCATTCAGCAAAACAAAAAAACAACGATAGGTGCCATTTTATGGAGGTTGAGCTAACAGAAGTTAAGCAGTTCAAAAACTGACCAATGGACCTGGGTCATTCGTTTCAGCAATAACATTGTGAGGACAACCTAAAGGGATGATGTTTGGCTGTCATGTTCTTACTTTCAATAATGAATTGTTCCAAAGAAGAAGAAGAAAAATAAATAAGTAAATATCAGCCTAATAATCCTGTCCATTTTTGATATATCTTCACTGTGATCGAGAAAAAGAATTTGATCACAAATTTTGATCGGAACCCCAAATTTGATACTCATTGAAGCTCGGCCGAAAGGGTTTAAATGTGGGAGGATGCATCGGACTTGTGGAAGGGTGTCACGTTGTCAAAACAAGTCATGACCAGCATTGATTTACACTGATGCAAGTCGGTTAAAATATCAGGAATTATTTGTTTGTTTTTCCTCTATTGCTTCTGTCATGGCACATTTGGTACTTCCTGGAAGGGCTCCATTTAATCCTGTGATCATACGAGAATTGCTGCAGATGCTTCACTTTAACCCCATCACCATTTCGGCTGTGTTTGTTTTTTTTTATTTTTTTTTAAATTAGGTGAAAGGGCAGGGATGCATTTGTCTTTTTAGTCACCATGAGATCAATGTAACGACCAATTCCTTTCTCCAGGGAATCAAGGAGCACAAGTGTGATGTGTGTGGACGTGGCTTCACGCTTCAGGCCAATATGAAGCGACACTTGCTGACACACAGCAGTGAGCGGCAGTACGCCTGCTCGTTGTGCCACAAAACCTTCACTCAGAAACAAACTCTCAAAGCCCACATGATTGTACACTCAGAGAAGAAACCATTCAAGTGCAAGGTGAGCAATGTTGAGCACCCCCAAACGTCAATCCCTCCAAAAATATCGACTGTAATTTTACTGTATAAAATAAGGCATTTCTATGTATGTATGTATGTATGTATGTCTGAAAATAATAGAAAAATTCATGGCTGGGACAATCTTCACCAATTTTGCATACGTGCTGGGGGTACACAGGGTCAGGTCATGGGCACAAAATAATTCCCCCTTCTCCTCCCTACCTCCCTCGGCGAGAAAACTTACTATTTTCACCTGTACACGGAGAATTGTGCAAGTGTTTTAACCACTGACCCATGCCAAAGGGAGAGGTATTGACATCTATTTTTGCTCTCAGAGGGAACATATGTTGATGTATATTAAAACCAAAACAGGCCCTTCCGACCCGATAAATGCAACACGACAATAGGCGTCCTGTTTTGGTTTTATTATTGCACTCGACCATAATCCAATCCCACCTCCAGGATAATGTGCAGCAAAAGCATCGACAACATGCTTGTGTGGCAGACAGCCATTGTTGCTCACAGTTCGTGCAGTTTTGGCGGTTATGGGACGTGATCTGTGCCTTACTGTTCCATCAAACTATGGGGTGTAATATGTATGTAATGTATGTGTAACTCATGGACCGGCCCTCGCTACTCCTATGATTGGCCGTGTCCCGGACGCAGCGGGTGAAAGAGAGTGGCATCTCTATATGTGGGAGAATTGCGTGCTCGGCTGGTGGGTCACCCAGATAACTCAGATGGCAGAGTATTGGTATGGTTCACCAGAGGACCTGGGTTTGATTCCTGGTCTGGGCACATAATTTTTCCACACACATGTATATATCAAAATGGGTGGAGCGTAATGAGCACTCCCCCGATCTCCAATGGACATAGTCCTACACCAAAGTGTCACCTCCAATCCAGAGACCTCGGCCCGGCAACTCTGTCAAATAGACAAAGATTACATGGTCAACATCAAACGGAGCCGCCTTTCCGGATTTAGGGCTTATTTACCTCTTATGGAGGTGCCTTTTTTTTACACAAAAAGGTTAAAAAACAAACATATATTTAAACAGCTTGGGACGTGCACCTTGATCCCATGGCCAAAGCACACAGTCTAACAAGACTGTCCCATTGGCGTACACCTGCCCCTCAACACACAGGCTGAAGCACGTAGTCAAACACACACACACACATCCAAACCCCGAAGGGCCATAGTGCATGGTCATACAATTGGACCCCTTCATGGGAGTGAGTCCCCATGACTTCAATGGCTTGCCATCCAGAATTTTGATCAGGATGGCATACTGATAAATATCTGACCAATTCGTCATTTAAACATCAGTCGTACCCCCTGGCTGTAATGATGAGCATTGGCCGCGGATTATGTCTCGCACGGTAAAACCTCATAATCCGCAAAGAACAACGGGGAAAATGGAGGTGAGTGGCCTGAGACAATGGGGAAGCAAGGTAATTTTTTTATGTCGCCAGACATCAAAGCCGATACATCAGGAAAAATCACAGAATCGCGTCGGAAAGCATTCGTAAATGAAAATATAAATAAATGTAAAAAAATTGATGAAAATAAATCAAATGCAAGTGAGCAACTCAAGACAATGTGTTAGCACACCCCACTTTGTGTGTGTATATACAGTATATCTATGTATATTTACATATATATTGTTACGAATTTCGCCCGCCCGGCGTGCGATCGGCCACGTAACTCGAATCGCGACGCGTCGCCCACCGGAACGAACAATTCAGTCGTGACCCTCTTGGAACTACCGCCAAGGAGCTAGCCACGGGTGGAGGTTTAACCTCACCACAACCCAGTCCGCATTCTACCCGCGCGAAATAGGGTGAATCGCCAAATGTCGATATACCTAACCTCGGTACGCCTCGGTACGCACGTCTATGTCGATATACCTCGGTATATCCTGTCATATCGACATATGATGTCATATGTCGATATCATATGTCGATATCGACATATCGACATATGATGTCGATATGTCGATATACCTCGGTATATAAATGTCGATATACCTCGGTACGCACGGGTAGCGTACCGAGGAGTTGTACCGTGCTGCAGGGATAACCGAGCGGAGTTATCGTCGACCTCGATGGTTCAGATTATTTATTGGGTGTCTACACCCACTACCAATCCCTCACGTGATGCAAGATGGAACTTTCAACGGAGGAAAGGACACAACAAAACGGGAAACAGTTCGACAAGCACTTTTATTCCACACACAGACAAGCACGTATTTTACAATCACAGTTATACAAAAACAATGCACGTATACAGTCAAAGCAAGAACATAACGCAGAGTTACTACCGAATAAAAAAGGCAATTATTTTCAGCACACTTGTATAGGTTTACTTACAAGACTGACACCACACATACATTTACACCAAAAGCAAAGAAAACGAAAGCCACTCTCATCGGCAAGGAGGCAGACAGGTCCGTGGACCAAATGAACGTGGGACCTGGGTGATCGGCCAGGTCCGAGACCGAAGGGGTCTTACCCGCGCCCTCTTGTCGCGACGGCGGGCGAGCCGCAATGTCCGCGTAACGCGCCTGACTCCGTGCCCCAGGTATGGTCGGTGAGCTCCTTTGGGCGTGCGTCGCACAGGCACGTGTTGGTCGGCACCACGGTTGGGTTGGGGAACGGACGGGGTTACCGGCGCGACCTCAGCGCGGATGGGGGGGGGAATTGTTGATGCTCGGGGTCGGGAGAGGGGAATGGCGGACGCTCCGTCCCGCTAGCGGGGTCCCGGGACCGCACCGACTCCAGCAAACTCTCGCCCCTGAGCCCTCTTCCGCGTCCCTGCTTCACGCCGCGACTCGTCCCTCGACCTCATCTCCAAGCTCCGTCCCCTTCGCCGTCCGATCCCCGCAATGACAACCTCTCAGACTCCATGACTTCCGACTCGCGCCACTTTCTGCACCCCTTTCCGCAAACACGAGCTGCGTTGTCCTCGCGTCTTTATAGACCGGGGGAGGAGCTTATATGCAGATTCGTGGATCAAAACTCGCTTGGAGGCGGGGCCACACCGCCCGACGCTCGCCCATTGGACGGAGAAAAAGGGGCGTGAGCCTCTCCTGATCCGTTTTCCTCTCCTAAAAGGAACGCATTCACAGTGGGTTCAGAGGCGGGGCCATGCCACCCGAGGCTCAGTCATTGGATGGAAGAAAAGGGGCGTGAAGCCTTCCTGATCCGTTTTTCCTCTCCCGAAAGGATCCATGTGCACTCGTGGCTTGCTGCGTTCGGCAAGAATCACCGAACGGGCCCTGGACAGCACGACGTTCGGTGTTGACTGGTGGTGTGGTTGATGGTTGTGGAAGGAGAAAGGCGAAGGTGGTGGGGGGTTTGCTGTGGTGGTTTGGTGGTTGGTGGGCGTCGTTTGGGAATGGCGGTGAAGCGATGTTTGCGGGATGGAGTTGTGGAGGTAAAGCGGCGAAGGTGGTGGTGTTTGAGTTGTTGGCGGCTTAATGGTCCAAAATAACGATAGAGAAAGAAAAATGGCTAACTCAAAGCGTCGCAGCCTGGATGAATCACACATATTCCCCTAAACAACAGGTGTGGACTAACTACACATGAACTTAGCGTCATAACTGATCTAAGGACCCTTTATGGTGTATTGCGAATTTCCACAGCCGTAACAATATATATATATATATATATATATATATATATATATATATATATATATATATATATATATATATATATATATATATATATATATATATATATATATATATATATATATATATATATATATATATATATATATCACTGAAACGCAAAAGAAACTTACCACTTGTTTGAAATGTCATAAAATTGTAACAGTTCAAAATAAAACAAACCAACAATTGCTAATTGAAACATTGGCATTTTATTGATGACATGTCAAGTTTTTAATCAAGATACACCATCTCATAAGTTTGTTCTGCAGTACAGAACAGCACAGAGTGAAATGTCAGTCCCCTTTCAATAGCGTGTGTGGCCACCATTGTTTTGGATACAGGCAGTGCATCATCGGTGCATACTGCCTACCAGTCTTTGGATGGATTGCTGCTGGATTCTGTCCCACTCAGTCCTCAATATCTGAAGCCATCTGACTTTGGACCATCTGCCTGTCCTGCCTTGCAGTGGTGACTCTTGGCCTCCCTGATCGAGGTCTGTCATCTGCAGAGTTGTGGAGGGTGTGTCTGTCCATCAGGGCCGATATCGTCTGGTGTGAACAGCCAAGGTGACGTGCCACCTCACGGTAGCTCAATCCGCCTTGCGGCATGCCCAAAGCACACTGCCGTTAATCCCTTGACAATCGTGGCATGTTGCTTGAAATGCCCATTTTGCACTGGCCTTTTTAAAGCCAATATCAAGACATCACGTGCAGCTCATTAAAATCATGCCGTACCCCTTGGCTAATCACTGACAGTCAAAACGGCTGTTCAACAGCTGTGCTATGAAGTGACCATTGAAGGTTCAAGTGACCATCCGTGACCGTTTTGTCTGACAGTGAGGACACTATTGTCCACAAATAAGTTCACACATTTACTACACGCATTGTTATTGTTGATATTTGAAGGTTTATAAGGTGGTAAGTTTCTTTTGCGTTTCAATATATATAATATATATATATACTACATGCCCACCTCAGTCATGATGAAAGTGCTCTGGCAGCTTTCTGGTGATCTGGTGAAATTCTCACTGTCTTGAAATTTCTCTTGTTTAACTATTACTGTACACCCGTTCCCTGGAGAGCAGTAGGAAGGCTCTTGCAATTATCCTCTCTGGGGTATATAGATTACAGTAGATCTCGGCGCAGGTCCGTTCGTCTGTGGGGGACATGAGAAGCATATAATGGCTCAAGAACGTTGGGTTTCCTCCCTTTTGGTTTACTATTAAACAGCAGTAGTGATTTGTTTTTTTAGAAAAGGTAATCATCCCCGTGTTTGTGATTTATATGTATTTTTTTAACTTCCGGTAGGGGTGCCCCACAAAACGGCATGATAAACTATTTATATACGTCAACAAAAACCCCTTGGGGAGTGGGGATATCATTAGTATTAATATTGTTTTGTCATAACAAATATTATGCTATTATCATTGGTATTATTACTTTTGTTTTTAGAAACAGCCTTGGGAAAACACCACTATAAGCTATCTATACACCTTAACATGGATTTTGCCCAAGACGGAAAACCCTTTGGGGAGGAGGGCAAATTTTGTCGCTACAACCTCCATCATGTGACCTTTCTTCCTCTTGTCAAGTTTGGTTGAGATTGGATAAATAAGGACCGAATGTACTGTATATCAGTCAGACAGACAGACACCAAATTGCATATTTTGGTATGATTGCAAAATTTCATGTTTTTCAACTTAGCATTGGGAAAAAAAACACTGAACATCTGAACGTTCCTATCGAATAAATCCACCGCTGAGAAATACTGCATTATCTACCAGATAGGATTGTCTTCTTTCGTGTTAATCTTCTGGTTCCGAGTTTGCTGCACGTGTCGGTTGAATCTGAAACTGCTCCTTCCACCTTGATAAAAGCGAAGTTTTCCTTACCAGACCCATTATGTTTTACTGTTATATCTTCGTCCCTGTGTTGCTGTTTGTGTTTCCATCCAATTTTCTGAGTGAAATCATACCTTATTGTGCTGTACTATCGAATTTGTGTCCCTGTTAAAGTCCAGCCTACTCGTCTCGGCCTCGGCTCGTTGCTTCTATTTTTGTTTTTACCATACGTGCTTCGTTTTTCACTCCTTTTCTCCCAACTATTTTAATTTCTGATCCCGCCACTTAATCCTTTTCCCCTCCTCGTTCCAATAAAATACAAACAACAAAAAAATGCTTCTCCACTCCCCTCCCCCCCAAAACAATAACACCAAAACAAATTAAATCTGCCACACACACAGATGTTTTTCATTCTCTATCCCTTCTACTTTTCAACATCCCCAAACTGAATCGTCACTGAATAAAATGTTTCTTCCTTCAAAAGCTCTCAATAATATATTTATTTAAACGCTTTAAAAATGTATTTTAAAATACCTCACTCTCCTTCCTACTCCGTCAGGAACAACGTTCCTATCAGTTCTCACAACCCCTGTATTCTTCTTTTTCATCACCATCTCTTCCTCTTTCTTTTTCACAAGGTTTATTTCCCAAAACCTTTTCACTCAAACGCTTGGTTCATCCACCCACCTCTCATACCTACAGCTCCATGTTTTTCCATGCCTTCAATGGAAAACATTTTTACCACCACTCCCATTAAGTCTGTTGAAGTATGTCCAGTTTGAGAATCCTGAGAAGTCAATTTTGCAGAGGTTGTGTGCATACTACAATCAATTCTCATTTCCGTCCCTTAATTCCTCCTCAAGTCCAAACCCCTCCATGCCAGTACCCTTCTCCCCTCTCTGCACTATCTCCTCTTCTCCCTCTATCTCTCTGCTTACTTCTCATCTCTCCCCCTCTCAGCTTCCCCCCTCATCCTTCCTCCCTTTCTGCTTCCCCCCATTTCTCCCTCTTTCTGCTTCCCCTCTGCACCCTACCCGGTTCCCTCCATCATGCTTTCCACATTCCTTCACCCTACCTGGCTGTGACTTCCCTTCCACTCCCACCTCTTGTTTGCTTTGTGTTATATCGTGCTTCAAACAGTGACGACTCCATTTACATCTCTCTCAGATGACAAAGACCAACTTTTAACTACTCATCCCAACTCTCTCGTCCTCACATGTGGCCATTTCAATTGTTACCGTGCCAATTGACTGGGTGTTGCTACCTGTCTCATCAGCCATTGCACTTCAGAAAATGACTTCTGTGACTTAATGGGACTAACTCAATCTGTAAACTTTCCCACCTGGATTTTCTCACTTCTGGATTTTGTTATGACTAATTTCCCCACCAATGTCTCCTGCTCTTCTTTGGCTGAAATTGGTTTATCTGATCATTTGCTTGTAAAGGCTTCATTGACGGCAAGTCTGGCAATTCACTCAGGCAAAATGGCAGGGATTGCAAGCAACTATTGCATGTGGGAACTGGTCTCCTGTATCTACCACAAGTGATATTAACTCAGCCTGGGAATTCTTCCACAGAAACCTGCTCTACCTTATACACAGTTTCATCCCATCTCGTATTCAGTTACCATACCCATACTCTCATCCATGGTACACTGAATCCTATGGTGAGGCAGTTTCCTTGAAACGATTGTCATTCTCGCTACAACCTTATCCGACTGAAGGCAACCTCAGATCATTCCACAAAGAACGCAACAAGTGTGTGTCCACTCTCAGGAGGTAGAAAACAACATCTGTCCAACCTCAAGCATGAGCTGTCAAACTTGTCTCCTTCCTGTAAAACTTGATTGTGTCTTGTTAAGTGTATGCTCCCTCTCTATCCCTTTCCTCACTTAAAACGGCATCACAGCTGACTGCACATGAGAATGCTGAATGCCTCAATTGTGGTTGCTTCCAATTCTTGTCCCAATTCCTTGCTCTCTGTACCCACCCTTCCCTGTTGTACCCAACTGCTCCTGGACTCTGTCTTTTGCACCTGAGAAGGTGGAGAAGTTTCTGGCAACCCTTGACACTGACTCTGCAAATGGACTGGATGGCATCATTCAGACTGGATGGCTTAAAAACCTGCTTTTCTGCTCTTTTCACCCTATCATTTGCTCTCGGTTGTCTTCCATCTGCTTATAAATCAGTCAACATCACTGCATTGCACAAACAAAGTGCAAAAACCGATGTCCTTAACAGACATATCGGCTTATTTCCAATCATCAACAAGGTCGTGGAACAATTATTGCAGTTGACATAAAATCATTCATCTTCTCCAACAACCTCATCTCATATCAATTCAGATTCAGACCAGGTCACTCTCCCATGGACATGCTTCTTCACGTCTCCCCACAATGAGTGGAGGCCCTCAATGTCAGACATTAGATCAGGGCTGTCTTTCTGGACATGTCTCAAACTTTTGACAGGCTGGCATCCTGCCTTGCTCTCCAAACTCTCTGCCTGTGGCACCCAAGGCCAACTCCACTCTTGGGTTACTGACTTCCTCTACTCTCAGAGCCAACCTGTGACTCTCAATGGAATCCTTTCTTCTCCTCTCCCTGTCAAAGATGAAGTGACCCAAGACAGTGTTCTTGGTCCACTCCCATTCCTAGTTTTTATCAACGATCTCTCTGATTCTCCAGAAAATCCTCTTTACCCATTTACTGGTGACTCCACCCTCTGATGTGAGATCTGTCATCCTTCAGACCTATTCTGACAAATATATATATATATATATATATATATATATATATATATATATATATATATATATATATATATATATATATATATATATATATATATATATATATATATATATATATCTGGACTGTCTGGTAAACCCCCAATCTACTTTCTTCACAATCCTCTTTCAAGTAAGTTCATTCACTCAAACTCCTCGGTCTATATGCCATTATCTTTCTTGGGTAAACCACATTTCAAAGTTGGCCTTCAAAGCCAGTCGCCGACTGGGTATCCTCCATCATACAAAGCCCTTCCTTGGCACACCTGAACTCCTCTCCACCTACACTGCCTTCACCAGCAGCTTGATGGAGTACTGCTCTCTTCCCAGGAATGGCTCCCCTGCCTCACTTCTTACTCGGCTTCTTACTCGGAATCTCCTGTGATGAACCTGCGTGTGGGCCTATCAGTTTCCCATTGCAGACATGTCGTTGGATGATATGTCTTTTACTGCCTCCTTTCTGGTGTTGCACCGTCTACTCTTTCCATTACCCCCCCCCTCCCATTTCCCTGCTGCATGGAGCACATGGTCCACCATCAACTCCTTCTGGTGAAACTCCCAAAAGCAAGGATCATGACTCACCTCCACTCATTCATTCCTTTTTCCCCACCAACTTTCACATTCTCTTCAATCTCGTTCTTCTCTCCAGATCTTCAAGACAGCAACTCACCACCATTTCCGATCATCTCCAATCCGAAACGGTTATATTTTCTACCCTTGTTAAGCCTCACCACAATCCCTCCAACTTCCGAATTTTCAGTTTTCCCTCTTGAGAGTTTCCTTCGTTATCCATCATGTTCACCCCCTGCATCTTCTTCTCACCCCTCATTCTTATCCGCATCCCTTGTTTGTCCATCTCCCTCTATTTTGTCCCTTGGCCCTACAATTTGTGTTATTCCCCTCTGTTTCTACTGTTCCTTTGTTCTGTTGTGTCCTGGATCCATTATGTGTTCTCGCTCTTCCACAAGCCTTGACTCTACATACAAAAAAAAATTAATCCAAGGAGCGATCTCTGTCAGGATTGATTAATTCAATTTTGTTTTGTGTTTACCCGTCTGATTCATCTTTTCGTTGGTTGGTCAATCTAATCTGACATCATCGATGTGGTATGGCAGGATAGCCTGGAGGTACTCGCACTCACCTCTGAGCTGTCTCGTCGAGCCTCGGATCAAATGTCGATCTCGTTAGTTGATGTTGCGACTTCATTTCAACCAAGCTTCAATGTTTAAACAATTCCAATGTGTCACCACCCAGGTCTCTAATTCTACACACGAGGACTTTATTTTAATAAGAATGAAGAAAATGTGGCATGCTCTAACACCACTGAATGGTCCGTTTTTATACGAGTAATGATTGTGCTCATAAAACTTTCAGATAGATATAAAACGTGATCAGTGAATGAATAAATAAATCGAACAAGAAAACCTCCAGCCAGGTTGAGGGACATGATAAACGTCACAGCCAAGTTCTCATGGATATGGTGACGACGTCCCCAAATATAAAGACAAATAAATAAACAAAGTGAGAAAATTCAAAATTCAATGAAAATTCAATTACTTACTTAATGGAACATTTGTGCATACCATGGATGCAGAGTTTAAAAACTATTATCACATCATTATTGAGTAATATGGAGTTTTCTAACTTTGTCAGTTTCGCTTTAAAACTGTGAACCTGAATATCTTGACGGAACGATAAGTGTGCTTGATGGTGAACTCACGAACAGCAACTTACCGGTTGGCCTGCTTTGTGTTCCCATGTGATCATGTTGCTCATGATGCTGGGATTCTAACTTTATATCCAACATAGTGTGTCTATCTTTACATCCGAAACAACAGAGAATCTTCAGAGAAAGAGAGAGGGATCGAGATCATGAACCATACTCGATAGAGCATCGGTGCTGCCGAAGCACTTTCTTTGGGTACGGTTACAATCCTGGATGGGTCACCACTCCGATGCAGCAAGTCGGGGCAGGAATTTGGAATATGTTCAGGGTACTGGCGATAGCTCACCTACTCTTGCCTATTGAAGGGCACCATGGGATATTTAACATACACAAATTAATGCCGGCAGATGGGACGCCCGGTTTAACGTCATTCCGGGGGATGGCACATACAATGACGAATCACCCTGCTTTTGAAACATCGGGATGACAGTTTATAGCTGAGCTGGGATTCAAATCCAGTTTAGAGGCGAGTGTGTACGTCTAGGCCATCTTGTCAATCTTACAGAAAGACAGCCCCCCTCCCCCTCAACCAAATGCTTCAGCTTTTAACTCTGACACCCTAAAGATGCCCGGCCATACTGGGGTTATGACTCCCCCAGTGTTCCTCTTCTGTTTTGCACTTTTTGACTCAGAAGTAGGATTGAATCCTGAAACTTCTAAAATTGGAGGAAACTAATCTGCAGCCTACATATCCCTCTCATTCTTTTTCATCCAAACCTAGCATGATGCTTTCTCGGTAGTTATTCCTATTTCTTTGAGAACTGTTAATCTGTCTCTGATTTATCCGCAATGCTTGCAAACAACCTTGCAACGATGCCGCTATGAAGCCCCTTGCACCAACCTCGACCGCATAAAGGTGAATTGTCTTGTAGCTCTTTCTCAATTCTTGAACTAGGTTAGCATACTTATGTATCTTGTATTTGTGCTGTTCATCCATTCTAGACTCGGATGGCACAGAGTACAATCAAAATACTTGTTTTGCTCTTTGCAGAACTATGTCCTGGCACTTCCCCAATGTCCAAATTGCATCGGAGTTTTACTGGTCTGCTGCCACTTCCCAATCCTGTGCATAGTCTAATAGACCTATAACCGGGGGTATTGTACTTTGGTGCTCAGGTGTTGTTTTTTTCTGCCCAGATCCTCCAATGAAAGCTTTTGTGAACAATTCCTTTGCTTTCTGTGTCTTGGCCTTATCTACTACCTCACATACACCTTGGAGTATCTTCTTGAGGACCCCATTATGACGCCATGTATGTCTTCCCCTTGCTAAGTACACTTTACATGACGACCGGTTATGATCCAGAATGTCTATCCCCAGATAGAGGACATTTATCCTCATCTGTTTTGTCTACTAATATCATTGTAAGTCATGTAAAAATAAACTGATGTCTTTGTTGTGCATGTGATTATACAAGTACAAGCTCCAGCATGAGCGTGAGATCACTCCAAGGAGAAGAAGAAATGGTGAGATCTTCACAGAGCTGAAAAACCTAAAAATAACAACAATACAGGAATATCCCCAATATTTATAAAATGAAAATGCATAATCTACATCTCCCAGATCTACATACCTACCTCATATCCCTCTCACGTCAGGTGTCTCTATACCTAGCAGATGAAGGGTACCCAAGCCTGGACATACATATACATTGGGAGCATTCGCTTCACAGTGCGTTGCTGCATCCACCTTCCGCCGGTACTATCGCAGCCTCCACCTGGCCATCCCTCAGACAGATGCCTAGCCCATCCCCATCTCTTAGGGATAGCGCATTCCAGGCACCCACCAGAAGGGACCGCCCGAAGTTAGCCTGAGGAGACCGCTGATTGGTGGATGACACCTCAGTACCACCCTGACGCACACTACAGTGTGTTTTGCGGCATGAAGTGTTTTGTGTTGGTCAGAGTGCAAATCCTCTCACCAACCTCCAAGGAAAGGTAACCAATTGTAGGAGGATGTCCTCAGATGCAGTTGGCACCAGATATGGAATGCCGTTGGCTCACAATGATTTCCTCCACCCTTTGGCAAGTTTTATATTTAATCCTGCTGTGTGTCCATGTCCATGCACACCCTCCACACCAGAGGGCCTGGTGGGGGAATTAGTACGGGTTTGACATGATACCCATAGCAAGTCACAGATCTGAGCTGACCTGACAGTCAGGATTGGGTGCCGCAATATTGGCCAGGTTGCTTTGTACCATCCATCAGCACCACACAACGCAGGGCACCCATGCTCAAGCAATCCCCCAACTCCACCCTCTGAGTCGCAGGATTACAGACGCACGTCAACCTCAAGCAATCCCCCCAACCCCACCCTCCGAGTAGCCGGATTACAGGCAAACGTCAACCTCAAGCAATCCCCCAACCCCACCCTCTGAGTAGCCGGATTACAGGTGTACGCCAACGCCCAGCAATGCCTGGATGTGGAGCTGTAATTTCAGCATCGTTTTACCATATGTAACGAACCCTCCATTTGTCGTAGTCACGTACGTACTCACACTTGCATGCGTTCCCTGCCCTTTGTTTTGAGTGTGTGACATAGATGTTCTGCATGGGAGTACCAGAAGAGGTTCAAGTGAGTTTCTCACATAGAATGCATGAGACTTGACAGACCAGAATTCTCACCCCCTCTTGTACAGTGGTTACCTTCACAGATAAGATCAATGCAGACCTTTTATACCGATCCCACATGTACACAGATGCTAGTTTACACGAGTAGTGCGACAAACCAGCAGGATGCATGATGAGGCATACACTCTTACAGGTTGACAGTCTTGGCATAATTATTTATTACTTTGGAACAATTAAACTTGTGCTTTCGGATTTTCGTCAACACTTTGTTGGGAAAGTGGGCTCAAAAACCCTTGGATTCAATACAGGCAATCCATTTTTTTTGGTTCAGGAAATGGGATGTATTCTTTCCTTGAAATGGTTAGGATACTTTATTTACTGCAACGCAGGTCCCTCGTGTACATCAATGGATGAAATCAACAGGACATTGATTGAGGTACGCTATCCGCCGTGGGAAGCAACGAGAAGCTAACGTTTTGCTCTGATGACGGGATAATGCCTGAAATGTCAGTTGCTTCTTGCTTCCCACGGCAGTTAGAATACCTCATTCGACGTCCTGTTGATTTAATGCTATGTTGTACCTGTCCGCTGACGGATTGACGCTGACCTTCACCAGCATAACTCGTTCTTCATTCCTCATGCTCATCACTTTACAATGTTAATTCCTTTGCTTACCTAAACAATCCTTTGTTTGCACAACAAAATGGAAAAGTCCTTGATGATCTGATACCGTATGAGTGTCGGTGTGATGAGCTAAGGACAATGTGTGGAGCTCGACCGTCAGATACCTGCATTTTCTCATTTGTCTTTTTAATCCTATCGGTATTCCTACATACCAATTACCTTCAACATTCATATCCAACCAGAAATATAGTCCGGTTGAATATTTAATGCTTTTCCACAGGTGTGCAACAAAGAGTTCAATCGGCTGCACAATCTAATGGGACATTTGCATCTGCACACGACACGCAAGCCCTTCCAGTGTCTACACTGTCCGAGCAAGTTCACCCTGAAAGGCAACCTCACGCGACACACCAAAGTCAAGCATGGTCGTAATAATGGGACCTACAATGGCAGCCTCACTACTTCAGGTGTCACTCGCGCTAAGTTCCTGTAATTACTTAATACACACCTTTCCTATTCATTCATTCCTTCTCCAATTTGTCCATTGATTCACTGCTCACCCAGTTTTCCCTTCTGCAGAACATTCATCACTGAATTCCAAGCTTTCAAACTCAACCCCCAGCCCTGACTCTGCTCTTTCTATACCACCATGGGCTGGCTGGCTGCCTAGTGAATCGGCACACTTGCCATACCCCTTTGGTGGTAAAAACGTATTTTCACTTCTACCCTTTAATGATAAGCATATTGACATAAAATAATAGCTATTTTTTTAATAGGATAATTTTTTTGTTTGTTTGCTTCTCATTGAATTTTTTTTTTTAAACTTTTTTGATTTGGGAGTAAACGTGGGAAAATGTACAAATGTTTGAAATCTTTTAACCAAGTGGTTAAGAAAATGGTCAAATGTTCATTTTGACAGATGGTGATAGGCGTGTCAGGGCATGGCACACTGGCACGATGTGGCAACAACAAGAGCCATTTGACTTGTCAGGTCGCTGCTGGAAGGCAGCTGGAGAATGTGTGCAGCCTTTGGTGGAAGGTCAGAAGTCACCGAGCGATCTCCAAGGTCAAGTAGACCTGCGACACTGTTTCTCAGGTGTAGATCCACATGATCCGGTCATCTTAGGAGCTGTGGGCTACGAAACAAAATACCGACTGCTCACGGCACCGCCCTTCCTTCACGGCACCTGCTACTGAAACCGCCACAGTGGTCTTGCAACCAGGCCTCAGTCTCTGCCATGCCATGTGATGAAGAAGTACGAGAAAGCGGAAAGTAAGAGACACCAGAGGAACCATCACAATGAATCGTGCAATCTTACATTGCATAATTTGGATCTCCGTTCATGGAGCAAAAAGACTATCCTACCGCGATTTCATTTGATGTGGCTAAGGAAGGTGATTATATTCCAAGCTGTTGAAGAGCGATAAAATTAAGGGTTCCATCCAAGGTGGTTTTTACCAAAGCAGACGCAAGGGAATTGCAATATCATAATATTATGAGCAATAAATCGGTGCAACAATGGAATCCGACGATGCTGACGAGTGGTGATGTGTGATGTTCTGTTTTTCTTCATGGAAATGTTTATTGCCATAAATGCACTTCATATAACTGATATTTTCAACATGATATGAGACTTGACATCTGGAAGTCTGTTCACTTTTTATGGAGTACCCTTCCCAACCTCCTACACACTCGATAAAGGTACAAGTTTTGGATTTTAAAGAATAAGTGGAAGAAGCTGGAGATCTGATGGTGGTTGAAGGTGAACCCGACTGCTGGAAGCATGGAGTGGTCGTGACTGTAGTGTTCCGGTGTTTAGGGGATAGAAGCAATGTTGTAAGAGAATATTGGATTTATTGTTCAACCATCATCATGACGATAACAAAGATGAGTGCACAGCTGATTGGGAAAGCGGATGTCATTATGAAGGATTCAAACCACTCCCTTTACCCCTCTGGGCCTTCGACCAAAAGTAAGAGTAAACTTTGTAACAACCTCACATCTTCCTCTTGCTTAAGCAAAATATCAAATTATCAACTAGCGAGAGAACACATTCATGTATATCCAAACTGTTAAAGCGTAGATTAATGTTTAAAAAGGGAATTTATAGATCCAGTCCACACAGCACCTTTGTAGTTTGGCCAGATGTGTTAAAATACGGTCGTTTGGTTCTGTGAAACGGGATCACAACGAGACGAGGTGTGACTAAGACTTGCAGAATGCGGGGGCGATTGGACAAACGTCCATGTTCTGTTGGTGTTGGTGAGGTTATCGTTCACAGCTTCGACACTAAAATTTTCAGAGGGTTGACAGTTATTGTTCACAGTAGGTTCACAATACTTGTTCAGGCTAATTGACTGGTGGGGTGCTGCAACATATGTTAGAAGCTCCTGAGTGTGGATTTTGTTTGGGTGTTCAATCGTTTGGTGATGAGAGCAGGTATGAGCATGGTTTTTCACCCCTGGAGATTACTGCGGCTGGCTCCAAACAATGGGTGTTGTGGTTCTGAATACAAAGTTGTTGTCCAGTGTCTAGGCATGATATTTCATATGCCCGATCATGTTGATCGTGGTAGAATTTCTGTCGGTGGGTGACGTTTCTCCAGCTCTTCACGGACAACATTGTCATTGTCCAATCTAATGACAATTCTGGTGGATCATACCGATTTGGGCTGACGCAATGGCCTCGAGGTTTGCACACTCCTCTAAGCCATCAAAACTGGGTTTGAATCCCCACCCAGCTATAAACTGTCCTCCCAGTAGGGAGATTAATCAGTGCCGTCCCTTGGATGGACGTTAAAATGGTGTCCCGTCTGCTGACATTATCTGGAAGACATGATAGATCCCATTGTGTCCTTTGTGAAGAGTAGGCGAGCCATCGCCGGCATCATGGCCAAATTGCAAATCCCTGCCTGACTACTGGGAGAAGGATGGTTAACCACACAGCATAACCCTGTTCTAGAAACTGCTTCGACAGAACCAACGCTCTGTAACACAGAGTATGGTATATCTAATTGGATCGGAATATAGGACTGATTTGACTTTTTTATCCATTGGTAGTTGAGTGGCACTTGCCAAGTTGTGGCTGACAGGGGTAGAACATCAAGATAGCAGAGTGAGGTGGACATCAGTTCCTGGACTTTTTGACTTGCGGATTTCACTGTGTTAACCTGTCGCTCAATGAACCCATTGGATTTTTGGGTAGGTCAGGTATGACATAATGTTCTCAAACTCCATGTCTCACAAAGGAATGGAATTCAGCACTGATGAAATGAGGCCCATTATCACTTATGAAAAAACGTATTAGGGATTCCAAACTCAGAGAAGATCTGTCCCAGGGTCATAATAATTGTATGGCTGGGAGCAGACTTGGGTATTTGATGAAAGATGGGAAATTTCAAATAATAATCTGCAATGACAAGCTACTGCACTGCATCGAAACACAACAGGTCACATCCGACTTTGTTCCATGGTCTCAGTGGAACGTCATGTGGCTGTCGTAGCTGGGACATCTGAGATTGCAGGTGGGATAGCAGTCCACAAGCCAATCAATATACTTGATGTTGTACCAATCAATACACAGTGTCTTTGGCCATAAGTTTGGTTTTCTCATGTCCAAACTGGCCTGAAAGGAGTTGCTGCAGAATGTCATGACATGTTCTTCGGTAAGACTCGTTCACCTTTAAGAATCACCATTTTTAACTGACGCCTCATCTCAAAAACTCCAGTACGTCATAAGATCCTCTGGGAGGCCCTTTATGTGGTCTGGCTATCCATTTGTGATAATGTCTCTAAATGGAGCAACTTCTGAATCACAAAGTGTTTCCTGCTATAGCTGATAAAGCTTCTCACAGAACAAGAAGATAAAATTGACCTGGAAATGCAAATTGATTGCAGCCATGTTGAGTGCATTAGGAATGTGTGATAGGCCATCGGTAAGCTGATTTCCTGCCCCTGGACGGTACTCCGTTGTAGAGTTGTAACCTTGAAGCTTGACTAGCTTTCGTTGTAATCATGGCGGAGCAGCAAACAATGGCTTATCAATGATCATCAACAATGGTTTATGATTGGCAAGCATGCTAAACCTGAGCCTATACAGCTAGGTATGAAATAGTTTCCAATACCAAACACGATAGTCAGTAGCTCAAGTTTGATGAAAGCGAAGCATTGTTAATTATCCGTTTGGGTTTTGCTCGCATATGCCACAAGCTTTAACTGGGTTTCATGGACCTGAAGCCATTCTAAGGCCTTGAAGACTAGCATCACACTGCAGGTATCTACAGGTTCCTCTGGCTGGTGGTTGTGAAGAAGAGATGTTTCCAACACTTCCTTCAAATAATCAAATAAACAATTTGATGGTGTGGCTCCAACAGATAATTCGGCATCCTTTTTGAGGTCTCTGAGAGCAGCAGATTTTGTATCGAAATTGTTGATGAAACATGACAAATCCGTCATGAGGTTGATGAAATGTTGAAGCTCTGCCTTGTTCACAAGTTATGGAATAGCCCTAATATCCTGGACCTTTTGTGGGTCCAGCTCTATGCTGTTTGCATCACTGAAGAAGGTGATGCTGGTCTTCTTGATGCAACATTTGTTTGAATTGAAAGCAAGGCCTTCACGTCGTGTTGTTTCCATCAGCTGATGACGGTGTCGGTCATGCTCCTCCTCAATGAAGCCGGAGACGGCAGTGTAATCTGCTATTCCAACTGGACCTTTGAAATCCTGGAGAATATGGTTCATTTCCATCTGAAAAATGTCCTGCCTTACGGAAAGTACAGAGAGCAATCGTTGAAAACAGTACCGACCAGCTGGGGCCTGAACTGCAAAAAGGATTTAGTGGGTACCAAAATCCTGATGTGGGTATCAGGATTTAGGTATCGAGTTATGTCTTATTAATTACATAACACACCAGTACACAAACCACACAAAACAAGCCATGGCGAGGGTATGCAATCTCTGATTGCTCTTTTTCTTGTTTTTGTTTTTATCTCACCTGGAATGAACATAGTTTCAGGGAGCTTATGGGATAGCGTGTCGTCCACCCATCCATCCACAAACACTTGCAACTTCTTCTCTGAAACGGCACACACGATTTTGACGAAACTTGACCGCAACCTTTATCACCCGTGATGTTCCAAAGTGTGTTCACGGCATAAAAAAAATTCCATAGGTATTTACCTTCTTCTCCGTTGCATATTTTGTGGGTCATCCATGCCTACCAGTGGTGCCCTGATTATCTTATCCAGCCACTACCAGGTGAGCGCCCAGGGGTATTGCCCCTATTTTTGTATAAAGAGTCGAGTATCCTGGAATAGCCAGGACATAGAATGGATCAGGACAAAACGAAGTAAAGAAACAGGGGGTGGGGGAATGCCAACAGCAGAGTTGAAGGACAAAATAGATGGAGAGGGAGAACAAGGGATATGGGTAAGAATGAGGAATAGGGGAGAATGCAGGGGTAGGGGTGAATAAGATGGATACAGAAGCATACTCTGAGGATGGAAAAATTGGAAATTTGGGGAAGGGAGAAGGGAAGGGTCAATGGGGGTAGGAAATATCATGGTTTTGGGTGGGGGATGATCCAAGATGCTGGTGAACAGCTCTCTTGAAGACCTGGAGGGAAGATTGAGATTGAAGAGATAGGAAATGAAGGAGTAACTATGCACGGAAGATCAAGTCCAGTTTTTTTACTCCGCACACACGAAGCGAAAAGTGGGGTTAAGCATTTTGGTTCACTTTGTCTGTCTGTCTACAAACGTCAGTTTATGATCGAGAAAGAACAATTTTCAAAGAAAAAAAAACCAAACAATTGAATGTTATATTTTGAACACGAATTGGAAAACGAACCTGTAGTTTAACAGTTATTTGGCTCTGAATTGGTCCTGATCGTGCTTGTGCAGAGGAGTGCGATAATTGTTTTACTCTTTCTGACAGTCAAACAAAGTTGAAAATCATTTCAAACGGGAAACTTACCGCTTTGAAGGACGTAAAAAGGAATGAAGAACTAATGTATCATGTTAAATAAGGTGGTGTAAAAGGTCAAGGGGTCTACAGGGATCTATAAGGGTCTTAATGGTTCTAAAGGTCTAAAAGCTATGTTCCAATTCAATCTCTCTATCGAGTGCAGCCTGTGCTACTGGTTGCATCATTGGTTGGGACGCAGCTATGCCGCTGATGCAGTGTCCCCCTTACCAGTACACTGGTGCTCATTTTGCCGACCTCGGAAGGATGACAGGCTGAGTCAACCTCCTGGTGTATTTTAATGCAGCGGCCAACGGGGCTTGAACTCAGGACCCGAGGATCCCAAGCCGCCACCCGAACCACGAAGCCAACACCAGGCTTCTTCCAATCCAATATTCGTCAGAGTCTAATGGGGTCTATAAGGGTATAGTGGTTCTAATAGGGTCTAAGGAGTTTAAGTTTTAAGGGGTCTAAAAGGTTAAGGGGTCGATGGAGTTTAAAGGGTTCGTTCCAATAGTAGTTGGGGTCGAAAGTGTCAAAGAACTTAAAGGGTCCATAGGGTTTCAAGGGGTCTAAGGGATTGAAAGGATGGAAATATCTAAACGTGTCTAAAATGTCTAAAGGGTTTTTAAAGTTCGAAGGGAGGTAGAGGTATGAAGGATCTAAAGCATCAAGGAGTCCCAACAGTCCAAAGGGTCGAACGAGGGGTTTAAAACGTATGTTCCAATACTACATACTTAATAGATGTAGTCACGGTTCTGAAACCTATGTGAAACATACACACATACAAATTATGGATAATTAGATATACATGGTGTATGTATATATATATATATATATATATATATATATATATATATATATATATATATATATATATATATATATAATTTTTATTTATTTATTTCAAAAGTTGAATTGTGATGTTCATTTACAAGATAGCCATGTGTGTGTGTGTGTGTGTGTGTCAGTCACCCTGTACATTCTTTTGAAAATGAATGGTGACCTTGAACCACCCTTCTAAAATGAAAGGCAGCAGTTTCGGAAGCGAAAAATAACAAGTGTTAACAAAACAACCACGAAGATAACACCACAGCAGAAAAAAGGAGAAACAATGAGTGAACTATTTTAAAAGATGAAAAAAAATGAGAAGTAAAATTTTGATTCCATTGGATGATGAAAAGCATGATATAAACTAGTTTTCTGTCATACTGTATACACTGCTAAATATAAGGTTACAGTTTTAAAACTACGTTTTTCTCTATAAACGAGTGTTTTTTAACGTCTTTTTTTACTATAAGCCTTTGTCACCTCCACCACCGAAGGTGAAGGAGGTTATGTTTTCACCCCTTTTCTGGCTGTTTGTCTGTGTACAGGATATCTCAAAATGTTGTGGACGGATCTGGATGAAATTCTGTGAAAAAGTTCGGTGTGTGACAAGGACAAACTGATTCGATTTTGGTGAAGATCCAGATCTGACTGCTAGAATTTTATACGTGATTCTTCACCATTGAGAGATAGGACGAAAAAACGATATAGTACTGTATATCATGATATTTCAAAAATGTATTTGGCCCAATATGTTCTCGTGGATCAGGCATGACGTGGTGGAGGTATGCGCTCTACAAAGTGCTCTTCGAGTTATAAGTTTTTTTCTCTTTTCCCGACGAGCTAAAAATGACCTTTAAAAAATAAAAAAAACTCATCTGCAATTTACATTCCAGATAAGGTATTACCGCGTATCTTCCATCCATCCGTCCGTCTCCTATTTCGACTTTCCCAGCCAAACTGCTGGGAAGATCTGGCTGAAATTTGGCGGCAATGTTCCTCTCTGGAAACAGGAATTGCAAAGCTCGTTCTGGTCACATGACTGAGAAGGTCAAAATGGCAGACTTTGTAAATTCCTTCAAAAATTTTCTCCAAACCCACCAGTCAGAATGCTACCAAATTTGGGTTAGAACATTCGGACACGGTCCTGATGCTAAATTGCGGAGGCCATGTTGATCACTTGACCGGAAGCGTGTCAAAATTGCGGTCGTGCAAATCCTTCAAATTTTTTTTTCCAGATCCACTAATCAGAATGCTACCAAATTTGGGTTACCACATTGGGCCAGGGTAGGGATGTTAAATTGTGGAGGTCATGCAGATGACTGGAAGTGTCAAAATGACTGACAGTCAACTTTTGGGAAAATCGCATTAATTCCTTTAAAAGTCTTCTGCAGACCCACCAGTCAGAATGATACCAAATTTGGGTTAAAACATTAGGGCAAGGTCATGATGTTAAGTTACAGAGGTCATGCTGATCACATGACCGGAAGTGTGTCAAAATGGCCGACGGTAAATGTTTGGGAAAATCGTGTAAATTCCTTCAAAAAAAAAAAAAAACTTCCTCTCCAGACCCACCAATCAGAATGATACCAAATTTAGGTTATAACTTTATCCTGATAAGCTTCAGGTCCAGTGGTCCTATTTTTTTTACTCAGTCTTTACTACACTCCTCTGACTAAGTTATTCTCTTATAGCGAAGCAGAGACGATGTGCTCATGTGGCAGACAACCATTGTGCTCACATTTTGTGCTGTTATGAAATGCGATCTGTGTCTTGTTGCTCCATCAAGCTATGAAGTGTAATACATACACACACATATATATATATATATATATATATATATATATATATATATATATATATATATATATATATATATATATATATATATATATATATATATATATATATATATATATATATATATATATATATATATATATATATAGTAAAGCCGTTCTCCAACCATGACGCATAGTGATGTCTGCAGCTTCTGGAAAAAAAACTTCTCACACGATAATGTAAGAAGCTGTCACAAGTGAATGAAAATGCAGTTACCAACCAGTTTCACCCTTAGGGCATCATGAAATGGGGCATTTTCACCCTATGTCGCCTTGATGACCCTATGTTGCCAGCAGCAGAGTTCAGTCGAGGGTTGAAAGTACCTTCTCAGGTGCAAAAGACAGAGTCCAGGAGCCGTTGGATATGACAGAGAAGAATGGCTCCCGAGAGTGAGGGATTGGGGACATAAGATTTGGAAGCAAACACAGAATTGAGGCATTTGGCCTTCTCACAAGCAGAGTGGACTGTGGAGCCATTTGAAGTGAGGGAAGGGATGGAGGGGGAGCATACTCCAGAGACATATTTAACAAGCTGCCACCAAGTTTTAGTGGAAGGAGACAAGTTTGAAAGTTCAATCTTGAGGTTGGACAGATGTTGTTTTGTTGCTCTCCTGAGAGCGGACACACACTTGTTGTGGGATTTGTGGAATGATCCGAGATTGCCTTCGGTTGGGTATTGCTATCCAGGAAGAGAAGGCAGGTTGTTTCACACAACTACCTCACCACAGGATTCAGCATACCATGGGTCGGAGCAAGGGGAGGATAACTGAAGACGAGATGGGATAGATCTGTACATAAGAAAGAGCAGGTTTCTGTGGAAGAATTCCCAGGCTGAATTAATATCAGGAGCAGTGGATTTTGGAGACCAGTCCTGAAGACAGATAACTGCTTGCAGTCCTGCCAATCTGCCTTGAGTGAAATGCCAGACTTGCCAGCATTGAGGCAGTTCTTGGAGAATAGCCAGAGAGATATTGACTTTAAACCTTTAGAGCCATTGCACCCTCTTTAGACACTTTAGACCCCTTAGACCCTATGGACCCCTTAGACCTGTAACTCCTGTTGGAACATACCCTTGAGACCTTTAGACCTATTAGACATTTTAGACCCCTTTAGCAGACCCTCTTTGAGCCATTAGACTGCTGAACCCCATTGACCATTTAGATCCCTTTCGACCCCTGAAAACCTTTTCGACCCCCTTGTCTATTGAAGACCTTTATACCCATTAGACTGTCCTTAGACACTTCAAACCCCAACTACTACAGGAAAATACCGTTTAGATCTTGACTTTAGACCCCTTATAGACCTATTTAAGACTTCTACACCCCTTAAACCCCTCCAGTTGCATACCACACAAACACCCCTAGAGTTCTCTTGCAATACATTAACTACTCTTTTCAACAAGCAGCAGCCTCTTCTCTCATTTCAGATCTTGACAAAAATCATAACTTGCTGAAACACTTGGAACGTCCTTCAATCCATCGATCTCTATCTCTCTCTCTCTCACACACATACACGCACCTCATCCATTTCGAGTAAATCGATGCAAACATCTATTATAATTCCTCTTGCAGCCCTGGACCCAAACAACAACAAAAAAAATACACATTTCTCACGGCACTCACAGTCCATACAACTCCCACTCTCTCCCGTCCTCCTCCACCCAAACATGATTAATAATAAATATCATCGTTTTATACTTACCCCGTGCATTGACAAGCCCCAGATATGACCTTTCCTTCGGTGTTAAGAAGCAATCAAACCAGATACCTCTGGGAAGTCTGCCTGAATGTTGGTAATGACGTCATCATCATTCCAATAGCAGATGTCAAATAAATCACCAAGCCTGCCATGTCCACATGGGGTAATCCCACAAGGTCCAAAGTCCACTCAATTGCAAGACTGGTCGAAGGTTTGGGTGCAACGCATGGGTCTACGAATCTTCGGGCCTTGCACCGATCCACGTGACCTCGGGAGTTTGATTTTCAGTACAGGCTTGAAATGCCAAGGCCCTGTTTGACTTGATCATCCTCTTACTAATTTGCAATTGCTCACTGGCTAATTAACACCAATACAATTTTTTTTTATTACGGACTCTCAGCATCAAAAAGCTACATGTATCGAAATGTGTGGAACAAACAGTTTTAAATGGAGCACCTCGTCTCCATTGGAGCAGGAAAATGTCTCAGATGTTGCAATAAATGCTAATTGTTACTCCCAGCTTGCTGACAGAAGACGACATTTGCAGTTTTTGCCACCTCCATCGCGACCCCGTTCGGGCACGGGCAACTTGCTCATCCACTCAAATGTGTGGATGGATGAACTACTGATGTTGAGCATCTACTGGGTATCGCGATGGAAAGAAAAAGTACAATAAAGGTCACGTGGGAACTTTTCACTCTATGTGATGCAATGAAAGTCCCTAATTTAAGTGGAATAGATAAATCATAATGTAAATGAAGATAATTTGTTTTTACAAGAAACAGAAAAAGAATGAACCTTGATGTCATTTATAAATCGGACATGGAAATACAAATAAATTATTGAGAAAAATGCCAGGGGCATAGAAAAGGTCCCTAGATATGGTAATGCATTCCCCATGTGGCAAACTATCGAAAAAATAAAGGGACATTCCATGGCTTGTAGAACATGGCAGACGATTGAAAATAAGGCACATACCCTTGAGTTCTTCGGAGGGACCAAGTAGTGCTCGAGAAAAGTTCATATTAAGAGGCGCCAATTTTTAAAACAAATTAATCACACACATGCACATTATCTTACGTGTTTTTGTTTTCAAGGTACACAAATAAAAAAATAAAAAAAAACTTTACGTACTGACAGGTTTTAACCTTTATATGTAGGAGGCCCCTTTGCCATCCACTTCTGGGACAGAAGGTGCTATTTCAGCCACATACATACATAATTGTATACATAAATATCCACATACAAATATACATACATACATATCCACATACCGAGGGTTGAGAGACAAAATGTTGTGACTGCATTTTTGGAGAAATTGAATAAAATGGCTCTCATGTCTTTCAACACCTTTATTTAGCGATTTGCAGGAAATGGAAATTTTCAGTTACAACATTACGTCTCTCAACCCGCGATACATACATACTTGTACACATACATATCCACATACAAATATATATACATACATATCCACATACAAATATACATACCCACATACATACATACATACTTGTATACATATCCACATACAATATACATACTTGTATACATACATACCCACATACAAATATACATACATACACATATCCACATACAAATATACATACATACATATCCACATACATATACATATGCCTGGTGTTGGCTCAGTGGTTAGGGTCGTGGATTGGGATCCTAGGGTCCTGAGTTCAAGCCCCGTTGGCTGCTGAATTAACACCAGGGGGTTGACTCAGCCTGTCATCCTTCCGAGGTCCGCAAAATGAGTACCAGCTTGCTGGTATACTGTGTCGGTGTGGCGACCCGTCTAGGATTGTACCCAATAGCAAAGGAAACTGCTTCGGCAGCACCAACGCTCTGAACAGAGTATGGTTCCAATGGGAATACACATACATACACACACACATACATATATACATACATATCCACATACATACCCACATACAAATATACATACTTGTATACATACATATCCACATACAAATATACATACTTGTATACATACATATCCACATACAAATATACATACTTGTATACATACATATCCACATACAAATATACACACATACATACTTGTATACATACTCACATACAAATATATACATACCGACATACATATACATATCCACATACATACCCACATACATGAAAGTTGCATTATAGCAAGTTTCCGTGCGTGCCAACATGTGCTGCTGCATGCTAGCTGTGTTGAAAATACACGTGGTATAAGTTGTACAAGTGCAACAGTATGGATTCTTCAGCATGGAAGAGACAGTCCTCCTTTGAAGCGTTTTTCAAGCTGAAAACCAACATACAGGTGAGTGAGTGTCACAACACATGTTTAATAGCAGAATTTCTTGTGAAAAAAAAAAATCAACTTAATGAGACAACATTGTAGGGTTGAAATACACAGGGGATTCGCCCGACAAAAACCGCCCTCATGAGAAAGTGTGACCGGAAGCCAAATAAAACAGTTCAGGTCTTGTGTGGAATTTCATCTAAGTACTGGAGCTTACTTTTACTTTACTTTGGTCGGTAAACTTCCAGATTGCAGAACTTGTGCTGACAGGGAAAAGCCAGCACGTCAGTTACACTAACAGCAGTGAAATTGTCTTGGACTTCTTATGTGGAATGAGCTAAACCTGCATTTCAATTCCCTTCTCAGAGTTTAGACAGAGCAACATATATTGTTGTGGTGCCTGGTTCGGTAGCGAGGATGACCGCCAGACAGAGCAGTCGGGCCGTCTCCAACTGAACACCGGAATTGAAAGGTCGTCACCCCGGATAACTCCTGAGTCGACGGGTCCCTTAGAGGACCGTGGTCGCCAATATTTTGATGGCGTGAGGTCGGGTCCACTTGTCTAATTCCAATTTACCTAAGTACCCACACCGTCTAACTACCAGGGAAGTCACACCCTCGGCCGACTGTCCGAACCGAGTCACTATCACCGACTCGGAACCAGCATAACCGAGCGGAAGTTATCAAAGTCGCGCCGGACCAAATGAACAATTTACGGCACGAACGGCCTTACTACTTCTCAAGCCCGCACCGTGCTGGGTCAATGGTAGAAATGACAGGCAACGAACTGGAACATTTAACAGATATTTATTTACAATAATAAGACAGTGCACTTAATCACAAATAAAATGCAATGTACAATGAGCAATCAACACTTATACAATTCCACTTAACAGACTGGCACCACACACACACACCACACACACACACACACACACACACACACACACACACACACACACACACACACACACACACACACACACACACACACACACACACACACACACACACACACACACACACACACACACACACACACACACACACAATGGACCCCGTCAGGTCTTTATTGGATGCTTCAGCTCGGAGGACAGAGCCTGGCCGGGTACCTGTCCGCCTCATGTGGTCACACCGACTCCAACCCACCACGGTGGGACTCAAACCCACAACCCGGAATCCACAAGCCCACGATCCTGGCTGCCACGAACGACGATCGAGCACCATGGTCCTGGCTGCTCGACCACCACCACCACGAGGAGCCCCGCAAAAGACAGCAGACCACGATCGCAGACGACCACGACTACAGACCAAAGAGCCAAGATGACGGCAACGACCCTACTCTCTTCTTGACGATGACTCTACTCTTTTCCTCCCGACAGCTCGCCACCTTTTCTTTATCCTTCCCCCCTCCCCCGCGGGTCGAGGGAACCGCTCTCTGGTAACTCGCCTCCGGATCGGACGAGGGGTTGTCGGGCGATCAGTGGCCTCCCCTTATTGGTCGGGACGAGCACTCCATCTGGCTGGGGCAGAGTCAGCCCTGAGGTGATGAGCCTCCTGATTGGACAGGGGGGAACCCCCTCCTTTCCTGGGCGGAGTCGGAGCTCTGAGGTGAGGAAACCTCCGCTCACAGGTGGAGGCTAATTAACTTGGTGTGTGATTTTGAAGGTGATTGGTTGCACCTGCAATAATTTATAATTGCTATTATAAGGGGTATATTATAATTGCTCTTATAATTGCCATTATTTATAATTGCTATTATACAATTGCTAAAAACCTGACTATAAAAGAAACCCGCAACGCACACATGAAATTAACCCATTCGACAGAAGGACGGGACCCTAACTATAAGCACATTCTTGTCGAAATAACTGAACTGCGGGGGCTGCTGACTGTCTGTGTGCAAAAGGCTTCCAAATCCAAAACAATAACAATATATATATATATATATATATATATATATATATATATATATATATATATATATATATATATATATATATATATATATATATATATATATATATCTTACTTGCCAATTGATGTAATATATTTACAAGTAATAAATTATTCTTGTTCCTGTAAAAGAATGTTGGGATGGTTTGCCAAAAAGTATCGTTACAATTGTGGAAACAAGGGAGAGATGTCAATAGCTTAGGAGGTGTATAATGGTGAGAAGTGCTGTTTGAATGTCACACATATTGAATGCCGGTTCAGTGGTGGTTAAGACTAGCACCTTTATTGGGTTTTCTTTTATCTTTGAGTTGCACCATCATTTTACACACCCTTCCCTGAAGCTGCATGGTGTCATGATGTTGATGGGCCAGATGTTGCCAATATTGGAGGTTCCTCCTTCATGGCTAAGAACAGAAGGTGCTGAAAAGTAAATTATCATGAACCACATCTGCTGCCCAACCTTTCTTGATGGCTGAAAGACAAGGGACAAACGGGAGAGGAGTCTAAAGAGTTTTTGGCTCAAAGACGATGTGCCACCATTTTTTCCTATTTCCCATGTGAGGAGTCTGGCAATTGAGAGATCAGACGGAGATGGGCACTGATTATGCTGCCAGACGTGCCTGGTGCTGGGGGAAGCGCTGAAGTATGGAATTGCTGACCCCACCTTACAGCCAAGAGGATACCATAACACTGCAAGCCAACCAGGCCTTTTTTTTTTTTTTTTTTTTTTTTTTGTATACCTTGGTCGAGGCTCGTATGAGAGCTAACACACAACTCACAGCAATGAGGCATGAGACAAGAGGGGCGGGAGTGGAAGGGACAAAACATTGGGGAACAGACACAGGTGAAATGTGGAAGGGAGAGGGATGGGGATGGGACGGGGAACATGGCGAGGGGAAGATGGACATTAAAGGGACTTTCAGGAAGGAAAGCAGGAGAATTGAAGGAAGTGGGCTTGGGTGGATTATCGGGGGTAGAAAAGATCGAGGATTTGGATGGGGGAAGATAAGAGGTGGTGGTGAACAGCTGTTTTGAAAGCCTGGAGGGAAGAATGGGAAAGAATAGAGTGAGGAAGTTTATTCCAAAGGCGGGAAAAAAGAGGAATGAAAGAGTGAAGATGAGCAGTGATTCGTGATTTTGGTAGTTTTACCAGAAGGGGGTTGTTGGCGGACCTTGAGCGCCCTGTGGAAATGTGGTGGGGACAAATCGCAGAGAGAGCAGGGGGGCAAGGCTGGAGAGGAGTCGGTAGAAGACAGAAAGACCACCGACCAACCTGCGGTGATTGAGTGAGAGGCCCAAAGACTCAGCTTCATTGCGGGAGATGCCAATGATCTTAAAAGCCCTGGTTTCGACAGCGTGAAGTCGAGAAAGGTGGGAGGCAGGAGCACCAGCCCAGAGGGGAGAGCAGTACTCCATCAGGCTACGGACAAAAGCTTTGTAAGTGGTCAGGAGCTCAAGAGGGCCGAGGAAGGACTTTGCACGACGGAGGATTCCCAGTCGGCGACTGGCTTTTGAGGCAAGGTTGGAAATGTGACTTTCCCAGGAAAGGTCATGGCAGATAGTGAGACCCAGAAGCTTGAAAGAAACGACTTCTTCCAGAGGATTGTTGAGAAAGTGGATGGGGGGGTTTTGTAAACGGTCCTTTCGAAGAGACATAGTGAGAGTGTGAGATTTGTCTGGATTGAAAGACATGTTCCACGTGTTGGACCAGTTTGTGATTTTATCCAGATCTGCAGTGAGCGAAGAAGCTGCTGCTTGCCGGTCTGAGGGATGACAGATGGTACGGCAGAGGGTGGAGTCATCGGCAAAGAGAAATAGAGGATTTTCCAGAGAGTCCGAGAGATCATTGATGAAAACCAGAAAAAGAACAGGGCCCAGAACGCTACCTTGAGGAACTCCAGCCTGCACAGGAAGAGGGGATGAAAGAACTCCATTTAGGGCCACACGTTGACTGCGACAGGAGAGGAAGTCTGCGAGCCATGAGTGGAGATGGCCTTGAATACCATGGGAAGAGAGTTTGGTGAGTAGGACAGGGTGCCAGACTGTGTCAAAAGCACGTGATATGTCCAGGGATACGGCTCGGATTTCCTGTCTGGCATTGAGGACCTCCATCCATTGATGGGAGAGCAGTAGCAGCATATCTAGGGTAGAGTGACCTGGTCTGTAACCAAATTGATGATTGGAAATCAAGCCATTGGAGAAGAGGAAGGATTTCATGTCTGAAGCGATGATGGATTCCATAACCTTGCTGATGATTGGGAGAAGGCTGATTGGTCTATAGTTACAGGGATCTGTTTTTGCACCTTTTTTATGCAGGGCAGTGATGTTAGCAGATTTCCAAGCAGATGGCAGATGACCTTGGGAAAATGAGAGGGTGAATAGAACAGAGAGAGGGTGAGCAAGAGCAGAAGAGCAGGCTTTGAGGACACGTGGGCTGATGCCGTCTGGACCGGTTGCAGAATCTGACTCGAGGTTTGAAAGCAAGCTCTCCACCTTGTCAGGAGAAAAGGATACAGAGTCCAGGGACAGTTGGGTGCGACTGGGTAAAGTGGGTAGAGATAGTGATGGGTTTAGGACACAAGATTTAGCTGCAAACACCGAGTTTAGACATTCAGCTTTATCACGTGTGGAATCAGCAGTGCGGCCATTTGAGGTAAGAGAGGGGATGGAGGGGGAACATACACCAGAAACAGATTTGATTAAACGCCACCAGGATTTTGAGGAGGGAGAGAGGTTTGAGAGTTCAGACTTGAGATGAGAAAGATGTTGTTTTCTGGCTCTCCTGAGGGTAGCTACACACTTGTTCCGAGCTTTGTGGAAAGAACTGAGATTGCCCTCAGTTGGGTTTGCTTTCCATGAGGCAAAGGCAAGTTGTTTCAGGACAACTGCCTCACCACAAGCTTCAGTAAACCAAGGGCGGGAGGAAGGGTAAGACAACTGAACACGAGAGGGGATAAATCTGTGCATGAGGGAGAGCAAGTTTCTTTGAAAGAATTCCCAGGATGAGTTGATGTTTGAGAAAGTAGTGATAGGAGACCAGTCTGTAAGTTTGATGGCTGCTCGGAGACCCTGCCAGTCGGCTTGAGTGAAATGCCAGACTCGACGGCGGTGAGGTGGTTCTCTGATAACAGCCAGAGAGATGTCCACTTTAACAAGGACGTGGTCAGAAGATCCGATTGGAGCGAAGGAAGAGCAGCAGATATTGTCAGGGAAATTTGTCAAAATCAGATCCAGAAGAGATGGAGGCCTGATCCAAAATCCTTTATTTCTCCTTTTCATTTACCTTAATTTGCCTGCTGCATTTTATTTATTTTCAACACCTTCCTTGCCCAAGTTAGATGTCTAAATGTGTCAACGTGTAGGCCTTCATGGATTGTTCTGTGGCCGCTGCATGTGAAAGGGAGAAGTCATTTTAGCAAAGTGTTATCTATTTATTTTGCCTATATTGCTTATGAATTATTTCATTAAAGCTTGTATAAGGAAGCCATTGTTGCCACTGAAGTCGTACCACGGGACAGGCCTCCTGCACATATAAAACTGGCCCGATAACATAATAAAAATGGCACGTGACCAGCTACCAAAAGGTAGCTTTGCCCCCCTATTCTCCCATGCATTTGTGCCATCTTCCAATACCACTCAGCTGGCTTGCCAGCTTTAGCCCCACACGCTGGACACGACCCAAGGTCCCTGTCCTTACACCTCCTTCACAAGTGGGACTGGGACTGTATAGGACCCAGGGTCGTTGATGCCACCACCTGTAACAGTGGTGTAAGGAGCGGGATAAGGATCCGAGAGAAGTGGAGTACACCCTGTGCTGTTACAATTGGCTGTCAGAGATGTTGTTAAGAACTCAAACAGAATCCAAATGTTTGAAATTTGTTAACAGACACTGGAAACGACTTCTTGAATTGGCGAAGTAACTGAGTTTGATAATAAAAACGTGATGGAAGATCATCACTTTCACAGGAGAGGAAGGAGTAGTCGAAAAAAGGGAATGAGAGGTGGTTTTGGTGCATGGCAGGAATGCCCAGACCATGCCGTTTATGGGGAGTATAACAAGCAGACAACAGGGTAGAGTTGGAATGATGATCAATGTGAGGAGAATACCCACCCATGTGATAGAGCAGGAGTGGTGAGACACCGAGGCCATTATTAAGCGGCTATTCCAGGACAATCTGTCACCAGCTAGTGCGGTTGATCGGAAGACTGTGCAGGGGGGTATAAATCAAGGAGAGGAAGGAAATGGTTAAGAAATGAGAATGGAAATTGTATGAGAGGTTCAATAGCAGCAGACATTGAAATGAAGAAAAATTTGAGAGGGAGGAAATGGCAAGGAAACGAGAATGGGAATTGTATGAGAGGTTAAATAAGGAAGAATGGAAACTCCAAAAAACAGAAGAGACGAGGCATTGCAACAGGTAGAATGATGGAGAAATAATGCATGGAAGAGAAAAAGGAGATTGAAGAAGTACAAAAAGAAAGATGAAGTGTTGCAGCAGGTAAAACAAATGGAAAATAATTGTATGAAAGTCAAAAAAGGAGACAGAGAAACAAAAAGAGAGTCTTCGGAGGATCGTGGAAGAAAGTGTCACCCAGAATTGGCAAAACATGAATATCATTCAGCAGAAAGTCCATGAAGTGGAGGATAGGAAAAGAATCGAGATAATGTGAGCCTTTCAAGAGTCAATAGGTCGATGGTCAAGGCCACAAGTCATGTTTTCTTCCAATTGACCTGATATTTGAATCGGGTTTGCCTATTGTTACTGACCCGTATTCGAGGTCAAAAGTGTCATTTTTCATCCGATTGACTTGAAATTAACGGTTCGGCATATTGGGTCACTGAATTAGTTCACCGATGAAAATCTAGAAGCACTGGTTTGAAGTCCAAAGAGCAAGGTTGCAGCAACCGATTTTGCAGCGACTCAGCGACGGTCTCTGACTCAGCAACGGTCTATTTTCTCAAACTACTCGACCAAGGACCATAAAAGCATATCATTATAAAAGTCTTTGGCCGAGGAGTTCTGAGTTGTATATATTTTTTTCGTTACTAATGACCTCATACATTTAAATATATATTTAGCTTATTTATCTGCTATTTTTTTTTTTTACTTAAGAATTGTGAGATGACTGACTATAGTGGGATTGTGAATTAAAGGGTTGTTTATTTATTTACGTTTAACATTGTTCTTAACGAACATGAACAACATTGTGAAGAATGGGAAGAAAAGGAGGACTTGCTGTTGGGAGGGAGGGGTTCATGACTTGGGAGAGGAGGGTTGAGGATCACAACTTCTGACTGCTGTGCCCACTCAAACCAAGCAGACTCGCAAGGAAAGGTTATAAAGAGGAACTTATTTGGTTTAACCAAACTGAAGTTGTTGATTTAATTCTACAATACAAGTAAGGAGATTAAAAAGTCTCACTGTATGAAATAAAACTACAAATGAAAGGCAAATCAATAACAAATACCAAGTTTAATAAATCAAAATGATGAAAAATTGTACATGTAGGATTTGGAGATGGGTTCCTTGGCTATTTCTCGAGAGGAGTGTAGTTCAGGAGTTTCTCTATGAGGTCCACATGGGAGAGTAGCATTCGTCTGCAGCAATACCGCTTCAGACCAAGTGCATCCAAAGCGTCTCTGTAGAGATTAAACAAAAGAACAGATGATTAAAGTCCATTTTTATTTCCCCTCTTATACGACGGTGGTGGTCTGGTAAATTTACTTTCTGGATTAAACTTTGGTTATGATGTGGAGATTAAGATAAAGAAACACAAGCCGGTAGGCGACGAGGGATTCGCTAGGATCGAAGCGCTGGATAGGATGCTTTTCATTCTGACCGATCCACCGACAAAGATTCATTGCCAAAACGTATTGGTTCACATACAATTGTTCCTCTGCCTGGCAAGATTTTTCCTATTGCATATTTTGCCAACTGGACCTCCTCATAAAAAATGACGGTAAAGAGACACCCTATTTTTGAAGGACTACCATTTGAAAAATAATCGGTTTGCTGGTTTGTGCTGTGGAGCCTCACGTTGCAGACACACACACACACACACACACACACACACACACACACACACACACACACACACACACACACACACACACACACACACACACACACACACACACACACACACACACACACACACACACACACACACACACACACACACACACACACACACACACACACAAAACCTGATAAACTTCTCTTTGCTCGTGGTTGACCACACCTCTTGAGCCACACAATATTTTTCATCACCACTCCCACTTTTCATCAACCACGTCCACTTTCCCTAAGCTCCGCCCACTTTCCTCAGCCCCTCATAAAAAATGACGGTGAATAGACACCCGATTTTTGAAGGACTACCATTTGAAAAATAAATCCTCAATCAAAAATCGGCTCGAGTAAAATTTTCTAATTATCTCGAAGTGTTTAATTCCGAAGTCTCGTTTCTGTACATTCAAAACTGAAGGACAAGTATTGAAAATACTGTACGCGGTTTTTCAGCCGCTGCACAGCAACGGGTGGTTGCAAGGCAACGAAATTAAAACGCACACATTCCCAGACCATATGGCACCTGTTGGCAAAGTTTCATCGAAATCGGTTCGCTGGTTCGTGCTGTGGAGCCTCGCATTGCAGACACACACACACACACACACACACACACACACACACACACACACACACACACACACACACACACACACACACACACACACACAGACAGACAAACGGAAAACCCGACAATAAGGGATATCTAGCGAATCCAATCAATTGATCATGCCTCTTCTGGATGTGCCTTCATCCACAGATGTAGAAAGCGACTCTTACAAAAGTGAACTCATTCAACAGAGCAAGTACATAGATGCAGAAATAGAACAAAGTATGTGAATAACTGAGCATATTAATCATGAATTCCAGAGCATTTTCAAGATCCAAAACACAAGCCAGATTCCTGCCAGTGCTGGTGCACAACACTCAACAATCGGCATTGCTAAATGAAGATGGGTGGAACCACCGAATGTGTGCCAATCTTCTTCTTCTTCCACATGCCCCACATGGCTGCAGGTGATACAATTTGCTGGGGGGGGGGCAGCTATGCTGCTGATGCAGTGCCCCCTGCAGGTTAGAGCAGGAATTTAATTTCTTCAGTGCTTGAGGGCTCTTCTGCTCTATGTGAAGGACACCAAGGGCTATTTAAGGTCCACCAACTAAGGGCCGGCAGACGGGACACCCAGTTTAACGTTCATCCGAGAGATGGCACACACATTGATGAACCATCTTTCCCGTGAAATACCGTGACGACAGTTTGTAGCTCAGCTGAGAATGAAACCCAGGCAAGACAACTTACAGGTGAGTGTGTGTACCTCGAGAGTATAAACTATCCTGCCAGCACGTGCTAATGAGGTCATAGAAAGTTTTCAATCAGAAAAAGTGGTGCAGGTGGATTTTTTTTTTTCAACGCAAAAGGATACATGTCTAAAACACTGTCCAACAGAATATCCACCTTCAAGGGGAGAGCAAATGTGAAAATACCATCCACTCTGAAAAATGTAAATTTTACTCTACTTTTGTGTTATTTTACGACGGTTTTAGGTGTACACATAATAGGATGTACAATTGCACATCGGCAAAAAGATTTGCCAACAAAATGTCATGCATAGAGGTTGGCCAGTCAAAGGATAACATGAATGAATAGATACATTACAAGAAGAATACTCATTGCTCCACTTACCCCTCTGTATATTCAGCTTGCAAAAGTCCAAGATAAGCTTCCCACTTGTTTCCCACCACCTTGCCGCACGTGAAACATCGCACGGGGATAATCATGACTGAAGCAAACAGGGGAAGGTAGAAATATGGAGGGAGCATCAAAGCAGAAGCAAACAACCCAAAACATGATGCAGACGCATTGAAATACCACAAAATACAACAACATAACCACACCAAGACAGGTTACACCTTGCTTTGAAAAACCATCTCAAATCGACATTCCTCCATGGGAGGAAAGGAAAGTATTCTCAGGCTAATCACACAGGGGTGTTTCCCTTAGGTTAACCCCATGTTGCCATAATAATCTATATATATCATGGAACAAGTGTTTGTATGTATGTACAGTACTTATATAAAGATTAAACCCACTTTCAAAATGTTCACCTTTTGTTGCATTGTAGCCTGGAACTAAATTACATTAAATCAGACTTTTTCCACCTTTACTTACACATCGTAACCCACAACTTCCAAGTGAAAAGCAAATTCCACAAATTTCAGATAATTAATTAAAAATACAAAACAAGAATATCTTGGTTGGATAAGTGTCCTCCCCCCCCCCATCCTTATAATAGCAATTATAAATTAGCTCAGGTGTAACCAATCACCTTAAAAATCACACATCAAGTTAACTGGTCTCCACCTGTGTTAAATTGTAGTGATTGTGATTATTTCATATTCTCTGCTGGTAGACCATGGGCCAAGCCTCAAAATTCTTCACTTCCGTAGTCTCCACCTGGGGGCTACTTTATTTTGCTCTAAATGATCAATGGACATGTGTGTAAGACCAATGGTGAATGTTCCCATCTCTGAATTTTGAGCATTTTTTCAGAATTCTGATGTAAAGGTGCCAAAATCAGTGCACTTAGCAGACCTCTTTTCTCCAGTGATGATGTCATAGTTGTTCCTTAAATAACCAATCACAGCTGGGGTATTGGGGACCTGAATGTGATTGACCAATCACAGGCCCTGTACTCTGAGTCATAGGCAAGTGCACTGTTCTGCTAGCATGGGAATGCTGCAGCTCTGCAACAGGAATCTTATCGCATATTTTTTGTGCATTTCACCAGTGAGAGGACCAGGAAAAGCAAGAATGATCAGGACATAAAGGTAATTTATTCTGCCATTATATTATGTGTTGATAATAATATAATGATGACTAATGAAATCGGGCTTTGGTTGCAAAAGTGTTGTTAGGCCAGTTTTTTAAATCACAGTCCCATGCATTAATATTTGTCTTGTGATTTGGTTCTTTTAAAATTTGAGTGGGCTTATCAAATTAATTGGTACAAGTCATCCGAAATGTCCAAGAAATAGTAAAATTTCTTGAGCTTAAGTGCAATTTAGATGTTACACATTATATTTAAAGTGTACATTTTGAGTCAATTCCAGTGACTTTGGTACAAATACCACACCTTTTTTTTCTGGACATGCAATGCATATTATTGGCCATATTATAAATAGAGATCGACACCACACATAGGCCTACCTCCATCGCATGTGTGTAATGTAAAAACAATTGCCTCTTGACTTCCAAATTTTGCCTCAAAATTTCACCTTCTCAAAATGTGATATCAATAAACCCAAGTTTTTTCTGAATGGTAACAACATTAAATTTACATTTGGTAATGAAAATCATGAATCAAAATGCAAAAATGAAAATTTTGGAAAATAATTTGGTCAAAGTGTTCTTTTTGAAACTGAGCGAAAAAAGTCAGTTTCACTGCCTGACCCTATACATAACACACGTGTGCCAGTACAAAAAAAAATTGCCATGATTTTGTACAGTTGTCCGTATGTGGTCAATATAGCATAGCATATGCATTAACCACATACGTAGTAGGTGTGATCTACACATCCACGACTGTCAAAGACCGAAAGGTCGTGACCTTACGCCTTTACGGCTATTTTGCTGTATAGCTTATTGGCTATACAACATTACATTACTGTTTCATCACACATAGGCTAGCTTAAGTTCGGGACTTTAGCGTCTCCAGTATTGTAATAATTGCCTCTTGACTTCAACTTTCACATCAAAATTTCACCGTTTCAAAATGTGATATCAATAAGCCCAAGTATTTTCTGAATGGTAACAACATTAAATTTACATTTGGTAGTGAATGCCTCAAAATGCAACAATGAATATTAAAGAAAATAATTTGGTCAAAGGGTTCACTTTTGAAAGGGAGTGAAAAAAATTCCCTTTCACTGCCTGATCCAGATTCCTTACATAACACACACTAGTATGTGTGTGGTACAAAACAAATGACAGGCAATATAGGCAATGCAATAACAGTCCATATTTATAGATTGTCAAATGTTGCATTGCCTTCTGACTGTTAGTGTTAATCAAGAACCGAGCTAACTTTAAATGTTCCCTTGTGTATTTTGCATGTACAAATTGACAAATTTAGTGAAATACCATCTCAATGATAAAGGCAAAGCCAAATTCTATATGTGATGTCATACTGAATGCCTTAAAATAGTGTAGACTTAAAAAAAAAATGACAGCTCGGTCTACGTATAGTTAAGGGGGGAGAAAAAATGAAAAAGTGCCCCTTTTCTGAATAAAAAAGTGGGCATTTAAGGCTTCTAATGTATCCTATTGCCCCCCCCCCCCACCGATAAAACGCAAGGAACGCAAGTCATGAAAATCTTCTCTCCTGAACAGAAGATACCAAAACAATGGGCAAAGTTTTTGGCATGCGATCAGAATAAGGAGAATTTGCTCCAGTTTCTATTCGAACACTGGTGCAACAGTGCATTGGAAATCATTCAGGACATAACCATCATTGTTGGACATGGAAGTGAATGCCACGCTCTTCGTCAGAATGACAAGAAAACTGACCTGGAAGTAATTCCCATCCAATCCTTATACACAAACCAAGAAGAGGCTGACACACGACTTCTAATGCACAGTCAATTTGCAGGCAGATCAACTGATCACGTCATCATCAACAGCCCAGACACAGATGTGTTTGTTTTGTGTGTTGCATTCTGCCAGGATATTGAAGCCAAGCTCTACTTTCACACCGGGAAAGGAAAGAACAAACGCACAATTGATGTTCAGCAAATATTCCATCACTTTGGAAAGGAAGTGTGCTCAGCTCTTGTAGGATTTCACTGCTTCTCTGGTTGTGATTTAGTTAGTGCCCTACATGGCATGGGAAAAGTGAAGGCTGTGAAAATCTTGATGGCAAGTAAAGAGCACTGTTCAACATTTGAGAAGCTGGGTGCAGCTTTTGAGATTCCTGAAACTCTCTATGCAGGACTTGAGGTGTTCACTTGTGTACTCTATGGCCAGACTAACTGCAAAGATGTGAATCATGCCAGGTATCAGATGTTCAAGTCTGGTAGATGTGTAGAGAAGTGCTTACCTCCTAATAAGGACTCGTTGCACAAGCATATACAACGTGCAAACTATCAGGCAGCAATCCATAAGCGATGTCTTGAGACCATGCCCAACATTCCATCTCCAACAAATCATGGATGGAAAGCTGATGGGGATTATTTAGTGGTCGACTGGATGGAGCTACCCCCTGCACCTGCGAGTATCATGGAGTTGTCATACTGCTCATGCAAGAAGATGCAGTGTTCACAGCGTCGATGTTCTTGTTTGGCCAACAAGCTTCCTTGCACAGATTTGTGTTCTTGTGCAGGCTGTGAAAATGTATCAGTTTCAGCAGAAGAACTTGAACACCATGAAATGGATGACCCCGACTCAGAGGATGAGATAGATTTATAGTATCTGTAATGCGTCTTCATCATCCTTCATCATGCAGTGACCATTTTTTGTTTGTTTTTTTGTTTTTGTTTGAGGTTAAATGATTAAGAACATTGTTTCACATTTCAAAGTCTCAATTTAAAAAAAAAAAGTAGAGCTATGTAGTCTGGATTTCATATTGATATTCAAATGGATGAACAAATAACCAAGAGTACAAAAATGTTGAAAAGTATGATGTTGCTATAAAGATTTGACTGAATATCACCATACTAATGACTATCCAGTGGATGCTTAAATCCAACACTGCAGTCTTGGGAGGGGGGGGGGAGCTGGGTATGGTAATTCTGGTCACTTGTTTTTCATTTTTAAGTACTTAATGCATAATAAGTGGCCATGCGGCTCATTTTTTTACGTGGAGACACGACATTGCCTTTAAGGATTGCAATTCAGCAAATATCTATGAATGTACACATGATGTGTTTGCATTTTCGATGAAATATCCAAGCTTATACATTTTATGCATATTCCACAAAAAATATGAATTGTTCATTATCTTTTTTCTCGGTGATTATTCATCTTTTGATTTTGAAGTTTTGTAATTTGATTAATATTTATGTAACTTTGGAAAGTGATATTCTTAACTGTATATGATGTGTAACACTTTGTTCTGTTACCAACTTTGTTTTTTTTTTTTGTAAACATTTACCAGACTTGAATATCTTACACCTAACATAATTCACATTGCAGTTAGTCTGTTTATAGAGTGTACAAGTGAACATCTCCAGTGGTGCTTTGTTCATATGGCTTCATCTTCAATTCCATGCATTTCAATATCAAATTTGTCAATTATTACTTTAATCATTATAGATAAACATTCATGATAACAGTAGGATATACAGACTGTCTATGTCATTATCTTTGGGAGAGACTAATTTTGATACATTTCATTGAAATTCTTAGATTTAAATAAATATATTCTATTTCACTGAAACACACCTAAATTCATATGGTTTTAGCTATAATTTCATGCATTTGAATTCCAAATGGGTTCATGGTTACTTTTATTATAATCGATTACATTCATTAATGTAAGGATGGTAATGGAGGGATACAGTTTGTCTCTGGGGAAGCCTAGTGCTATTGCATGTCATCAGAAATCTGTAACCTTAAAAAGAGATATCCCTAACCGTATGTGATGTGTAACACTTTGTTTTGTGACCAACTTAGTATGCATTTTTTTTGTTGGACAAATATGCAAGTTACCTGCACTATGTTAATGATCATAGAAACGAAATTATTGATTTTATTCGTCGGGTTTACTTGAATTACGTTGAGCAGAAAAGATGATAGGATAGGCCATGAAAGCCTTGTGATAAAAGTGTGTGACAGATTAGAAGACTGATGAACATATTGGAATTTGTTAAGAATGAACTTGTGCACTTGTTATTCAACAAAGAACTGATGTGTACAATAGATGCATGATTTTTGATACATTTGCAAGTTATTCAAAATACATGGAAGTCATATTTTAAACTACAGACTTTTATGATCTCATTTCACATGTTGCCCTACCAATGTGTAAAAAAATATGATTTAGTTTATGGTTTGTGGACACAATACCTTTTAGATATGTATCTTAAATTTAATGCTCATGAACATGTTTGTATGAAAAAAAGAGGCAAATTTACCCCAGCATCCTCTTTGATTTTTGAAGAAATTTGCACATTTGTTGTTGCAGGTACATATATATTTGCGACTATAATATTTCAGATGTAGGAATTTGCTGAAAACAAACATACATTTTACTTGACATGAAAATCATTCATATTTGTGTTTTCTAATTGATATTAGCTTTAATTTAAGCATATATTTCAGCTTTTAAGTATTAATCAAAACCATTAACTTGAAGATCATTAATGACTAACATAATCACATCAGGACCTCATAGAATTGATAAAAACAGATTAATTGTGTAAATGACCAGTTACAACCTCAATAATGCTTATAAATGTTCTGAGAAATTATACGTAATGCAATATTGTACAAATATTGGAGGTTTTGAAATAATATGTATTGTGATGCACTATATAATACATTGTAAAAGTATGCATCCTTAATTGAATAACATTATAAATTGGTTAGTTCATGCTTCAGGTTGTAATAAAGCTACCAGTCAAGACACAAAATGTAATTAATTGTACTATTGTTATTTTGTATGAATACATACAAGATGTGAGAAGAGAGTGATATTAAAAAGAGACAAAGGAGAAAGAACGAAAGGGGAGGGGAGTGAGAGGGAATGGAGGGGAAAAGAAAGTGCCTGTGTATGAGGTTTTCTGAGAATGAAAAGTGGGAAACATTTCGTAATGAAATAGGAGGATAAGCAAATAATAAGTATGGTAGGTGGGATAGAAGTTGTTTCAAACAAATATTGGCACAGTGAACAGTCAGAGATGTAAAATAAATTAGGGGCATTTTTTTTTCTTTAGAAATGAAAGTACATGGCAATGTGAAGTTTGCATTTTTAACTTTCTTATGAAAAGATGATGGCAGAGGTATTCCGATTTTTTACTACCTGCTCAAAACTGTGCTTATTTGACCATTTATACTTCCTGTATTTCATTATGTCAAAAGATACTAAAAACACAATCTTCTCAGCATTTAACAATGTTGTGGATGTGTTTTCATGCAAGGAGTCCTCTAAAAGTATTTCTGCTGTCCATTTGATATATTTCAGTGCTCTTAAACCCACAGAAAATGCCTATATGTCTCCGTTGCTAGGGTAAAACTACCATAGCAACCATTTTTTATGTATTTCTTTGTTTTGGTTAAATTCTTAGTAACACACACTTTTTGATATTGGGAACAATTGATTTTGGGTTTAGATATATATGAGGAATATATATCAGAAGGTTTCAGGTAGCCCCCAAGAGGAGACTACAGAAATCAAAAACCAAGCAGAAATATTGGGTATGGCCCATGGTCTATGGGTAGTGCACTTCACAGCAAAGACTCGACCATGAGCACCAAGGAGCTTTCAAAAGACCTCCGGGATAAAGTTGTGGAAAGGCACAGATCAGGGGATGTATATAAAAAATATTTCAAAGGCCTTGAATATCCCTTGGAGCACAGTCAAGACAATCATATTAAGAAGTGGAAGGTGTATGGTACTACCAAGACCCTGCCTAGATCAGGCCGTCCCTCCAAACCAGAAGACCAAGCAAGGAGACTGATCAGAGAGGCCACCAAAAGGCCAATGGCAACTTTAAAAGAGCTACATGCCTTTATGACAAAGACTGGTCACTGTGTGCACGTGACAACAATATCTCAAACATTCCACAAGTCTGGCCTGTACGGTGTGGTGGCAAGAAGGAAGTCATTACTCAAGAAAGCAAACCTTGAGTCCCATTCGAGGTATGCAAAAAAAAAAAAAACACTCTGGAGATTCTGAAGCCATGTGACAAAGTTTTTTGGTATGATGAAACCAAGATGGAACTTTTTGTTCTAACTGCAAAACATTACGTTTGGTGCAAACTCAACACAGCACATCAACCAAAGAACACCATCCCGACTGTGACGCACGGTGGTGGCAGCATCATGTTATGGGAATTTTTCTAATCAGCAGGGACTGGGGCACTAGTCAGGATAGAAGTGAAAATGGATGGAGCAAAATACAGAAAAATACTCGAGGAAAACCTGCTCCCCTCTGCACGTAAGCTGAAATTGGGACAGAAGTCGGGATAAACCGAAGCACACAGCCAAAGCTACATTGGCTTGGCTAAGGAACAAAAAGGTAAATGTCATTGAGTGGCCCAGTCAGAGCCCCGACCTAAATCCAATTGAAAATCTGTGGCATGACTTGAAGATTGCTGTCCTTCAACACTCGCCACATAACTTGACCGAGCTTGAACAGTCTTGTACAGAAGAATGGGGAAATAGAAGTGGAAAATCGATATAACGCTCACCGGTGGGTCCAAAGCGACTAGGGCGTTATAAATGATACAGCGCTATACTGATGCAGTGAAAAATATTTTATATCACATCCAAACCAGAGCCAAAACACGTGGACATGTACGTCCGCCATCTTGGATTGTTGGGGTTGATGACGAAGCGGTCAAGTTATTTTCTTTTCTTTTAACCAAGAAATAAACACAGGAATTGAATGCATATAGAATATATTTTATTTTTTTTATGTACAATCGAAAATTACTTACAAAATAAAAAAATACAAAATGTACATTATCACATAAATCGGTAAAATATTTTACGCTTCCTTAATCACAAAACGGATACGGAATTTATATCTTGAAGAATTCGGAATTTATTTCTTGAAGAAATCGGTGATCTTGGTTGGTTTCATGGATGCTCTTGAGAGTCTTCGGGTGTCATCCAGAAGGATTTTAACCTGGTGTATCTTCAAACAAAGATTGGGGCATTCCTGCTCATCCAAGGACTCCAACCAACGAAGACCATAAAGGAAAGACTGTTCAGCTTTGGGGTGGAGAGGCTGGGGGAGAGGTTCAACTGGTGCCTCTTCTTCTTCCGACTCCTCTAGGGGTTCCTCTTCCTCTCCAGTTGACAGCTGTTCTTCTCTGAGCAGTTCTTCAGCCAGGTCTCTTTCTTCTTCATCAACCCAGGCCTGGAGAGCATCAAGAGCTGATGTGCCAGGGGCGAGGTTGAGGGCCGTGATGGCAGACCTGCCCACCTCCTCCTTGGAGAACCCATTGAAGTCTTCTTCATTATCAGACTTGGGAGGACCTAGGCCTTTCCTCCAGCAGTTAATCATGGTGTTCTTGGTGACCTTCTCCCAGGCTGACCCTGCAAACTCCATCGTCTTCTTGACGTCCATGGCCTTGAGGAAGACGGTCATCTCTTTCTGCTCCCTGGCCATAGCTTCGCATAATTGATCTTTGTAGAATAGCTTAAAACAGTTGATGACCCCCTGGTCCAAAGGCTGGATCTTGCTGGTGGTGTTCTTGGGCATAAAGGAAGCGAAGATCTTCCCATCCTTGGACTTTAAGATGTCTCCTGATGGATGAGATGGGGCGTTGTCAATGAGGAGGATAGCTTTCTCTTCTTGCCCAAGCTTTCTCAGGTGCTTCCGCACAGCAGGGCAGAACCTCTGGAAGAACCAGTCCTTGAAACAGGCTCCCGTCACCCAAGCCATCCTGGTGTTGGTGTAAATGCAGGGAAGGAGGGATCTGTTGACATGGTGTAGACACCTGGGGTTTAGTGACTTCCCTACGACCAACAGGGTCATCTTCAGAGACCCTGACCTGTTGGCACAGAGAAGGAGGCTGACTTTGTCCTTTGGCTTCTTGTGTCCAGTCTTTCTTGATGAGTTGTCATCCAGGTCCATAGTTCTGTCTGGAGGGGTCTTGTAGTACAGACCAGTTTCATCTGCATTGAAAACCTGGTCTTCTATGAAGTTGTTGTCTTTGATTAGTTCATTGAAGACAGAGAGGTACTTCTTGGCAGATTCAAGGTCTGCAGACTTGGCCTCTCCATGTTGTTGGTTCATGTGGACCCCATGTCGATCCTGCCAGCGTTGCAGCCACCCCCAGGTTAAGCTGTAGTCAGCATCTTCACCTCTCTCTTCCTTGTGAAGATCCTTGTTGATCTTCTTGGCCTGATGAAGGAGGATGGTGCCTGAGATGGGTATGTCAAGCTCTCTAGACTTGCAGAACCAATTGAATAGTTCCTGGTCCAACTCCTGATCCCTCCCAAGCTTGACCCTCTTCCTCTTCATCCCTTCATTGGAGTTGACAGTGACGATGAAGCTCTTGATGTTCTCTTCATCCTTCAACCATCCTCTTAGAGTTGAACCGGCGATGACTGTATCCTTGCTGATGGTCGCTTGAGTTTCACCATTCCGTATCCGTTTAATTATGTGTGGCTTCTCCTCTATGGAATAACACTTCCGCTTCGGCATGGCGGCGCTGAACTGAACAGAGCAAACAAAACTAACAAATTTGAAGATTTCTCGGCTGGTAGGTGATGAAGATGTCGAAGAACTGGTACAGGAGATGTAACGGGAGCTTAGATTTAAGTTGTTGACAACTCTTCCAAAAGGATGTCGGCGGTAGAGCACGCGAACATTAGTTAATCTTGTACAGTAAAGTACTGTACTTAAGTTGTGTACTGTGTTGCATGGTGTTAGAAGGCAACATGAACGTGAGTTACAGGAGATACGGATGCTATGATGATTTGAATTGAATTGATTTTGTTCATCTCAGCTTCGCCATTTATAAGGGAAAGGTGCGAGAAGATGACAGCTCATGAGTATTTTCACACCACATGTCAACTCAACACAGGGTGATGACAGCTTGAATTTTTTTCGCCACTTAGCGCTATTTTGGACTAACTTTGTCTCTATTTTCTCACTTTTTTGCCTTTAAACATGAAATAGTAGTATTTTTGGGGGTCCAAGGTGAATGAGCGTTATATCAGTACAAGTGCTATAACGCTTAGCGTTATATCGATTTTCCACTGTATTACCCAATTAAGGTGTGCAAAGTTGGTAGAGACCTATCTCAACACTCGCAGCTGTAATTGTTGGTCAATGGTGCTTCCACCGAGTATTAACCTCAGGGGGGTGGACACTTATCCACCCAAGATATTCTAGTTTTGTATTTTTAATAAATTTTCTGAAATTTGTCGAATTTGTTTTTCACTTGGAGGTTGTGGGTTACGATGTATAAACAAAGGTGGATAAAGTCATATTTAATGAAATTTAATTCCAGGTTATAAGGCAGCAAAAGGTGAAAAATTAGAAAGGAGGTGTGTACACTTTCTAGAGGCACTGTACGTATGGTTAGACAGCAATTGTAATCTGAAAGAAATCATATGTCTGCCATTTTGATGCTGTGATAAACCTCTTCCGTAGTGTTCATATTTACAATCGCCATGCTCCTTCTCCCCATACGTTTTCCGTTCGGTGAAAAACAACCCAAGTGACTGTTAAAAGGATCATCAAATATCGAAAGATGTCATGCATCTTGTTGAGGCAACACCACATAGAGGCCTCAGGTGTCAGCCTATGGGCCAGTACAATTGCAATTATCTGGGCTGTATAACCACATATGTATTATACATGCACCTAAGTAGTAGGCAGGTTTTGGCTTCATATACGTAACATGGATTATGTTTATTACCCTGTGCAAGCGAAGCGAAAAGTGGGGTTAAGCAATTGGTTCATGCCTGTCTGTCCGTCTTATCAGTTTATGATCGAGAAATAACTTTTTTAAATTCAATGTTATATTTTGAACCAGAATCAAAAAACAAGCCTGCCGTTTAACACTACTTTGTCTGAATTCATCCTGACTGCACATGCGCAGAGAGAGGAGTGCGATATTTTTTTTCTATTATCCTGTCTTTCTTTGATTGCCATACAGACAATTAAAAATCATTCAAAACAGGAAACTTTGTTTTCCAAGTTGTTACAAAGGACACGAACAACAGGCACGAAGAACAAATGTAACCTGTTGGATGGGGCGATATAATATACAATGGGTAAAGTGGTGGTAAAACATTACCTTCCCAACAGTAGTTCAAGCAGGAATTTGTAAATTTGCCATGGAGCGAGAGCTGGCAATGTGACAAAATTACAAATTCCTGCCTGAACTACTGCTGGGAAGGTAATGGAAATCCACCCTGTATAACCCTTTCTCGGGAAGCTACTCCGGCAGCACAGACGCTCAGTAACGAGTATGGTACATCAAATATCAAATAAAAGTAACTGAATTAGCGAATGTGAAAAAAAAAAACTGAAAAGGAAATTAAAGCTGTTTAAAAAGGACAGAGCACGGACGTATCGAGAGGGGGGGGGGCGAGAGAGGGGGGCGAGAGAGGGGAAGGGGGCGAGGGGGGGCAAGAGAGTGGAGTGGGGACACGACAAACAAGACAAATCCGCTTCAGAAAACTCTGATTTATAAGGTGGAAACGAGGAGCTCAGATTTCATCACGCATGCAAAAAAACACCCGAATTGGAAGTCAATGATAGCCAACCTATGGTTGTTTGTCCGTGCTCCATCCTTTTTAAATGCTAAGTGTCAACAAAGTAAGCAGCACATACCATCTATTAAGTCTTTGATATGACTGTCGAGGTTCGAACCACCGACCTCCCAGGCTCAGAGTGGATGATCTAACCATTACACAGAGTATGATAAGATGATTGTGATCGTGTAATGAACCTCATCGAGTTATATATGTACAGACACCAAACTGAACCACTGGCCAGGAACCAAGATTGTGTGGACTGTGTGAAGTGCTTTGTAACCAAATTCTTCATGTTGGAGCAACTACATTTTGCTTTTCTCTCTCAGACAAACTGAACATGAGGGGGCACCTCTAAAAACAAGGGAGAGAGAAAAAACACAAACTCTGAGGTCCTGCTACGAAGAAATGCCACTCTTTATAGGATCGCATTGTAAATGATGATGTAATTGGAGGCCAACATTGAAAATGGGATGAGAGGGTAAGCTTGGACCATTGTGCTGTTTCGCAAAGACTTTGTACACAATTGTCAGAGCATGATCGAGCAATACTTTCATTGCTCCTCTCATCACCACTGGTGTCAGGCATGGACATTACATGGTATGACGGTATATTCAAGGGGGGGGGGGGGAGCGAGGGAGAGAGATGCTCAAAATGGAATACATTTGAAAAACGCTTTTAAAAATTGAATTAATTTATATGATATTGTTGTGGTTGACCAAATTCGCAAACCACCATTCAGGTCCCTTAGGTGAGATATCTCTGTAAGTATATGTGTAGTTAGGCCCAAACCCGTTGTTTCAAGGGAATAAATGTCATTCAGTCGGGCTGCGACTCTTCAGGATAGCCGTTTTTCTTTTACTATCTTTATTTTGGACCAGCCGCCATTACTACCACCACCAACCACAACGCCGCTTCACAACAACAACCACCAACCACAACGCCGCTTCACAACAACAACCACCAACCACAACGCCGCTTCACAACAACAACCACCAACCACAACGCCGCTTCACAACAACAGCCACGACCTTTACCGTCACAACTCGCCACCATCGCATCACCGTCATTCCCACGCCACTTGTGGGCGCCGATGCTGGACTCGTGTAGGGCGCGCACCGAGCAGCGTATTCAAAAACATCACAGACTTTCCGCAGAAAAACGGATCAAAAACGACTCACGCCCACTTCTGTTCCGTCCTATCGGTGAGCGAGGGGCGATTTGGCCCCGCCTCCAGGGCGTTGGAGGGCGGTCGCTATATGCAAATTCATGGATCAAAAAGCATTCACGCCCACTTTTCCTCGGTCCAATGGGGAGCCAGTTAGAGAGGTGAAGGGTCGGAGGCAAAGGGTCAAGGGTGAAAGAGCGAAGCCACGGGGCTTATATAAACGGCTGCGTTCGTCAGTAAAGTTGAGAGTTGTGCGGAGTTCAAGAGAGTCGTCGGTGGAGCTGGAAAGAAGTGGGAGAAGTCAAGAGTGAAGAGTTGGGACGAGCCAAGAGAGGAGACGGAGAGGGCGAGTAGACGGAGCTGTGGAGAGGTGGCGGCGGCGAAAACGGACGAGGGGGTGCTCGCGTCGGTGCTGGGAGCTGCAGAGGGAGAGGCCAGCAACGCGACCGAGGTGGAGGAGGAGACGCTCGCCACAGGACCCGAGACAGGGTGATATCCTCCTTCCCCCGAGCATCAGCAACCCCCTCCTGTTTCCCCCCACGCTGAGATAGTGCGACAAAGGGGGCCCCTTTCCCACCCCCTACCAGACACTGTCCGCGAGGCCCGCGGAGTTTAGGCACCACCGCCACTTCGCGTCTCATCATCAGACGGGTAGGCCCGACCCGGTCTCGGCCCCAGGCCCGCCTCATCCTTGAGGGTGGTTCTTTTTCTTTTGTTTTGGGTACATGTGTTGTCGGCGCCGTCTGTGAAGTAAAATTGTATAAGTGTTGCCGTGTGCTCGGTAGTCGGATAGATCTGCATTGTTGCATTTGCTTTTTGTGTAATATTGCATTGTCTTCTTCTTTTACATGTGCTTTTGGTGGAATTGTATATGTGTGCTATACATATATATGTGTGTGTGCTAACAAATCGCGAAATAAATGTGCTTCATGTTGAACTGTTTTCCCGCTTCGCTTCGTCTTTTCTTTCATTGAATCTCCATCTTGCTTCACGTAAAGGGTTGGTCGTGGGCTAAAACGCCCGATAATTAATCGAACCGTCGAGGCCGACGAATAACACCGCTCGGTTATCCCGATAGTACGGAACGGGTCGCTTAAAGTGGCCCGTGTCCGAAGTCGACCTGCGGCGAGGTGCGATCGCCCGGTCTACCCTCCGTGTGGGTACTTAGGTAGGTCGAATTTGGCGAGCAACCCTATCCCACGCGGGGGCCGATTGGCACGATCGTGGTGAGGCCGAAAGGTCCACCCGTGACTGGTTCCCGGCGTTAGTCCGAGAGGGTCACGACTGGATTGTCCGTCCGGTGGGCGACGTGCCGCGATTCGAGTTACGTGGCCGTTCGCACGCCGGCGGGCGCGAATCCGCAACACTGGTGTCAGGTCGTGCGATATAAACTCATCGCCCTACTCACGGCACTGGTATCGGAGAACGGGAAAACGGGCTCTCCTGTCTCCAGCTAAATTCACGGGAATCGGTCCAGGGGTGAGAGAAGCGACCCCCGATTCCCACCAAATTACGAGCGAGCTAAATTATCGCTTTACGAGAAGCAAGATGGCGTCTCAAGGCGAGCGGGTGCCGGGTGGATTAGGTATGTGTAATAGTAATGTAGAATCCATGGCTCAGGATGAAATCCCCGTGCAGGAAATGTTGGTTGTACAGGAAAACGAACTCGCCCAACTGAACCCAGAGCCCGAAATGGGTGCGGCAGCGGCCGCGGTGTATGACACCTCCCCTCCCCCTCTCCACCAAAACCCTTCCCCAACCCCTGCCGAAAACGGCTCACCCAAGCGCACCCGACATGGCCCAGCTATTCACCATGCTGGCAAAAATGAATGCGGAAATGACAGCGAAGATGAATGCGAACATGAACAAGCAAATGGACGAAGTGAAAACGAGGATGGATGCGAATACACAACAAATAAATGCGGATATGAAGGACGAAATGAAAGGCATGAACAAGCAAATAAACGGAATGGAAGCAAACATGAAGGAGGAAACGAAAAAGCTGCGGGGTGAGACGCAGAACATGGGCCGATGCCTGCAGGCGGGCATGAAGGCCGTGACCAGGGAGATAAAAATGGCGACTCCACGTGTGGGAGCGAACGAGCTGGAAGGGGGTGCAACGGCTGTCGGGCCCGCAGTGGAGGCGGGTGAAAAAATAATTCGGGGGACGTGTTGGGCGAGGGTCGTGACGGAAAAAGTGACGGTAACCGAGAGGGACAAACTAATTGGGGTGACGGAGACGTGCACGAGGGAGATAACAAGGGAAGAGACGGAAATAATAGTTGAGACAATGGAGGTAAAGGGTGAAGAGGTGACTGAGTTGGCAGAGACACGGGAGATGGGAACGATAGAGGGAAGACTGCACGATGAAGACGGGGTAAGTGACGCATACACACACACGGAGGTAGTGGAGGACAATGGGGGTGAGCTGGTGGACTGGGTGGAGGCCTGGTGCGAGCAGCGGGATAGCCTCCTCCAGGAACGAGGGGAGGGAGTATGCCCCCTTGAGGCGAGTCACGACCAGGTGAGTTCGGTCGTGTCGAGCGAGGTTGAGGGGAGGAGTGCTGCGGACAGGTGCACGGAGAGCTTGGGGGGTATAGAGGCCCCGGAGACCCTTGTGGGGACTCGAATCCCCAGTGTGGTTGTCCCTGTGTGTGTGGTGCAAGGTGTGAGTGCCCCCGCGTGTGTGAGTGAGGGACGGTGTGTGGATGAAACACCGCGGTTGAGTGCCCCCGCGTGTGTGAGTGAGGCACCGCGGGTGAGTGCCCCCGCGTGTGTGGGTGAGGCACCGTGTGTGAGTGAGGCCGTGTGTGTGGATGAAACGGCCAGTGTGGATGAGGCACCGCGGGTGAGTGCCCCCGCATGCGAGTGAGGGACGGTGTGTGGATGAGGCACCGCGGGTGAGTGCCCCCGCGTGTGTGAGTGAGGCATGAGTGAATGGAGCACCACGTGTGAGTGGTATGGTTTATGCAAGGGAGACCGTGTGTATGAGAGAGCGGTATGTGAGGGAGATGTCGGTTGGCATGCGGGAGCACGCAGCCGCGTCTCCCGGTGTGAATGTAATGGAATGGAGTGTGAGCGTCGTAACACGCGGGAGTGCGTGTGTGGAATGGCGACGACGGCGACATGTGAGGAAAGAAAGCCGAGTAGCGGCTGTAGTTGTTTCGGGGACCGTGCCGGGTTCACCCAGCAGTGAGCACGAGGCCCGTGCTGTGCAACGCACGAGGCCCCCACGTGCTCGCTTGCGAGAGTGAAGTCCCGGTCCGGAAACGCACGCGGTGGATTTGCCGATCCCGCGGACGGACAAAGTTTAGGCAGGATTACGGATTTGGACCGGACGGGTTCTCCACGCGATCGTGTGTGTTGAGCTCCAACGGGCAAAGCACATGTGTTCGCGTGGGAAACCCCTCGAGACGTGGGGCTTGTGTTTTTTTTTTTATGCGCACGGTGATGTCATGGCTGCACGTGGGGTTGGAATCCGGCAGGAGGGGTATCCCTGCCGGATGGTACCGTCCAAGGAGGGACGAGGTACACGTGCAGCTGCATGACGTCATGGGCAGGTGCAAAGTGCGCGAGCTCTGAGTTGCCGCGCTGGTGCTGCGCATGTAAAGAAAAAAAAAAAAAAAAAGAAAAGAAGCAAGCCTCATTTTCGGGTGCACAGGATTCCTGGGCAAGGGGTGGAAGACCCCCTTGATTAGGGCACAGGATGGAAACTAGTTAGGGGGAAGGGTTAGCTTAGCTAGACCGACTTCATGGGGCAGGGGTAAGTCCTCATGGAGTCCGTGGAATGGATTAGTTAGAGGGATTGTAGCCAGATTTAAGTTGGGAAAGTTATTTTTGAGTTAGGAGACAGTGACAGACTTGTGGATGTGTAGAGTTGACGTAGTTTAGCTACGTAGGTTAAAAGGAACGTGCTGTAGTTTAAGGGACGACGTGGGAGCACAAGTTAGTTAGGGGATGTAGTTAGAAGGACGGCAGAGTTCAGCAGTGAGTGTGTTGAAGAGTTGTTGGTGAGTGAAGTGGAAGCATGTGCTTGGTGAGTGAGTGAGGCCAGCGGGTCTGTGTGAGTGGAGCGAATTGGGAATGCATGGTGCGATGAGTGATTGGGGGGAGGAGTGACTCCCGCCCAAGGGACCCCGGGGTCAGTATAAAGTGAGTTAGGGGGTTAGTCAAATTTACAAAATGGAGGTCGTTTTGTTGTTGGTGTGAGTGTAGGCTCGAAACCCATTTGGGGGGGTGCAGGAGCCCTGTTGACGGGCTGGGAGCGTGGCTGCGAAAGGTGAGTATCGCTGAGCGGGTACCCCGGGCACCAGGCTAGTCGGCCGTGGTAGGCCAAGGGCCCATGGGGGGCCAGGATAGCGTAGTGGGCACGGGTGCGCCTGCTTGGTGCGGGGGCCCGGGGCGCCATTAGCCGCGTGGGCAGTGTTGTGGGCACGGGTGACCCTCGGAAAGGGGCCTGGGAAGCCAGCCTGCCACGTGTGCGTTTCAGGGGAGGTGCCATGGGGGGAACTCCCCGGTGTTAGGGAGCTGGTAGGCTCGGAGGCAGTGTAGTGCCCGGGGGTGCCATAGCGGGAGATTCGGCAGAGGGTCGTGCCTGCCAAAGGGAGCCACGTGTCCCAGCCATGAGACCGTGTGAGGGCACGGAGAGAAAATTGGGGGGCGAGGCCCGAAATTGTAAGGACACCAACACAGGCGACGGGAATCTGGGTTTATAGAACCAATAGTTTAAGCGAGAGGCGCTTGTTGAAAGCCCCTGGGTAGTTTAACAGTTAAATGGATAGGGTAGAATAGGAAGTGTACCCCTCCGCACCATCCATCCCCTCGCTCTCGTTGTGGGCCGCTGGACCCACTTTGGTTATAGATCGCTGAAGTCTGGGGAGGCCATCCTGAGGCTTCGTTGGGCCTCGGCACAGGACGTTAGCTCTCCCTTATTCCCCTCCGGGAAGGGAACGTAGGGGTTGGGAGTAGGCTAGGTGACAGGATAGGTTAGCCGAACAAGGACGATAAAGGGGGTTAGGGGACGATTTATAGTGGGGAAGTAAACATAAAAACAACAACAAAAAAAAAAATAAGTTGGGGCTAAATTGGGGTTTGACAAATTAAGGGAGTGGGTATGTACAGTGACAGGCAAAGGCGATAGGTGGGAGGGAGACAGGTAGGTAGGTCCGAGCCCGCCTTCCAAGTGGCCAGCACCACCGCACTCCCTCCACCAACCTCCACGGAACGGCAAAGGCTGGCCAACTTCATCGGCAGCTGTTGTTTTGCTGCAAGGCATGTGCCGGCTGGATCGTCTGCAGCTGCTGTGCTGCAAGGCCTGTGCCGGCCCACTTCATCTATCGGCTGGCCGTGTTTTTCTTCAAGGCCTGTGCCGGCCAGTTCATCTGCCGGCTGTGTTTGCCTGCAGCGGCCTTCTTCTGCGGGCTGTGTTTGCCTGCTGCCTTTGCCATGCCATGCCCACTGCCCCTGTTCACCAGCCCCGTTCAATTTTTGCTTTGCCCCCCCCCTGTTCATTGCCATGTGCGCCAGGATCAAGGCAACAGTTTGCAAGCTGCGAGAACTGCCCTGTTGGCAGCTACAACACGGGCCTGCAGTGGCGGCCCGTGCACCGTGTTTGCGTTCCTCCATTCATCCATCCATTCGTTGTGTTCATTGCGTGTGCCACTTGAGCTGGCACGGAGACTGCATTTGTGCAGCCCATGCAACGTTGTGGTTCACTGCGTTCAGTTCAAACCATTCATTGTGTTCATTGCGTGTGCCACTTGAGCTGGCACGGAGACTGCATTTGTGCAGCCCATGCACCGTTGTGGTTCACTGCGTTCAGTTCAAAAGGGAAGGCCTTGGACTGCGTGTGAGCAGCCGGCCACGTTCCCTATCACCTGCATTGTTTTGAGCCAGAGACGGCATGCGAGCAGCCTGGCTCCCTGTTAACTGCTTTCTTTTTGCAGAGTTCATTGATCCTGGGCCATGGTTTAGTGTAAAATTTGTAAGTTAAGGTTAAGATGTACTGTAAATATGAGTGCGCCCCCGGCATGTTTGTCTTAGCGCCGGCAATTTTATTTAAGTCGTCCGTGTGAGTGAGTTTGTTTAGGTAGTTACTCAGCCCTCAGGTTATTTATTTTGGGGACACAAATACCATGAATGTCGCACTCAGGGATCCGTAGGTAAAATGTACTAGGGGAAAACCACACATGATGGCACACGAAAATTTGACGACTCGGGACGAGTCTGTAAAAAGGGGAGGGGGTAGTGTTGTGGTTGACCAAATTCGCAAACCACCATTCAGGTCCCTTAGGTGAGATATCTCTGTAAGTATATGTGTAGTTTGGCCCAAACCCGTTGTTTCGAGGGAATAAATGTCATTCAGTCGGGCTGCGACTCTTCAGGATAGCCGTTTTTCTTTTACTGTCTTTATTTTGGACCAGCCGCCATTACTACCACCACCAACCACAACGCCGCTTCACAACAACAACAACCACCAACCACAACGCCACTTCACAACAACAGCCATGACCTTTACCGTCACAACTCGCCACCATCGCATCACCGTCAGTCCCATGCCACTTGTGGGCGCCGATGCTGGACTCGTGTAGGGCGCGCACCGAGCAGCATATTCAAAAACATCACAGACTTTCTGCAGAAAAACGGATCAAAAACGACTCACGCCCACTTCTGTTCCGTCCTATCGGTGAGCGAGGGGCGATTTGGCCCCGCCTCCAGGGCGTTGGATGGCGGTCGCTATATGCAAATTCATGGATCAAAAAGCATTCACGCCCACTTTTCCTCGGTCCAATGGGGAGCCAGTTAGAGAGGTGAAGGGTCGGAGGCAAAGGGTCAAGGGTGAAAGAGCGAAGCCACGGGGCTTATATAAACGGCTGCGTTCATCAATAAAGTTGAGAGTTGTGCGGAGTTCAAGAGAGTCGTCGGTGGAGCTGGAAAGAAGTGGGAGAAGTCAAGAGTGAAGAGTTGGGACGAGCCAAGAGAGGAGACGGAGAGGGCGAGTAGACGGAGCTGTGGAGAGGTGGCGGCGGCGAAAACGGACGAGGGGGTGCTCGCGTCGGTGCCGGGAGCTGCAGAGGGAGAGGCCAGCAACGCGACCGAGGTGGAGGAGGAGACGCTCGCCGCGGGACCCGAGACAGGGTGATATCCTCCTTCCCCCGAGCATCAGCAACCCCCTCCTGTTTCCCCCCGCGCTGAGATAGTGCGACAAAGGGGGCCCCTTTCCCACCCCCTACCAGACACTGTCCGCGAGGCCCGCGGAGTTGAGGCACCACCGCCACTTCGCGTCTCATCAGACGGGTAGGCCCGACCCGGTCTCGGCCCCAGGCCCGCCTCATCCTTGAGGGTGGTTCTTTTTCTTTTGTTTTGGGTACATGTGTTGTCGGCGCCGTCTGTGAAGTAAAATTGTATAAGTGTTGCCGTGTGCTCGGTAGTCGGATAGATCTGCATTGTTGCATTTGCTTTTTGTGTAATATTGCATTGTCTTCTTCTTTTACATGTGCTTTTGGTGGAATTGTATATGTGTGCTTTCCGTTCATCGCGAAATAAATGTGCTTCATGTTGAACTGTTTTCCCGCTTCGCTTCGTCTTTTCTTTCATTGAATCTCCATCTTGCTTCACGTAAAGGGTTGGTCGTGGGCTAAAACGCCCGATAATTAATCGAACCGTCGAGGCCGACGAATAACACCGCTCGGTTATCCCGATAGTACGGAACGGGTCGCTTAAAGTGGCCCGTGTCCGAAGTCGACCTGCGGCGAGGTGCGATCGCCCGGTCTACCCTCCGTGTGGGTACTTAGGTAGGTTGAATTTGGCGAGCAACCCTATCCCACGCGGGGGCCGATTGGCACGATCGTGGTGAGGCCGAAAGGTCCACCCGTGACTGGTTCCCGGCGTTAGTCCGAGAGGGTCACGACTGGATTGTCCGTCCGGTGGGCGACGTGCCGCGATTCGAGTTACGTGGCCGTTCGCACGCCGGCGGGCGCGAATCCGCAACAATATATTCAATACTGGACTAGATAGACAGCTTATAGCATGTAGCAGAAATGAACCAATTGTAGCTGGAACTGCAAGGGTCCTCCAAGGTGTACATGTGGGGCTACAACAGTGCAAACTACCTTTGTGTAGAAGACTTGCATGCAATTACCTCGACTGCTTTCAAAAAATAAAAAGTGTGATTGTTACCTGGTTAAGCCTGTATCTCACTGGGCTGCGACAGCTCGCGACTAGTTGGAAACACCAAATTGCGATAAAACAGCAATAATTTTCACTTGGAATCACACTGAATTTATACTAAAACACATTTACGTATATCGCACGAATGTCCCACGAACTCCCGGCGAAATTTGGGATGAACTTCGCCTGGAATTCGCATACATGTCGTGTGACATTCGTGCGACGTTCAGATGACAAAACAGATTTTTTTTTTTGGCACATGCAACTGTCGCGCGACGGTCACACGACGGTCGTGCGACCATCGCGCAACAGTCGCACGCCAACTGTGCTTGACAATTGAGAAATCGGGACTACATACATGTATAGCCTCTCCCTTCCAGCAATCATATTGTGATTTGGGAAACGAGTAAGAGAGTACCTGACTGAGTACTACAATGGTATGGGAGCTGTGCCCTGGCAGAACAGGATGGTGGGATTACAGGAGAATGCTGACCAAGCCTGATTGTTCAAAGTGTTCTGTTACTTGTCAAGGTTGCACCCACAAACATTGTGTGTGACCCAATTGTTCATCTGCCTTGATAGGGGCTTGTGGGTGTGACCATATTTTGTGTGTGACCTAATTTATGTAAAAATGTGTGACGTGATTTATGAATGATGGGAAGGTGAAAAGTTTGCATTGAAGGCCATAACTCAGAACAGGAGAGAAAGAGGACAGACAATGCTGGTTTTACAATATGGACTATGAGTTTGTTTTTTTAAGTCATATCTGGATTGAACTATTGTGAATCTATCTACATTACATTGCATGTCACATTTGTCACACCTTCTGACTCATGGAAACTAAATTGAGAAGGGTTCGAGACAACCGCGACGACTGACTATTTTGAGATAAAATTTGTTGCACAAATTTTTTGAACATGTTCAAAATTCCAGCGACACCAGAGCGATGTCCTGCGACTCACGCGAGGAAATTGAGAACCACCGTGAACGTTTCCAGACATTTTGGAGAATCCCGTTCGCATTTTGTCGCGAGCTGTCGCAGCCCAGTGAGATACAGGCTTTTGTGTGGTCTGTGGGACACGAGGCATTTACCGTGACATAAATTGGCAGGTTATTTGGGCATGCAAATGGGGCTGGAAGGATAGCCTCGAGGTATGCATACTCGCCTCGAAGCTGTCCGAACTGGGTTTGAATCTCGACCCAGCGATAAACTGTCATCATGGTGTTTCACAGATAGGACGATTCATCAACGTGTGTGCCATCTCTCAGATGAACGTTAAACTGGACGTCCTGTCGACTGACATTAGTTGGTGGACGTTAAAGACCCCACGGTGTCCTTCGTGAAGAAGAAGTGAGTTATTGCCAGCACCATGAACAAATTAAAAATTGCTGCCGTGACTACTTCGTCAAGCATCAGGTCTGACCAGAAGGTTCATGAAAGGCCGAAAAAACAAATTTACCCCGGCCAACCCTAAAAAACAGGAGAAGGATGCAAGATGACATGGAAGATACATCGATGTAAAGTGACCCACATTTCACAGGTTTGGCCCGTTTGGTCTCTGTAAACCCACAGACTGTTTTAGTCTCATCAAGCCCTGTATTGGATGGAACATATGATCAATTTAAGAAAGAAGAAACCCACAAGGTTTCACTTGCAAGGTCACCACACCCACCCCCCCCCAACTTTGTCCTGTCTTTACTCCCATCCCCAACTCCTCTCTAAACCCCAACTCTCAGTCTTCCCCTCCTGCTCGTTAAAGCAAGAGGACATTCTTACATCGATCATTACATATCAAGTCACCACAATAACCAAGTTTTGAAGTCATCTTACTTGGAACCTCCTCATCATTACTCGTCAATAAACGGCTATCTCAGGATTCTGGTGTTGTTTTGTGTCACTGACAACCTTTCAAATAGCGATTTTACCATGAGTGGAAAAAAAAAAAAAAATAAAACCTGCTTTCGATTCCTACCTGCCTGCTTTTCGTCACCTCCACTTGCCACGTGTAAAAATACTGATTTTTTTTTTATATACATTTTTAAAAGATTTCCAGTGGACGTTTTTGGGGAAGTCCCGATGAACTTCCACCGAACTCTTAAAAAAATAAAATAAAAACCCGACATTCAGCAGGTCCATCGTCTCCTCTTGGAATACTTCTCCAGTCGGCCTATCTTAGCTAATCTGTGCTGATACTCTCGGCCCCCTGCTTTTTTGCATGGAACGAGGAATACATCCGTGTAAGATGAACACTAAATCTTGAACGGCTTTTGAAAAATCACATCAAAGTTATCGAGATGGTTGCCATAGCAACATAATTCAGTCAATCAGAGCAGTGATCTAATGAGGTTGAGATCATGTCGTGAGGAATAGATATCTGCAATTGGAAAGCAAAATGTTTCATGGTTTTTGAAATATCGTGTTCACAAAAGTACATGAATGGATGATCGGTTGACCGGAGCTTATTTTAATGTCGCCCGTCTCTAAACTTGTCGAAGAGGAGACAAAAAAGTATTGGGAGAGCAAACGCAAAATTGAAATGAATCCTCCAAACCTGTCAAGGATATTTACCCCAAACTACAAAGCAGCAAAAGGTGTCTCATTGTGACATTTTGCACAATTTATTCACCATCAGCTTTGATCCGACAGTCAAAGTATACATTTGGAACATCTGGTGTGGTAGGGGACCCGCGGTCCCCTCTCGGCCGAGGCCTCGGTCCCCCCTCGGCCGAACCCACGGTTCCCCCCTCGGCCGAACCCACGGTTCCCCCCTCGGCCGAACCCACGGTTCCCCCCTCGGCCGAACCCACGGTCCCCCCTCGGCCGAACCCACGGTCCCCCCTCGGCCGAACCCACGGTCCCCCCTCGGCCGAACCCACGGTCCCCCCTCGGCCGAACCCACGGTCCCCCCTCGGCCGAACCCACGGTCCGCCCTCGGCCGAACCCACGGTCCGCCCTCGGCCGAACCCACGGTCCGCCCTCGGCCGAACCCACGGTCCGCCCTCGGCCGAACCCACGGTCCGCCCTCGGCCGAACCCACGGTCCGCCCTCGGCCGAACCCTCGGTCCGCCCTCGGCCGAACCCACGGTCCCCCCTCGGCCGAACCCACGGTTTCCCCCTCGGCCAAGCCCTCGGTCCGCCCTCGGCCGAACCCACGGTCCGTCCTCGGCCGAACCCACGGTCCGTCCTCGGCCGAACCCACGGTCCGTCCTCGGCCGAACCCACGGTCCGTCCTCGGCCGAACCCACGGTCCGCCCTCGGCCGAACCCACGGTCCCCTCTCGGCCGAACCCACGGTCCCCTCTCGGCCGAACCCACGGTCCCCTCTCGGCCAAACCCACGGTCCGCCCTCGGCCGAACCCTCGGTCCCCTCTCGGCCATTTCTTCACATTTACATCAAAACAGTCATTTCACAATCATTCCGCCATAAACGACATGACATGTGATTTAACAAGATAAACAGTACTTGTTGCAATGTATTCCCAGCAGCGAAAGAGCCCTTCACAACTCGACCAACGAACGCTTTGAAACACCGGAAATTCAAAACAAACCAACACGTTCCACTTACTGTCACATCGATTGACGTTTGGGTAAAGTTTGTACATCAGATTCCACTCATCTTCACGAAAACGTTTCAACAAATACGATCTCAATGACAAGTCAGAAAAAAAAAGAGAATTAATACATTCACCACCGCGAAACTTGCCTTCTTCTTCACCGCCCGAATAATGTACCACGATCCCCGACAAGGAACGACCTAGACGGTCATTCAACGCATCAAGCCCGCGCTGGTGTTGCCAACTCCTGACTGTCCCTGTTCTCTCTTATTAATTGATGAGTGTCAAGCAAGGAAGCTTGACGTGTTTTAAAATATTTGGTATACGTCTCGACTTCGACCGGGGGAGTTCGAACCTCCTCCACGGTGCCAACCTCCCAGCCTCAGAGCGGATGCTCCTCCGAGCCTGGTTCGAAATATTCCCCAGAAGACGCCAATAGCGACGTTCCCAAAATTTAAAGTATCGAGGCAATCGTCCTCAACAATATTAACAATACTGGTATACCTTTCCTTACAAAAGAAATGTGCTTCTTTAACAACAAATTGCTCTGTTAATACTCCCACCGACAAACAGTGCTACACAGGTGGAGTATAACAAGCTCAAATGAGCTAAGACCCTCGTCCTCTTAATGATGACGTCATAAAAACGAATATGACGTCATTGTGATGTATCAGGTTTGCGATAAATTATCTGTGCTAATGCCCGGCTTCATTCCCGCAAACACAATTCAAACAGTTTGCCTAGTTTCGGAGATAATGATATAGGCGATTTCCATTAGCGGCGAAATTATGACGTCAACTTTTTTTTTCTAGGAAGAATTTCCAAAATCTGAGATGGTTACTGCCTGGGCGTGGGCTTTCTGCATATACATGGCAAGTTTCACGAAGATCCGATGGGAACTCTGGGTTGTGAAACAAAAAAAAGTCAAGAAATAGGAATGACATCATAAAAAAAATCTATATGACGTCATAATGATGCGTCATATGTGCGGTAATTCATCTCTGCTAATGCCCTGTTCGATTCCCGCAAACAGAATTCAAAAAGCTTGCCTAGTTTCGGAGATAATTTTTTTAGGCGATTTCCATTAGCGGAGATATTTTGACGTCATAACTTTTTTTCTAGGAGGAATTTTCAAAATCTGAGATGGTTACTGCCTGCGCAGGGTATTTTTACATATATACGCCAAGTTTCAGAAAGTTTCGATGAAAACTGTAGGCTGTGAAACAAACAAGCTCGAATGAGCTAAGATCCTCATCCTCTTCATGATGACATCATAAAAACGAATATGACGTCATTGTGATGTATCAAGAAAAACATTAAAAAAATCAGTAATTTCCTCAAAGTGGGCCCGACCACAGCGACTTCGTCATCCCGCTTCAGCTGTTCGAGATATATCTGTTGCTGCATCTGTTGCTTCTGCTTTGGCCTTCAACAAGGGCGAAGACCTGCAAGAGTTGGACAAAACCCGGGAGTCAGCGACATACTGTGTACAAGGCGAAGTCGACATGGCTGCTTTTTTTCCTCCCGGCGGCGAGACGAGCGTGAAGTCAGGTTTTTACGATCCAGGAACGGCCAACGTGTCTTTATTCTTGAATATGAATGCTCCAGGCAGTTGAAGCAACACTTGCAGAGGTTTAAATCACTTTTCCTTTACTTTAAAATAATCTAAGTGTGACAGTAAAAACTGTGCCTTTTCCAGATACAACCACACGTCCCACCAGACAGGGCCATGCACCTCACCATTCTCCTCTATTCCAGCAGTGATGACACGACACATAGGCGGAGCATAAATATGCATGAGGAAAAAGAAATATGCATGAGGAAAAAGAGAAATATGCGTGAGGGAAAACAGGAATATGCGAGAGGAAAAACAGAAATGTGCGTGAGGGAAAACAGGAATATGCGTGAGGGAAAACAGGAATATGCGTGAGGGAAAACAGGAATATGCGAGAGGAAAAACAGAAATATGCGTGAGGGAAAACAGAATATGCATGAGGGAAAACAGGAATATGCGTGAGGGAAAACAGGAATATGCATGAGGGAAAACAGGAATATGCATGAGGGAAAACAGGAATATGCATGAGGAAAAACATAAATATGCATGAGGAAAAACAGGAATATGCATGAGGGAAAACAGGAATATGCATGAGGGAAAACAGAAATATGCATGAGGGAAAACATGGGGAAAACATAAATATGAATGAGGAAAATATTAATATGCATGAGGAAAAAACATGGGGAAAACATAAATATGCATGAGGGACACATGGGGAAAACTTAAATATCCATGTGGAAGACATGAATATGCATGAGGCAAAACATGGGGAAAACATGAATATGCATGAGGAAAAACATGGGGAAAACATAAATATGCATGAGAAAAACATAAATATGCATAAGGATAAAACATAAATATGCATGAGGGACACATGGGGAAAACATAAATATCCATGCAGAAAACATGAATATGCATGAGGAAAAACAAGGGGGACAACTTAAATATGAATGAGGAAAACATAAATATCCATGAGGAAAACGTGAATATGCATGAGGGAATCATGGAGAAAACATGAATATGCATGAGGAAAAACATGGGGAAAACATGAATATGCATGAGTCAAACATAAATATGCAAGAAGACAACATGGAGAAAACATCAATATGCATGAGGCAAAATATGGGGAAAACAAATATGCATGAGAAAAAACATGGGGAAAACAAATATGCACGAGGAAAAACAAGAATATGCATGAGGAAAACATGAATATGCATGAGACAAAACTTGGTGAAAACAAGAATATGCATGAGAGAAAACTTGGTGAAAACAAGAATATGCATGAGGAAAACATGAATATGCATGAGGAAAACACAATGGCAAAACATAAATATGCATGAGGAAAACATTGGTAAAACATAAATATGGATGAGGAAAACATAAATATGCATGAGGAAAAACATGGGTAAAACATGAATATGCATGAGACAAAACTTGGTGAAAACATGAATATGCATGAGGCAAAACATCGAAAGACATAAATATGGATGAGGAAAAACATGGGTAAAACATAAATATGCATGAGGAAAAACATGGGGAAAACATAAATATGAATGAGGAAAATATTAATATGCATGAGGAAAAAACATGGGGAAAACATAAATATGCATGAGGGACACATGGGGAAAACTTAAATATCCATGTGGAAGACATGAATATGCATGAGGCAAAACATGGGGAAAACATGAATATGCATGAGGAAAACATAAATATGCATAAGGATAAAACATAAATATGCATAAGGATAAAACATAAATATGCATGAGGGACACATGGGGAAAACATAAATATCCATGCAGAAAACATGAATATGCATGAGGAAAAACAAGGGGGACAACTTAAATATGAATGAGGAAAAACAGGAATATGCACGAGGAAAAACAGGAATATGCATGAGGGAAAACAGAAATATGCATGAGGGAAAACAGAAATATGCATGAGGAAAAAACAGAAATATGCATGAGGGAAAACAGAGACATGCATGAGGTAAAACAGGAATATGCATGAGGTAAAACAGGAATATGCATGAGGGAAAACAGAAATATGCATGAGGAAAAACAGAAATATGCATGAGGAAAAACAGGAATATGCATGAGGGAAAACAGGAATATGCATGAGGGAAAACAGAAATATGCATGAGGGAAAACAGGAATATGCATGAGGGAAAACAGGAATATGCATGAGGGAAAACAGAAATATGCATGAGGGAAAACAGAAATATGCATGAGGAAAAACAGGAATATGCATGAGGAAAAACAGGAATATGCATGAGGAAAAACAGGAATATGCATGAGGAAAAACAGAAATATGCATGAGGGAAAACAGGAATATGCATGAGGTAAAACAGGAATATGCATGAGGGAAAACAGGAATATGCATGAGGAAAAAACAGAAATATGCATGAGGGAAAACAGAAATATGCATGAGGTAAAACAGGAATATGCATGAGGGAAAACAGGAATATGCATGAGGGAAAACAGGAATATGCATGAGGGAAAACAGGAATATGCATGAGGGAAAACAGAAATATGCATGAGGGAAAACAGGAATATGCATGAGGAAAAACAGAAATATGCATGAGGGAAAACAGAAATATGCATGAGGGAAAATAGAAATATGCATGAGGAAAAACAGAAATATGCATGAGGGAAACACAGAAATATGCATGAGGAAAAACAGGAATATGCATGAGGTAAAACAGGAATATGCATGAGGGAAAACAGGAATATGCATGAGGAAAACATGAATATGCATGAGACAAAACTTGGTGAAAACAAGAATATGCATGAGGAAAACATGAATATGCATGAGGAAAACATGAATATGCATGAGGCAAAACAAAAATATGCATGAGGCAAAACAAAAATATGCATGAGGAAAACATGAAAATGCATGAGGAAAAACATGGGGAACACATAAATATGCATGAGGAAAAACATGGGGAACACATAAATATGCATGAGGAAAACATGAATATGCATGAGACAAAACTTGGTGAAAACAAGAATATGCATGAGGAAAACATGAATATGCATGAGGAAAACATGAATATCCATGAGGAAAACATGAAAATGCAGAAGGAAAAACATGGGGAATACCTAAATATGCATGAGGAAAACATGAATATGCATGAGGAAAAACAAAAATAAGCATGAGGAAAACATAAATAAGCATGAGGAAAAACATGGGGCATACCTAAATATGCAAGAGGAAAACATGAATATGCATGAGGAAAACATGAATATGCCTGAGGAAAAACATGGGGCATACCTAAATAAGCATGAGCAAAACATGAATATGCATGAGGAAAACATAAATAAGCATGAGGAAAACAAATATGCATGAGGAAAAACATGGGGCATACCTAAATATGCATGAGCAAAACATGAATATCCATGAAGAAAACATAAATACGCATGAGGAAAACATAAATAAGCATGACGAAAACATAAATATGCATGAGGAAAAACATGGGGCATACCTAAATATGCATGAGCAAAATATGAATATGCATGAGCAAAACATGAATATGCATGAGGAAAAACAAAAATATGCATGAAGAAAAACATGGGGAACACATAAATATGCATGAGGAAAACATGAATATGCATGAGAAAAACAAGAATATGCATGAGGAAAACATGAATATGCATGAGACAAAACTTGGTGAAAACAACACTATGCATGAGGAAAACAAGAATATGCATGAGGAAAACATGAATATGCATGAGGAAAACATGAATATGCATGAGGAAAACATGAAAATGCATAAGGAAAAACATGGGGAATACCTAAATATGCATGAGGAAAACATGAATATGCATGAGGCAAAACAAAAATATGCATGAGGAAAACATGAAAATGCATGAGGAAAAACATAGGGAACACATAAATATGCATGAGGAAAACATGAATATGCATGAGGAAAAATTAAACATGCATGAGACAAAACTTGGTGAAAACAACACTATGCATGAGGAAAACAAGAATATGCATGAGGAAAACATGAATATGCATGAGGAAAACATGAAAATGCATAAGGAAAAACATGGGGAATACCTAAATATGCATGAGGAAAACATGAATATGCATGAGGCAAAACAAAAATATGCATGAGGAAAACATGAAAATGCATGAGGAAAAACATAGGGAACACATAAATATGCATGAGGAAAACATGAATATGCATGAGGAAAAATTAAACATGCATGAGGAAAACATGAATATGCATGAGGAAAACATGAATATGCATAAGGAAAACATGAAAATGCATAAGGAAAAACATGGGGAATACCTAAATATGCATGAGGAAAACATGAATATGCATGAGGAAAAACAAAAATATGCATGAGGAAAAACATGAAAATGCATGAGGAAAAACATAGGGAACACATAAATATGCATGAGGAAAACATGAATATGCATGAGGAAAAATTAAACATGCATGAGGAAAAATTAAACATGCATGAGGAAAACATGAATATGCATGAGACAAAACTTGGTGAAAACAAGAATATGCATGAGGAAAAACGTAAATATGTATGAGGAAAACATGAATATGCACGAGGAAAACATGAATATGCATGAGGAAAACATGAAAATGCATAAGGAAAAACATGGGGAATACCTAAATATGCATGAGGAAAACATGAATATGCATGAGGAAAAACAAAAATATGCATGAGGAAAAACATGAAAATGCATGAGGAAAAACATAGGGAACACATAAATATGCATGAGGAAAACATGAATATGCATGAGGAAAAATTAAACATGCATGAGGAAAACATGAATATGCATGAGACAAAACTTGGTGAAAACAAGAATATGCATGAGGAAAACATGAATATGCATGAGGAAATATGAATATACATGAGGAAACTCATGAATATGCATGAGGAAAACATGAATATGCATGAGGAAATATGAATATACATGAGGAAACTCATGAATATGCATGAGACAAACGTAAATATGTATGAGGAAAACATGAATATGCATGAGACAAAACTTGGTGAAAACAAGAATATGCATGAGGAAAACGTAAATATGCATGAGGAAAACATGAATATGTATGAGGAAAAAACATGGGCAACACAAAAATATGCATGAGGAAAACATGAATATACATGAGGCAAAACATTGGGAAAACATAAATATGCATGAGGAAAACACAATGGCAAAACATAAATATGCATGAGGAAAACATTGGTAAAACATAAATATGGATGAGGAAAACATAAATATGCATGAGGAAAAACATGGGTAAAACATGAATATGCATGAGACAAAACTTGGTGAAAACATGAATATGCATGAGGCAAAACATCGAAAGACATAAATATGGATGAGGAAAAACATGGGTAAAACATAAATATGCATGAGGAAAAACATGGGGAAAACATAAATATGAATGAGGAAAATATTAATATGCATGAGGAAAAAACATGGGGAAAACATAAATATGCATGAGAAAAACATAAATATGCATAAGGATAAAACATAAATATGCATGAGGGACACATGGGGAAAACATAAATATCCATGCAGAAAACATGAATATGCATGAGGAAAAACAAGGGGGACAACTTAAATATGAATGAGGAAAACATAAATATCCATGAGGAAAACGTGAATATGCATGAGGGAATCATGGAGAAAACATGAATATGCATGAGGAAAAACATGGGGAAAACATGAATATGCATGAGTCAAACATAAATATGCAAGAAGACAACATGGAGAAAACATCAATATGCATGAGGCAAAATATGGGGAAAACAAATATGCATGAGAAAAAACATGGGGAAAACATAAATATGCACGAGGAAAAACAAGAATATGCATGAGGAAAACATGAATATGCATGAGACAAAACTTGGTGAAAACAAGAATATGCATGAGAGAAAACTTGGTGAAAACAAGAATATGCATGAGGAAAACATGAATATGCATGAGGAAAACACAATGGCAAAACATAAATATGCATGAGGAAAACATTGGTAAAACATAAATATGGATGAGGAAAACATAAATATGCATGAGGAAAAACATGGGTAAAACATGAATATGCATGAGACAAAACTTGGTGAAAACATGAATATGCATGAGGCAAAACATCGAAAGACATAAATATGGATGAGGAAAAACATGGGTAAAACATAAATATGCATGAGGAAAAACATGGGGAAAACATAAATATGAATGAGGAAAATATTAATATGCATGAGGAAAAAACATGGGGAAAACATAAATATGCATGAGGGACACATGGGGAAAACTTAAATATCCATGTGGAAGACATGAATATGCATGAGGCAAAACATGGGGAAAACATGAATATGCATGAGGAAAACATAAATATGCATGAGGAAAACATAAATATGCATAAGGATAAAACATAAATATGCATGAGGGACACATGGGGAAAACATAAATATCCATGCAGAAAACATGAATATGCATGAGGAAAAACAAGGGGGACAACTTAAATATGAATGAGGAAAAACAGGAATATGCACGAGGAAAAACAGGAATATGCATGAGGGAAAACAGAAATATGCATGAGGGAAAACAGAAATATGCATGAGGTAAAACAGGAATATGCATGAGGGAAAACAGGAATATGCATGAGGGAAAACAGAAATATGCATGAGGGAAAACAGAAATATGCATGAGGAAAAACAGGAATATGCATGAGGAAAAACAGGAATATGCATGAGGAAAAACAGGAATATGCATGAGGAAAAACAGAAATATGCATGAGGGAAAACAGGAATATGCATGAGGTAAAACAGGAATATGCATGAGGGAAAACAGGAATATGCATGAGGAAAAAACAGAAATATGCATGAGGAAAACAGAAATATGCATGAGGTAAAACAGGAATATGCATGAGGGAAAACAGGAATATGCATGAGGGAAAACAGGAATATGCATGAGGGAAAACAGGAATATGCATGAGGGAAAACAGAAATATGCATGAGGGAAAACAGGAATATGCATGAGGAAAAACAGAAATATGCATGAGGGAAAACAGAAATATGCATGAGGGAAAATAGAAATATGCATGAGGGAAAACAGAAATATGCATGAGGGAAACACAGAAATATGCATGAGGAAAAACAGGAATATGCATGAGGTAAAACAGGAATATGCATGAGGGAAAACAGGAATATGCATGAGGAAAACATGAATATGCATGAGGAAAAACAGAAATATGCATGAGGGAAAACAGAAATATGCATGAGGGAAAATAGAAATATGCATGAGGAAAAACAGAAATATGCATGAGGGAAACACAGAAATATGCATGAGGAAAAACAGGAATATGCATGAGGTAAAACAGGAATATGCATGAGGGAAAACAGGAATATGCATGAGGAAAACATGAATATGCATGAGGAAAACATGAATATGCATGAGGCAAAACAAAAATATGCATGAGGCAAAACAAAAATATGCATGAGGCAAAACAAAAATATGCATGAGGAAAACATAAATATGCATGAGGAAAAACATGGGGAACACATAAATATGCATGAGGAAAACATGAATATGCATGAGACAAAACTTGGTGAAAACAAGAATATGCATGAGGAAAACATGAATATGCATGAGGAAAACATGAATATCCATGAGGAAAACATGAAAATGCAGAAGGAAAAACATGGGGAATACCTAAATATGCATGAGGAAAACATGAATATGCATGAGGAAAAACAAAAATAAGCATGAGGAAAACATAAATAAGCATGAGGAAAAACAAAAATAAGCATGAGGAAAACATAAATAAGCATGAGGAAAAACATGGGGCATACCTAAATATGCAAGAGGAAAACATGAATATGCATGAGGAAAACATGAATATGCCTGAGGAAAAACATGGGGCATACCTAAATAAGCATGAGCAAAACATGAATATGCATGAGGAAAACATAAATAAGCATGTGGAAAACAAATATGCATGAGGAAAAACATGGGGCATACCTAAATATGCATGAGCAAAACATGAATATCCATGAAGAAAACATAAATACGCATGAGGAAAACATAAATAAGCATGACGAAAACATAAATATGCATGAGGAAAAACATGGGGCATACCTAAATATGCATGAGCAAAATATGAATATGCATGAGCAAAACATGAATATGCATGAGGAAAAACAAAAATATGCATGAAGAAAAACATGGGGAACACATAAATATGCATGAGGAAAACATGAATATGCATGAGAAAAACAAGAATATGCATGAGGAAAACATGAATATTCATGAGACAAAACTTGGTGAAAACAACACTATGCATGAGGAAAACAAGAATATGCATGAGGAAAACATTAATATGCATGAGGAAAACATGAATATGCATGAGGAAAACATGAAAATGCATAAGGAAAAACATGGGGAATACCTAAATATGCATGAGGAAAACATGAATATGCATGAGGCAAAACAAAAATATGCATGAGGAAAACATGAAAATGCATGAGGAAAAACATAGGGAACATATAAATATGCATGAGGAAAACATGAATATGCATGAGGAAAAATTAAACATGCATGAGACAAAACTTGGTGAAAACAACACTATGCATGAGGAAAACAAGAATATGCATGAGGAAAACATGAATATGCATGAGGAAAACATGAAAATGCATAAGGAAAAACATGGGGAATACCTAAATATGCATGAGGAAAACATGAATATGCATGAGGCAAAACAAAAATATGCATGAGGAAAACATGAAAATGCATGAGGAAAAACATAGGGAACACATAAATATGCATGAGGAAAACATGAATATGCATGAGGAAAAATTAAACATGCATGAGGAAAACATGAATATGCATGAGGAAAACATGAATATGCATAAGGAAAACATGAAAATGCATAAGGAAAAACATGGGGAATACCTAAATATGCATGAGGAAAACATGAATATGCATGAGGCAAAACAAAAATATGCATGAGGAAAAACATGAAAATGCATGAGGAAAAACATAGGGAACACATAAATATGCATGAGGAAAACATGAATATGCATGAGGAAAAATTAAACATGCATGAGGAAAAATTAAACATGCATGAGGAAAACATGAATATGCATGAGACAAAACTTGGTGAAAACAAGAATATGCATGAGGAAAAACGTAAATATGTATGAGGAAAACATGAATATGCACGAGGAAAACATGAATATGCATGAGGAAAACATGAAAATGCATAAGGAAAAACATGGGGAATACCTAAATATGCATGAGGAAAACATGAATATGCATGAGGAAAAACAAAAATATGCATGAGGAAAAACATGAAAATGCATGAGGAAAAACATAGGGAACACATAAATATGCATGAGGAAAACATGAATATGCATGAGGAAAAATTAAACATGCATGAGGAAAACATGAATATGCATGAGACAAAACTTGGTGAAAACAAGAATATGCATGAGGAAAACATGAATATGCATGAGGAAATATGAATATACATGAGGAAACTCATGAATATGCATGAGACAAACGTAAATATGTATGAGGAAAACATGAATATGCATGAGACAAAACTTGGTGAAAACAAGAATATGCATGAGGAAAACGTAAATATGTATGAGGAAAACATGAATATGCATGAGGAAAACATGAATATGTATGAGGAAAATATTAATATGCATGAGGAAAAAACATGGGCAACACAAAAATATGCATGAGGAAAACATGAATATACATGAGGCAAAACATTGGGAAAACATAAATATGCATGAGGAAAACACAATGGCAAAACATAAATATGCATGAGGAAAACATTGGTAAAACATAAATATGGATGAGGAAAACATAAATATGCATGAGGAAAAACATGGGTAAAACATGAATATGCATGAGACAAAACTTGGTGAAAACATGAATATGCATGAGGCAAAACATCGAAAGACATAAATATGGATGAGGAAAAACATGGGTAAAACATAAATATGCATGAGGAAAAACATGGGGAAAACATAAATATGAATGAGGAAAATATTAATATGCATGAGGAAAAAACATGGGGAAAACATAAATATGCATGAGAAAAACATAAATATGCATAAGGATAAAACATAAATATGCATGAGGGACACATGGGGAAAACATAAATATCCATGCAGAAAACATGAATATGCATGAGGAAAAACAAGGGGGACAACTTAAATATGAATGAGGAAAACATAAATATCCATGAGGAAAACGTGAATATGCATGAGGGAATCATGGAGAAAACATGAATATGCATGAGGAAAAACATGGGGAAAACATGAATATGCATGAGTCAAACATAAATATGCAAGAAGAGAACATGGAGAAAACATCAATATGCATGAGGCAAAATATGGGGAAAACAAATATGCATGAGAAAAAACATGGGGAAAACATAAATATGCACGAGGAAAAACAAGAATATGCATGAGGAAAACATGAATATGCATGAGACAAAACTTGGTGAAAACAAGAATATGCATGAGAGAAAACTTGGTGAAAACAAGAATATGCATGAGGAAAACATGAATATGCATGAGACAAACGTAAATATGTATGAGGAAAATGTAAATATGCATGAGACAAAACTTGGTGAAAACAAGAATATGCATGAGGAAAACGTAAATATGCATGAGGAAAACATGAATATGCATGAGGAAAATACATGGGCAACACAAAAAATATGCATGAGGAAAACATGAATATACATGAGGCAAAACATTGGGAAAACATAAATATGCATGAGGAAAACAAATATGCATGAGGAAAACATTGGTAAAACATAAATATGGATGAGGAAAACATAAATATGCATGAGGAAAAACATGGGTAAAACATAAATATGTATGAGGAAAACATGAATATGCATGAGACAAAACTTGGTGAAAACATGAATATGCATGAGGCAAAACATCGAAAGACATAAATATGGATGAGGAAAAACATGGGTAAAACATGGGTAAAACATAAATATGCATGAGGAAAAAACATGGGTAAAACATAAATATGCATGAGGGACACATGGGGAAAACTTAAATATCCATGTGGAAGACATGAATATGCATGAGGCAAAACATGGGGAAAACATAAATATCCATGAGGAAAATATGAATATGCATGAGGAAAAACATAAATATGCATGAGAAAAATATAAACATGCATAAGGATAAAACATAAATATGCATGAGGGACACATGGGGAAAACATAAATATCCATGCAGAAAACATGAATATGCATGAGGAAAAACAAGGGGGACAACTTAAATATGAATGAGGAAAACATAAATATCCATGAGGAAAACGTGAATATGCATGAGGAAATCATGGAGAAAACATGAATATGCATGAGCCAAAACATGGGGAAAACATGAATATGCATGAGGCAAAATATGGGGAAAACAAATATGCATGAGAAAAAACATGGGGAAAACATAAATATGCACGAGGAAAAACATGAATATGCATGCGACAAAACATGAATATGCATAAGGAAAAACATGGGGGACAACATAAATAGGCATGAGGAAAACATGGGCAACACATAATATGCATTAGGAAACCATGAATATACATGAGGCAAAACACGGGGAAAACATAAATATGCATGAGGAAAACATGAATATGCATGAGGCAAAAACAATGGCAAAACATAAATATGCATGAGGAAAAAACATAAATATGCCTGAGGGACACATGGGGAAATCATAAATATCCATGCGGAAAACATGAATATGCATGTGGCAAAACATGGGGAAAACATAAATATCCATGCGGAAAAACATGGTGAAAACATAAATATCCATGAAGAAAATATGAATATGCATGAGGAAAACATGGACAAAACATAGATCCATGAGGAAAATTATAGGGAAGACATCAGTATGTATGAGGAAAACATGGAGAAAACATGAATATGCATGAGGAAAACATGGGGGACAACTTAAATATAAATGAGGAGAACATAAATATGCATGAAGAAAACGTAAATATCTATGAGGGAAAACGTGAATATGCACGAGGCAAAACATGAATATGCACGAGGAAAATATGAATATGCATGACGCAAAACATGAGGAAAACATAAATATGCATGAGGAAAAAGTTGGGCGAAACATAAATATTCATGAGGCAAAACCATAATATTGCACGAGGCAAAACCATAAATATTGCATGAGGGAAAACATAAATATGCATTAGGAAAACATAAATATGCATTAGGAAAACATAAATAAGCACGAGGAAAACATGAATATGCATGAGGCAAACATAAATATGCATGAGGAAAACATAAATATGCATGAGGCAATATATGGGGAAAATATAAATATCCATGAGGAAAACATAAATATGCATGAGGAAAACATAAATAAGCATGACGAAAACATAAATATGCATGAGGAAAAACATGGGGCATACCTAAATATGCATGAGCAAAACATGAATATGCATGAGGAAAACATGAATATGCATGAGGAAACCATGAATATGCATGAGGAAAATATGAATATGCATGACGCAAAACATGAGGAAAACATAAATATGCATGAGGAAAAACTTGGGCGAAACATAAATATTCATGAGGCAAAACCATAATATTGCACGAGGGAAAACATAAATATGCATTAGGAAAACATAAATAAGCACGAGAAAAACATGAATATGCATGAGGCAAACATAAATATGCATGAGGAAAACATAAATATGCATGAGGCAATATATGGGGGAAAATATAAATATCCATGAGGAAAACATAAATACGCATGAGGAAAACATAAATAAGCATGACGAAAAACATGGGGCATACCTAAATATGCATGAGCAAAACATGAATATGCATGAGGAAAATATGAATATGCATGAGGAAAACATGAAAATGCATGAGGAACACATAAATATGCATGAGGAAAACATGAATATGCATGAGGAAAAATTAAATATGCATGAGACAAAACTTGGTGAAAACAGGAATATGCATGAGGAAAACGTAAATATGTATGAGGAAAACATGAATATGCATGAGACAAAACTTGGTGAAAACATGAGGAAAACATAAATATGCATGAGGAAAACATGAATATGCATGAGGAAAATCATGAATATGCATGAGGAAAACATGAATATGCATGAGACAAAAGTAAATATGTATGAGGAAAACATGAATATGCATGAGACAAAAGTAAATATGTATGAGGAAAACATGAACATGCATGAGACAAAACTTGGTGAAAACAAGAATATGCATGAGGAAAACATGAATATGCATGAGACAAAACTTGGTGAAAACATGAATATGCATGAGGAAAACATGAATATGCATGAGAAAAACGTAAATTTGAATGAGGAAAACATGAATATGCATGAGACAAAACTTGGTGAAAACAAGAATATGCATGAGAAGAATATGCATGAGGAAAACGTAAATATGCATGAGGAAAACATGAATATGCATGAGGAAAACATGAATATGCATGTGGAAAACATGAATATGCATGAGACAAAACTTGGTGAAAACAAGAATATGCATGAGGAAAACATGAAAATGCATAAGGAAAAACATGGGGAATACCTAAATATGCATGAGGAAAACATGAATATGCATGAGGAAAAACATGGGGAATACCTAAATATGCATGAGGAAAACATGAATATGCATGAGGCAAAACAAAAATATGCATGAGGAAAACATGAAAATGCATGAGGAAAAACATAGGGAACACATAAATATGCATGAGGAAAACATGAATATGCATGAGGAAAAATTAAACATGCATGAGACAAAACTTGGTGAAAACAACACTATGCATGAGGAAAACAAGAATATGCATGAGGAAAACATGAATATGCATGAGGAAAACATGAAAATGCATAAGGAAAAACATGGGGAATACCTAAATATGCATGAGGAAAACATGAATATGCATGAGGCAAAACAAAAATATGCATGAGGAAAACATGAAAATGCATGAGGAAAAACATAGGGAACACATAAATATGCATGAGGAAAACATGAATATGCATGAGGAAAAATTAAACATGCATGAGGAAAACATGAATATGCATGAGGAAAACATGAATATGCATAAGGAAAACATGAAAATGCATAAGGAAAAACATGGGGAATACCTAAATATGCATGAGGAAAACATGAATATGCATGAGGAAAAACAAAAATATGCATGAGGAAAAACATGAAAATGCATGAGGAAAAACATAGGGAACACATAAATATGCATGAGGAAAACATGAATATGCATGAGGAAAAATTAAACATGCATGAGGAAAAATTAAACATGCATGAGGAAAACATGAATATGCATGAGACAAAACTTGGTGAAAACAAGAATATGCATGAGGAAAAACGTAAATATGTATGAGGAAAACATGAATATGCACGAGGAAAACATGAATATGCATGAGGAAAACATGAAAATGCATAAGGAAAAACATGGGGAATACCTAAATATGCATGAGGAAAACATGAATATGCATGAGGAAAAACAAAAATATGCATGAGGAAAAACATGAAAATGCATGAGGAAAAACATAGGGAACACATAAATATGCATGAGGAAAACATGAATATGCATGAGGAAAAATTAAACATGCATGAGGAAAACATGAATATGCATGAGACAAAACTTGGTGAAAACAAGAATATGCATGAGGAAAACATGAATATGCATGAGGAAATATGAATATACATGAGGAAACTCATGAATATGCATGAGACAAACGTAAATATGTATGAGGAAAACATGAATATGCATGAGACAAAACTTGGTGAAAACAAGAATATGCATGAGGAAAACGTAAATATGCATGAGGAAAACATGAATATGCATGAGGAAAACATGAATATGTATGAGGAAAATATTAATATGCATGAGGAAAAAACATGGGCAACACAAAAATATGCATGAGGAAAACATGAATATACATGAGGCAAAACATTGGGAAAACATAAATATGCATGAGGAAAACACAATGGCAAAACATAAATATGCATGAGGAAAACATTGGTAAAATATAAATATGGATGAGGAAAACATAAATATGCATGAGGAAAAACATGGGTAAAACATGAATATGCATGAGACAAAACTTGGTGAAAACATGAATATGCATGAGGCAAAACATCGAAAGACATAAATATGGATGAGGAAAAACATGGGTAAAACATAAATATGCATGAGGAAAAACATGGGGAAAACATAAATATGAATGAGGAAAATATTAATATGCATGAGGAAAAAACATGGGGAAAACATAAATATGCATGAGAAAAACATAAATATGCATAAGGATAAAACATAAATATGCATGAGGGACACATGGGGAAAACATAAATATCCATGCAGAAAACATGAATATGCATGAGGAAAAACAAGGGGGACAACTTAAATATGAATGAGGAAAACATAAATATCCATGAGGAAAACGTGAATATGCATGAGGGAATCATGGAGAAAACATGAATATGCATGAGGAAAAACATGGGGAAAACATGAATATGCATGAGTCAAACATAAATATGCAAGAAAACAACATGGAGAAAACATCAATATGCATGAGGCAAAATATGGGGAAAACAAATATGCATGAGAAAAAACATGGGGAAAACATAAATATGCACGAGGAAAAACAAGAATATGCATGAGGAAAACATGAATATGCATGAGACAAAACTTGGTGAAAACAAGAATATGCATGAGAGAAAACTAGGTGAAAACAAGAATATGCATGAGGAAAACATGAATATGCATGAGACAAACGTAAATATGTATGAGGAAAATGTAAATATGCATGAGACAAAACTTGGTGAAAACAAGAATATGCATGAGGAAAACGTAAATATGCATGAGGAAAACATGAATATGCATGAGGAAAATACATGGGCAACACAAAAAATATGCATGAGGAAAACATGAATATACATGAGGCAAAACATTGGGAAAACATAAATATGCATGAGGAAAACAAATATGCATGAGGAAAACATTGGTAAAACATAAATATGGATGAGGAAAACATAAATATGCATGAGGAAAAACATGGGTAAAACATAAATATGTATGAGGAAAACATGAATATGCATGAGACAAAACTTGGTGAAAACATGAATATGCATGAGGCAAAACATCGAAAGACATAAATATGGATGAGGAAAAACATGGGTAAAACATGGGTAAAACATAAATATGCATGAGGAAAAAACATGGGGAAAACATAAATATGCATGAGGGACACATGGGGAAAACATAAATATGCATGAGGGACACATGGGGAAAACTTAAATATCCATGTGGAAGACATGAATATGCATGAGGCAAAACATGGGGAAAACATAAATATCCATGAGGAAAATATGAATATGCATGAGGAAAAACATAAATATGCATGAGAAAAATATAAACATGCATAAGGATAAAACATAAATATGCATGAGGGACACATGGGGAAAACATAAATATCCATGCAGAAAACATGAATATGCATGAGGAAAAACAAGGGGGACAACTTAAATATGAATGAGGAAAACATAAATATCCATGAGGAAAACGTGAATATGCATGAGGAAATCATGGAGAAAACATGAATATGCATGAGCCAAAACATGGGGAAAACATGAATATGCATGAGTCAAACATAAATATGCAAGAAGACAACATGGAGAAAACATCAATATGCATGAGGCAAAATATGGGGAAAACAAATATGCATGAGAAAAAACATGGGGAAAACATAAATATGCACGAGGAAAAACATGAATATGCATGCGACAAAACATGAATATGCATAAGGAAAAACATGGGGGACAACATAAATAGGCATGAGGAAAACATGGGCAACACATAATATGCATTAGGAAACCATGAATATACATGAGGCAAAACACGGGGAAAACATAAATATGCATGAGGAAAACATGAATATGCATGAGGCAAAAACAATGGCAAAACATAAATATGCATGAGGAAAAAACATAAATATTCATGAGGCAAAACATAAATATGCCTGAGGGACACATGGGGAAATCAGAAATATCCATGCGGAAAACATGAATATGCATGTGGCAAAACATGGGGAAAAGATAAATATCCATGCGGAAAAACATGGTGAAAACATAAATATGCATGAAGAAAATATGAATATGCATGAGGAAAACATGGACAAAACATAGATCCATGAGGAAAATTATAGGGAAGACATCAGTATGTATGAGGAAAACATGGAGAAAACATGAATATGCATGAGGAAAACATGGGGGACAACTTAAATATAAATGAGGAGAACATAAATATGCATGAAGAAAACGTAAATATCTATGAGGGAAAACGTGAATATGCACGAGGCAAAACATGAATATGCACGAGGAAAATATGAATATGCATGACGCAAAACATGAGGAAAACATAAATATGCATGAGGAAAAAGTTGGGCGAAACATAAATATTCATGAGGCAAAACCATAATATTGCACGAGGCAAAACCATAAATATTGCACGAGGGAAAACATAAATATGCATTAGGAAAACATAAATATGCATTAGGAAAACATAAATAAGCACGAGGAAAACATGAATATGCATGAGGCAAACATAAATATGCATGAGGAAAACATAAATATGCATGAGGCAATATATGGGGAAAATATAAATATCCATGAGGAAAACATAAATATGCATGAGGAAAACATAAATAAGCATGACGAAAACATAAATATGCATGAGGAAAAACATGGGGCATACCTAAATATGCATGAGCAAAACATGAATATGCATGAGGAAAACATGAATATGCATGAGGAAACCATGAATATGCATGAGGAAAATATGAATATGCATGAGGAAAAACATGGGGAAAACATAAATATGAATGAGGAAAAAACATGGGGAAAACATAAATATGCATGAGGGACACATGGGGAAAACTTAAATATCCATGTGGAAGACATGAATATGCATGAGGCAAAACATGGGGAAAACATGAATATGCATGAGGAAAAACATGGGGAAAACATAAATATGCATGAGAAAAACATAAATATGCATAAGGATAAAACATAAATATGCATGAGGGACACATGGGGAAAACATAAATATCCATGCAGAAAACATGAATATGCATGAGGAAAAACAAGGGGGACAACTTAAATATGAATGAGGAAAACATAAATATCCATGAGGAAAACGTGAATATGCATGAGGGAATCATGGAGAAAACATGAATATGCATGAGGAAAAACATGGGGAAAACATGAATATGCATGAGTCAAACATAAATATGCAAGAAGACAACATGGAGAAAACATCAATATGCATGAGGCAAAATATGGGGAAAACAAATATGCATGAGAAAAAACATGGGGAAAACATAAATATGCACGAGGAAAAACAAGAATATGCATGAGGAAAACATGAATATGCATGAGACAAAACTTGGTGAAAACAAGAATATGCATGAGAGAAAACTTGGTGAAAACAAGAATATGCATGAGGAAAACATGAATATGCATGAGACAAACGTAAATATGTATGAGGAAAATGTAAATATGCATGAGACAAAACTTGGTGAAAACAAGAATATGCATGAGGAAAACGTAAATATGCATGAGGAAAACATGAATATGCATGAGGAAAATACATGGGCAACACAAAAAATATGCATGAGGAAAACATGAATATACATGAGGCAAAACATTGGGAAAACATAAATATGCATGAGGAAAACAAATATGCATGAGGAAAACATTGGTAAAACATAAATATGGATGAGGAAAACATAAATATGCATGAGGAAAAACATGGGTAAAACATAAATATGTATGAGGAAAACATGAATATGCATGAGACAAAACTTGGTGAAAACATGAATATGCATGAGGCAAAACATCGAAAGACATAAATATGGATGAGGAAAAACATGGGTAAAACATGGGTAAAACATAAATATGCATGAGGAAAAAACATGGGGAAAACATAAATATGCATGAGGGACACATGGGGAAAACTTAAATATCCATGTGGAAGACATGAATATGCATGAGGCAAAACATGGGGAAAACATAAATATCCATGAGGAAAATATGAATATGCATGAGGAAAAACATAAATATGCATGAGAAAAATATAAACATGCATAAGGATAAAACATAAATATGCATGAGGGACACATGGGGAAAACATAAATATCCATGCAGAAAACATGAATATGCATGAGGAAAAACAAGGGGGACAACTTAAATATGAATGAGGAAAACATAAATATCCATGAGGAAAACGTGAATATGCATGAGGAAATCATGGAGAAAACATGAATATGCATGAGCCAAAACATGGGGAAAACATGAATATGCATGAGTCAAACATAAATATGCAAGAAGACAACATGGAGAAAACATCAATATGCATGAGGCAAAATATGGGGAAAACAAATATGCATGAGAAAAAACATGGGGAAAACATAAATATGCACGAGGAAAAACATGAATATGCATGCGACAAAACATGAATATGCATAAGGAAAAACATGGGGGACAACATAAATAGGCATGAGGAAAACATGGGCAACACATAATATGCATTAGGAAACCATGAATATACATGAGGCAAAACACGGGGAAAACATAAATATGCATGAGGAAAACATGAATATGCATGAGGCAAAAACAATGGCAAAACATAAATATGCATGAGGAAAAAACATAAATATGCCTGAGGGACACATGGGGAAATCATAAATATCCATGCGGAAAACATGAATATGCATGTGGCAAAACATGGGGAAAACATAAATATCCATGCGGAAAAACATGGTGAAAACATAAATATCCATGAAGAAAATATGAATATGCATGAGGAAAACATGGACAAAACATAGATCCATGAGGAAAATTATAGGGAAGACATCAGTATGTATGAGGAAAACATGGAGAAAACATGAATATGCATGAGGAAAACATGGGGGACAACTTAAATATAAATGAGGAGAACATAAATATGCATGAAGAAAACGTAAATATCTATGAGGGAAAACGTGAATATGCACGAGGCAAAACATGAATATGCACGAGGAAAATATGAATATGCATGACGCAAAACATGAGGAAAACATAAATATGCATGAGGAAAAAGTTGGGCGAAACATAAATATTCATGAGGCAAAACCATAATATTGCACGAGGCAAAACCATAAATATTGCATGAGGAAAACATAAATATGCATTAGGAAAACATAAATATGCATTAGGAAAACATAAATAAGCACGAGGAAAACATGAATATGCATGAGGCAAACATAAATATGCATGAGGAAAACATAAATATGCATGAGGCAATATATGGGGAAAATATAAATATCCATGAGGAAAACATAAATATGCATGAGGAAAACATAAATAAGCATGACGAAAACATAAATATGCATGAGGAAAAACATGGGGCATACCTAAATATGCATGAGCAAAACATGAATATGCATGAGGAAAACATGAATATGCATGAGGAAACCATGAATATGCATGAGGAAAATATGAATATGCATGACGCAAAACATGAGGAAAACATAAATATGCATGAGGAAAAACTTGGGCGAAACATAAATATTCATGAGGCAAAACCATAATATTGCACGAGGGAAAACATAAATATGCATTAGGAAAACATAAATAAGCACGAGAAAAACATGAATATGCATGAGGCAAACATAAATATGCATGAGGAAAACATAAATATGCATGAGGCAATATATGGGGGAAAATATAAATATCCATGAGGAAAACATAAATACGCATGAGGAAAACATAAATAAGCATGACGAAAAACATGGGGCATACCTAAATATGCATGAGCAAAACATGAATATGCATGAGGAAAATATGAATATGCATGAGGAAAACATGAAAATGCATGAGGAACACATAAATATGCATGAGGAAAACATGAATATGCATGAGGAAAAATTAAATATGCATGAGACAAAACTTGGTGAAAACAGGAATATGCATGAGGAAAACGTAAATATGTATGAGGAAAACATGAATATGCATGAGACAAAACTTGGTGAAAACATGAGGAAAACATAAATATGCATGAGGAAAACATGAATATGCATGAGGAAAATCATGAATATGCATGAGGAAAACATGAATATGCATGAGACAAAAGTAAATATGTATGAGTAAAACATGAATATGCATGAGACAAAAGTAAATATGTATGAGGAAAACATGAACATGCATGAGACAAAACTTGGTGAAAACAAGAATATGCATGAGGAAAACATGAATATGCATGAGACAAAACTTGGTGAAAACATGAATATGCATGAGGAAAACATGAATATGCATGAGAAAAACGTAAATTTGAATGAGGAAAACATGAATATGCATGAGACAAAACTTGGTGAAAACAAGAATATGCATGAGAAGAATATGCATGAGGAAAACGTAAATATGCATGAGGAAAACATGAATATGCATGAGGAAAACATGAATATGCATGTGGAAAACATGAATATGCATGAGACAAAACTTGGTGAAAACAAGAATATGCATGAGGAAAACATGAAAATGCATAAGGAAAAACATGGGGAATACCTAAATATGCATGAGGAAAACATGAATATGCATGAGGAAAACATGAAAATGCATAAGGAAAAACATGGGGAATACCTAAATATGCATGAGGAAAACATGAATATGCATGAGGCAAAACAAAAATATGCATGAGGAAAACATGAAAATGCATGAGGAAAAACATAGGGAACACATAAATATGCATGAGGAAAACACGAATATGCATGAGGAAAAATTAAACATGCATGAGACAAAACTTGGTGAAAACAACACTATGCATGAGGAAAACAAGAATATGCATGAGGAAAACATGAATATGCATGAGGAAAACATGAAAATGCATAAGGAAAAACATGGGGAATACCTAAATATGCATGAGGAAAACATGAATATGCATGAGGCAAAACAAAAATATGCATGAGGAAAACATGAAAATGCATGAGGAAAAACATAGGGAACACATAAATATGCATGAGGAAAACAGGAATATGCATGAGGAAAACATGAATATGCATGAGACAAAACTTGGTGAAAACAAGAATATGCATGAGGAAAACATGAAAATGCATAAGGAAAAACATGGGGAATACCTAAATATGCATGAGGAAAACATGAATATGCATGAGGAAAACATGAATATACATGAGACAAACGTAAATATGAATGAGGAAAACATGAATATGCATGAGTCAAAAACTGGTGAAAACAAGAATATGCATGATAAAACCAAGAAGATGCATGAGGAAAACGTAAATATGTATGAGGAAAACATGAATATGTATGAGGAAAACATGAATATGCATGTGGAAAACGTAAATATGTTTGAGGAAAACATGAATATGCATGAGACAAAACTTGGTGAAAACAAGAATATGCATGAGGAAAACATGAAAATGCATAAGGAAAAACATGGGGAATACCTAAATATGCATGAGGAAAACATGAATATGCATGAGCAAAACATGAATATGCATGAGGCAAAACAAAAAATATGCATGAGGCAAACATGAATATGCATGAGGCAAACATGAATATGCATGAGGCAAACATAAATATGCCTGAGGAAAAACATGGGGCATACCTAAATATGCATGAGCAAAACATGAATATGCATGAGGAAAAACATGGGGAATATCTAAATATGCATGAGGAAAACATGAATATGCATGAGGCAAAACAAAAATATGCATGAGGAAAACATGAAAATGCATTAGGAAAAACATGGGGAACACATAAATATGCATGAGGAAAACATGAATATGCATGAGGAAAATCATGAATATGCATGAGGAAAATCATGAATATGCATGAGGAAAACAAGAATATGCATGAGACAAACGTAAATATGTATGAGGAAAACATGAACATGCATGAGACAAAACTTGGTGAAAACAAGAATATGCATGAGGAAAACATGAATATGCATGAGACAAAACTTGGTGAAAACATGAATATGCATGAGGAAAAACATGGGGCATACCGAAATATGCATGAGAAAAACAAGAATATGCATGAGGAAAACATAAATAAGCATGAGGAAAACATAAATAAGCATGACTAAAACATAAATATGCATACCTAAATATGCATGAGCAAAACATGAATATGCATGAGGAAAAACATGGGGAATACCTAAATATGCATGAGGAAAACATGAATATGCATGAGGAAAACATGAATATGCATGAGGAAAACATGAAAATGCATGAGGAAAAACAAGGGGAACACATAAATATGCATGAGGAAAATCATGAATATGCATGAGGAAAACAAGAATATGCATGAGACAAACGTAAATATGTATGAAGAAAACATGAACATGCATGAGACAAAACTTGGTGAAAACAAGAATATGCATGAGGAAAACAAGAATATGCATGAGGCAAAACAAAAATATGCATGAGGCAAAACAAAAATATGCATGAGGAAAACATGAATATGCATGAGGAAAAACATGGGGCATACCTAAATATGCATGAGCAAAACATGAAAATGCATGAATATGCATGAGGAAAACATGAATATCCATGAGGAAAACATGAAAATGCACAAGGAAAAACATGGGGAATACCTAAATATGCATGAGGAAAACATGAATATGCATGAGGCAAAACAAAAATATGCATGAGGAAAACATGAAAATGCATGAGGAAAAACATAGGGAACACATAAATATGCATGAGGAAAACAGGAATATGCATGAGGAAAACATGAATATGCATGAGACAAAACTTGGTGAAAACAAGAATATGCATGAGAAGAATATGCATGAGGAAAACGTAAATATGCATGAGGAAAACATGAATATGCATGAGACAAAACTTGGTGAAAACAAGAATATGCATGAGGAAAACATGAAAATGCATAAGGAAAAACATGGGGAATACCTAAATATGCATGAGGAAAACATGAATATGCATGAGGAAAACATGAATATACATGAGACAAACGTAAATATGAATGAGGAAAACATGAATATGCATGAGTCAAAAACTGGTGAAAACAAGAATATGCATGATAAAACCAAGAAGATGCATGAGGAAAACGTAAATATGTATGAGGAAAACATGAATATGTATGAGGAAAACATGAATATGCATGTGGAAAACGTAAATATGTTTGAGGAAAACATGAATATGCATGAGACAAAACTTGGTGAAAACAAGAATATGCATGAGGAAAACAAGAATATGCATGAGGCAAAACAAAAATATGCATGAGGCAAAACAAAAATATGCATGAGGAAAACATGAATATGCATGAGGAAAAACATGGGGAATACCTAAATATGCATGAGGAAAACATGAATATGCATGAGGAAAACATGAATATGCATGAGGAAAACATGAAAATGCATGAGGAAAAACATGGGGAACACATAAATATGCATGAGGAAAATCATGAATATGCATGAGGAAAACAAGAATATGCATGAGACAAACGTAAATATGTATGAAGAAAACATGAACATGCATGAGACAAAACTTGGTGAAAACAAGAATATGCATGAGGAAAACAAGAATATGCATGAGGCAAAACAAAAATATGCATGAGGCAAAACAAAAATATGCATGAGGAAAACATGAATATGCATGAGGAAAAACATGGGGCATACCTAAATATGCATGAGCAAAACATGAAAATGCATGAATATGCATGAGGAAAACATGAATATCCATGAGGAAAACATGAAAATGCACAAGGAAAAACATGGGGAATACCTAAATATGCATGAGGAAAACATGAATATGCATGAGGCAAAACAAAAATATGCATGAGGAAAACATGAAAATGCATGAGGAAAAACATGGGGAACACATAAATATGCATGAGGAAAACATGAATATGCATGAGGAAAAATTAAATATGCTTGAGGAAAACATGAATATGCATGAGACAAAACTTGGTGAAAACATGAGGAAAACATAAATCTGGAGGAGGAAAACATGAATATGCATGAGAAAAAACATGGGGCATACCTAAATATGCATGAGCAAAACAAGAATATGCATGAGGAAAACATGAATATGCATGAGGAAAACATAAATATGCCTGAGGAAAAACATGGGGCATACCTAAATATGCATGAGCAAAACATGAATATGCATGAGGAAAAACATGGGGAATATCTAAATATGCATGAGGAAAACATGAATATGCATGAGGCAAAACAAAAATATGCATGAGGAAAACATGAAAATGCATTAGGAAAAACATGGGGAACACATAAATATGCATGAGGAAAACATGAATATGCATGAGGAAAATCATGAATATGCATGAGGAAAACAAGAATATGCATGAGACAAACGTAAATATGTATGAGGAAAACATGAACATGCATGAGACAAAACTTGGTGAAAACAAGAATATGCATGAGGAAAACATGAATATGCATGAGGAAAAACATGGGGCATACCGAAATATGCATGAGCAAAACAAGAATATGCATGAGGAAAACATGAATATGCATGAGGAAAACATAAATAAGCATGAGGAAAACATAGATATGCATGAGGAAAAACATGGGGCATACCTAAATATGCATGAGCAAAACATGAATATCCATGAGGAAAACATAAATAAGCATGACTAAAACATAAATATGCATGAGGAAAAACATGGGGCATACCTAAATATGCATGAGCAAAACATGAATATGCATGAGGAAAAACATGGGGAATACCTAAATATGCATGAGGAAAACATGAATATGCATGAGGAAAACATGAAAATGCATTAGGAAAAACATGGGGAACACATAAATATGCATGAGGAAAATCATGAATATGCATGAGGAAAACAAGAATATGCATGAGAAAAACATGAACATGCATGAGACAAAACAAGAATATGCATGAGGAAAACAAGAATATGCATGAGGAAAACATGAATATGCATGAGGCAAAACAAAAATATGCATGAGGAAAAACAAAAATATGCATGAGGCAAAACATGAATATGCATGAGGAAAACATGAATATGCATGAGGAAAACATGAATACGCATGAGGAAAACATGAATATGCATGAGGAAAACATGAATATGCCTGAGGAAAAACATGGGGCATACCTAAATATGCATGAGCAAAACATGAAAATGCATGAGGAAAACATGAATATGCATGAGGAAAACATGAATATCCATGAGGAAAACATGAAAATGCATAAGGAAAAACATGGGGAATACCTAAATATGCATGAGGAAAACATGAATATGCATGAGGCAAAACAAAAATATGCATGAGGAAAACATGAAAATGCATGAGGAAAAACATGGGGAACACATAAATATGCATGAGGAAAACATGAATATGCATGAGGAAAAATTAAATATGCTTGAGGAAAACATGAATATGCATGAGACAAAACTTGGTGAAAACATGAGGAAAACATAAATCTGGATGAAGAAAACATGAATATGCATGAGGAAAAACATGGGGCATACCTAAATATGCATGAGCAAAACAAGAATATGCATGAGGAAAACATGAATATGCATGAGGAAAACATAGATATGCATGAGGAAAAACATGGGGCATACCTAAATATGCATGAGGAAAACATGAATATGCATGAGGAAAACATAAATAAGCATGAGGAAAACATAGATATGCATGAGGAAAAACATGGGGAATACCTAAATATGCATGAGCAAAACATGAATATCCATGAGGAAAACATAAATACGCATGAGGAAAACATAAATAAGCATGACGAAAAACATGGGGCATACCTAAATATGCATGAGCAAAACATGAATATGCATGAGGAAAACGTGAATATGCATGAGGAAAACGTAAATAAGCATGACGAAAACATAGATATGCATGAGGAAAAACATGGGGAATACCTAAATATGCATGAGCAAAACATGAATATCCATGAGGAAAACATAAATACGCATGAGGAAAAACATGGGGCATACCTAAATATGCATGAGCAAAACATGAATATGCATGAGGAAAAACATGGGGAATACCTAAATATGCATGAGGAAAACATGAATATGCATGAGGCAAAACAAAAATATGCATGAGGAAATCATGAAAATGCATTAGGAAAAACATGGGGAACACATAAATATGCATGACGAAAATCATGAATATGCATGAGGAAAACAAGAATATGCATGAGACAAACGTAAATATGTATGAGGAAAACATGAACATGCATGAGGAAAACAAGAATATGCATGAGGAAAACATGAATATGCATGAGGAAAACAAGAATATGCATGAGGAAAACATGAATATGCATGAGGAAAACATGAATATGCATGAGGCAAAACAAAAATATGCATGAGGAAAAACAAAAATATGCATGAGGCAAAACATGAATATGCATGAGGCAAAACATGAATATGCATGAGGAAAACATGAATATCCATGAGGAAAACATGAATATCCATGAGGAAAACATAAATATGCATGAGGAAAAACATAGGTAAAACATGAATATGCATGAGACAAAACTTGGTGAAAACAAGAATATGCATGAGAAAAACAAGAATATGCATGAGGAAAATGTAAATATGTATGAGGAAAACATGAATATGTATGAGGAAAACTTAAATATGCATGAGACAAAACTTGGTGAAAACAAGAATATGCTTGAGGAAAACGTAAATATGTATGAGGAAAACATGAATATGCATGAGACAAAACTTGGTGAAAACATGAGGAAAACATAAATATGGATGAGGAAAACATGAATATGCATGAGGAAATCATGAATATGCATGAGGAAAACGTAAATATGCATGAGGAAAACATGAATATGCATGAGGAAAACATGAATATGCATGAGACAAACATAAATATGAATGAGGAAAACATGAATATGCATGAGTCAAAAACTGGTGAAAAAAGAATATGCATGATAAAACCAAGAATATGCATGAGGAAAACGTAAATGTGTATGAGAAAAACATGAATATGCATGAGGAAAACGTAAATATGTTTGAGGAAAACATGAATATGAATGAGGAAAATATTAATATGCATGAGGAAAAAACATGGGCAACACAAAAATATGCATGAGGAAAACATGAATATGCATGAGGACAAACATGAGGAAAACATAAATATGCATGAGGCTAAAACATAAATATTCATGAGGCAAAAACATAAACATACATGAGGGACACATGGGGAAAACATAAATATCCATGTGGAAAACATGAATATGCATGAGGAAAAACATGGGGAAAACATAAATATCCATGAGGAAAACAAATATGAATGAGGAAAAAGATGGGTAAAACATGAATATGCATGAAACAAAACTTGGTGAAAACAACAATATGCATGAGGAAAACGTAAATATGTATGAGGAAAACATGAATATGCATGAGACAAAACTTTGGTGAAAACATGAATATGCATGAGGCAAAACATGGGCAAGATATAAATATGCATGAGGAAAAACATGGGGAAAACATAAATATGAATGAGGAAAATATTAATATGCATGAGGAAAAAAACATGGGGAAACATAAATATGCATGAGGAAAACACAATGGCAAAACATAAATACGCATGAGGAAAATATGAATATGCATGAGGAAAAACATGGGAGAAACATAAATATGCATGAGGATAAAACATAAATATTCATGAGGCAAAAACATAAGCATGCATGAGGGACACATGGGGAAAACATAAATATCCATTTGGAAGACATGAATATGCATGAGGCAAAACATGGGGAAAACATAGATATCCATGAGGAAAATATGAATATGCATGAGGCAAAACATGGGGAAAACATAAATATGCATGAGAAAAATATAAATATGCATAAGGATAAAACATAAATATGCATGAGGGACACATAAGGAAAACATAAATATCCATGCAGAAAACATGAATATGCATAAGGAAAAACATGCGGGTCAACTTAAATATGAATGAGGAAAACATAAACATCCATGAGGAAAATGTGAATATGCATGAGGAAAAACATGAATATGCATGAGGAAAATATGAATATGCAAGAGGAAATCATGGAGAAAACATGAATATGCATGAGGCAAAACATGGGAAAAACATGAATATGCATGAGTCAAACATAAATATGCAAGAAGACAACATGGAGAAAACATCAATATGCATGAGGCAAAATATTGGGGAAAACATAAATATGCATGAGGAAAAACATGAATATGCATGCGACAAAACATGAATATGTATAATGAAAAACATGGGGGACAACATAAATAGGCATGAGGAAAACATGGGCAACACATAAATATGCATTATGAAACCATGAATATACATGAGGAAAAACATGGGGAAAACATAAATATGCATGAGGAAAACATGAATATGCATGAGGCAAAAACAATGGCAAAACATAAATATGCATGAGGCAAAACATGGGCGAAACATAAATATGCATGAGGCTAAAACATAAATATTCATGAAGCAAAAACATAAATATGCATGAGGAAAAACATAAATATGCCTGAGGGACACATGGGGAAATCATAAATATCCATGCGGAAAACATGAATATGCATGAGGCAAAACATGGGGAAAACATAAATATCCATGCGGAAAACATGAATATGCATGAGGAAAAACATGGGGAAAACACAAATATCCAAGAGGAAAATATGAATATGCATGAGGAAAACATGCACAAAACATATATCCATGAGCAAAATTATAGGGAAGACATCAGTATGTATGAGGAAAACATGGAGAAAACATGAATATGCATGAGGAAAAACATGAGGGACAACTTAAATATAAATGAGGAGAACATAAATATGCATGAAGAAAACGTAAATATCCATGAGGAAAAAGTGAATATGCACGAGGCAAAACATGAATATGCATGAGGAAAATATGAATATGCATGACGCAAAACATGGGGAAAACATAAATATGCATGAGGAAAAATATAAATATGCATGAGGAAAACCCATAATTATGCACGAGCGAAAACATAAATATGCAGGAGAAAAACATTAATAAGCATGAGGAAAACATGAATACGCATGAGGAAAACATAAATACGCATGAGGAAAACATGAATATTCATGAGGAAAACATGAATATGCATGAGGAAAACATGAAAATGCATGAGGAAAAACAAGGGGAACACATAAATATGCATGAGGAAAATCATGAATATGCATGAGGAAAACAAGAATATGCATGAGACAAACGTAAATATGTATGAAGAAAACATGAACATGCATGAGACAAAACTTGGTGAAAACAAGAATATGCATGAGGAAAACAAGAATATGCATGAGGCAAAACAAAAATATGCATGAGGCAAAACAAAAATATGCATGAGGAAAACATGAATATGCATGAGGAAAAACATGGGGCATACCTAAATATGCATGAGCAAAACATGAAAATGCATGAATATGCATGAGGAAAACATGAATATCCATGAGGAAAACATGAAAATGCACAAGGAAAAACATGGGGAATACCTAAATATGCATGAGGAAAACATGAATATGCATGAGGCAAAACAAAAATATGCATGAGGAAAACATGAAAATGCATGAGGAAAAACATAGGGAACACATAAATATGCATGAGGAAAACAGGAATATGCATGAGGAAAACATGAATATGCATGAGACAAAACTTGGTGAAAACAAGAATATGCATGAGAAGAATATGCATGAGGAAAACGTAAATATGCATGAGGAAAACATGAATATGCATGAGACAAAACTTGGTGAAAACAAGAATATGCATGAGGAAAACATGAAAATGCATAAGGAAAAACATGGGGAATACCTAAATATGCATGAGGAAAACATGAATATGCATGAGGAAAACATGAATATACATGAGACAAACGTAAATATGAATGAGGAAAACATGAATATGCATGAGTCAAAAACTGGTGAAAACAAGAATATGCATGATAAAACCAAGAAGATGCATGAGGAAAACGTAAATATGTATGAGGAAAACATGAATATGTATGAGGAAAACATGAATATGCATGTGGAAAACGTAAATATGTTTGAGGAAAACATGAATATGCATGAGACAAAACTTGGTGAAAACAAGAATATGCATGAGGAAAACAAGAATATGCATGAGGCAAAACAAAAATATGCATGAGGCAAAACAAAAATATGCATGAGGAAAACATGAATATGCATGAGGAAAAACATGGGGAATACCTAAATATGCATGAGGAAAACATGAATATGCATGAGGAAAACATGAATATGCATGAGGAAAACATGAAAATGCATGAGGAAAAACATGGGGAACACATAAATATGCATGAGGAAAATCATGAATATGCATGAGGAAAACAAGAATATGCATGAGACAAACGTAAATATGTATGAAGAAAACATGAACATGCATGAGACAAAACTTGGTGAAAACAAGAATATGCATGAGGAAAACAAGAATATGCATGAGGCAAAACAAAAATATGCATGAGGCAAAACAAAAATATGCATGAGGAAAACATGAATATGCATGAGGAAAAACATGGGGCATACCTAAATATGCATGAGCAAAACATGAAAATGCATGAATATGCATGAGGAAAACATGAATATCCATGAGGAAAACATGAAAATGCACAAGGAAAAACATGGGGAATACCTAAATATGCATGAGGAAAACATGAATATGCATGAGGCAAAACAAAAATATGCATGAGGAAAACATGAAAATGCATGAGGAAAAACATAGGGAACACATAAATATGCATGAGGAAAACAGGAATATGCATGAGGAAAACATGAATATGCATGAGGAAAAATTAAATATGCTTGAGGAAAACATGAATATGCATGAGACAAAACTTGGTGAAAACATGAGGAAAACATAAATCTGGAGGAGGAAAACATGAATATGCATGAGAAAAAACATGGGGCATACCTAAATATGCATGAGCAAAACAAGAATATGCATGAGGAAAACATGAATATGCATGAGGAAAACATAAATATGCCTGAGGAAAAACATGGGGCATACCTAAATATGCATGAGCAAAACATGAATATGCATGAGGAAAAACATGGGGAATATCTAAATATGCATGAGGAAAACATGAATATGCATGAGGCAAAACAAAAATATGCATGAGGAAAACATGAAAATGCATTAGGAAAAACATGGGGAACACATAAATATGCATGAGGAAAACATGAATATGCATGAGGAAAATCATGAATATGCATGAGGAAAACAAGAATATGCATGAGACAAACGTAAATATGTATGAGGAAAACATGAACATGCATGAGACAAAACTTGGTGAAAACAAGAATATGCATGAGGAAAACATGAATATGCATGAGGAAAAACATGGGGCATACCGAAATATGCATGAGCAAAACAAGAATATGCATGAGGAAAACATGAATATGCATGAGGAAAACATAAATAAGCATGAGGAAAACATAGATATGCATGAGGAAAAACATGGGGCATACCTAAATATGCATGAGCAAAACATGAATATCCATGAGGAAAACATAAATAAGCATGACTAAAACATAAATATGCATGAGGAAAAACATGGGGCATACCTAAATATGCATGAGCAAAACATGAATATGCATGAGGAAAAACATGGGGAATACCTAAATATGCATGAGGAAAACATGAATATGCATGAGGAAAACATGAAAATGCATTAGGAAAAACATGGGGAACACATAAATATGCATGAGGAAAATCATGAATATGCATGAGGAAAACAAGAATATGCATGAGAAAAACATGAACATGCATGAGACAAAACAAGAATATGCATGAGGAAAACAAGAATATGCATGAGGAAAACATGAATATGCATGAGGCAAAACAAAAATATGCATGAGGAAAAACAAAAATATGCATGAGGCAAAACATGAATATGCATGAGGAAAACATGAATATGCATGAGGAAAACATGAATACGCATGAGGAAAACATGAATATGCATGAGGAAAACATGAATATGCCTGAGGAAAAACATGGGGCATACCTAAATATGCATGAGCAAAACATGAAAATGCATGAGGAAAACATGAATATGCATGAGGAAAACATGAATATCCATGAGGAAAACATGAAAATGCATAAGGAAAAACATGGGGAATACCTAAATATGCATGAGGAAAACATGAATATGCATGAGGCAAAACAAAAATATGCATGAGGAAAACATGAAAATGCATGAGGAAAAACATGGGGAACACATAAATATGCATGAGGAAAACATGAATATGCATGAGGAAAAATTAAATATGCTTGAGGAAAACATGAATATGCATGAGACAAAACTTGGTGAAAACATGAGGAAAACATAAATCTGGATGAAGAAAACATGAATATGCATGAGGAAAAACATGGGGCATACCTAAATATGCATGAGCAAAACAAGAATATGCATGAGGAAAACATGAATATGCATGAGGAAAACATAGATATGCATGAGGAAAAACATGGGGCATACCTAAATATGCATGAGGAAAACATGAATATGCATGAGGAAAACATAAATAAGCATGAGGAAAACATAGATATGCATGAGGAAAAACATGGGGAATACCTAAATATGCATGAGCAAAACATGAATATCCATGAGGAAAACATAAATACGCATGAGGAAAACATAAATAAGCATGACGAAAAACATGGGGCATACCTAAATATGCATGAGCAAAACATGAATATGCATGAGGAAAACGTGAATATGCATGAGGAAAACGTAAATAAGCATGACGAAAACATAGATATGCATGAGGAAAAACATGGGGAATACCTAAATATGCATGAGCAAAACATGAATATCCATGAGGAAAACATAAATACGCATGAGGAAAAACATGGGGCATACCTAAATATGCATGAGCAAAACATGAATATGCATGAGGAAAAACATGGGGAATACCTAAATATGCATGAGGAAAACATGAATATGCATGAGGCAAAACAAAAATATGCATGAGGAAATCATGAAAATGCATTAGGAAAAACATGGGGAACACATAAATATGCATGACGAAAATCATGAATATGCATGAGGAAAACAAGAATATGCATGAGACAAACGTAAATATGTATGAGGAAAACATGAACATGCATGAGGAAAACAAGAATATGCATGAGGAAAACATGAATATGCATGAGGAAAACAAGAATATGCATGAGGAAAACATGAATATGCATGAGGAAAACATGAATATGCATGAGGCAAAACAAAAATATGCATGAGGAAAAACAAAAATATGCATGAGGCAAAACATGAATATGCATGAGGCAAAACATGAATATGCATGAGGAAAACATGAATATCCATGAGGAAAACATGAATATCCATGAGGAAAACATAAATATGCATGAGGAAAAACATAGGTAAAACATGAATATGCATGAGACAAAACTTGGTGAAAACAAGAATATGCATGAGAAAAACAAGAATATGCATGAGGAAAATGTAAATATGTATGAGGAAAACATGAATATGTATGAGGAAAACTTAAATATGCATGAGACAAAACTTGGTGAAAACAAGAATATGCTTGAGGAAAACGTAAATATGTATGAGGAAAACATGAATATGCATGAGACAAAACTTGGTGAAAACATGAGGAAAACATAAATATGGATGAGGAAAACATGAATATGCATGAGGAAATCATGAATATGCATGAGGAAAACGTAAATATGCATGAGGAAAACATGAATATGCATGAGGAAAACATGAATATGCATGAGACAAACATAAATATGAATGAGGAAAACATGAATATGCATGAGTCAAAAACTGGTGAAAAAAGAATATGCATGATAAAACCAAGAATATGCATGAGGAAAACGTAAATGTGTATGAGAAAAACATGAATATGCATGAGGAAAACGTAAATATGTTTGAGGAAAACATGAATATGAATGAGGAAAATATTAATATGCATGAGGAAAAAACATGGGCAACACAAAAATATGCATGAGGAAAACATGAATATGCATGAGGACAAACATGAGGAAAACATAAATATGCATGAGGCTAAAACATAAATATTCATGAGGCAAAAACATAAACATACATGAGGGACACATGGGGAAAACATAAATATCCATGTGGAAAACATGAATATGCATGAGGAAAAACATGGGGAAAACATAAATATCCATGAGGAAAACAAATATGAATGAGGAAAAAGATGGGTAAAACATGAATATGCATGAAACAAAACTTGGTGAAAACAACAATATGCATGAGGAAAACGTAAATATGTATGAGGAAAACATGAATATGCATGAGACAAAACTTTGGTGAAAACATGAATATGCATGAGGCAAAACATGGGCAAGATATAAATATGCATGAGGAAAAACATGGGGAAAACATAAATATGAATGAGGAAAATATTAATATGCATGAGGAAAAAAACATGGGGAAACATAAATATGCATGAGGAAAACACAATGGCAAAACATAAATACGCATGAGGAAAATATGAATATGCATGAGGAAAAACATGGGAGAAACATAAATATGCATGAGGATAAAACATAAATATTCATGAGGCAAAAACATAAGCATGCATGAGGGACACATGGGGAAAACATAAATATCCATTTGGAAGACATGAATATGCATGAGGCAAAACATGGGGAAAACATAGATATCCATGAGGAAAATATGAATATGCATGAGGCAAAACATGGGGAAAACATAAATATGCATGAGAAAAATATAAATATGCATAAGGATAAAACATAAATATGCATGAGGGACACATAAGGAAAACATAAATATCCATGCAGAAAACATGAATATGCATAAGGAAAAACATGCGGGTCAACTTAAATATGAATGAGGAAAACATAAACATCCATGAGGAAAATGTGAATATGCATGAGGAAAAACATGAATATGCATGAGGAAAATATGAATATGCAAGAGGAAATCATGGAGAAAACATGAATATGCATGAGGCAAAACATGGGAAAAACATGAATATGCATGAGTCAAACATAAATATGCAAGAAGACAACATGGAGAAAACATCAATATGCATGAGGCAAAATATTGGGGAAAACATAAATATGCATGAGGAAAAACATGAATATGCATGCGACAAAACATGAATATGTATAATGAAAAACATGGGGGACAACATAAATAGGCATGAGGAAAACATGGGCAACACATAAATATGCATTATGAAACCATGAATATACATGAGGAAAAACATGGGGAAAACATAAATATGCATGAGGAAAACATGAATATGCATGAGGCAAAAACAATGGCAAAACATAAATATGCATGAGGCAAAACATGGGCGAAACATAAATATGCATGAGGCTAAAACATAAATATTCATGAAGCAAAAACATAAATATGCATGAGGAAAAACATAAATATGCCTGAGGGACACATGGGGAAATCATAAATATCCATGCGGAAAACATGAATATGCATGAGGCAAAACATGGGGAAAACATAAATATCCATGCGGAAAACATGAATATGCATGAGGAAAAACATGGGGAAAACACAAATATCCAAGAGGAAAATATGAATATGCATGAGGAAAACATGCACAAAACATATATCCATGAGCAAAATTATAGGGAAGACATCAGTATGTATGAGGAAAACATGGAGAAAACATGAATATGCATGAGGAAAAACATGAGGGACAACTTAAATATAAATGAGGAGAACATAAATATGCATGAAGAAAACGTAAATATCCATGAGGAAAAAGTGAATATGCACGAGGCAAAACATGAATATGCATGAGGAAAATATGAATATGCATGACGCAAAACATGGGGAAAACATAAATATGCATGAGGAAAAATATAAATATGCATGAGGAAAACCCATAATTATGCACGAGCGAAAACATAAATATGCAGGAGAAAAACATTAATAAGCATGAGGAAAACATGAATACGCATGAGGAAAACATAAATACGCATGAGGAAAACATGAATATGCATGAGGAAAACATAAATATGCATGAGGAAAAATATGGGGAAAATATAAATATCCATGAGGAAAACATAAATACGAATGAGGAAAACATAAATAAGCACGACGAAAACATAAATATGCATGAGGAAAACGTGAGTATGTGCGAGGCAAAACATAAATATGCATGAAGAAAACGTAAATATTGTTGTGGTTGACGAAATTCGCAAACCACCATTCAGGTCCCTTAGGTGAGATATCTCTGTAAGTATATGTGTAGTTAGGCCCAAACCCGTTGTTTAGCGGGAATAAATGTCATTCATGCGGGCTGCGACCCTTTTAGATAGCCGTTTTTCTTTTACTATCTTTATTTTGGACCAGCCGCCATTACTACCACCACCAACCACGTCTCAACAGCCATCACACAACAACCACCAGCCGCAACGCCGCTTCACAACAACAACAACGCCAACAGCCACGACCTTTACCGTCACAACTCGCCCTCGCAACCATCGCATCACCACTATTCCCGCGCCACTTGTGGGCACCGATACTGGACTCGTGCAGGGCGCGCACCGAGCAGGGGTGCAAAAGCGCCAGCCTTTCCAAAGAAAACGGATCAAAAACGACTCACGCCCACTTCTGTTCCGTCCTATCGGTGAGCGTGGGGCGATTTGGCCATGGCGCTATATGCAAATTCATGGATCAAAAAGCATTCACGCCCACTTTTCCTCGGTCCAATGGGGAGCCAGTTAGAGGTGAAGGGTCGGAGGTAAAGGGTCAAAGGTGAAGGAGTGAGGCCACGGGGGATATAAACGGCTGCGTTCGTCAGTCAAAGCAGTTCGCAGTCAGGAGTTGTCGGTGGAGCTGGGAAGAAGTGGTAGTAGTCAGAGTGAAGAGGACGGAGCTGTGGAGAGGTGCCGGCGGCGAAGGCGGTCGAGGGGGTGCTCGTGTTGGAGTCGGGAGCTGCGGAGGGAGAGGCCGGCGGCGCGACCGAGGTCGTGGTGGAGACGCTCGTCGCGGGACCCGAGACAGGGAGATATCCTCCATCCCCCGAGCATCAACAACCCCCTCCTGTTTCCCCCCGCGCTGAGATAGTGCGAGAAGGGGGCCCCGTCCCCACCCCATACCAGGCAGTCCCAGCGAGGCCCGCGGAGTCGGGGCGCCAGCGCCATTTCGCGGCTCATCACCAGACGGGTAGGCCCGACGCGGTCTCGGCCCCAGGCCCGCCTCATCCTTGAGGGTGGTCCTTTTCTTTTGCTTTGGGTATATGTGTTGTCGGCGCCGTCTGTGAAGTAAAACTGCATAAGTGTTGCCGTGTGCTCGCGTAGTCGGTAATAGATCTGCATTGTGTTTCTCTTTTATATTTGCTTTTTGTGTAATATTGTATTTCTTCTTCTTTTACATTTGCTTTTGGTGTAATTGTATATGTGTGCTTTCCGTTCTTCGTGAAATAAATGTGCTTTATGTTGAACTGTTTTCCCGCTTCGCTTCGTCTTTTCCTCTATTGAATCTCCATCTTACTTCACGTAAAGGGTTGGTCGTGGGCTAAAACGCCCGATAATTAATCGAACCGTCGAGGCCGACGATAACACCGGTCGGTTATCCCGATAGTACGGAACGGGTCGCTTAAAGTGGCCCGTGTCCGAAGTCGACCTGCGGCGAGGTGCGATCGCCCGGTCTACCCTCCGTGTGGGTACTTAGGTAGGTCGAATTTGGCGAGCAACCCTATCCCACGCGGGGGGCCGATTGGCACGATCATGGTGATGCTGAAAGGTCCACCCGTGACTAGTTCCCGGCGTTATTCCGAGAGGGTCACGACTGGATTGTCCGTCCGGTGGGCGACGTGCCGCGATTCGAGTTACGTGGCCGTTCGCACGCCGGCGGGCGCGAATCCGCAACACTGGTGTCAGGTCGTGCGATATAAACTCATCGCCCTCCTCGCGGCACTGGTATCGGAGAACGGGAAAACGGGCTCTCCTGTCTCCAGCTAAATTCACGGGAATCGGTCCAGGGGTGAGAGGAGCGACCCCCAATTCCCTCCAAATTACGAGCGAGCTAAATTAACCCTTTGCGAGAAGCAAGATGGCGTCTCAAGGCGAGCGGGAGCCGGGGGTATTAGAAATGGATGTAGAATGTGCAGAATCCATGGCTCAGGACGAAATCCCCGTGCAGGAAATGTTGGTTGTACAGGAAAACGAACTCGCCCAACTGAACCCAGAGCCCGAAATAGGTGCGGCAGCGGCCGCGGTGTATGACACCTCCCCTCCCCCTCTCCACCAAAACCCCCGATCCTTGCCGAAACGGCTCACCCAAGCGCACCTGACATGGCCCAGCTATTCACCATGCTGGCAAAGATGAATGCGGAAATGAAAACGAGGATGGATGCGAATACACAAAAAATGGATGCGAATACACAACAAATGAACGGAATGGAAACAAACATGAGGGAAGAAACTATAAAGCTGCGGGGTGAGACGCAGAACATGGGCCGAAGCCTGCAGGCGGGCATGAAGGCCGTGACCAGGGAGCTAAAAATGGCGACTCCACGTGTGGGAGCGAACGAGCTGGAAGGGGGTGCAACGGCTGTCGGGCCCGCGGTGGAGGCGGGTGACAAAATAATTCGGGGGGCGTGTTGGGCGAGGGTCGTGACAGAAAAAAGTGACGGTAACCGAGAGGGACAAACTAATTGGGGTGACGGAGACGTGCACGAGGGAGATAACAAGGGAAGAGACGGAAATGATAGTTGAGAGAAGGGAGATAAAGGGTGAAGAGGTGACTGAGTTGGCAGAGACACGGGAGATGGGAACGATAGAGGGAAGACTACACGATGAAGACGGGGTAAATGACGCACACACACACACGGAGGTAGTGGAGGATAATGGGGGTGAGCTCGTGGACTGGGTAGAGACCCGGTGCGAGCAGCGGGATAGCCTCCTCCAGGAACGAGGGGAGGGAGTATGCCCCCTTGAGGCGAGTCACGACCAGGTGAGTTCGGTCGTGCTTTGCGAGGTTGAGGGGACGGGTGCTGTGGACAGGTGCACGGAGAGCTTGGGGGGTATAGAGGCCCCGGAGACCCTTGTGGGGACACGAATCCCCAGTGTGGTTGTCCCTGTGTGTGTGGTGCAAGGTGTGAGTGCGACCCCGTGTGTGGAAGCGACCCCGTGTGTGAGTGGTGTGGTGGCGAGTGTGCCGGAGTGTGTGCTTCCCAGCACGCCGTGTGTAAAAGGGGCACCGCAAGTGGAAGAGGCCGTGTGTGTGGATGAAACACCGCGGTTGAGTGCCCCCGCGTGTGTGAGTGAGGCACGGTGTATGAGTGAGGAACCGCGGATGAGTGCCCCCGCGTGTGTGAGTGAGGCACGGTGTATGAGTGAGGCACCGCGGGTGAGTGCCTCCGCGTGTGTGAGTGGTGTGGTTTGTGTGAGGGAAATGGCACGAGTGAGTGAAAGGCCGCGAGTGCGTGGAGCCACGTGTGCGAGGGAGGTAGCATGCGTGAGCGAACGGCCGAGTGCAAGGGAGACCGTGTGTGTGAGAGAGCGGTATGCAAGGGAGATGTCGGTGGGCATGTGTGAACATGCAGCCGCGTCTCTCGGGGTGAACGTAATGGAATGGACTGTGAGCGTCGTAACACGCGGGAGTGCGTGTGTCGAATGGCGACGGCGACAGAGGAAAGGAAGCCGAGTAGCGGCTGTAGTTGTGTCGGGGACCGTGCCGGGTTCACCCAGCAGTGAGCACGAGGTCCGTGCTGTGCAACGCACGAGGCCCCCACGTGCTCGCTTGCGAGAGTGAAGTCCCGGTCCGGAAACGCACGTGGTGGATTTGCCGATCCCGCGGACGGACAAAGTTTAGGCAGGTAAACGGATTTGGACCGGATGGGTTCTTCACGCGGGCATGTGTGTTAAGCTCCAACGGGCAAAGCACATGTGTTCGCGTGGGGAACCCCTCGAGACGTGGGGCTTGTGTTTTTTTTATGCGCACAGTGAAGTCATGGCTGCGCGTGGGGTTGGAATCCGGCAGGAGGGGTATCCCTGCCGGATGGTACCGTCCAAGGAGGGACGAGGTACACGTGCAGCTGCATGACGTCACGGGCAGGTGCCAAGTGCGCGAGCTGTGAGTTACCGCGCTGGTGCTGCGCAATTAGAAAAAAAAAAAAAAAAAAGAACAGCAAGCCTCACTTTCGGGTGCACAGGATTCCTGGGCAAGGGGTGGAAGACCCCCTTACAGGGGCACAGGATGGAAACTAGTTAGGGGGAAGGGTTAGCTTAGCTAGACCGACTTCATGGGGCAGGGGTAAGTCCTCATGGAGTCCGTGGAATGGATTAGGTAGAGGGATTTAGTGAGCTTTAGGTTGGGAAATAAAATGATTTATTTGGAGACAGTGACTGACAGTGAGTGTGTAGAGGGGACGTAGTTTAGCTACGTAGTGTTAAAAGGAACGTACTATAGTGTAAGGGACGACGTGGGAGCACGAGTTAGTTAGGGGAGGTAGTTAGAAGGATGGCAGAGTTCAGCGGTGTGTGTTGAAGAGTTGTGAGGTGAGTACATGATGAGTGAGTGAGGCCAGCGGGTCTGTGTGTATGGAGCGAATGGGGAATGCATGGTGCGATGAGTGATTGGGGGGAGGAGTGACTCCCGCCCAAGGGACCCCGGGGTCAGAGTAAAGTGAGTTAGCTGGGTTAGTCAAATTGAAAAATGGAGGTCGTTTTGTTGTTGGTGGGAGTGTAGGCTCGAAACCCATTTGGAGGGGTGCAGGAGCCCTGTTGACGGGCTGGGAGCGTGTCTGCGAAAAGTGAGTATCGCTGAGTGGGTACCCCGGGCACCAGGCTAGTCGGCCGTGGTAGGCCAAGGGCCCATGGGGGGCCGGGATAGCGTAGTGGGCACGGGTGCGCCTGCTTGGTGCGGGGGCCCGGGGCGCCATTAGCCGCGTGGGCAGTGTTGTGGGCACGGGTGACCCTCGGAAAGGGGCCCGGGAAGCCAGCCTGCCACATGTGCGTTTCAGGGGAGGTGCCATGGGGGGCACTCCCCGGTGTTAGGGAGCTGGTAGGCTCAGAGGCAGTGTAGTGCCCGGGGGTGCCATAGCTGGAGATTCGGCAGAGGGTCGTGCCTGCCAAAGGGAGCCACGTGTCCCAGCCATGAGACCGTGTTAGGGCACGGAGAGAAAATTGGGGGGTGAGGCCCGAAATTGTGAGGACACCAACACAGGCGACGGGAATCTGTGTTGTTAGAACCAATAGTTTAAGCGTGAGGCGCTTGTTGAAAGCCCCGGGGTAGTTTAACAGTTAAATGGTTAGGGTAGATAGGAAGTGTACCCCTCCGCACCATCCATCCCCTCGCTCTCGTTGTGGGCCGCTGGACCCACTTTGGGTTAGATCACTGAAGTCTGGGGAGGCCATTCTGGGGCTTCGTTGGGCCTCGACACAGGACGTTAGCTCTCCCTTATTCCCCTCCGGGAAGGGAACGTAGGGGTTGGGAGTAGGCTAGGTGACAGGATAGGTTAGCCGAACAAGGAAGATAAAGGGGGTTAGGGGACGATTTATAGTGGGGAAGTAAAAATAAAAAAATAAGTTGGGGCTAAATTGGGGTTTGGACAAATTAAGGGAGTGGGTATAGACAGTGACAGGCAAAAGCGATAGGTTGGGAGGGAGACCGTAGGGTAGGTCCGAGCCCGCCTTCCGAGTGGCCAGCACCACCGCACTCCCTCCACCAACCTCCACTGAATGGCAAAGGCTGGCCAGCTTCATCTGCTTGCTGTGTTGCTGTAAGGCCTGTGCCGGTCCACTCCATCTGCCGGCTGGCTGTTTTTCTTCAAGGCCTGTGCAGGCCCACTTCATCGGCAGCTGTTGTGTTGCTGCAAGGCCTGTGCCGGCCGGATCATCTGCAGCTGTGGTACTTCAAGGCCTGTGCCGGCCAGTTCATCTGCCGGCTGTGTTTGCCTGCAGCGGCCTTCTTCTGCGGGCTGCGTTTGCCTGCTGCCTTTGCCATGCCATGCCCACTGCCCCTGTTCACCAGCCCCCGTTCAATTTTGCTCTGCACCCCCCTGTTCATTTCCATGTGCGCCAGGATCAAAGCAACAGTTTGCAAGCTGCAAGAACTGCCCTGTTGGCAGCTACAACACGGGCCTGCAGTGGCGGCCCATGCACCGTGTTTGCATCCATCCATTCGTTGTGTTCATTGCGTGTGCCACTTGAGCTGGCACGGAGACTGTGTTTGTGCAGCCCATGCACCGTTGTGGTTCACTGCGTTCAGTTCAAAAGGGAAGGCCTTGGACTGCGTGTGAGCAGCCGGCCACGTTCCCTGTCACCTGCATTGTTTGAGCCAGAGACTGCATGCGAGCAGCCTGGCTCCCTGCTAACTGCTTTCTTTTTGCAGAGTTCATTGATCCTGGGCCATGGTTTAGTGTAAAATTTTCGAGCGGCAAGAGGTCTCCTTCGGGGCTCCCTGCTGACATTCTCAAAGTTAAGTTCCGGTTGTTATTTGTCCCGTTTTAACTGTTTAATTTTCTCACCTACATGTTAATGTGTGTTCCTAGTTCGGTTTTGTTTCAAAAATCGTGCTATTTTGTGAGTATTTATGTCGACGTTCTTACTTGGTGTTTGAGGCCTAGTCCTAGGTTTGAGGCCTACCGGTTCCACTCGGTGTTCGATCGTTTTTTTTTTGTTTCTTTGTTTGTTTTTTCTCCCCATTCCTTCAATTTCTATCCTCCCCATTACCTTCAATTTTCATCCTCCCCACTTTCCAAACATCCCCCATTCTCCCAACTAATCTCTTTCTTATCTCAAAAAAAAAAAAAAAAAAAAAAAAATAAATAAATAAATAAATAAATAAATAAATATACCCAACAACAACAACAACAACACGCTCACCTTCTCCCGATTCTGCTACTTCTTCTTCCTCTTAACTTCCTCCTCGTCTTCCTCGATTTCTTTTTTTTTTACACTTCCATGACCTAATCTGTTGAACTCTCTCATACATTAATATTAACAACAAAAACGATCTTATAATGCTTCATCTTCCTCTCTCACACATGTGGTACTCTTTACTGTTTCACAATGCACTTCCCTTCTGCTATTTTAACAGACTGCTCTCATTTCGACCTCTCCTTCATTCCTTGCCTAAAAAATCCAACTATTACAGCGCTTCTTCTCTCCATGCTCTGAATTCGCCTTCATTGCATCCATCAAGAATTGTGTTAAATCGCATCTCTGACCTAAAACTTTTAAAAACCACAGTTTGCCATGGATGCTCGCTTTCCATCAACCATTCTTTTTTCCAACTTCAGTGCCAACTCACCCCCTCACCCCTCACTCTCACTCTCAAAGCAACCATCCCACTCTTCTCCCTCCAAGCCTCCCTCTCACCTCTTTCAAAAATTCCCCCTCACCTTTCTCCCACCTTTCATCCCCCTCACTCTTCCTTCTCTAAGTTGCCCCCTCTCTTCCACCAACCTGCCTCCCTCCACTGCCCTCTCACCTCCATCTCTTCACTCCACCTCCTCAAATCCTCAACTGCCATCTTCCTTGTCTCTTGTCCCCCCTCTCTCCCAGCACCACAGAGCCTTTTCTCCTCCTCATTCGGCCCCCTCCCCTCGCTATTCTGCAATACCCCACACTCCTTCAGCAACCCTCCTTACCTCCCCCTCGTCCCTCGTCCTACCCTCCCCCGCCCCTCCACCTCCTGCACCCAAAGCCTCCTCCCCTACCTCTTCATTAAAAGTGTGGACCTCAAATATCCGGGGCCTTCGCTCAAACCTTTCAGATCTTTCCATGCAGGTTGCCACTGACAAACCAGACATTATCTGCCTAACAGAAACTTTCCTCTCCCAAGACGTGTCTGACTCCCAAGTATCTCTCCCTGGTTACTCCCTCTTACGGTATGACAGACCTGAGCCTCGTCCTGGTGGAGGTGTTGCTCTCTTCATCAAAGACTCTATTCCTCACTCTCCCTGCACTGCTCTCACTCCCCCACACCCCCAGGAATACCTCTGGCTTCGGCTTCCCCTCCACTCCCACCTCATGTTTATATGTGTACTGTACCGTCCACCGAACAGTGATGACTCCATCTACACCTCACTCTCCGAAAACATGGACCATCTTCTATCTTCTCATCCAAACTCTCTCTTCCTCTTATGTGGCGACTTCAATTGTCATCACGCCAGTTGGCTAGGTGTGGGTACCTCTCTCACCTGCCATGGCACATCGGCAAAAGCTTTCTGTGACTCATTGGGACTGACTCAATCGGTCAACTTCCCGACCCGGATCTCAACCAATGGTACTCCATCTCTTCTGGATCTGATTTTGACAAATTTCCCTGACAATATCTGCTGCTCTTCCTTCGCTCCAATTGGTTCTTCTGACCACGTCCTTGTTAAAGTGGACATCTCTCTGGCTGTCATCAGAGAACCACCTCACCGCCGTCGAGTCTGGCATTTCACTCAAGCCGACTGGCAGGGTCTCCGAGCAGCCATCAAACTTACAGACTGGTCTCCTATCACTACTTTCTCAAACATCAACTCATCCTGGGAATTCTTTCAAAGAAACTTGCTCTCCCTCATGCACAGATTTATCCCCTCTCGTGTTCAGTTGTCTTACCCTTCCTCCCGCCCTTGGTTTACTGAAGCTTGTGGTGAGGCAGTTGTCCTGAAACAACTTGCCTTTGCCTCATGGAAAGCAAACCCAACTGAGGGCAATCTCAGTTCTTTCCACAAAGCTCGGAACAAGTGTGTATCTACCCTCAGGAGAGCCAGAAAACAACATCTTTCTCATCTCAAGTCTGAACTCTCAAACCTCTCTCCCTCCTCAAAATCCTGGTGGCGTTTAATCAAATCTGTTTCTGGTGTATGTTCCCCCTCCATCCCCTCCCTTACCTCAAATGGCCGCACTGCTGATTCCACACGTGATAAAGCTGAATGTCTAAACTCGGTGTTTGCAGCTAAATCTTGTGTCCCAAACCCATCACTATCTCTACCCACTTTACCCAGTCGCACCCAACTGTCCCTGGACTCTGTATCCTTTTCTCCTGACAAGGTGGAGAGCTTGCTTTCAAACCTCGAGTCAGATTCTGCAACCGGTCCAGACGGCATCAGCCCACGTGTCCTCAAAGCCTGCTCTTCTGCTCTTGCTCACCCTCTCTCTGTTCTATTCACCCTCTCATTTTCCCAAGGTCATCTGCCATCTGCTTGGAAATCTGCTAACATCACTGCCCTGCATAAAAAAGGTGCAAAAACAGATCCCTGTAACTACAGACCAATCAGCCTTCTCCCAATCATCAGCAAGGTTATGGAATCCATCATTGCTTCAGACATGAAATCCTTCCTCTTCTCCAATGGCTTGATTTCCAATCATCAATTTGTTTCAGACCAGGTCACTCTACCCTGGATATGCTGCTACTGCTCTCCCATCAATGGATGGAGGTCCTCAATGCCAGACAGGAAATCCGAGCCGTATCCCTGGACATATCACATGCTTTTGACACAGTCTGGCACCCTGCACTACTCACCAAACTCTCTTCCCATGGTATTCAAGGCCATCTCCACTCATGGCTCGCAGACTTCCTCTCCTGTCGCAGTCAACGTGTGGCCCTAAATGGAGTTCTTTCATCCCCTCTTCCTGTGCAGGCTGGAGTTCCTCAAGGTAGCGTTCTGGGCCCTGTTCTTTTTCTTGTTTTCATCAATGATCTCTCGGACTCTCTGGAAAATCCTCTATTTCTCTTTGCCGATGACTCCACCCTCTGCCGTACCATCTGTCATCCCTCAGACCGGCAAGCAGCAGCTTCTTCGCTCACTGCAGATCTGGATAAAATCACAAACTGGTCCAACACGTGGAACATGTCTTTCAATCCACACAAATCTCACACTCTCACTATGTCTCTTCGAAAGGACCGTTTACAAAACCCCCATCCACTTTCTCAACAATCCTCTGGAAGAAGTCTTTTCTTTCAAGCTTCTGGGTCTCACTATCTGCCATGACCTTTCCTGGGAAAGTCACATTTCCAACCTCGCCTCAAAAGCCAGTCGCCGACTGGGAATCCTCCGTCGTGCAAAGTCCTTCCTCGGCCCTCTTGAGCTCCTGACTACTTACAAAGCTTTTGTCCGTAGCCTGATGGAGTACTGCTCTCCCCTCTGGGCTGGTGCTCCTGCCTCCCACCTTTCTCGACTTCACGCTGTCGAAACCAGGGCTTTTAAGATCATTGGCATCTCCCGCAATGAAGCTGAGTCTTTGGGCCTCTCACTCAATCACCGCAGGTTGGTCGGTGGTCTTTCTGTCTTCTACCGACTCCTCTCCAGCCTTGCCCCCCTGCTCTCTCTGCGATTTGTCCCAACCACATTTCCACAGGGCGCTCAAGGTCCGCCAACAACCCCCTTCTGGTAAAACTACCAAAATCACGAATCACTGCTCATCTTCACTCTTTCATTCCTCTTTTTTCCCGCCTTTGGAATAAACTTCCTCACTCTATTCTTTCCCATTCTTCCCTCCAGGCTTTCAAAACAGCTGTTCACCACCACCTCTTATCTTCCCCCATCCAAATCCTCGATCTTTTCTACCCCCGATAATCCACCCAAGCCCACTTCCTTCAATTCTCCTGCTTTCCTTCCTGAAAGTCCCTGTAATGTCCATCTTCTCCTCCCCATCCCCATCCCTCTCCCTTCCACAGTTCACCTGTGTCTGTTCCCCAATGTTTTGTCCCTTCCACTCCCACCCCTCTTGTCTCATGCCTCCTTGCTGTGAGTTGTGTGTTAGCTCTCATACGAGCCTCGACCAAGGTATACAAAAAAAAAAAAAAAAAAAAAAAAAATTGTAAGTTAAGGTAAGATGTACTGTAAATATGAGTGCGCCCCCGGCATGTCTGTCCTAGCGCCGGCAATTTTATTTAAGTCGTCCGTGTGAGTGAGTTTGTTTAGGTAGTTACTCAGCCCTCAGGTTATTTATTTTGGGGACACGAATACCATGAATGTCGCACTCAGGGATCCGTAGGTAAAATGTACTAGGGGAAAACTACACATGATGGCACACGAAAATTTGACGACTCGGGACGAGTCTGTAAAAAGGGGAGGGGGGTAGTGTTGTGGTTGACGAAATTCGCAAACCACCATTCAGGTCCCTTAGGTGAGATATCTCTGTAAGTATATGTGTAGTTAGGCCCAAACCCGTTGTTTAGAGGGAATAAATGTCATTCATGCGGGCTGCGACCCTTTTAGATAGCCGTTTTTCTTTTACTATCTTTATTTTGGACCAGCCGCCATTACTACCACCACCAACCACGTCTCAACAGCCATCACACAACAACCACCAGCCGCAACGCCGCTTCACAACAGCAACAACGCCAACAGCCACGACCTTTACCGTCACAACTCGCCCTCGCAACCATCGCATCACCACTATTCCCGCGCCACTTGTGGGCACCGATACTGGACTCGTGCAGGGCGCGCACCGAGCAGGGGTGCAAAAGCGCCGGCCTTTCCGAAGAAAACGGATCAAAAACGACTCACGCCCACTTCTGCTCCGTCCTATCGGTGAGCGTGGGGCGATTTGGCCCCGCCTCCAGGTACGTTGGAGTGTGGTCGCTATATGCAAATTCATGGATCAAAAAGCATTCACGCCCACTTTTCCTCGGTCCAATGGGGAGCCAGTTAGAGGTGAAGGGTCGGAGGTAAAGGGTCAAAGGTGAAGGAGCGAGGCCACGGGGGATATAAACGGCTGCGTTCGTCAGTCAAAGCAGTTCGCAGTCAGGAGTTGTCGGTGGAGCTGGGAAGAAGTGGTAGTAGTCAAAGTGAAGAGGACGGAGCTGTGGAGAGGTGGCGGCGGCGAAGGCGGTCGAGGGGGTGCTCGTGTCGGAGTCGGGAGCTGCGGAGGGAGAGGCCGGCGGCGCGACAGAGGTCGTGGTGGAGACGCTCGTCGCGGGACCCGAGACAGGGAGATATCCTCCATCCCCCGAGCATCAACAACCCCCTCCTGTTTCCCCCCGCGCTGAGATAGTGCGAAAAGGGGGCCCCGTCCCCACCCCATACCAGGCAGTCCCAGCGAGGCCCGCGGAGTCGGGGCGCCAGCGCCATTTCGCGGCTCATCACCAGACGGGTAGGCCCGACGCGGTCTCGGCCCCAGGCCCGCCTCATCCTTGAGGGTCGTCCTTTTCTTTTGCTTTGGGTATATGTGTTGTCGGCGCCGTCTGTGAAGTAAAACTGCATAAGTGTTGCCGTGTGCTCGCGTAGTCGGTAATAGATCTGCATTGTGTTTCTCTTTTATATTTGCTTTTTGTGTAATATTGTGTTTCTTCTTCTTTTACATTTGCTTTTGGTGTAATTGTATATGTGTGCTTTCCGTTCATCGTGAAATAAATGTGCTTTATGTTGAACTGTTTTCCCGCTTCGCTTCGTCTTTTCCTCTCTTGAATCTCCATCTTACTTCACGTAAAGGGTTGGTCGTGGGCTAAAACGCCCGATAATTAATCGAACCGTCGAGGCCGACGATAACACCGCTCGGTTATGCCGATAGTACGGAACGGGTCGCTTAAAGTGGCCCGTGTCCGAAGTCGACCTGCGGCGAGGTGCGATCGCCCGGTCTACCCTCCGTGTGGGTACTTAGGTAGGTCGAATTTGGCGAGCAACCCTATCCCACGCGGGGGGCCGATTGGCACGATCGTGGTGAGGCCGAAAGGTTCACCCGTGACTAGTTCCCGGCGTTAGTCCGAGAGGGTCACGACTGGATTGTCCGTCCGGTGGGCGACGTGCCGCGATTCGAGTTACGTGGCCGTTCGCACGCCGGCGGGCGCGAATCCGCAACAATATTCATGAGGAAACCATGAATATGCAAGAGGAAAACATGGAGAAAACATGAATATGCAAGAGGAAAACATGGAGAAAACATAAATATCCATGAGGAAAACATGGAGAAAACATAAATATCCATGAGGAAAACATGAATATGCATGAGGAACAATATTGGAAAAACATAAATATGCATGAGGTAAACATGAATATGCATGAGGTAAACATAAATATGCATGAGTTAACCATGAATATGCATGAGGAAAACATGGAGAAAACATGAATATGCATGAGGAAAAACATGGGGGACAACTTAAATATGCATGAGGAAAACATAAATATGCATGAGGAATATATGAATATGCATGAGGAAAACTTAAATATGCATGAGGAAAACATAAATATGCATGAGGAAAACATGGAGAAAACATGAATATGCATAAGGAAAAACATGGGGGACAACTTAAATATGTATGAGGAAAACATAAATATGTATGAAGAAAACTTAAATATGAATGAGGAAAACATGAATATGCATGAGGAAAACATGGAGAAAACATAAATATGCACGAGTCAAAACAGGAATATGCATGAGGCGAAATATGGGGAAAATATAAATATGCATGAGGAAAACATGAAAATGCATGAGGAAAACCATGAGTATGTATCAGGCAAACGTAAATATGCATGAGGAAAACATGAAAATGCATGAGGAAAAACATGAATATGCATGAGGCAAAAACAATGGTAAAACATAAATATGCATTAGAAAATATGAATTTGCATGAGGAAAAACATGGGTGAAACATAAATATTCATGTGGCAAAAACATAAATATGCATGAGAACATAAATATGCATGAGGAAAACATGAATACACACGAGGAAAAAAAATAAATATGCATGAGGAAAATATGAATATGCATGAGGTAAAACATGGGTGAAAAATAAATATGGATGAGGAAAACAAATATGCATGAGGACAACATGAATATGCATGGACAAAACATGGAGAAAACATAAATATTCATGAGGAAAACATGGGGAAAACATAAATATGCATATGCATTACGAAAACATAAATATGGATGTGGAAAAAACATGGACAACACTTAAATATGCATTAGGAAAACATGAATATACATGAGGCAAAACATGTGGAAAATATAAATATGCATGAGGAAAACATGAATATGCATGAGGCAAAAACAATGGCAAAACATAAATATGCATTAGAAAATGTGAATTTGCATGAGGCAAAACATGGGTGAAACAAATATGCATGAGGCTAAAACAAAAATATTCATGAGGAAAAAACATAAATATGCATGACGAACACATGTGGAAAACAAATATCGATGCGGAAAACATGAATATGCATGAGGCAAAACATGGGGAAGACATAAATATCCATGAGGAAAATATTAATATGCATGAAGAAAACATGGGGAAAATATATATCCATGAGGAAAACATAAATATGCATGAAGAAAACATAAATATCCATGAGGAAAACGTGAATATGCATGAGGCAAAACATGAATATGCAAGCGGAAAACATGGAGAAAACATAAATATGCATGAGGCAAAATATTGGGAAAACATAAATATGCATGAGGAAAACATGAATATACATGAGGCACAACATGAATATGCATGAGTCAAACATAAATATGCATGAGGAAAATATGAATATGCAAGAGGACAATATGGAGAAAACATAAATATGCATGACAAAATATGGGAAAATATAAATATGCATAAGGAAAAACATGGGGGACAACATAAATAGGCATAAGGAAAATATAAATATGCATGAGGAAAATATGAATATGCATGAGGCAAAACATGGGTAAAACATAAATATGGATGAGGAAAACATAAATATTGTGACATCCATGGGACTTGAACAGTCCCGCTAACGTAGAATGAGCCGAAACGATGGAGGTGGTTTATTTATTTATAACCCAAAGATGGCGGTTCTAATCGCTCTACCGCAAACGGGACGAGGAAGGTGGCATGAGTCGCTTTTCACTGAGTTGATAACGTTTATTCCTCTAACCAGAAATAACAAGACTCGGAAAGAAGAGGGATCCGGGGCGATTCGACGGGATGGCCTGGGATCGGGCGTGGGGAAAACACAGACAATTCCAATGAATATACAAATCTCAAACCCTCTAAGGCGCCAGGTACACACACACACACACACACACACACACACACACACACACACACACACACACACACACACACACACACACACACACACACACACACACACACACACACACACAGTAGCTATTCCTGGTGGTCAGGCTGGACCGTGGTGTGGAAGCAACAGTCCCTGAATTGGCGTCGGACGAGCTGGCCTTGCTCTCGTCAGGGGGGCAGGAGAAACCGTGGTGCTGTCGACCTCCTGGTCTTGGCCCAAGTCCGCTCACAGCCGCCAGGGAACCAGTTCTGGCGCCAAATTGCAAGCAGGGGAGGGAGGCAGGTCTGCCCGCCGTTCGACCCCGTACTCCGAGCCAGCAGAACCCTAGAGCCAACCACGGTGAGGCACGAGGCTCAGCAAGGCTCCAAGACACGATGAAACAAGGATCGAAAACAGCCCAACAAAAAGCACGCTCCCAGCACAACAACCTCCACCAGAACAGTTTTTCGGTACCGATCTTCTTCCTCTTTACCTTTTCCCCGAACAGAGCCTTTTTCTCCTCCCGTCCTCGTCACTTCCAATCGAGCCGTTTTATTGGCCCTGCGCCGTCGCCTTCCGCCAATCGTGATCACGCGGCGGAGCCATCCGCAGCACTGTCCTGTGACGTCACGGCAAGCCTCCAGAGAATACTAAAAGGGGTTTACGCAGACACACTTACCCTATCCCGTATCCCTATCTAATTACGTGACAATTATCATTTCCCCCTTGAAGAAATGGACATTTACTTGAAAACTTATCACCACTGAATTGCTACTTATTACATCAAGATCCTGGTAAACTCGAACAGCATGGCATACCTAATTAAACATCCTAATTACCCTTTGAATGCATACCCCCCCTCACACGTAACACTGCCCCCTCCTCTGGTACCACAGCTCCTGCAAGGTATATCACAGGCGCAACCGTACTAGCCTTAACACTTACTGACTCACACCTAATTAACCTAACGAAATAAAGTAGGAGGGGCAATGGGCAGCGAGTCGCAGCTAACTTACCTATCCTGCTTAATGTACTACCCCCTTATGGCCTTATCCTCGCCTAAACAATCATTCATTTTTTTTAATTATTTTTTTATTTTATCACATGAGAGCACTGAGCGAAGTTGCACTCCATCCTCTGGATCATCGCTCTTGCCCAACACTCTTCCAGTGATCTGGGGAGGGGAAACAAAAGGTTCCACAAAAAAAAACACAACAATTATACTTTACATTCCTACTCTAAGCCTTAACGACACTATTCATGGGATATTTACACTTGACCGCCTCCCCCAGTGGATGCTAATAGACCCAGCGTTACCTGGGGAGCCAATTTTCAAATTTGCTTGCCCCAAAATTATGCGGACATCATGCCCTTGCTGCACATGTCAAGCTGTGCGGGATCGAGTGGGACTCACACATCTTCACAACACTCACACCATGGTAATCATCACATTTCTAGGTCATGGTCCCCATTTTAATGATGCAGGCTGAACCCGTCATGGCCGTGGGGTTGGTTACCACAAGATGATCGGGGCATCTCAGGTGCAACCATGCCCACAGGTAAGCTTTAGTCCAACCCGGACGTTTCTCCGCCCCGCTCCCTTTGATTCCCACCCCCCCTGGTAGCCATCAGCTCGAACCCCGTACAACACACTGGAAGGGGTCTCACTGGCTCCTCTGGCCTTCCTGGGTCGCCAAGGTCCTACCCGCCTTAGTCGCCCAACCAGACCCTCTCCCAGTTGCCTCCAGACACTGTCACCGTTAGCCACCAGGGGTGAATCTCCTTGAAGGGGGTCGCAATTCCCGCTTACCGTGAGCTTCAGCAATCCCTGTGGACAAGCACATCATCCCCATCGGCCTTACATGTGACACCTGCATTTCTAACACTTCACCGACCATGACCTTCCCTGTTACCACACCATCTCCAATAAAACAAATCAATGTGTGCACCATACATTTCACTTCTTAACTTGAAACAACTCACACAGCACTTTTCCTCACCCGATCCACGCACCAGCCATTGGACAGCCACTTGTGCCCGCTTTGTAACCAATTACTCACTGTCCCTATAAAACTCAGCAGAACTTACAAACATATGCCAATTTTCCCACAATTCATTTTTTTTTTTAACCAAAGGAGGCACTTCGCCACTATCTCAGCAGCCGAGCATGGCCCTATATGCTCAGCCCAATCTAGTCTCCCCGACCCCCGACAGTGATTTCCGGACTCGACCTATGTAAGGGCACCTCGGATAGACCTGGCGGTTCAGCAGGAGGATTCATCCTCTGAAGCATTTGGGTAATGCCAATTTCTCCCAGCCCCCCTCCCTGATCCTGGATCTCCGCCTGTCAGATCGTCACCAATGGCCTCTCGGGCACCCGACCCGGCCGACTCCACGAGGCCAGCCTGGCTGCGCACTCGGCCGCTTGGTGCACGGTGGGTGGATCCTGTAGCTCCACTTGCGCTCGGACCTCAGGGTCAGGAAGAGCAGCTAAAAATTTCTCGAGTGCCAGTCTGTCCCATGCCTCCACTGTTAGGTCCTGATACGCGATCCTGACTGATTGGTAAATGTCCTGTGCCAGCTCCTGCACTGTCTCACCCGGCTTTAATCTGCGGTGCTGGAGCTGGGCCCGCACCAGATCACAGTTCGCTGCAAACCCAAACCGACGGCTCAACACCTCGCAAATGTGGGAGCTGGTCAACATCCCCTCCGCGATCACATTTAACACATCTGCGGCTGGTCCCCGCAACGTTGCCACCAAATTCCCTGTACGTTCCCGCTCATTCCACCCGTTAGTCGGGAAATACACTCAAATTGCGTCAGAAAAGCTTCAAGGCTCCCTGACCAGTCAAAATTTACCAGGGGGATCACTTTTACGGTGGCCCGCTTCTCAGTTTCTCCCTTGTCCGAATCCAGCCCAGGGATCAAACACCCTTGTGGCTGCGTATCCAATTTCGGAGCCCACTGTGGCCAAAGATGTTTTGTGGTGAGGGTCTCATGGGTCAATTTTGCCTCCTGTTCCAAACGTTGAATGCACCAATTCACCTCTTCCCGCAGGATCTTCTGGGCCCGCACAACCTCCTCCAAGGCTCCATAGCGAGTTTGTAGCTGCTCCTCAACCAACCCGGACACTCTACTTACAAAAGACGGCTCTACCAGGCCTTTATCCAAGACTTCATCTTGGCTCATAATTTTATCTTGTTCGTCCAAACGAGCCTCCAATTCTTTTACCTCCTCTGCCAAATTCATCCCTTGCTTCCTCAGCTCTCCCCACTCTTCTACTTGCAGCTGCATACGAGCATCCACACAGGCACGATGACGTTCCAGGCTTTCATCCACTTTATCAACCCGAATGTTCGTTGCATCAATTTTATCTACCAATTTTTTCCGTATATTTTCCCCCTCCAATGTAATTTCTACCTTTGTTTCCTCCAATCTATCCTCGAATTTACTTTGTATTTCTCCCAATTTAACATCCACACACTCCTACATCTCAGTTTTCATTTTCTCCATCTTTTCCCCCAATTCATCCCTCATTAAATCAATCCGTGCACCCAACTGTACCCCCAATTGATCTGTCATTTCTGCCCTCTTTGCCGTCATTTCTACCCTCTGTGCCACGAATTGATTTGCTATTTGTGCTGTCATGTCCCCTATTAAATGTTCCAACATTGTCCCGATCGACATCGCGCCGGTTTCTGGCGCTGCCGGCCCCGTTACGGGCGATGAAGCATGGTCCACGCTCGGAATGGGGGAGGTTCCAACCCTACCCCCGTCTCTCCCTTCTTCCCCCGACTCGCTGCCAGACACGTGGCCGTCCTCCTCAAACATCTGCACATCGGCCATGGTGCAGAAGTCCCGTTTGCCGCAAATTAAATTAAATTTGAAAAATCCTGCCAAAATTTTCCCACGCTTTTCTGTAGTAATTTTATATTCCAATTCGTGGAGAGATTCAAGTACTGGTATATTCTCCCGATACCGAATATAATTTAGAGGGGTTCGAACATCCCACTCCTGACACCAATGTGACGTCCACGGGACTTGAACAGTCCCGCCAACGTAGAATGAGCCGAAACGATGGAGGCGGTTAATTTATTTATAACCCAAAGATGGCGGTTCTAATCGCTCTACCGCAAACGGGACGAGGAAGGTGGCACGAGTCGCTTTTCACCGAGTTGATAACGTTTATTCCTCTAACCAGAAATAACAAGACTCGGCAAGAAGAGGGATCCGGGCGATTCGACGGGATGGTGTGGGATCGGGCATGGGGAAAACACAGACAATTCCAATGAATATACAAATCTCAAACCCTCTCAGGCACCAGGTATACACACACAAAACGTAGCTATTCCTGGTGGTCAGGCTGGACCGTGGTGTGGACGCCAGTCCCTGGATTGGCGTCGGACGAGCTGGCCTTGCTCTCGTCAGGGGGGCAGGAGAAACCGTGGTGCTGTCGACCTCCTGGTCTTGGCCCAAGTCCGCTCACAGCTGCCAGGGAACCAGTTCTGGCGCCAAATTGCGAGCAGCGGAGGGAGGCAGGTCCGCCCGCCGTTCGACCCCATACTCCGAGCCAGCAGAACCCCAGAGCCAACCAAGGTGAGGGACGAGGCTCAGCAAGGCTCCAAGACAAGATGAAATAAGGATCGAAAACAGCCCAACAAAAAGCACGCTCCCAGCACAACAACCTCCACCAGAACAGTTTTTCGGTACCGATCTTCTTCCTCTTTACCTTTTCCCCGAACAGAGCCTTTTTATCCTCCCGTCCTCGTCACTTCCAATCGAGCCGTTTTATTGGCCCTGCGCCGTCGCCTTCCGCCAATCGTGATCACGGGGCGGAGCCATCCGCAGCACTGTCCTGTGACGTCACGGCAAGCCTCCAGAGAATACTAAAAGGGGTTTACGCAGACACACTTACCCTATCCCGTATCCCTCTCTAATTACGTGACAATTATCATTTCCCCCTTGAAGAAATGGACATTTACTTGAAAACTTATCACCAATGAATTGCTACTTATTACATCAAGATCCTGGTAAACTCGAACAGCATGGCATACCTAATTAAACATCCTAATTACCCTTTGAATGCATACCCCCCCCCCCCCCGTCAAACGTAACAATATGCATGAGGAAAAACATGGGGAAAACATAAATGCACATGAGGAAAACATAAATATGCATGAGGAAAAAACATGGACAACACTTAAATATGCATTAGGAAAACATGAATATACATGAGGCAAAACATAAATATGCATGAGGAAAACATGAATATGCAGGAGGCAAAAACAATGGTAAAACATAAATATGCATGAGAAAATATTAATTTGCATGAGGCAAAACATAAATATGCATGAGGCTAAAACAAATATTCATGTGGCAAAAACATAAATATGCATGAGGATAAAACATAAAAATGCATGAGGAAAAAGATAAATATGTATGAGGGACACATGGGGAAAACAAATAATCGATGCGGAAAACATGAATATGCATGAGGAAAACATGAAAATGCATAAGGAAAAACATGGGGAATACCTAAATATGCATGAGGAAAACATGAATATGCATGAGGAAAAACATAAATATGCATGAGGAAAAAAACATGGGCAACACATAAATATGCATTAGGAAAACATGAATATACATGGGGCAAAACATAAATATGCATGAGGAAAACATGAATATGCATTAGAAAATATGAATTTGCATAAGGCAAAACATAAATATGCTTGAGGCTAAAACAAATATTCATGTGGCAAAAACATAAATATGCATGAGGATAAAACATAAAAATGCATGAGGGACACATGAGGAAAACATGAATATGCATGAGGAAAAACATGGGGAAGCCATAAATATCCATGAGGAAAATATGAATATGCATGAGGAAAACATATATCCATGAGGAAAAACATGGGGGACAACTTAAATATGAATGAGGAAAACATAAATATCCATGAGGAAAACGTGAATATGGTTGAGGAAAATATGAATATGCAAGAGGAAAACATGGAGAAAACAGAAATATGAATGAGGCAAAATATGGGGAAAACGTAAATATGCATGAGGAAAACATGAATATACATGAGTCAAACATAAATATGCATGAGAAAAATATGAATATGCAAGAGGACAATATGGAGAAAACATAAATATGCATGAGGAAAAACATGAATATGCATGCGACAAAACATGAATATGCAAAATGAAAAAGATGGGGGACAACATAAATAGGCATGAGGAAAATATAAATATGCATGAGGCAAAACATGGGTGAAACATAAATATGGATGAGGAAAACAAATATGCATGAGGAAAAACATGGGGGACAACATAAATAGGCATGAGGAAAATATGAATATGCATGAGGCAAAACATGGGTAAAACATAAATATGGATGAGGAAAACATAAATATGCATGAGGAAAACATAAATATGCATGAGGAAAAAATAAATATGCATGAGGAAAATCATGAATATGCATGAGGAAAACTTAAATATGCATGAGGAAAACATAAATATGCATGAGGAAAAACATGGGGAAAACATAAATATGCCTGAGGAAAAAACAATGGCAAAACATAAATATGCATGAGGAAAATATGAATATGCATGAGGAAAAACATGGAGAAAACATAAATATCCATGAGGAAAACATAAATATGCACGAGGAAAACATAGGGGACAACTTAAATATGAATATGTATGAAGAAAACGTAAATATCCATGAGGAAAACGTGAATATGCACGAGGCAAAACATGAATATGCATGAGGAAAATATGAATATGCAAGAATAAAACATGGAGAAAACATAAATATGCATGAGGAAAAATATGGGGAAAACAAAAATATGCATGATGAAAAATATGAATATGCATGAGGAAAAGATGAATATGCATGAGGCAAAATATAAATATGCATTAGGAAAACATGAATATGCATGAGGAAAAACATGGAGAAAACAAATATCCATGAGGAAAACATGAATATGCATGAGGAAAACATGGAGGAAACATGAATATGCATGAGGAAAAACATGGAGAAAACATGAATATGCATGAGGAAAACATGAATATGCATGAAGAAAAATATGGAGAAAACATAAGTATCCGTGAGGAAAACATGAATATGCAGGAGGCAAAACATGGGGAAAACATAAATATCAATGAGTTAAATATGAATATGCATGAGGAAAACATGAATATGCATGAGGAAAATATAAATATGCATGAGGAAAACATGGAGAAAAAAATATCCATAAGGAAAACATGAATATGCATGAGGCAAAACATGGGGAAAAAAAATGAATATGCACGAGTCAAACATAAATAAGCAGAAGGCAAAACATGAATATGAATGAGGAAAACATGGAGGAACCATGAATATGCATGAGGAAAAATATGGGGAAAATATAAATATGCATGAGGAAAACATGGAGAAAAAAATATCCATAAGGAAAACATGAATATGCATGAGGCAAAACATGGGGAAAACATAAATATCAATGAGTTAAATATGAATATGCATGAGGAAAACATGAATATGCATGAGGAAAATATAAATATGCATGAGGAAAACATGGAGAAAAAAATATCCATAAGGAAAACATGAATATGCATGAGGCAAAACATGGGGAAAAAAATGAATATGCACGAGTCAAACATAAATAAGCAGAAGGCAAAACATGAATATGAATGAGGAAAACATGGAGGAACCATGAATATGCATGAGGAAAAATATGGGGAAAATATAAATATGCATGAGGAAAACATGGAGAAAAAAATATCCATAAGGAAAACATGAATATGCATGAGGCAAAACATGGGGAAAAAAAATGAATATGCACGAGTCAAACATAAATAAGCAGAAGGCAAAACATGAATATGAATGAGGAAAAATATGGGGAAAACATAAATATGCATGAGGAAAACATGAATATGCAGGAGGTAAACATAAATATGCATGAGGAAAACATGAATATGCAGGAGGTAAACATAAATATGCATGAGGAAAATATGAATATGCAGGAGGTAAACATAAATATGCATGAGGAAAATATGAAAATGCATGAGGAAAACCATGAGTATGCATGAAGCAAACGAAAATATGCATGAGGAAAACATGGAGAAAACATAAATATCCATGAGGCAAAATATGGGGAAAACATGAATATGCATGAGTAACAATATGGGGAAAACATAAATATGCACGAGGTAAACATAAATATGCATGAGGAAAACATGGAGAAAACATGAATATCCATGAGGAAAACATGAATATGCATGAGGAAAAACATGGGGAAAACATGAATATGCATGAGCCAAAACATGAATATGCATGAGGAAAAATATGGGGAAAATATAAATATGCATGAGGAAAACATGAAAATGCATGAGGAAAACCATGAGTATGCATCAGGCAAACGTAAATATGCATGAGGAAAACATGAAAATGCATGAGGAAAACATGGGGGACAACATAAATATGCATGAGGAAAACATAAATATGTATGAAGGAAACCTAAATATGCATGAGGAAAACATGGGCAAAACATAAATATGCATGAGGATATAACATAAATATGCATGAGTAAAACATAAATACGCATGAGCAAAACATGAATACATATGAGGCAAACATAAATATGCATGAGGAAAACATAAATATTCATGAGAAAAACAAGAATATGCATGAGGCAAACATAAATATGCATGAGGAAAACAAGAATATGTTTGAGGCAAAACATAAATATGCATGAGGCTAAAACATAAATATGCAAGAGGAAAAAATGAATATGCATGAGGAAAACATGGAGAAAACATAAATATGCATGAGCCAAAACATGAATATGCATGAGGCAAAATATGGGGAAAATATAAATATGCATGAGGAAAACCATGAGTATGCATCAAGCAAATGTAAATATGCATGAGGAAAACATGAAAATGCATGAGGAAAACATGGGGGACAACATAAATATGCATGAGGAAAACATAAATATGCATGAGGAAAACATGGGCAAAACATAAATATGCATGAGGAAAACATAAATATTCATGAGAAAAACAAGAATATGCATGAGGCAAACGTAAATATGCATGAGGAAAACAAGAATATGTTTGAGGCAAAACATAAATATGCATGAGGCTAAAACATAAATATGCAAGAGGAAAAAATGAATATGCATGAGGAAAAACATTGGCAAAACATAAATATGCATGAGGAAAACATGGGTAAAACAAATATGCATGAGGCTAAAACATAAATATGCAAAGGAAAAACAAAAATATTCACGAGGAAAATATGATTATCTTCTTCTTCTTCTTTCGGCTGCTCCCGTTTGGGATCGCCACAGTGGATCATCTGTTATGATCTGCATCAATGATTTGGCACAGGTCTTACGCCGGATGCCCTTCCTGACGCAACCCTGGTCGCCTCTTACAGCACAGGGATATGGTACACCTATTTTAACCGGGGCATACACCGGGCCCAGTACACTGGTACTCACTTCGCCGACCTCGGAAGGATGACAGGCTGAGTCAACCTCCTGGTGTGTATTAATTCAAGCGGCCAACGGGGCTTGAACTCAGGACCTTTTGGATCCCAAACCGCTACCCTTACCACAACGCCAACACCAGGCTAAAGGAGGAAAATATGAATATGCATGAGGCAAAATATGGGCGAAACAATGTTACGGCTGTGTAAATTGGCAAACCACCATTTAGGTCCCGTAGGTGAGATAACTCGAAGTACATGTGTAGTTAGCCCCAAACCCGTTGTTTAGAGGGAATTTATGTGATTCATTCGGGCTGCGACGCTTTGAGTGAGGCTTTCTGTTCTATCTGTATTTTAAATCAACCGCCATAACCATCAAACTATCACCAAAAACCCTCCACCACCCTCACCTCTCTCCTTCTATGGCCATTCCCACACCACCTCTGTACACTGACCGTTGGGCTGTCTTGTTCAAGCGATACGCACCGAGCCGCGAGTGCAAATAGCGGCCTTTCCGAGGGAGAATTCGGATCAAGAATGCTACACGCCCACTTCTGATCCGTCCAATCAGCAAGCGCGGAGCGGCTTGGCCCTGCCTCCAGGTGCGTCCGTGTGAAATCGAAATATGCAAATTCTAGGATCAGGGGAGGTTCACGCCCACTTTTCCTCCGTCCAATGGGCGAGCGTGGCTCCGCCCCCGAGCTCATCCTGATCCGGAAATATGCATATTGGTTCTCCTGCCGGCCTCTAAAATGCCGAGCGCAAGGCGAATCGTAGCAGAGAGAGTTTTGGCAGAGAGTTTTGGGGCGGAGAGTGAGAGTTTTGGGAAGAGAGTCATCAGGCGGAGTGTGGCAGCGGCGGAGTGTGGCAGCGCGGAGTGTGGCAGAGAGTGGAGTCGGGTGGCTGAGGCACTGAGTTGGGCTCTGCAGTCGGCTGAGGCAGTGGGAAGAGGCCAAGGAGCTCGGGTCCGAGGTGAGAAGGACGGCGGTGGGCGACGAGATCACGGGGGGAGATCGCTCGTCGCGGGACCTAAGCCAGCCAGCCAGCCATTCTCCCTCCCCCAGAGCATCAACAATTCTCCCTTTTCCCCCGCGCTGAGATAGTGCAACCAAGAGGGCCCCGTTCCCACCCCGCTCCAAACGTCGTGCCAACGAAACCCGCGAAGGAGCACGGAGTCGGGGCACAGCCACCCTGCCACGTCTGCGGCTCGTCCACCAACGCGCCACGAGGACGCGGGTAGGACCCACCCGGTCTCGCGGACCTGGCCGCTCCTTCAGGTCCCACGCACATATTGGCCTACAGGCCCGTCTGCCCCCTTGTCTATGAGGGTGGCTTCTTTCCTTTTGAGTAAATGTGTGTGGCGCCGTGTCTTGTAAAGTAGAAGTGTTTAAGTGTTGCCGTGTGTATGCGTATTCGGTTCGAACTCTGCATCGTTTTTTGTTCTCCTGATATAGGTGCATTCTGACTGTTTGGCTGTATATGTGTGCTTTCCGTGTGTCGCGTAATAAATGTGCATTGTGTGAACTGTTTTCCCGTTTCGCTTCGTCTTTTCTTTGTGGATCCTCCATCCTGTTTCACGTAAAAGGGTTCGTAGTGGGCTTAAAATGCCCGATAATTAATCGGAACCGTTGAGGCCAATGATAACACCACTCGATTATCCCGATAGCACGGAACGGACCGCTTAAGCAGTTCGTGTCTGGAGTCGGCCTGCGGCGAGGTACGATCGCCCGGTCGACCATCTGCGCAGGTACTTAGGAAGATCGAATTTGGTGAGCAACCCTATCCTGCGTGGGTGGGCAATTGGCATGGTTGTGGTAGGGTTAAACCCCCACCTGTGACGAGCTCCCGGCGTTGTTCCGAGAGGGTCACGACAGAATTGTCCGTTCCGGTGGGCGAGGCGACCGCCATTCGAGTCGAGCAGCCGATCGCATGCCGGAGGGCACGAATTCGCAACAAAAAATATGCATGAGGCTAAAATATAAATATGCATGAGGCAAAACATAAAAGTGCATGAGGAAAAATAGGGAAAACATGAATATGCATGAGGAAAAAAATGAGGTAAACATAAATATGCATGAGGAAAAACATTGGTGAAACATAAATGTGCATGAGGCTAAAAGAAAAGTATGTATGAGGAAAAACATGGGGAACATATAACTATGCATGAGAAAAGCATGAATATGCATGAGGCAAAACATGGGGAAAACATAAAGATGCATGAGGAAAAAACATGGGCAAAACTTAAATATGCATGAGGAAAAACATAAATATGCATGAGGAAAACATGGGGACAACAAATATGCATGAGGAAAATATGAATATGCACAAGGAAAACATAAATATGCAAGAGGTAAACAAATATGCATGAGGAAAACCATGAGTATGCATGAGGCAAACATGGGCAAAACATAAATATGCAAGAGGAAAAACAACTATTCATGAGGAAAATATGAATATGCATGAGGTAAAACATAAATATGCATGAGGAAAAACATTGGCAAAACATAAATATGCATGAGGAAAACATGGGCAAAACAAATATGCATGAGGCTAAAACATAAATATTCATGAGGAAAATATGAATATCTTCTTCTTTCGGCTGCTCCCGTTTGGGGTCGCCACAGCGGATCATCCGTTATGATCTGCATAAATGATTTGGCACAAGTCTTACGCCGGATGCCCTTCCTGACGCAACCTTGGTCGCCTCTTACGACACAGGGATATGGTACACCTATTCTAACCGGGGCATACACCGGGCCCAGTACACTGGTACTCACTTCACCGACCTCGGAAGGATGACAGGCTGAGTCAACCTCCTGGTGTATATTAATTCAAGCGGCCAACGGGGCTTGAACTCAGAACCTTTTAGATCCCAAGCCGCTACCCTAACCACGACGCCAACACCAGGCTAAAGGAGGAAAATGTGAATATGCATGAGGCAAAATATGGGCGAAACATAAACATGCATGAGGATAAAATATAAATATGCATGAGGAAAAACATGGGAAAAACATGAATATGCATGGGGGAAAACATAAAAATGTATGAGGAAAAATGAATATGCATGAGGCGAAAAGAAAAGTATGCATGAGGAAAAACATGGGGAAAACCATAAATATGCATGAGGCAAAACATGGGGAAAATATGAATATGCATGAGGAAAACATAAATATGCATGAGGAAAAACATAAGTGTGCATGAGGATAAAAGAAAAGAAAAGTATGCACGAGGAAAAACATGGGGAAAACAAATATGCATGAGCAAAACATGGGGAACACATAAATATGCATGAGGAAAGCATGAATATGCATGAGGCAATACATAAATACGCATGAGGAAAAAAACATGGACAAAACTTATATATGCATGAGAAAAACATAGGCAAAATATGAATATGCATGAGGCAAAACATGGGGAAAATATGAATATGCATGAGGCAAAACATGAATATGCATGAGGCAAACATAAATATGCATGAGGAAAAACATGGGGAAAACATAAATATGCATGAGGTAAACATGAATACTCATAAAACATGGGGAAAATATGAATAGGCATGAGGAAAAACATGGGTGACACATAAATACAGTAAAACTTTTAAATCGCGGCCGTTGGGATCCATAAAATAAAAATCCGCGGTTTCGATGATCCGCGGATCCGTCAATCATATTAAGAAAACCGCGAATAATATTAATAAAATATAATCTTGTACCAACGGACCGCGGATAGGGAGTACAAGTGAACCAGTGGAAGACAGCCTTGTCCAACGCTGGATCCTGAGCCTTCCTGGCTCTCTTGCGGCTCAGTCCGCTCTCCTCGTCGAGGTCCTGCACGAAGGAGTGAAGGTTGGCCTATTCCTTCACCCATCCTCTCAAGGTACTCTCTTGTACCCCAGTTTCCCTGGATATCTTAGCTTTACTCTCCTTCGCAGAAACAATCCTGTCCACTAACTAAAGTTATTCGGAAATATTTCTGGATGTGTGCTTCCTCCCCCCCCCCCCGGCATGTTGACCGATGACGTCACAGCAATGTTGGAGAGAGAGGACGAAGAAGAAGCTCGCTTCAATGTTTGAAAAGGCTGTAGAAGGGTCGTAGAATCGCGGATAATCAATGTGTGGTCTGTAGTAAGTCGTCTAAGGTTATGATTGAGATGGATTTGGCCTGAGGTTTGAAACAGAAGAGGTGAGAGCGAGTTAATGACACCCCGCCACCTCAGATTCGCTCACGGCGTGTCAAAAAGGACTCAATTGTTGGGTTAAACGGTGGATTAAGGACTTAAACCGCGGATTATAGCAGGTGTCGGCAGTTAGCGAACATATGTCAATGATTTGACAAGTCATTGTGTATTTTACACCAACATCTGTGCATTCACACTTGTACAATGGTTCAGTCCGCGGTTGAGATCAAAGACCCACATTCCACCCAAAAAAAAGACTACGATTTCATGTTTAAATTTTGGGGTCCATGGTGGACCCGCGGATTATCCGATTTCGCGGTTAAAAAGGCCGCCAATTAAGAGGGTTTTACTGTATGCATGAGGAAAAACATGTGTGAAACATAAATATGCATGAGGAAAAACATGTGTGAAACATAAATATGCATGAGGAAAAACAGCAGAATCGTCGTACATTTGCAATGAATCGATCTTACATCATAGAGGAGGTTGAATTATTGTACAAATACGATACTTATTGCTATTGGACGTCTGACAACCCTGCGCTGCGGAGTAACGTGCTTCAACTTATTGGGCGGTGTATGTGTTGCGGAAATCATAACGTATAGTAACAGTTTTTTTGTTGTTGAAAATTAGTTTTTATTCGTTGTTGAACACAATCTTTGCTCTACTTAAATCATAGAAAATCTGGAGCACATATAATATAATTTGAATTCGACGATTTAAAAACAAGCATTCCGTTGATAGCGAGTGGGTGAAGTCTTTGTGGTGTTCTGTGGCGATCGTTTTTTTTGCTTCAACTCGAAAAAAAAAAGATCAAAAGGTATCGGGCAGGTCGCCCATGGGGACTTGTTTGCCTGTGCGCTTGTCTGTTTGGCTGCAGGGACCGCTATCCGCGGAGCAGCTGAGGAGATTACGGCAACATCACTACAGGCAAGTGTGCAAGGCACAGCCATCATCATGTCGTTCGAATGGAAAATTAATGGGCACTGCTTGTTTGCCACTCGCCATGAGCGATTGTTTTATTCTCTCAGTGACAAAGTAAGAACAATAAAATAATTTCGGCCATTCTACAATTTAGTTATCTAAATAATTTCCGCATTTTTTAAGGTATATTTTACATGTTGTTATTATAGTAGCCAAAACCCCGTCACAGACGGATTCCGTTCCATGAGCTCAATATGACAACCAGTGGCGGCTCTTGTAAGAGCCGGATCCCAGTCGATGTACTCCATGGCCTTACCTAATGAGGCCTACAAAACGTCCTTGTACACGACATTTTTGGTGTACACTACTCCTTGTGAAGAAGTCCCCTGATTTGTGCACGTGTCTACTTTGACGTACAAACACCGTGTCAAAACTTCTCAGGTCACAGTATCGAGAAAAACGTGACGCGACCGCGAGGAGGAACACAAAATTGGTCCTTCAGTATTAATATATAGATTATACTGGTGCGTGTCCGTACGTGCAAAAAAAAAAAAAAAAAAAGCTTTCAAACCGTGCCAGAAACAACAACCACACAGGTTGTTCTTTCGCTCTCGCGTGCCCGTACGTGCAAAAAGAATTGTGACGTCGTAGCAACGTGTACTGTCATTGGTTTGGTAAATAAATGGCCATAACTTGGGAACAACTGTCCGAATAATATCAAACCTTGAAAAGGCACATACACAGGTCCCCAGCAATATACCTGGCAAGTTTCAATTAGATTGGACCAGTGGTTGTCAACGAACAGCGGTCACAGACAGACAGCCACACAAAGATTGCTGGAATTATAGATAGACGAGTACGTGCAAAAGAAAAAATAAATAAATAAATAAAACTTTCAGACCGCGAGCCAGAAACAACAACCATACAGGCCGTTCTTTCGCTCTCGCGTGCCCATACGAGCACCCCCCCCCCCAAAAAAAAACTCAAACAACTACACAGGCCATTCCTTCGCTCTCATAAACGACGACTGGATTGGGGCATTGTGTTAATCTATAAATGCACATAAGAAATCGAGAAATTATTAGAAGACAGTAAGTCATCACTATCCAGAAGTAGTGCGTGCCCGTACGGAATGTTCACATGCATTCCACGAATTATCGCTTGCATTGAAAGGGGGGGGGGACCAAGTCCAAAATCTAATGGCATGATCCTTGGACAATACCTAACCCCCAACCCCCCCCCCCCCCCACCAAGTTTCGTCGAAATCCGTCCAGGAGTTTTTCCGTAATACTGTTCACAAACAGACGGGTGAAAACAGTAACCTCCATCCATCTTCGATGGCAGAGGTTAAATATCATGTTATATAATTGTTTTTGACCCCATCTATCAATGGTGAAGAATAACTTTAAAAATTAAAGAATTCTCATTTCCAGATCCGGATTCGGATCTTCACCAAAATTGAATCGATTCGTCCTTGCCACACACCCAACGTGTCCACCAAGTTTCGTCCGAATCCGTCCACAACTTTGAGATATTGTGCGATATATAATTTTTGGCCCTATCTCTCAATGGTGAAGAAATACTTGAAAAATTCTAGTATCGAGATCCGGATCCTGATCTTCTCCAAAATCTTATCAGTTCGTCCTCGTCACACACCCAACCTGTCCACAAAATTTCAATCTGGATCCGTCCGCAACTTTTTGAGATATCCTGCACACAAACAAAGACAAACAAACAGAAAGGGGTGAAAACACAACCTCATTGACCTTCGGTGGTGGAGGTATTAAAAAGCAGAGGTCCAAGAATGCTCCATCGGCGAATGCCGCTCCTCACTGGAGTGCACCTTGAGCTTGTCCCATTGATAGTAACTCTCTACTGTCTCCCTACCAAGAATGCTGTAATCCATCTGAGTAACTTCCTGTCTATACCATATGCTGCCACCTTGTCAAGAAGTTGTCTGTGTGGAACTGCATCAAATGGTTTATGAAAATCTAGATTGAGAATATCTACTGGGTTTTCTTAAGCAGTCAAGTTGTCTCCTCCAGTGCACACAATAGTTGGGTGATGCATGGTCTATTGGGAGTAAACCCATGTTGACTCTCAGTGAATAGGTTGTGCATCATCATGTGTTCTGTTAACGCATCACAGATGATACTTTCTATCAACTTGCCTATCACCGATGTCAAACTAATTGGGCGGTAGTTCTCCACAACCTTTCTACCGCCTTTCTTATGTATGGGAGTAATGTTTGCTATCTTCTAGTCTTGTAGTAATCTACCTTCTTCCACGGACTTTCAGAACATTAGTTACTCTAGTTTGGCTTAGGCAGTGGCTGTCTCCTTCAGGCAACGTTGGTATATTGAGTCTGGCCCTCCAGACTTGCATCCCTTCAAGTTTAGAAGTTTTTCTTTAATTTTAGCCTCAAATTTGAACATCTTCTAATGTTGGACCATTCAATTTCTGGCAAGTTGTGCAGGCATCTCAACTGTGAAAGCACGAGTTGAAGAAATTGTTGAAAAGTTGAGCTTTCACATGGTCATTTTCTCCATGATTTCCTATCTATCATAGGTATCATATCATGATATGAGTATCTATCATATCACCTACTCCTGTCCTAGTCTTTAACTTGCTATTGGCACACTTCCAAAACCACTTGGGGTTAATGATCATGTTCTTCACCAAGTTTTCCTCATTTTGTTGACAGTCGAATCAGGTTTGTTGACTGAATCAATTTCGTTCATTAGCATGTTTAGCGTAATCCAATTCGCTTCATGTTTTTGTCTCTTTTTTTTCCAAGCTCTTAATTTCATATTCGCCTCCAAAGCCAGTCACCGACTGAGAATCCTCTGTCGTGCAAGGTCCTTCCTCGGTCCACCTGAGCTCCTGACCACTTACAAAGCTTTTGCCTGCAGCCTGATGGAGTACTGCTCTCCCCTCTGGGCTGGTGCTCCTGCCTCCCACCTTTCTCGGCTTCACGCTGTAGAAACCAAGGCATTTCGGATCATTGGCATCTCTCGCAATGAGGCTCAGTCTTTGGGCCTCTCACTCAATCACCGCAGGTTGGTCGGTGGTCTTTCTGTCTTCTACCGTCTCCTCTCCAGCCTCGCCCCCCCTGCTCTCTCTGCGATTTGTCCCCACCACATTTCCGCAGGGCGCTCAAGGTCCGCCAACAACCCCCTTCCGGTAAAACTACCAAAATAACGAATCGCTGCTCACCCTTCACTCTTTCATTCCTCTTTTTTCCCACCTTTGGAATAAACTCCCTCACTCTATTCATTCCCATTCTTCCCTCCAGGCCTTCAAAACAGCTGTTCACTACCACCTCTTATCATTCCCCATCCAAATCTTCAATCTTTTCTACCCCTGACAATCCACCCAAGCCCACCTCCTTCAAATTCCCTGCTTTCCTTCCTGAAAGTCCCTGTAATGTCCATCTTCTATTCCCCATGTTCCCTGTCCCATCCCTCTCCCTTCCACAGATCTCCAAATATCTCTGTTCCTCACTATATTGTCCTTCCCACTCCCTCCCCTCCTGTCTCATGCCCCCCTTGATGTGCGTTGTGTGTTAGCTCTTATATGAGCCTCGACAAGGTATACAAAAAAAAAAATTCTTGCGTGACAGACAAATCTTCTCTTGAGATGTATGGCTTTCTGCAATTGCTCCCGCTTCCAGAAGGAATATTTTAAAAATATATTTATTTTGGGATGAAGTCCCTCATGCATCATTCAAACTTTTCCCTGAAAAAAAATTACATGGAGACCATCTCCTCCCATGGAATCTCTTCAAGTGTTTTATTCATGAATTTGAAGTCCCCTTTGTTAAGTTTATATTTACAAGTCCATGGTTTTAAAGCATTGCTTTTGAGACCAAGTTCAGCCGGTACACAACAATGATTGCTGCTGCCAAGGGGAGAAAGATAGGAGATTGGGACCATACTCTGTGCAGAGCGTTGGTGCTGCTTCAGCAGTCTCCTTGGCTATTGGACACAATCCTGGATGGGATGCCACTCCAACACTATACCAGCATGCTGGCATTCATTTTGCCAACCTCGGAAGGATGACAAGCCAAGTTAACCCCACCTGGAATTGGTTCAACAACTGAGCGGGATTTGAACTCAGGACCCAAGGATCCAAAGCCCGCCATCCTAACCATTAAGCCAACACCAGTGTGCAGTTAATTCACTGAATCCTCCATGTTGGTAATCAGTAGGTCCAATATATTGGATTCCTGCCCTTGATGATGTCGATTGGGCAATGTTGTATGGTAAGATATAAAGCTATCTTGCAGTGCTTCAATTAAATCCTGGGCTGGGTGTTCAGGTGACGCTTTCACATGCTCGGAGCTCCAATTGATAAGTGGGTAGTTGAAGTCCCCGGTGATAACTATATGAAGCTCCGTTCTCTCACCAATGCTTCTCAAAAGCTCATTTAATTGAGTCCCATTCAACTAAATACTTGATGTACTGCGGTAAATATGTCCCATGAGAAGTTTCTCCCTTCTGTGTAAAGTAACAGAACACCAAACAGACTTGCTGAAATTATATTTAACGTCTATATCAATCCCCTGCAACATCGTCTTTACATGTATGAGAACACCTCCAGTGTTTCTTTGATCTACGTCTAAATTGCATCTTGCAATTGAGAGTTTGTAGTCATTCTCGTGGAGCTTCTGTGATTGGATGTTCACAGAATAATGCAAAAGAGTTATAATTATGTGAGGCAAAGAATTGCAATTTGTCTTGAAAAGACTGACCAGGCTGCTTCGAGATGTAGTGCCAGTGGACCCTATGCGAGGGGAGAGTTCCACACCAAATTAGCTGATAGATACCAACATGACGAAGGATAAGACGTGTCTGGAACGTCAGGTTTGGGTGGGGCTGGTTAAGTCGATATATCAGTTGACGGGTTAGTGGATCGAGAGAGAAGGTGCAGTAAACAGTAATATTTTGATATTACATGGCGGAACCAAAGGAAGTAGCTTTGGTGATCGGCAATCTAAAGATTGTAAGGAGGTGCCAAAATCAGGTATGGCCACAACGGTACTTTTCTTGCCAGTGTTGTCCTCGATATCTCCACTTTCTTCTTTTTCTGGGGTGAAGATAGTTTAAAAAATATGTTGTTCGTCTTTCGGCTGCTCCCGTTAGGGGTCGCCACAGCGGATCATCCGTTATGATCCGCATACTGATTTGGCATAGGTTTTACGCCGGATGCCCTTCCTGACGCAACCCTGGTCGCCTTTTACGACACAGGGATAAGGATTTGGTTTCACCATGATTCCGGGCTGCCCTACACCCTCTCATAGCACGCCCCAGCGCAGAGCACCCGTCCTCAAGCGATCCTCCGAGTAGCCGGATTACAGGCGCACGCCACTACGCCCGGTTAGTTTGAAAAAAATATATATATATTTTAAATGTTTTGTCAATTTTGTTTTCCATTTTCTTTGCGTCCCAGTCATTATACTATACAGCTATCAGCTGCAGTAGTTCAAGATAATCCACCTTTGCCCTAATTCAAGAGAATGCTGTATTGGCCAAGATCAAAACCAGCATGTTACTTCATACGCAATGCAAGGTGTGTGTGTGTGTGTGTGTGTGTGTGTGTGTGTGTGTGTGTGTGTGTGTGTGTGTGTGTGTGTGTGTGTGTGTGTGTGTGTGTGTGTGTGTGTGTGTGTGTGTGTGTGTGTGTGTGTGTGTGTGTGTGTGTGTGTGTGTGTGTGTGTGTGTGTGAACGAATCGCTGCCCAGAGTAGCAAACTGGAATGTGAGAAAAACACAATCCAATCTGCACAAAATTTTGGCTCTCTCTTCCTCTCTCTCTCTTCCTCTTCTTCCTCTTCTTCCTCTTCTTCCTCTTCTTCCTCTTCCTCTTCTTCCTCTTCCTCTTCTTCCTCTCCCTCTTCCTCTTCTTTCTCTCCCTCTTCCTCTTCTCTCTCTCCCTCTTCCTCTTCCTCTTCCTCTCTCTCTCTTCCTCTTCCTCTCTCTCTCTTCCTCTTCCTCTTCCTCTCTCTCTCTCTTCCTCTTCCTCTTCCTCTCTCTCTCTCTTCCTCTTCCTCTTCCTCTTCCTCTCTCTCTCTCTTCCTCTTCCTCTCTCTCTCTCTTCCTCTTCCTCTTCCTCTCTCTCTCTCTTCCTCTTCCTCTTCCTCTCTCTTCCTCTTCCTCTTCCTCTCTCTCTCTTCCTCTTCCTCTTCCTCTCCTCTCTCTTCCTCTTCCTCTTCCTCTCTCTCTCTCTTCCTCTTCCTCTCCCTCTCTCTCTCTTCCTCTTCCTCTTCCTCTTCCTCTTCCTCTTCCTCTCTCTCTTCCTCTTCCTCTTCCTCTCTCTTCCTCTTCCTCTTCCTCTCTCTCTCTCTCTCTTCCTCTTCCTCTTCCTCTCTCTCTCTTCCTCTTCCTCTTCCTCTTCCTCCTCTTCCTCTTCCTCTTCCTCTTCCTCTTCCTCTCTCTCTTCCTCTTCCTCTTCCTCTTTCT
>NC_140963.1:108447473-108472473 GCF_056783735.1 Eptatretus burgeri
TCTCTCTCTCTCTTCCTCTTCCTCTTCCTCTCTCTTCCTCTCTCTCTTCCTCTTCCTCTCTCTCTCTTCCTCTTCCTCTTCCTCTCTCTCTCTTCCTCTTCCTCTTCCTCTCTCTCTCTCTTCCTCTTCCTCTTCCTCTCTCTCTTCCTCTTCCTCTTCCTCTCTCTCTTCCTCTTCCTCTCTCTCTTCCTCTTCCTCTTCCTCTTCCTCCCTCTTCCTCTTCCTCTTCCTCTCTCTCTCTCTTCCTCTTCCTCTCTCTTCCTCTTCCTCTCTCTCTCTCTCTCTCTCTTCCTCTCTCTCTCTCTCTCTCTCTCTCTCTCTCTTCCTCTTCCTCTCTCTCTTCCTCTTCCTCTCTCTCTCTTCCTCTCTCTCTCTCTTCCTCTTCCTCTTCCTCTTCTTCTTCCTCTTCCTCTCTCTTCCTCTTCCTCTTCCTCTTCCTCTTCCTCTTCCTCTTCCTCTTCCTCTTCCTCTTCCTCTTCCTCTTCCTCTTCCTCTTCCTCTCTCTTCCTCTTCCTCTTCCTCTCTCTCTCTCTCTCTTCCTCTTCCTCTTCCTCTCTCTCTCTTCCTCTTCCTCTCTCTCTTCCTCTTCCTCTCTCTCTTCCTCTTCCTCTTCCTCTTCCTCTTCCTCTTCCTCTCTCTCTTCCTCTTCCTCTTCCTCTCTCTCTTCCTCTTCCTCTTTCTCTTCCTCTTCCTCTTTCTCTTCCTCTTCCTCTTCCTCTTCCTCTCTCTCTCTCTTCCTCTTCCTCTCTCTCTCTTCCTCTTCCTCTCTCTCTCTCTTCCTCTTCCTCTCTCTCTCTTCCTCTTCCTCTCTCTCTCTCTTCCTTTTCCTCTCTCTCTTCCTCTTCCTCTCTCTCTTCCTCTTTCTCTCTCTTCCTCTTCCTCTTCCTCTTCCTCTTCCTCTCTCTCTTCCTCTTCCTCTTCCTCTCTCTCTCTTCCTCTTCCTCTTCCTCTCTCTCTCTTCCTCTTCCTCTTCCTCTCTCTCTCTCTTCCTCTTCCTCTTCCTCTCTCTCCCTCTACCTCTTCCACTACCTCTGCCTCTCTCTCTTCCTCTTCCTCTCTCTCACTTCCTCTCTCTCTCTCTTCCTCTTCCTCTTCCTCTTCCTCTTCCTGTCCCACTCTCTCTTCCTCACTCTCTTCCTCTTCCTCTTCCTCTTCCTCTTTCTCTTTCTCTCTCTCTCTTCCTCTTCCTCTTCCTCTCTCTCTCTTCCTCTTCCTCTCTCTCTTCCTCTTCCTCTCTCTCTTCCTCTTCCTCTTCCTCTTCCTCTCTCTTCCTCTTCCTCTTCCTCTCTCTCTCTCTTCCTCTTCCTCTTCCTCTCTCTCTCTCTCTCTTCCTCTTCCTCTCTCTCTTCCTCTCTCTCTCTTCCTCTCTCTCTCTTCCTCTCTCTCTCTTCCTCTTCCTCTCTCTCTCTTCCTCTTCCTCTCTCTCTCTCTTCCTCTTCCTCTCTCTCTCTCTTCCTCTTCCTCTTCCTCTTCCACTCTCTCTTCCTCTTCCTCTTCCTCTCTCTTCCTCTTCCTCTTCCTCTCTCTTCCTCTTCCTCTTCCTCTTCCTTCCTCTTCCTTCCTCTTCCTTCCTCTTCCTCTTCCTCTTCCTTCCTCTTCCTCTTCCTCTTTCTCTCTCTTCCTCTTTCTCTCTTCCTCTTCCTCTCTCTCTCTTCCTCTTTCTCTCTCTCTCTTCCTCTTTCTCTCTCTCTCTTCCTCTTCCTCTCTCTCTCTCTCTCTTCCTCTCTCTCTCTCTCTCTTCCTCTCTCTCTCTCTTCCTCTCTCTCTTCCTCTTCCTCTCTCTCTCTCTCTCTCTCTCTCTTCCTCTTCCTCTTCCTCTTCCTCTCCCTCTCTCTCTTCCTCTCTGCAAGAGGATGATAGTAGTGATGTCACAAGGCCTTTGCTCTCATTGTGATCTCACTCAAAATCTACCTCCACATGGCATCTTCTCAATAATATCCAGCTTTGCAACGAGATGACGTCACACGGCCACCCGGAAGTATGGTGTTTCCGCATATTTTATGTGTATAAATTATTTCTTGTATTTCTGCACATACAAATGACAACCCATGACACAACTGGGTGTGCTCCATTACCAATCAGCTAGCTATCACTTGCTAGGCTAGTCTTTCCTTATCGACCATTTTGTTTGAGTGCTTAAGCCACTTGGTGAGCTTTCTACAAGATGATTGGTAATGGAACACACCCCTGATTTTAGCACAGGAACAATTTATCCCTGTTCAGAGAATAATGACTGTTCAGACGTTCCAGCTAATGAACATGAATATTCATGTTGTGGAGAGTTTTTGAACTTCGAATTTCCATGATTAATAACACTTCCATTATGTTTTTGTTGATTAATTTTATGGATGTGGTGAAAGATTTTTGTTAACTTTAGAAAAGAAAAAAGAATATCGACAGATTCCTTTGAAGGACTTTATTTCTATAGTTGTCGACATCTTGTTAATTGATTTGTTCATTTGTCTGTCTATAAACGCCAGTTTATGATGGAGGAACAATTTACTTCATTTGAATGTTATATTTTGAATACTAATCGGGGAAACGACCTGCAGTTTAGCAGTACCTTGCCTTGTCCCAATTGTACATGCACAGAGAGGAGTGAGATTTTATTTTTATTTTTTTACTCTGTCTGCCTGCCTGTCTGCCTGTCTGGCAATAAAACAAAATCGGAAATCATTCCAAACAGCAAAGTTTTAAAGTCTTCATCAAGGACACAAACAACAGGCATGAATAACTGATGTAATGTGTAAAAGATGCTGCATCAATGGTGGTAAGGTTCCGATTTTAAAAAAAAATTATTTTTATTTTTTCGACCACCATTAAAATCTTAATTTTATTGATTGAATTGTATGTTGAATAGTGGAGGCCACAAATTTCTTTTTTACCAACAATACCTACAACTTTCAAAACCCTTCTGTTTAGCAGGACAAAATATTATGGCATTTTACTTTGTCATGACCAAATTTGCACTTCATAAACCCTGCCCATGTCCTTGTTTCTCAAGACTACATGGGGGAAGGTGTTCTATAAAAAAAAAAAAATGACCGTTTTTACAGCCATTTTTCCCTGCTGTGCAGGGGTTTGGCTTTTTCTTGAGGCAATGTTTTATGGCCGGATGCCCTTCCTGACGCCAACCCTGGTCACCTCTTATGACACACAGGGATATGGTACACCTATTCTAACCGGGGCATACACCGGGACCAGTACACTGGCACTCATTTCGCCGACCTCGGAAGGATGACAGGCTGAGTCAACCCCCTGGTGTTAATTCAGCAGCCAACGGGGCTTGAACTCAGGACCCTTGGATCCCAAGCCACAACCCTAACCACTAAGCCAACACCAGGCTTCGGGAAGGTGTTCTATGAACTCTCTAATTCCCATGCAGATGCTTCTTCAAATTTGGAAACGATTAAAAGTTATTGGGTGCTGTTTAGGCAGAATGCAGATGTTCCTTGAAGTCACCTTTTTAAAGAGCAGTCTTCACAACCCTTGCAGTGTCTGTTTGAGGCATTGCATAAAAGGATTTTTTTTTTTTGAAGTTGCACTCAACATTTGTGATCAGTTTCATTGAGGAATGACCTCATGGACCAGAGTGTAATTGAAATGTGTTGACCTTCAGTTTACTTGCTGTGTTTTGAAATCTGATCACAGTATTCCTTTAATATAATCTTTGCAGATTTGTTAGGATAATCTGATGGATTTAATAATTTAATAACTCTTGGCATTGCTAATGTTGATATTTTGTTTCTGCTTTCAGCTCCCTTGGCCAATCTGTGCTTGACTCGACTCTGCAACCTTGGTGGGAATGGATCCTGCGCTTCGTGCCTCTCCACATCGCCCCCAACACACTCACTCTGATGGGGCTGTTTGCCAATGCTGTCAGCACTCTCTGTCTGATTGCGATGTGTCCTGGTGCACGGGAAACGGTTTGCTCGCCTTTCCTTTTCTCCGTTGGCCGATGCATGATAAACGTTTCTCTCTTAAGTGTGTACTCCTATACTGTGGAAAGAATAAAGATGAGGCCATTAGATGTAAACACCTGAGTGCCATTTCATCTCGAAACGCTCTTTGCCATGTCGTTCTATTCGGAGTGATGATCTCACCCCTTGCTGATGCATTTGCTTTGTACAATGAATTTCTCCATGTGTGCCAGGATGGCTTTGTGGTACGCACACTCCCCTTTCGTTTTTCTTAGGCTCCGCATTGGCTGTACGCGTGCTGTTCTCTCTGTCTGTTGGTGTATCAAAGCTTGGATGCACTGGATGGAAAACAAGCTCGGCGCACAGGCTCTGCTTCTCCTCTTGGGGAGCTGTTTGATCATGGTTGTGATGCTGTGTCAGCAGGTGGTTGCGGGTGGGGGTGGGGAATGAGAAGGAGAGAGGTGAAGGTGGTCGATTCATGTTGCATGCCTAATTGAATCGTTTCTTGGTCTCGACTTGATGTTAACTCCGTTGGTATTTTTATCATGTGCGGGCAGTCCAAGGATTGTGCCACCCTCCTTTCCACCCTTAACTTGATGAATTATTGAGTAGTCGAATAATGTTTTGTATTGCTACGTAGTAATGTTGAAGCGTTACATTGTACAAAGTCTGTTTGTTATTGTTGCATTTGGTACAATCGTTTGTGCCTAAAAGAGACTTTCTTAGCTTATTTTGGCACAACAACATGGCGGTTTTAACCTCGTCAATTGATGCAAAATCTCATCATTTAAAGTATTTTGTTCTATATTTAAGAACATCTGGTTGTCGCGTCGACTAAAATGGGGAGGTGTGAGATGTGTATAAAATTGTCGTTTTGGAACGCATTAAAAAAATGATCTTGCATGTATTATTCAATAATTATTGTGGATTGCCATAAAACAACCTTTTGCCTTTTCTTTTGTTGCACTTTGCTCTATTTTGTTCCCACCCATATTTGGCCGTTTACCTTGCGAGACTCTCCCTTCCCCTCCCACTTTCCTCCCAGTGTTCTTAGCTGTGGGATTGTGTGTGGCTGTGAGACTGGGTTCTCATCCCACCTTCACCCTGCTCCTGTGTTGCATTGGCAACCTGCTTTTTTACTGTGCCCACTGGCATGCCTACGTGTCCGGCACTCTGCGATTTGGCCGGTAATGCCGAGTGGGCTTGTAATGCATGTAGTGACCATACGGAATTGTCAGAATGATACGAGTGTTGCATTCGGTGCTGTAGAATTATTCTCATACATTCTCAGATTACTTCGATTGTTCACTTTATTGTTTCTTTGGTAACTTTTTGTTTGTATAACATAATTGGTGAATCAATCTTATCCAAAGCTGTCTGTAACTCTCTCATGCACACCTCCTTTATCTTGATGGTAAAATAAATACAGCAATCTCAATTTACAAACACTATGCATTCCTGAAAAGTACTGGTAAATCAAAAATTTGAAAATCTGGAGTGATTTCCCACCACCATAGATAATGATATAATGGGGATTGGGGAGGGTGGGTGGGTGAGGATGTTGCCATTCAAGTTTCCTCAGTCCATATCCCCCCCCACCCCCAAAATTCAATAATAACGTGGAAAATGACAATACAAAGGTACAGTAATCATAATAATGCAACTAATACTGTTGTGGAAGAGGGAGCGATCCGTAGCTAAACTGGTAAGCGTAGCAAGGTCTGTGTGTTTCGCCTCGGTTAGATTTCCATGCAACAGGGATCTGTCAGATCAGAGCAAGTGCTTTGTTGCACATACGCAAAACCTCTTGTTTGTAGACATAGCTCGGCATGGACTTCCCGTAGTAGAGGCACACGTGTCACATGGGCAAAAGACCAATTCTGATCTCTCTGGCCAGTGTGTGCCAACCATGGTGGTTGTGGGCTGTAGAGCCCAGAAGAAAAGATACACGTTTATTTTTATAGGAGCCACCCCTATGAGTGGGACCAAAAAGGGAAACTCTGTCGAGGAGGAAGAATTGGATTTCGTTTACTGTGAGTTGACTAAGTGAGAACACCGTGCACGAGAGTAGAGACCAGTAGAGTCGATCGTGAGAATACAAAGAGAGGCACGTGAGTGCAGGAGGAGGAAGAGCACTCGGTCAAGACTGGAGAGTCAACCAGGGAGTCCACAGCCACGAGAGAAGACGAGAGGCTCGTGGTTCCACACGAGAGTCCAAGAAGCTCAGGAGAGAGGAGAGGCTCGTGTGCAAGGAGGTCGGAGACCTTGCTTCGAGGAGAAGCCTCATGGGGAATTGACCCAAGCTGGGATCACCCTTTGTTTTTAGGGGGCCAGGAGGCCTCTATGTAAAAAGGACGAAAGAGGACCTACCCATCGCTGGCCAAATTGAAGGCCCACCCACCACTGGCACTGCTCGTTACTGGCTCTCGTCTCCCTCCTGGTTTTTAACGTTGACACCATTGAGTTCTGCGCCCACCATGTGCATCATAGAAAAGGGAAGTCCCACCTGCATTATTGTGTTGTAAACGTGAGATCTGTGGTGCCTAGTGGGTTCGGATTTGAGCTTTTATTTCTCTTCATTGTATATGTTTGCGTATCCCACTCTCCTTTTTGTGTCTGTTTGACTCGCTTGGTTTATTCCGTTGTTATAGCGTCTTGTTGATCCTCTTTCCTGTGCTTTGCTTGAAAAAAAATTAATCCTTTAAAAGGCAAGAAAGTGTGTTTCAGCCATCTGCTTTTCGTGTTTGTTTGCCATTGTTTTGGCTCATTTGGGTGACTTTGGGGAACGGTAAAGGTAAAATATTGAACGCAGTACCTTAAACAGCTTCCACCATCCCAGGGATGAACGATCCTGGCTCAGAGCAATTCCTTATTAATGGATACCTCGACGTGATGATACAAAAGAGTGTGTGTGTGTGTGTGTGTGTGTGTGTGTGTGTGTGTGTGTGTGTGTGTGTGTGTGTGTGTGTGTGTGTGTGTGTGTGTGTGTGTGTGTGTGTGTGTGTGTGTGTGTGTGTGTGTGTGTGTGTATGTATATATATATATATATATGTATATGTATATATATATATATATACAGTCAAAGCTCGTTACTATGCCACCCGTCGGGACCGAGCGAGAGTGGCATAGTAACGAGATTTTGTAAAAACGGCCTTATTTTCTCAAGTTACCCATCTGTAGTTAATCTTTAGACAAAATTTATTCCAGCAAGTAAAAGGCACGACTGTTGTATAAGCTAAGCGAACGGAGAACATACACACACTAACAGAGTTCACACTAACATATGGCATGGCGAGAAATTCACGACACACAAAGCTTTCAAGAATCGTCGGCTGGCGCATCTTCTTTCGGCGGATCTCGTGCATCTCGTTGTCTAGCCGATCGCACGCTTGCATCACACCGGGCTTCCCGCTTCTCTGCTGCATGAACTTCCGGACAGTGCTACAAGCGCGCTGGGCTTCCTCGAAAGGAACGATTTCCTCCTCGACAGTTACTTCGTCATCTTTGCTTTCCACTGGCTCCTCACTGCACAGAATCTCCTCCGCAATCTCCTCCAGCGTGAAATACCCGCCAGTCGCGAGGCGCTCGTCGGCTTCGAGAAAGTCAGACAGCTCGATCTCCTCGTTCTCGTGCATCTTTTCCTCGGCAGGCAGAGCTTCCCAGATGTCGGGCAGCTCCGCATCCTGTGGCTCAGTTTGGATCTCCTCTTCGATGAACTTGGCCTTCGCGAAACAGTTCCTGATCGTCGACTTGCCGACCTGCTCCCAAGCACGCCGGGCGATGTGTAGAGCGTCGAGCAACGTGAACTTGAACTCCTTTCCCTCGTCTATGGCCTCAAGCCGGCGGCATAGCAGGAGCTTCTTGTAGTGGCGCTTGAGGTTCTCTATGATTCCCTGATCCATTGGTTGCGAATTGGCTGTCGTGTTGGGTGGGAAGAAGACCAGTTGGATGTTGTTCAGCTCGAGCTCGGGAGGGTGGCCAGAGAAGTTATCGAGACAGACCAGCACTCTGCGTCCCTGCTGGCCGAGTCGTCCGTCCCACGCATGCAACATCTCCTCGAAAAGCTCCGCCGTCATCCACGCCTTCGAGTTCGCCTTGTACTTGACCGGGATCTCTTTGTTCTTGAAGGCACGGGGTTTCTTGGAATTGCCAATCACCAGAAGAGGGAACTTCTCGCTGCCGCTCATGTTTGCCCCAACCAGAAGAGTGATCCTTTGCTTGCTTTTCTTTCCTCCAGTACACCGCTCTCCCCTGAAAGCCATGGTCTTGTTCGGAAGCAGCTGCCAGAAGAGTCCAGTCTCGTCCAGGTTGAAGACGTCGTCTGCGGAGAACTGCCCGAGTAAGGGCCGGAGAACCTGTTGTTGCCACTCAAGAAGGGATTGCGAATCCACCGCTCCAGCTTCGCCCTGCACTGTCTTGAACATGATGCCGTGGCGCTTCTTGAAATTGCCCAACCAACCGTCGCTCGCCATGAAGTCTGGGATGTGCATCAGCTCGGCCAGTTTCATCGCCTTCTCCTTGATCAGATCGCCGCTGACAGGCACATTCTGTCCTCTTGATTGCTTCAGCCACATGAGCACTCCCTCATCAAGCTTCGGGTCGTGAGCCTGCGTCAACTTCATGCGCTTCGATGGAAATCCAGCTTTGATTGCAGCCTCGATTGCATCCTTCTTGCTGAGAATGCCCTTCACGGTGGTTCTCTTAACTTCGACGCCCCATTTCTTGCTAATCTCCCTGGCCAACTTGGACTGATTCGGCTCCTTCTTCGCGGCATCGATGATCTCCTTCTTCTCCTTCAGCGTAAAGTCGGTTCGCTTGCGTTTCTGAGCTGACATTATGGGCTGAATTTGAAAAAAAATGATGTCACTGTTGTACGTGTGCCTGCGTGTCTGTGTGTGTGCTCGCGCTTTTTTGTGTCTCCTTGTGCGTGTTGTGATTGGCTTGTTGTGGCTGGCATTGGGGAGAAGAATCGCGTGTTTTGACACAGTCTGACTATGCGCGTACGTATTGAGTTATGTTGTGCGCAGCTGGACTGTAGTTCGTCGCTTCGCCTTTGGACGTGAGTGTGATAATCGAGCACTGCGCAATACAGACTTTTTCACGACTCGTGCCTTTTAACAGTCACACAGTAGTGGCATGGTAGCGAGAGTAGGGGGTGGCATAGTAAATTTATTTTGTATTGAATTTTGTCGGGACCGAGCAAAAGTGGTATAATAGCGAGAGTGGCATAGAAGCGAGGTGGCCTAGTAACGAGCTTTGACTGTGTGTGTGTATGTATATGTATATATATATATATATATATATATATATATATATATATATATATATATATATATATATATATATATATATATATATATACAAATATATATATATAACCCAAAATTGCATAAGGTTCATAAAAAAATTTCACTGCACTTGGAGGTGTCACATTGAGCACACACCATGATATTTTCTTTGTTATTGCATGTTGTAATCACCATTGTATTTGCAAGGCCAAAATCGCATGCGATGTTCGTAAGGCTGGCACCAGTGTAAAACTTTCTTAGAATTTATTTTCCAACAATATCGCTTTCCCTATATTTGTTTCCACTGGTATCACTTCCTTGAGCCATGTCTTCCTTTAAGAAGCCATCGTCATGGATTAATATTAAATAATGCACAAGAACGTTTAAATCAAGTTAAACGAAATAAATAAATGATGCACTTTAACACGGCACTTCAGCACGGACGTGATAGCATAGGAGGGACTGAGGGAAGTGATGCACTGTCATCTTCCCAGATGTAGGCCGAGTGATGCTGTGGCATTTTGTAGTGAGATGCATATTTATTTTAAATCCTGTTATCAAAATGTTTGAGAATCAGTTAATGAGGTCTTGTTTTGAATTCGTTGTTGAAAACTGAGTGGACTGAAGTGGAGCACAAGTTCATAATGCCAGGTTTTGAGGTGGCAAATCAAATTTTTGGTGTCTCAAATTCTAGTACATAAGGTTGAAAGCTTTTAAATGGAGAGATTACTGTACATTATTTTCGCTACTTCTGAAACCACCTTCTCGATACTTTGACTGCCAACCTCTCACTGCATTATCTTTTACCTTTATTTATTTATTTTTTTCCTGATAAACCAACTTTCAATACTTCTTCCACCTTCACTTTCATTCTCCATCTTCCCTTGGTCACTAACATCCGTTCCCTTGCATCCCCACTTGCTGCCCGTCAGCTTGGATGTTACAGAGGTGCAGTTTGCCATCATGGGGTTCCACACCATCTCCTCTGCCTTTGGCCCAGAGGTCTGGGATGTGCAGGTAGGGGATCTTGGCTGGGTGAGGAAGCCGTGTGCTTGAGTTGACTCTTAGTGCTGTCTAACATTTTGTTTTACTTCTTTAATGTGTACCCATTTTTTTCTATTTGGCTTGCACTAGACTAATTTGTACTACCTTCAGTGTTATATTATCAGCTCAAATTAAAAAAAAGTGCTTGACGATCTCTACTTCCCCCTCCTCATTTTTGCTCCAACTCCTCACGTTTACCAGTTCCTCTTGTTCCATTTGGGTAAAATAACTTGAGTTTCACCAGCTTGGATAAAAAAAAACAATTCCAGCCCAGAAGATGAATGCATTTGGTTTTGGTGCCCAATTATGGAGTTTGTATTTGTCACTTTCTTACCAATTTAATATTTATTTTGTTTAGAAATTTAATTACCATGCATTCAAGTTTCAAATCTACTCATTTCTTTGCATGTGCATTTGCCCAACAGAAGCTTATTGTTGTGTTCTTATACCATTGATATCTTATGTTGTGTGTCCTGACCAGCTGGTACCTGGTGTGCCGTGGAAGCTGCTACCTGTGCTCCTTGTAGTCGTTGCTTTTCTATACACTTTGTCCCATAACCTCCCGGCTGTTTGGGGAAGAAGGTTCTCTGAGGCTGTGAGCTTCCACCACATTGCATTTACCAATTTTATTCCCCATTAACTTCTCATTCGCACACGTGACAAAAGCACCAAGACGTTCCCTGTCTGACATCGGGAGATCGCTTGCTTGAACACACCATTTATAACTCCTTTTACTTCTTTGCTGCCTTGGATTCATGTGCATGTTCCACTTTGTACACAGGGAATGGGTGTTTTTTTGCCTGGCATACCCATTGTTATTGGCATTACAATGACCATTGCCATAGCATCCTGCTCTCCTGGAAACGTGTTGAGATCCCAGCCATGTCTCTTCTGCTTGATGTTCGGTTTGAACATTGCCAAGCTTGCAACTATCTTGGTGGTGAGTAATTAACTCACCCACCATACTTCACCTGTCGTACTTCCTACATTTACCCTTCTCACTGTTGGTGTCAGATTCTGCAAGGTTGACATGCACTGGGTTTTTGTTTCCTCAGGTTTGTCACATGACCATGAGCCCCATGTGTGTGCTGGATTCTGCATTTATCTCACCCACGCTCCTGTTTATTAACATACTACTCGGATGTCCAATCCCAGAATCGACTGCTCTACCTACAGCAATTGTAAAGTCCCCTTCCATTATGTGTGTGCACTTAGCTATCACTCTGCTCTTGCGAAAATGTGTGTCCATGTCCCCTACCACCTCCCTTCCAGCACATAGTCATATCTTCCTCTCCTGCCTCTGCTTTGGACGTCTGTTGGCTGTTTCTTCATCTTGATTTCCCTTCTTGGCCCTTGTATGCAGTCCACCATTTCTCCACCTCCCTCCTTCCCTATTACAATTTACTTTTCGATGAGTACAGCAGAGATGCCAGCTTCTTCAATTTATTCAGAGTAACCATGATTTATTTTTACATGTTCTCTTGCAAGTCTTCTTGTGAATCTTCAGTGCTAACTGTTTACATAGACTTGCTTAGGTATTAAAAGGGGTGATGAGTTTGTTTGCGGTCCAACCTATTTGTGGATATGGTAGGATGATGAAAGTTATTGAATACAAAGATCTATCCTTGCTAATTACATATTTTGCCAGAGCATGGACTCAAAGTAGGGACCCCCCTCCCCTAAAATTCAGTCAAAATGGAGAATTTAATTTAGACCTTCGAGGTGTGATGAAGTACCTGCACAAGAAAGGCTCCCAAGCAAATACATATGGATATGGCAATGACATTGAGGGATGATGCTCCTTCATATTCCATGGTAAAGGATTGGGTAGCTGAGTACAATCATGGCAGAACGAGCACAAAAGATGAACACAGATCAGGTCGTTCTGTTGACGTTGCAGCGCTAGAAATGGTGGACTAGGTGCATGAAGGAGTGATGAAAGGCAGACGGGCAACCATCAGGCACCTAGCTGAGACATTGGTTGTCAGTTTTAGTTTGGTTCAATCGATCCTCGCAGACAAATTGGGCATGACAAAGGTGTCAACATTGTGAATTCTGATATTTGACCAAAAAAAAGAGGTCCTCGACATTTCCCGTGAGCTATTGGACCGTTTTCATCATGATGCAGATGACTTCCGACAGCGGATTGTCACACAGGATGAGACATGCGTTCACCACTTTCATCCTGAGACCAAGCAACAGAGCATGCAGTGGAAACACACGGTCCCCATCCACTCAAATGTTTAAGAGGATATCATCAACTGGAAAGGTCATGGCCACTGTGTTTTGGGATTGTGACTGTATGATAATGGTAGACTTCTCAGAAAAGGGAAATACTGTTAACAAGGAGTATTATTCTGATGAACTGCACTGGTTGCATGATGGAATCGAGTAAATGAGGAGAGCGACACTGACCTGAGGTGTGCTGCTTCTCCAGGACATGCATCTTCACACACAGCCCAGCGTTTGGTGGCTACTGTTTCGAACTGTGGTTATGAACTTGTGCCATACCCACCATACTCACTAGATCTATCCCCATCTGACTTGTATTAGTTTCCTCACCTGAAAGAAACAATGCGGGGGAACAAATATGAGAACGACAATGCTGTGATGGCAACTGTGGAGGACTTCCTAGAGGGGCGTGACAACGAATTCTACAGAATGGGCATAGCCAAGCAAGAATACCGATGGATGAAGTGCATTGCTAGGAAGGGAGATTATGTTGAGAAATTAAAGTGACGAGTTGGAAACGCGTAGTAAACTAGAGGGGGAGCACTCGGGAGAGTGCAAAACCTCCGCCGCCAATACTGCAAGGTCACTCAAGTGAACCTGATATCCTATTCATTCAATTTGATGTCAACAGTGCTCACTGAGTTATAGTTTGCAACTTTCCCTTTTACTTTTAACTTTTACATACTCAATTCATTCGTCATAACTAGATTCCTTGAGACAGAAATTGATTTTACGTGGGTATATCCACCTGAAGTTCCAAAATCAGTTGCAATTATAATTTTGGCATGTTCTTTGTTGGAAATCACTTATAACATGTAGAAATGCAAAAAAAAATCGAAATTTTGTTGAAAAAAAAAAAAGTTACAAAATTTTGTTTTTTTTCCTCTAACAATTTTTTTTTGGGGGGGTGGAAATCACTTATAACATGTAGAAATGCAAAAACAAAAATTCAAATATTATTTCAAAATGGCCACCATAGCAGCCATATTGGATTTTGGGCCAAGTCCAAAATCGAATGGCATGATCCTTGGACCATACCTAATCCCCCCACCAAGTTTCGTCGAAATCCGTCAAGGAGTTTTTCCGTAATACTGTTCACAAACAAACAAACAAACAAACAGACAGGGGTGAAAACAGTAACCTCCGTCCATCTTCGATGGCGGAGGTTAAAAATACCATGAGAGAAAAATAAAAGCGTTTTATTCTTGTGCTGGTTGAAAGCTAAATTGAGGCAGTACTATAATTACAATTTTCCTGTTTGTTTGGATTAATTTTAAGCAACCTCGAGTTAATAATTTATAAATTTCCCGGAGGTGTCAATTAATTTGAGGCAACTACTTTTACATAATTTATTTTATCCGAAGAGCATTTCCATGTTTCCAGGCATGGGGGGGGGGAAGGGTGGACGGACAGCATTAGCTGATTAAATATACTGCATATAATATTGTGAAATTCAAAAATCATCATATTTCTAAACATCAAATTAAAATAAATAAATTTAGGAGTGATCAAAACAGTGGTCTGTTGTCTTGTATACTGCCCAGGTTCAACTTTTGGTCTGACTCGAAAAAATTAGAATTTTCCAGTAGGTTTGGATTCCAGGTGACCCTCGTATAACGCGCGTTCTAATAATGCATTTTTGCTGCAGCGCGGATTTAATACAACAACAACTGAGCTACGTCTTTTTGAGCAAGTCGTTCACTCGCAGTGGCCAAAACTATGGCTGCAAAGCATGTAAAAAGTGGTATTGGAGATAAATGATCAAGAGAAGAAGTCAAGAAAGTCTCATTCATTGGAGTTGAAATTGAAAGTTTTAGATCGGTTTGATAGAGGTGAGCGCAGCATTGATATTAAAAGAGAGATGTGACTTTGTGATTCCACAGTGAGATCCATTTGTGACTATCGTGTTAAAATTAACAAGAGCACTCGGACAACAACGAATCTCGCTGTTGTCAAAACTGCAAGATCTTGGACCGATGCTATTGATAAAATGGAGAAGTTGCTGACCATGTGGATAGATCATCAGAACCAACAGAACATTCCCTTGTCTGGAATGGTCATTTAAGAGAAGGTGAGGAGTTTGTATAGCAATCTGACCAAAGATACCAATGATCTAGTGCCTTTTGCTGCCAGTCATGGATGGTTCGAGCACTTCAAGAGTCACCATTGGTTCCACAACCTCAATTGACTGGGGAAGCTGCTACTGCAGATTATGCTGCCACCGAAAAATTTCCAGCTGTCTTCAAATCAGTGATTGTGGATGGAAGTTACACACCAAGCCAGTTGTTTAACCTTGGCCAACACTGATATGTGTCAGAAATTGAGGGGGAACGATCAGTCATTTAATTATATGGAGGTTTGGAATGAAAAGGATATGGATACATGGCAGATGGAGAAATGGAGGGGAAAAAAGAATGCTACATGAGCTGAAAAAAATGCGCCACTTGTGCCTTGCACACTCACATCCTGCCCATCATGGCATGGCTGCCGTTTCTCTACCATTGGCCTCGGTACGCATTCCGTGCAGCGTGGGTGTCCTGCTGGGTGTGTTTCCTGTGTTGTGAAAAACACCATCCGTACAGCCTTTTTAAGAAATATTCATTCGTATGCCTTTTCAATGCAACTGGTAATCTTCCCCAGATCATCGGAAGTTCGAGTCGATCGTCTTGAGCTGCCGAGCATACTGTATAACTCGCTGCAAACGTTGAGTTGAGGGATCGCTTGACGGGAGCTCTGTGCTGTTGAGGCTCGTGGTGTTCAAGTGCCCTTTCTATACCCCTCCCCCACAGAAGTTATTGTGAGGTTATGGTGGTTTCCTCGCGGCACGTGCTGCATGCAAATTCGGATTTACCTCAGAAATAAGTAGAAAATAAGAGAAGGATTGACGTTAGAAATGACATGAAGAAGAAATGATGTAAGCAAACCAAACTATGAGATCCTCGCAATGCATGCCCCCGTTTTCCCGCTAGACAAAAGGGAAGAAACTATCTACACATATATTAATGGAATAACTGTCTTGGGACCACTGTATGTTGGATGCATGTGGTTCTGAGAACCGCAACTATATATACATATATATATATATATATATATATATATATATATATATATATATATATATATATATATATATATATATATATATATATATATATATATATATATATATATATATATATATATATATATGCCTGGTGTTGGCGCAGTGGTTTGGGCAGTGGCTTGGGATCCAAAAGGTCATGAGTTCAAGCCCCGTTGGGCCACTGAATTAATACACCAGGGGTTGACTCAGCCTGTCATCCTTCCGAGGTCGGCGAAATGAGTACCAGTATACTGGGCCCGGTGTATACCCCGGCTAAAATTGGTGTACCATATCCCTGTGTCGTAAGAGGCGACCAGGGTTGCGTCAGGAAGGGCATCCGGCGTAAAACATGTGCCAAATCACTATGCGGATCATACAGATGATCCGCTGTGGCGACCCCTAACGGGAGCAGCCGAAAGAAGAAGATATATATATATATATATATATATATATATATATATATATATATATATATATATATATATATATATATATATATATATATATAAAAAACACACACAGGGTTTACGCTTACACATTGTGTAAGCAATAACGAACTGTGGTTCCCCATTGTCTCAGGTCGCTCACCTGCATTTGAATTTTCATTTACGGATGCTTTCCAATGGTTCTGTGATTTTTGTTTTTATTTATTTATTTATTTTTCCTGGTGTATCTGCTTCATTGTCCATCGGCATGCAAATTTTCAGCTTTCTACGTCACCCCGAAGGTACCATTCTTTTATATCAGTCAGTGAGTCAGTGGATCGAAAGAGCTTTGATGTACATTGTATCCTGGTTTCCTTGTTGAGCCATAAACATGCTGATCATCCATTGTACGTTGAAATCTCACAATTAATGGTTTGCCATCATTGACAGAGAGGCAGTTCCATAGGTGGGAGAAAAGGGCAAAGACATTGAGTGCATTGACATGTGTTCAAACATCAGATTCCACAAGCGATCGTGGTGAAACTCTCAATAATGGCTTTGTAACAAGTCGAGTTCGGAAACCACAGTGTGTGTGTGCCTTCGTCCTTTAGAAATATTTTTTTTTCATATAACCCTTCATGTTTCCTCAGGTCATCTCCACCATGGATTTCTTCATGTACAGTTTCCGCCTCTGCCGACAGATCTCGTACTCTCTGCAAATCTCTGTCTTCACCCTGCCCCACTTGGGCCACGCTCACTGAAGTGCTTTCCTCGGTTGGTCTTTCACACACTGGCTGTTACAGTTGATGTACCTATGCACTCCTTTCTAAAGCTATCCTCATTGAGTTGGACATTGAAAAGAGTTCTACCATTTGGTTTGCCTTTTAGTTTTATTATCTAGTAATTGTTTTTTCATATTCCATATTCATATACCAAGACATATCCTTTTGTCTTGTTGGTTTTTGTCCTTTTATTACCCTCGCCAAAGGAGAGGGTATTGCATTTGGGTCCGTTTGTTTGTTTGTCTGCACAGAACATGAGCGTTTTTTCTCCAACCGCTTGTAGGATTGAGGAGAAATTTTCACCAGTGCTGTGACTGCTCATGTAGAATGTTTTGTTGATAGTTATGATGTCATCGGTCATGTTGTGTGGCAGCCTTGTTGGAAAAATGGAAAAACTTTGGACCTCTATCTCTGTATCCATACAAATGAAAATATTGAAACTTGGCACATGGCAAGTATAAGTATATGGGGAATAAGTGGGATTTTTAAAATAACGTCAATGGTGCCTTCCTTATGATGTCGTAATTGCATATATAGAATGCTACATCTGATCAGTATGAATATTTTTGAGGGTCATCTTGGGATGAAATCGTGCACAGAAAAAAATTTGATGCCATCATCAGTCACGTGATTCGGCAGCCATATTGTTTAAATGAAGAAAAATTTTAAACCTTGAAAAATCGTCTCTGAAGTGGCTGAACAGATTGAGGCGAAACTTTACATGTATGACCGCCTATCCTTCCATGAGGACAAAAAGTTCACCACCGATGACTCCATATGTCACATGGTTTAGTAACCATATTGGATTTATGCTCAAACCCTTGAGAATCTTCTCCAGAATGGCTGGACAGATTGAGGGGAAGCTTCACACAAATGTTCCCCAAGCCTTGGATACCAGTGTATTCACAAATAATTATTGATGTCACATGGTCTGGCAGGCATATTGGATTGAGTGAAAAATCTTTCAAAAATTCTTTCTCTAGAACCACTTAATTAATCAACGTGAAACTTCACAATTATTGATCAGTAGTGAGGGGCAATATATGTTTTAAATTTCAACCTGATCGGATGCATGGTCTGGCAGTGAGGATTATTTAATTGTTTTTTACATCTGGTTTCTTTTAGATTTTTTTTTTTTAAGGCTCATTTAGCTGCACCTGAATGAGTTTGAGGGGAGAGGAGTAGCATCTGAAACCTGAATCCTATCCAGGTTCCTCCTGATGACATCTTTTCTTTTTTCTTGTTTAGGTTCCTGCTGGTTATTCCAATACAGGACTGTGCCTATTTGGTCTTACATTTGATTTGAATTCATTTTAATCACATTCTAAATTCAATTCAATAATAATCGTCATGGGTCAGGGTCAAGTGTCCGATCAAAGTGGGGTTGCATCAAAGCTAGACGTCTTGGTACCCATTATCACTGTCAGCAATTATAACGTGGCAGTTCTAGTTATGTCTTAATTATGTAACACACCAGTACACAAACGCCACACAAGATACACCACACAAAACTAGTCCTGTTGAGGGTCTGCAATCTCCGATTGCTCTTTTTCTTGTTTTAATTTTCATTTTTCTACTGTGCAGCCTCAAACTTTACTGAAGGTATTAACTATTATGTTGTAAGGAATGTCAACAGAAGGCTTTGCTTCCACCAGCCCAGAATTCCTTTTCACCAAAACCAAGTGGAGGGTGAAACAGTCCCTGTGGCCTCCTGAAGCAAAGGCAAATGCTCAAAGCAGACACAGTGACTACTGTACTTGTGGATAGAGTCCAAATTTAGATTTTCTTTGCAACGATTTTTTTTACACAGGCCTGTCCAGAGAGCCAGTATATGATCGAATCCACCTTGTGAGTTTTTGAATAGCTGTCTACGTTTTGCACGTTAAAACGCACAATAAATTGCTACACGTGCTGAATATGATAAATTAAACCATCGTGGTCCATAACCATAAATAGCATATAGGAGGAAGAGGCCTCTACTGGTAAACGAGAGGTGGAAGGCCTAAATTTGCAAGCTCACTAATTTCTGGTGCAAAGATCTCAATTAATGTTGCATCCACAACTTCTTGTTGAAGATTATTTTTAAGCGGAAACCAGGATAAGTGGTCTGTGCTTTGGCGTTGCATTAGTTGCACCATCAATGCTGATGACACGAAAGGTGGGAAGACAGATATTGACTTTACAATTGACATCCAAATACTCGTATTGTATGTAATTTACCTTGTTTAACCACCAGGTTTTAGATGGTGTGCCCCCCACCCCTCCTCCCCCACTGGTCTGACCTGATTCGAGCATGACTCAGGTGAGTTGAGATGCTAACAGCATTGTGCTGGTAAGGCATTACTTATTGTTAAGTGGGGACTTGAGTGCCATTTTTGTTCTTGGTTGATGTTTACCTTAAAATGACTGAGTGACCAAATCTGTGTATCTCCATGAAACTGTTCTGGGTTTCATTGTACAGTCTTTTTATGTTTTCAATATGTATATATTTTTGACCTGTTTTCTATTGTTTGTTTCCATAAACCTTCTTTGGGGAGCTGGGACATGGTTCCTGACCTTTCCTTTCCTATAATTTCTTTTTTTTTCCCTGCAACTCATGCATATTAAAACCAAGTGAAAGGGTCTACACAGTTTTCTCTTTTGCTTGCAAATGTAGAATTTTGATTTTTTTTACAGATCAACAATCATGCCAGATGATGTCAAGGTGCTTGATAGATTTTCATTGAGACTTCTCTGACTTCTTGCTTGGGGTTCAGAGCATCCATTGCTGAGTTATCAGGAGGATAATGTCGAGGGGACAGAATATATGTAAAACTGATGACGATATTAGTTGGAATCAGAATCACGGCGTTTCACTCTGAATTTACACTTTCTGCACATTCCATCTTTTCTTCACTCAAAATAATCGTCCGAAAAGTAGAAAAAGTTAAGTTTAATGCTTTGCTTAAGTCTTCTTCTTCTTATTTCGGCTGCTCCCGTGAGGGGTTGCCACAGCGGATCATCCGTTATGATCCGCATAATGATTTGGCACAGGTTTTACGCCGGATGCCCTTCCTGACGCAACCCTTGTCGCCTCTTACGACACAGGGATATGGTACACCTGTTTTAACCAGGGTATACACCGGGCCCAGTGCACTGGTACTCACTTCGCCAACCTCGGAAGGATGACGGGCTGAGTCAACCTCCTGGTGTGTATTAATTCAGTGGCCCAATGGGGCTTGAACTCAGGACCTTTTGGATCCCAAGCCGCTGCCCTAGCCACTGCGCCAACACCAGGCTAATGCTTTGCTTAAGTAAATACACTAATTTATAAAAATCTCTAATTTGTTAAAATCTTCGGATTTCACTCCAGATTTTGACACTTATTTTGTTCATCAGATCCGATTCTCAAATCTGACTTTTTTGATTATATACTTTAATTAGTCCATGAGAGTAGATCGTGTTTCCAAATCGAGGCATCGGCCGAACCAAATGGCAGCTGAAGACTCCAGCAACCACAGAGGGCTGACCAAGATGGCGGTAAGGCTTAATTTCTTTTTTGTGATGAGCACTCTCTAAATTATCTTCAAAAGGGGTTTTTTAAATTCAGCCCAAAACCCAATTTTCACTTTTGCACTTCCTTGGAGTTTTCTTGGTATGCATGCAAAGTTTCAGGCTGCTGCGTTTTTACAGTTTTAGAGTTACGGAGGTGACACACTGACACACACTGCCTTTTTTTTAGTGTAGATTGACATCATAGGTCATCTGGGGTGGCAACCATGTTGGAAAAAAGGACAAATGTCAGACATCTGTATCTCCGAAACAGCTCCGTGGAGAAATTGAAATTTGAAATTTGGCACCTGTCCAACACACTCCATGAGGAATAAGGTTTTTTATTTTATTCATTTATGTTTTTATGTCATATGTGCCTTTGGTTTTGATATAATTGCATACGTAAAATGGTACATCTGATCAGTACGAAATATTTTGAGGGTCATTTTAGGATAAATTGCTCAACAGAAAAGACATTATGATGTCATAGGTCACGTGGTTTGGCAGCCTTTTATTTCTTGATTGATTTTTGCCTTAAATTCTTGAACAGATTGAGGAGAAACCTTACACGTATGACCGCCTATCCATGCGGACCAAAAAGTTTGCCACCTATGACGCCATAGGTCACATGGTTTAGCTTTGGATTTATCCTCAAACTTTAACAAATCTTCAGAATAGGTGGACAGATTGAGGGAAAGTTCACACACATGCTTCCCAAGCCTTGGGGATACCAGGGTATTCAGAAATAATTGATAGGTCACATGGTCTGGCCACCATATTGGATTTGGCAAAAATCTTGAGCAAAAAAAATCTCTTGAACCACTTTAAATATCGACGTGTAATCTCCCAATTACGATCAAGTAGTAATGGGGAATATATTATATTTGTGGGGTAGATGGAGGAATTTCAGAGGAAAGATAGGATCGTATAGTTTCTTGGCCCGTGGATGTGAAGGAGACATCGCGATGTAATTAAGAATGAAGACGACTGCACGATTTATTGTATTCGTGCTGAGGCAATTTTGGCTCTCGTGGTGAAGCAAGACGCGGGCCATTGGCTCTTTGGTTGTGAGAGACAGACCCCAGAGCCTTGTGTATGTCAAACAGTGGGAAACTGTGAGCTTAAGTGTTGTCACCACTTGGGGGGGGGGGGGGTGGTGCGGTGCTAATTAGATAGGATTAAGGATAATTCCCTCAGTATGCAATCGCCCCTCTGTGACTTTTCTCTATGATTTTGTATTGCCAACCAGCAATGATAGAATTAAGTTTTCGTAACTGCAACGGCCATTGCAACTGAGCTGCATGACCGGGTTGGGAGCAGCCCCACCTCCAAGGGTGACGGCAGACGAAGTCACGCCCCCAAGGCTGATTGATGGGGGTGACGTCAGGGAGCAAGAAGCCAAGAGGTGGTGGCTTTGTTGTTTCCGTCGGAAGTAATCACGAGAGATTGGGGAGCACACACACGAGGTCAGTGTGAAGAGGGGTTGAGTGCGGTGTAAAGGATGCACGTGGTCGAGAGCCGAGAACGTAGGTCGGAGATGGCGTGAAAGATTCGGGCACAATGAAATGGCTTTCCTTCGACGCATGAAGACGACTGCACGATTATTGTATTCGTGCTGAGGCAATTTTGGCTCTCGTGGTGAAGCAAGACGCGGGCCATTGGCTCTTTGGTTGTGAGAGACAGACCCCAGAGCCTTGTGTATGTCAAACAGTGGGTCGGTGAGGACGATCGACATGCGGGGTCTCTGAGCCTTGGTGTTGAATACTGCTCACGAATTGCTTGACGAACATTCCCGCTGCAAGAGAGCGGCTTGGTGCCATATTGCACGCGTCTACGTGTGCAAATAGAAGCGTCTCTTCAAAGTTCTACAAAGACCATCTCTGGGCCAAGCTAAGTGCTAGAATAAAGGAAGGATTTTCTTTGATTTCATTTCCCCTTGTCTGTATTTAAGTCTGTGTGTCGAGGCGCCTCAATTTAGACGTTAGGATTGATTTACCTCACGTATTATTATATTTTGGTTATTGTCCTTTGTCAATATTTCTCTATTTTCATTAAATTCTGTGGTTATTTTAAGTTGATGTGTCTGTGTATTTGTCGTGGGGTTCGAGTATAAACCCCCCTGTGCTGTGCTTCCCCGTGCCTCCGTCCCTCCACCCTTCTCCTCCTGCACGTGTTATAATCTCCGAGGATCAACGTGTTCACCTCCTAATAAGGAAAAAAAGAAAAATTGCTCGACCATCCGGGCTGGCGGTGTTAACCACCCGTCACCACAATTTGGGCCGGTGGGGGGATTAACCTGGAATGTCAGCACCGCGCCAATATGTTTTAAATTTCAACCACTTCAGACGCATGATCAGGCAGCCAGAATTATTCAATTTTTCTGATCTGGGTTCTTTCATTTTTTTTAGCTGATGTGGAATTTACATTCCAGATAAGGTATTGTCATTGCGCACCGTCCGTTCATCCATCCATCTCCTTGTTTGACTTCTCTGGCCAAACCGCTGGGCTGATCCTGCTGAAAATTTGCAGCAATGTTCCTCTCCTGACTGGTAACAGGAATTGCAAAGCTCGTTCCGGTCACATGACTTTCAGTAGGTCAAAATGACCGACTTAGTAAATTGCTTCAACAATTTTCTTCTCCAGACTCACCAGTCAGAATGCTACCAAATTTGTGTTACAACATTCGGCCAGGATAGGGATGTTTAATTCTGAAGGTCATGCTGATCACGTGACCAAAAGTGTGTCAAAATGGTCAACTTCATCAATTTTGGGGAAAATCACAAATTCCTTCCAAAATCTTCTTCTGTTGACCCAGCTGTCAGAATGCTAACACATTTGGGTTGCAACATTATAGTATGGTATAAATGTTAATTATATTGTGGAAGTCATCTGGATCACATGACCAGAAGTGTGTCAAAATGGTGGACAGTAAATTTTTTGGAAAATCATGTAAATTCCTTCAAAAATCTTCCTCACCAGATCCACCAGTCAGAATGCTACCAAATTTGGGTTATATTGAGCCAGGGCCCAGATAAGTTCCAGGTCCAGTGATCCTATTTTAAAAAAATTTTTGAATAAGACTCACTTGGCTGCACCTGGATGAGTTTTAGGGTAGAGGAGTAGCAGCTGAAACCTGAATCCTATCCAGGTTCCTCCTGATGACTTCGTTTTTGCTTTTTGGTTGTTCAGGTTCCTTCTGATGACTCCATTGCAGGACTGTACCGATGTGGTCTTCTATTTGATTTGAATTAATTTTAATCCCATTCTGAATTCAATTGAATAATAAACATCATGGGTCAGTGTCAAATGTCCGATCAAGGCAGTACATCCTGGTACCCAGTCATCATTGTTAGCAGTTATAAAATTGCAGTTCTAATTATGTCTGTTTGTAATTACGTAGCAAACCAGTACGCAAAATGCACACAAAATTCGCTACACAAAAGGAGTTCTGGCGAGCGTCTGCAATCTCTGATTGCTCTTTTTCTTGTTTCTTTTTTTCTTTTTAAAATAAGGCTTACTTGGCACCTGGATAGGTTTGAGAATAGTGGAGTAGCAGTTGAAACCCGAGTCCTATCCAGGTTTCTCCTGATTACTTCATCTTTGCTTTTTGCTTGTTGGGGTTCCTTCTGATGACTCCAATGCAGTACCTACTTTATTTGGTCTTGCATTTGATTTGAATTGAATTTTTTTAATTACAAATATGCTCCCAGAAGAGTTGGCTCGCACCAAGTCCTTCTCAAGACTGCATGGGGTAAGTATTCTATGAATACCATATGGTTTTTTTATTTCCTTTTTTTTTATGATTTTGCAATTTTTTTATTTGACATCAAATGACATAAAACTGGCTTAATATTGTGGAGAAAATGATAGAAAAACTTTTCAATTAAAAAAATTGGCTAATTAATTATTTATGTGACATAGTTGCGGCATATTAAAAATATGTAGTCCTTCCTTTGTTTCATTGTAGATATATTATCGTGGAATACAGTAGTACTTCATATATGAGCCTGGTGTGGCTTGGTGGTTAAGGCGGTGGCTTGGGATCCTGAGTTCGAGCCCCACTGGCTGCCGAGTTAGCATCAGAGGGGTTGACTCAGCATATCGTCCTTCCGAAGGATGGTGAAATGAGCACCAGGACACTGGTAATTATCCCTGCAGGGTCGAAGGCGACTAAAGGGTTGGCGTCAGGAAGGGCATCCGGCCATAAAAACATTGCCACAAGAAAGGGTACCATGATTGGAGCCCGCAAAAAGTTGACCCCTGCTCAGGGATAAAGGCTTTCAAATGGTGTGATGACTAGTACTCCATATAGAGGGATGATACGCAGTGTGACCACTCTTCATTTTCATAAATGCCAAGGCGAGCCAATGAAAAAAGCCAAAAATTCACAAGGTTTCGGAAAAGCGATGATAATAGAAAACCTATACGCCAAGAAAACGTATAGAAAACCAAGACGCCAAGGTGAACAACGAATTGTGAAAAAAGCCAAGGAGTGGTTACACTGATACAGGAGAAAAATGGCTTCCCATTGAAATGTGTACACAATGATGGGCTTGTATAAACAACTATAGAGTGGTCATAAGCATTTGGAAGCCATACCTTTTATTCTCGAGCATTTTCTGAACTACCAAGCCTTTTGAAGATGCCAGAATACATCGCTAAAACTTTAATTTGTACTTTTTCTTCTGCTGTTTTT
>NC_140963.1:108477473-108497473 GCF_056783735.1 Eptatretus burgeri
GAGGACTCCATTCCACATTCTGAAACCCGCATATGTAGATACCAATCACACACACACAGACACAGACACAGACACAGACACAGACACAGACACAGACACAGACACAGACACAGACACACAGTCAGACCTCAATATTCGCATTCCGCGAATGTTGGGGCATTGTTTCAATGGGAAGAAGGGGGATAGGTTCCCGACAGTTCGTTTTTATTTTTTATTTTTTGCACGTACGGGTACGCGAGAGCGAAGGAACGGCCTGTGTGGTTGTTGTTTCTGGTACGCGGTTTGAATGTTTTTTATTTTTTTTGCACGTACGGCAACGCACGTACGGCCATGCACGTACTCGTAAGGGAAAATCAAAAGGCCTGTGAAAAACCATGAATACATGAAGCACAGGGCGGCATGACTGCAGAAGCAAGTCATTTTATGAATCGTGGATGTGCTGGTTTTAATTATTATTATTATTATTATTTTTTTAATCGAAAGACTTTGCATTCGGAGAATGAAGTCTGACTTTAAATGTTGATATGCTGATTATATGAATGTCAAAGCACGACATGCAAGCACAAATGTACTGGGGGATGGTACAAATGTACTAAACTGGTCGGAATCATGACTCTCCTTCAGTGGAGCCGATTGGAGTCTGGATCGTGACTCTCCGAACTTGCGAATAAAATGTACTGGTACAAATGTACTAAACTATCTCCCATCAATGAATGGCCAAGGGATCAAGAGAGGGTTCCGTTTTTGGACAAAGTGAATCTGAGACGTTGCACAGTTGCACGTACCAAGAGGAAGCACTTCAGTGCCAACTTCAAAGGGTGTACTCAGTGGACTGTCCATGTTTGAAATAGCAAGTGATCATTTTCTTCCAACATATGTAGAGCGTCAAGGCTTCTTTTCCGTCCATAGATCAAGGCAGGAATTAAGCAGACAGCCAAAGTAACATCACACAGCGGGACATTAATCCAGGGCACCATCGCACAATCGTCGACTCTGATCGAAAGGTATCGTGAGTTCTTTCATGACCACAAGTAAGTGCTCGTATAAAGTCTCCTCTGAAAGATGGCCAATCCATGGATGTGACACCGGATTCATTCACGACACTGACTCAACCACTCATTCCGGAGGAGTCACAGTCCAGACTCTACTCAACTCGAGGATAATCACGATCCCGACCCGACTCCACTCGAGTAGAGTCACGATCCCGACCCGACGCCACTCGAGGAGAGTCACAATTCCCACTCCACTCCACTCGTGGGGAGTCACGATCCCCACTCTACTCCAATCGAGGGTAGTCACGATCCCGACTCGACTCAAATCGAGGGGAGTCACGATCCCGACTCTTCTCCATGAGTCGAGGGGAGTGACGATCCCGACCCGACTCCTTGACTCGAGGGGAGTCACGATCCCGACCCGACTCTGACTCGAGGGGATTGACGATCACGACCCGACTCCTTGACTCGAGGGGAGTGACGATCCCGACCCGACTCCTTCACTCGTGGGGAGTCACGATCCCGAGCCGACTCCTTGACTCGTGGGGAGTCATGATCCCGACCCGACTCCTTGACTCGAGGGGAGGGACGATCCCGGACCCGACTCCTTGACTCGAGGGGAGGGACGATCCCGGACCCGACTCCGTGACTCGTGGGGAGTCACGATCCTGACCCGACTCCTTGACTCGAGGGGAGTGACTATCCCGACCCGACTCCATGACTCGAGGGGAGTGACGATCCGACTCCTTGACTAGAGGGGAGTGACGATCCCGACCCGACTCCTTGACTCGAGGGGAGTGACGATCCCGACCCGACTCCTTGACTCGAGGGGAGTCACGATCCCGACCCGACTCCTTGACTCGAGGGGAGTCACGATCCCGACCCGACTCCTTGGCTCGAGGGGAGCCACGATCCCGACCCGACTCCTTGACTCGAGGGGAGTCACGATCCCGACCCGACTCCTTGACTCGAGGGGAGTGACGATCCCGACTCCTTGACTCGAGGGGAGTCACGATCCCGATCCGACTCCTTGACTCGAGGGGAGTCACGATCCCGATCCGACTCCTTGACTCGGGAGTCATGATCCCGATCCGACTCCTTGACTCGAGGGGAGTCACGATCCCGACCCGACTCCTTGGCTCGAGGGGAGTGACGATCCCGACCCGACTCCTTGGCTCGAGGGGAGTGACGATCCCGACCCGACTCCTTGATTCGAGGGGAGTCACGATCCCGACCCGACTCCTTGGCTCGAGGGGAGTGACGATCCCGACCCGACTCCTTGGCTCGAGGGGAGTGACGATCCCGACCCGACTCCTTGATTCGAAGGGAGTCACGATCCCGACCCGACTCCTTGACTCGAGGGGAGTGACGATCCCGACCCGACTCCTTGACACGAGGGGAGTCACGATCCCGACCCGACTCCTTGACTCGAGGGGAATCACGATCCCGACGCGACTCCTTGACTCCAGCTGAGTCACGATCCCGACGCGACTCCTTGACTCCAGCTGAGTCACGATCCCGACGCGACTCCTTGACTCCAGCTGAGTCACGATCCCGACGCGACTCCTTGACTCCAGCTGAGTCACGATCCCGACGCGACTCCTTGACTCCAGCTGAGTCACGATCCCGACGCGACTCCTTGACTCCAGCTGAGTCACGATCCCGACGCGACTCCTTGACTCCAGCTGAGTCACGATCCCGACGCGACTCCTTGACTCCAGCTGAGTCACGATCCCGACGCGACTCCTTGACTCCAGCTGAGTCACGATCCCGACGCGACTCCTTGACTCCAGCTGAGTCACGATCCCGACGCGACTCCTTGACTCCAGCTGAGTCACGATCCCGACGCGACTCCTTGACTCCAGCTGAGTCACGATCCCGACGCGACTCCTTGACTCCAGCTGAGTCACGATCCCGACCCGACTCCTTGACTCGAGGGGAGTCACGATCCCGACGCGACTCCTTGACTCGAGGGGAGTGACGATCCCGACGCGACCCCTTGACTCGAGGGGAGTGACGATCCCGACGCGACCCCTTGACTCCAGCTGAGTCAGGATCCCGACGCGACCCCTTGACTCCAGCTGAGTCAGGATCCCGACGCGACCCCTTGACTCCAGCTGAGTCACGATCCCGACGCGACTCCTTGACTCCAGCTGAGTCACGATCCCGACGCGACTCCTTGACTCCAGCTGAGTCACGATCCCGACGCGACTCCTTGACTCCAGCTGAGTCACGATCCCGACGCGACTCCTTGACTCCAGCTGAGTCACGATCCCGACGCGACTCCTTGACTCCAGCTGAGTCACGATCCCGACGCGACTCCTTGACTCCAGCTGAGTCACGATCCCGACGCGACTCCTTGACTCCAGCTGAGTCACGATCCCGACGCGACTCCTTGACTCCAGCTGAGTCACGATCCCGACGCGACTCCTTGACTCCAGCTGAGTCACGATCCCGACGCGACTCCTTGACTCCAGCTGAGTCACGATCCCGACGCGACTCCTTGACTCCAGCTGAGTCACGATCCCGACGCGACTCCTTGACTCCAGCTGAGTCACGATCCCGACGCGACTCCTTGACTCCAGCTGAGTCACGATCCCGACGCGACTCCTTGACTCCAGCTGAGTCACGATCCCGACGCGACTCCTTGACTCCAGCTGAGTCACGATCCCGACGCGACTCCTTGACTCCAGCTGAGTCACGATCCCGACGCGACTCCTTGACTCCAGCTGAGTCACGATCCCGACGCGACTCCTTGACTCCAGCTGAGTCACGATCCCGACGCGACTCCTTGACTCCAGCTGAGTCACGATCCCGACGCGACTCCTTGACTCCAGCTGAGTCACGATCCCGACGCGACTCCTTGACTCCAGCTGAGTCACGATCCCGACGCGACTCCTTGACTCCAGCTGAGTCACGATCCCGACGCGACTCCTTGACTCCAGCTGAGTCACGATCCCGACGCGACTCCTTGACTCCAGCTAAGTCACGATCCCGACGCGACTCCTTGACTCCAGCTGAGTCACGATCCCGACGCGACTCCTTGACTCCAGCTGAGTCACGATCCCGACGCGACTCCTTGACTCCAGCTGAGTCACGATCCCGACGCGACTCCTTGACTCCAGCTGAGTCACGATCCCGACGCGACTCCTTGACTCCAGCTGAGTCACGATCCCGACGCGACTCCTTGACTCCAGCTGAGTCGAGTCAGGAATCAAACCTAACTACACTACTTGCTTACCCCACTCACGATTCCTTCAACTTGAAAAGTTATTTGCACGCTGGTTTGTCATGGTTCTTTATCTGTGACGTTTTAATGATGTACCGTCATTTGAAGTGTGACCTCATTTAGTGGAGGTGGCTGCCTTTGTGTGATCCCTCGATGCCCAGAGTAAATGTCAGGAGCAGGGCACAGAATGGAGTATGAGAATCGTGGAATGTGATTTATTGGTAATCTTATGTCGTTGGAAAGGGGTGGAGGATTGGGAGTGAGATGGGAATAGCGGAGGGTGGGTTTGCAGAGAAAGGTTAACCACGCCAATGAGAAATTATTTGAAATTCAGTTTGGCAGAAGTTTTGATTGTTATGACAAATATGATTTTGCGGTTCTTACTTGGGCTTATCCAGCACAAAGGATGGATGGCTCTTCAGGCCGTCCACTGATCGAGGTTCTTGATAGGTCCTTTATGGAACTGTCGAGGCGTTTCTTTAAAGTACTGTGCTGTATTTAAAAGGTATCGGCTCAGCTGCCAGGATGATTTTTTTGAAGGATGCAAAGTGCTGTAATTGTGATTGAGCCTGAGATGAAAAAGTAAAATAAAAGGCAAATTTCGAAATTTGGTATTTCCAAATTATTGTCATTAGCCAATCATTTCATCAACATTGTTCAATGTAACTGATTGCACGTTTTTTTGGATAAAATCGATGTGTACGTGATCTGGCGCAAGGACTCTCTTTATAGCAGCCTGGCGGAAGGACTTGGGGGATCCTGTCGTGTCTTTAGCGAAGAGTCGGGACGTTATCGCCGGCAGTGTGAACAAATCACAAATTCATGGCGCCTTCAGTAAAAAGTCATACCTGGCCATCAGGTTCGTGAAAGACTGGTCAAAAAGTTCCCCGGCTGACCCGACAAGAAGATCGGAATGCTTGAGGCTGTTATAGTCGTCTTAAGATTTGACAACTTACAGGACACAAGTGAGTGTTTGAAATCACTCATCACTTCTAACACTATAACTGTTGCACTGTCTTCCCATTCGTTCCGGTCTTCAACCAAAGATCTACTCTACAAAATATATAAAACTGAATTAAATCTACAAAATATATAAAACCATCATTGGCAAGGGTCGTTGTTCTTCTGCGTTCAGGTAATGATTCATTATTTTGTTTCAAGGAACACACACACACACACACACACACACACACACACACACACACACACACACACACACACACACACACACACACACACACACACACACACACACACACACACACACACACACACACACCTACCTTGATTAAACAGCTGTTATCTTTGCCCCAAAGCAAATGAGTTGTTGAGTCATTCGAAGGCCACAAGGTTTGGATATCAGATCATGGGAAATGATTGATATTGTTACGGCTCTGGAAATTCGCAAACCACCATTCAGGGCCCGTAGGTGAGATATCTCCAAGTACATGTGTAGTTAGCCCCAAACCGGTTGTATAGAGGGCATTTATGTAATTCATTCGGGCTGCGACGCTTTGAGATAGCCGTTTTTCTGTTCTATCTTTATTTAAAACCAACCACGTCTCAACCGCCATCACACAACAACCACCACGCCAGCCATCGTCACCAACTGCAACCACGCTCCAACCCTCGGACAACAACAACAAAGCCAACAGCCACGACCTTTACCTTCACAACTCAATCCCACATCATCGCATCACTGCCATTCCCAAACGGCACCAAAACCATCAAACCACCACCGAAAACCCTCCACCACCTTCACCTCTCTCCTTCTACGGCCATTCCCGCACCACCTGTGAACACTGAGCGTCGGGCTGTCTCGGGCCCATTCGGCGATTGGTGCCGAAATCACCGAGCCGTGAGCGCAAATAGCGGCCTTTCCGAGGGAAAATTCGGATCAAGAACGCTACACGCCCACTTCCCCTCCGTCCAATTAGCAAGCGCGGAGCGGCTTGGCCCTACCTCCAGGCGCGTCTGTGTGAAATCGATATATGCAAATTATAGGATCAGGGGAGATTCACGCCCCCTTTCCTCCGACCAATGGCGAGCGTGGCTCCGCCCCCGAGGTCATCCTGATCCGGATATTTGCATATTAACTGCTTCTGCCGGCCTATAAGAAGGCGAGCGCAAGGCGAATGAAGTCAGTCAGGTGGGGAGGGGAGAGAGAGAGAGAGAGAGAGAGAGTCGAGTGGAGAGTCAGTCGAGTCGGGTGGCGAAGTGATCGGTGTGTCTTCGAGTTGGGTTCTGGAGTCTGCTGGGAAGAGGCAAAGGAGCTCGGGTCCGAGGCGAGAAGTTCGGCGACGAGGTTGCGGTGTGGGATCGCTCGTCGCGGGACCCAAGCCAGCCAGTCACGAGGACGCGGGTAGGACCCCCCTCCCCCCGGTCTCGCGGACAATTGGCCTACAGGCCTGTCTGCCTCCTTGTCTATGAGGGTGGCTTCTTTCCTTTGCTTTTGAGTAAATGTGTGTTGGCGCCGTCTGCGAAGTAGAACTGTATAAGTGTTGCTGTGTGTGCGCGTAGTCGGTCGTAACTCTGCGTCGTTGTTGCTTTTGTTTTGGTTGCTATATGTGCATTTTGACTGTTTGGCTGTATATGTGTGCTTTCCGTGTGCCGGGAAATAAATGTGCTTTGTGTGAACTGTTTTCCCGTTTCGCTTCGTCTTTTCTTTATTGACCCTCAATCCTGCTTCACGTAAAGGGTTCGTAGTGGGCTTAATACGTCCGGTAATTAATCGGAACCATCGAGGCCGACGATAACACCGCTCGGTTATCACTGTAGTACGGAACGGACCGCTTAAGCGGTTCATGTCCGGAGTCGTCCTGCGGCGAGGTACGATCGCCCGGTTTACCATCCGTGTGGGTACTTAGGTAGGTCGAGTTTGGCGAACAACCCTATCCTACGCGGGTGGTCGATTAGCACGATTGTGGTGAGGTCGAAAGGCCCACCCGTGACTGGCTCCGGGCGATAGTTCCCGGAGGGTCACGACTGAATTGTCCGTCCGGTGGGCGACGCGGTCGCAATTCGAGTGACGCGGCCGTTCGCATGCCGGCGGGCGCGAATTCGCAACAATATCGTTGTTCTCAGATCGCTTGATGTTGTCAGATCGCTTGATGTTGTCAGATTGCTTGATGTCAGATTGCTTGATCTCTTGTGTTTCCCTGAACCCGTGGGTAAGTGCATTTCATCAGTCGTGATAGTGTAAGAACAGTGGGCTGAAGGGACAGATCAGGTTTGGCAAAAAGGAAAAGTGGATGATGACACATGACCAAAGGAATAACAAGGACATTCAGGCCGTCACGCATGCACTGCACCTACAGCAGTTGAAACAAATCCGTCAAAGCTGAGGATGTAATTTAATTGGGGGGGGGGAGGAGTGGGGGATGAAAAGTGCGTCAGACCCAGGAACATCACCAGGTTGTTCAAAATGAAAAAAGTGTTTTTTAATCATTATTATTATTATTGAAGAAAATTTTGTGGAAGGGACACGGCGTGGGCGAAGGTGGTTTTTCAGGTGAAGAATATGCACCACCGACCACACACTCACTATGCCGTGATGAGACCCTTTCAGAGACGTCTCTGTGACGTCACAGAGAGGATGTACGCAATCCAATCACCCATCCATCCTCACTCAAGTCACTCACTTGAGTGGTTTACGTACACGACTGCCAATATCCTTGTACCCCTCTACCCCCAGTGGTTAAAAAAAGGGAATGATACGAGTGGAAAGAAAGATAGGAAGGTAGTAGCGTATCGTGAGACAGGAATTAAAAAATTCTAAGGAGCTTTGACAACACTTGTTTTCCCGCCTTCCGCATAATTGCACGTCATTTTGTCCTCGCCAAAAACTCCCGATTTACGAACTACTTTTCAGGAGCACATGGTGTTCGTAGATCGAGAGATTATGTATGTATACAAATCCATCATCATGCGTTTATCATTCAGAGCCAATAATAAAAAAATGCTCCAAATAATTAATATTCATCTTTGCTGAAGTCACCACGAACCATTCAGGCACACTCAGCAACTCTTCTTCTTCACAGCAGGACACTCACCAAACTTGTCTTTCTCCTACACAATTCTTTCTTCCTCTTTCCTTTGCCTTTCCTTGCCTGTTGCCTCTCAAGTCTATCTTGTCAGCGTGACGTGGCGCAACAACCCCTGCCTGTTCTGTACGATGTCAGATGCCAACGCAATTTAACGACGTAGTGAATCTACCCGTGAGAAACCGTGACTCGAGAAGCTCGTGATCACGTGGTTCGTTTTTACCAGGACTGTGACTGGAAAGGGTTCGGGATCATGTGAGTCCCTGGCAGCACTGGTACCTCGCGAGTATTTTATCTATCTATAATTCCAGCAATGTGTGTGTGTGTGTGTGTGTGTGTGTGTGTGTGTGTGTGTGTGTGTGTGTGTGTGTGTGTGTGTGTGTGTGTGTGTGTGTGTGTGTGTGTGTGTGTGTGTGTGTGTGTGTGTGACCGCTGTTTCTCAACAACCACTGTTCCGATCTAATTGAAACTTGCCAGGTATATTGCTAGGGCCCTGTGGATTTGCCTTTTCACTGTTTGATATTAATTGGACAAGTGGTTCCCAAGTTATGGCCATTTATTTACCAAACCAATGACAGGACACGGTGCTATGACGTCACAATTCTTCTTCGTTTGATATGACGTCACAATTGACGCTGGGGACCTGAGTATGTGCTTTTCAAGGTTTGATATTAATCGGACAAGAGGTTCCCAAGTTATGGCCATTTATTTACCAAACCAATGACAGGACACCTTGCTGCGTAGGCATGGCCGATGGGGAAAGGGTGCCTCAGTTACCAATGACAGGACATGTTGCTGCGTAGGCATGGCCGTTGGGGAAGAGAGGTTACAACGTACGGACTTCTGGATAGTGATGACTTACTGTATGCTTTCTCGGTTTTTTTTTTTCTCGATTTCTCGACTTACTGTATTCTTTCTTTCTCGATTACTCTACTTTCTCGATATTCTCAATAAATTATAGAGGTAAACATGCATGTACGGGCATGTACTAGTTTTAATAAATGTAACAACACTGAAAAACAAGGGACTGATATTTCTGCCGATTATATAAATATTTGATTCACATAGTTACGCATAACACAATCATTTTAATGATCCAAAATTTTATGAGAATAGCTAAATTCTGAGCAAACCTGTTGAACTGGTTGTGAATTTGGCGTCCCCCCTCCCCCACTGCCCTGGAACCTGGGAGCAAATATCCCCTCTGCACTCCCCCCCCTCCCCACTCAGTATGCCACTGGCTGCTCGGTACCTATCTGATTCCAATTTAAACTTGTATACGGTTTCTGCTGACTTCCTTTCCAGGGAGACCATTCCGTGCATTAACTACTCTCTGAATGAACTACTCCCCTCATTTACAGTAGTCAACACTTAGGCTTCACATACCTTACCTTGGTAGTCTGAAATGGTCTACTCCACCAGGCTCAAGCACATACCCATAATATAACGGTGGTGGTCGTTGGGGACTCAACTGTTTTTATTGAGAAAAATAGTTACAGATCTGGGGTTCTGGGCTTGCCATGAGGGGAAACGCTCAGGTCCTTCCCAAACGCCGGGCACATGAGTACCGGCGAGTTTCCAAGCAACCACGAACACTGATTGACACTGCTAATCCTGGCAGGGTTACACTACCTCACGTGATACCTTACCTGTGGACGGCCGAGTCAATTGGGGTCTCCTGCCATCAGTGCACACTTGGATTACTGTGGAGTGTTTCAGTGTGTGTACACTGGCTAACAAAGCAAATCAGGTGTGGTACAACTTCCCATCTAACTCTACTTGTGCACTGTCGGATCAATAAAGGAAAAGACAACCGAGACAGATTGGCAATAACAACAAACAATTATTTATGACAAACACACAATGAAGCAAGCATTTAAAAGCAAGTATTTATAAGCAAGAAAGCAAAAAGGCACAAAAGAGCAGATTTAACCACAACATGTATTTTTATTCAATCTTACTTGAACAAAAGACTTGGACATCATTCACTCGGGGGTGAAGAACAAAACAAGGACTTGAAAATGAAATAAAAATAACATATGGAGAAAAGAAAAGCAGTCTTTACCTTCCTCCTTCACCTCACACAGGCTAATATACAAGAGAATATGGATGGGGAAGATGGGCAGTGGCGATGTGGTGCAATGGAACACGCAGCAGCGTCCCTGAGGTGTCCAGACCCAGTAGGCGAGTCCTCTCCGGCATCCCAGATATGTGAGCTAGATATACGACTCACCCTCCTCTGCCTCAGCTTCTTCCTTCTCAGCCCCCTGTCGATGAAGTGCTGTGTTCACCCTCCTCGTCCTGCCCTCTCGATCCTGTCAACCACGAAGGACAACGCTCATGGAAGGAGTGTTCTTTTCCGCACAGAAGCTCGACACCACCTGCTCATAAAACCTTTCTTTCTTCGTCCTCGCATGCTTTTTTCTCTTCTCTCATGAGCCTTCTCTGTCTTCTGTGTTTTTCCTTCCTTTCATGAGCTCTTTTCCCCCTCATGAGCTGTTTTCTTTCTCATGAGCTTTTTCCCTTCCTCTCATGAGCTCTTTTCTTTTTTCTCCCTCACCTTCTGCATCTCTGAGTCATCTGCTCATGAACTCTTTTCGTCCTCTCATGAGCATTCCCCGTCTGCTTCTGCCTTCTTCTCTCCCTTCTGCTCATGAGCTCTTTTCCTTCCTCTCATGAGCCCTTTACCTTCTTTCAGGAGCTCTTTTCGACCTGGCTTGTGCAAGCCGTCCCCGTACGCTTCTGCCTTTTCTACTTTGTCGCATCGCTTTTCTTGTTTTTTACCTTCTCACATGAGTCCTCTCCCCCTCTCATTGGTTTGCAGCCATTGGGGGCGGGTCCACCATGTCGCTTGTGGAAAATGCCATGTCATTCTGAGGAAACGCTCGGTAAAGCCTTCGCCTCACCCTCGACGTGCCCAAAGCCGTGACGAGAGCCCCCAGCCTCTTTGCTGCGTGCGTGGAATGCCAAATCGCACTGTTCCGCACTGTACCACACTCGCGAGAAGCACCGCACTTTGTAGGCCACGACGAGCACCAAGCGCCATGAACATGCATGTGAGATGCAACACAAACATGCATGTCAGAGTACCCAATGGGTTATAAAGCAATGTGCGAATGGAGGGAACACGGAAAGAAATTCCTATGACCGAGGGATGACTGAACGGCTGCGGGATTGAAGGTACAACCGATTGGGTGAAGACTGTTGAAAGGATGGTTGATGGAGGGGAGATTATTGGTAGACCATTGAAACGGGCCAATGGGGTAATGGAGGGATGATTGAAATTAATAGAGAGAGAGAGGGGAGACATTACATGGGAGAAATACAGCCTAGCGAACGCATGCCCACCCTGAGCAGCCCTTTGACAAGGGACCAAGGACTATCTAAACAAAAACTAATGAAATAACTGATTCTTGGGTCACCAATGTGTCCAAAATATATGCTCTCCCCCTGAGGTAAGTTTTCCAAAACCATAACATTACCCCCCTGCCCTTATTAGACTCGACCCGAGTCTGCCAACCCGTGTGCACATATCAGGTGTGGTTCCCTCTTCTAGGATTTACCTCTCATAACCCTTGAGTGCGATGATGCATACATATCCCGCCTTTGAAAGTAATAAAAACGAATGCGTTGGATTCTCTTACTCCAACTCATTCACACAAGACAGTTCTAAATGCAATTCTATACTTAAACACATACCAAGTGGTCTTCAACAATTATTTACATACTTCGCACTGGTTCGGTCTCTGGTAGGGAAATTAAAATTTTTAAAATGCTCTTCAGCCCTCTTCTGGGTAACAGGTGGCCATCAAATGGTCCTTCACTGTTGAAGGCAGTACTCAGGGGGAAGTTATGGGAGAAAAAACGCAGGTGGGAACATGTGGCTATATGTCGGTGCCAGTCTTCCTGACTCACGTGGCCCATATTGCATCAACAACTTCCTTTGCCTGGAGGGCATCATCGTGGGGCCATCATTAGGGTGGACTACCCTCCAGCCCCGAGGGATTATTCTGCCCCATTTGCCGCAAAGTTGATGAACTGGGCCACAACAAGTTGTCCTTGGAGATGAAGAATAGGGCCACACAAAAGTGGTCATCGGCAATGAACTTGGGACCATGGCACAGCAGACTTTGCAGCTAAACTTGGGGATGTGTGACAAGGGCGACTGGAAACGGGTGGGGTGACAGGCAGTGGCATAAGCAAAGGCAAACCAGGCGTCGCTGGCCAGCCTCTTGGTGCACGCATACCTGAGGGGAGGTGGTGGTGGTGCTGGCCGATGTGAGAATGGGCTCAGCACTAACCTAACCCTTCCCCCCAGTCCCTATCTGTGCCTGCCCTACTCGAGCATCCCTCTTTAAATTGTCTCTATATCTCCGAGCGAGAATATCTGTCTCTTGGGTTCCCCTCAGTCGGTGCCAAATTCCTCATAAAATCAATCCCCTAAGAATCCCTTAGGAAGAAAAGGTGGATCTGTGGGAACCCCAGCATAAGTTCATGATATGTCTGGAGGTCCCACAGCTTCTTCAAAGCAAACACAACACTCCGAACTACTCTATCCATTATCACATCAACAATTAAACTTCCCTGGGACTTACAATATGTCTCTTTAAATGATGTCATTGTAACATCCGAAGTGACCCGTCGCTTTGCACGTTGGTGCTCACACTCGTTTGGGTTCATTCTCTATTCTTCATCCATGCCTCTGCACAATTTCCTGGCTTGGCAGTGTGGCTCCATTGGCAGGTCTTCACCCCTGTGTACTCACACGTAGAATAACACCCCCGGCAAGTTAAGGCCACCTCCGAGCTTACCTGCTCCACACTGAATTATGGGAAGAGCTCTCCCGGCTTCCACCCCGGTGACCTCACTGGCAATTGGTGCCCCAGGTCCCTTATCGATGGGTAACCGGGCCCACACACAAACAAATTTAACATGCCCACCATGGCCTCACAGCCTACCCTGGCTAACGGACATTCCAGCGCCCAGGGTGCCTTCCTCAACCATACTTACCTCTCGTGAGCCACACTCCCAACCCATCAAAACTCATTGCACACCTGCAAACAAACATTTCAACACATGGCACCAACCGCCGCACAACCTCCATTGCAAATTTGACGAAACCCCTAACTAATGTCTTGACTAGCCCTGGGTTTCCTTGGGCAGGGAATCGCTTCCTCCCATTTATTCCTTCACACCATACACACTGCACTTGCATTCACTCTCGGGCCGCTGACCCGCATTCACTCTGTACATGCTCATTCACATTTCTATACCTACATTCATTTTGGAACCTTCGACCTCACTAATCCCCACTGACTATCTCTTGCTCATCCTGTCATCCCTTACACGATGCACGTTCCTTTTAACTCTACGTCGCTAGACGAGCTACGTCCCCACTACATGTCAACAGTCTCTGTCTCCAATAGTCTCATCTAACCTCAACCCACGCTTTCTCAGACTAATGCTCCTGTGCCCAGGGAGGGCCACTTATAATGCCCTCACCGGCATAATTATTTTTACACTACCCCCTCTAACTAATCTATCATAGTGCTCCTTTTCCAGAAGATGAGGGGTGAAGAGGGTTGTTCACCCACACCCAAATGGGCTCAAAACTCTCCACCCGACTCTACTCTAATGAGCCCCCCACATCTGCAGAGTTGCTTGGCCATACGTCTGTCGCCCACCAATTAGTTTTAAAAATTTTGCCACTGGGCGTAAGAGTTTTCCCACGTGGAAACAAGCCATGCTCAACACCTCCACTGTTCGTGCTGCAGAACCTCCGAAGACGTCGCATTCATGCAGGCTGCCTCACGATCTTTCATATGCCCACTCTCACACCGTGGAACATTTCCAATCCACACACATTCGCAAGCAATATTCCAACCCCTCGCACACCATACATTTACTCGGGCCATGCACACAAGCCGCCTTGCGGTCTCCAACACTCATTCTCACATCGTGAGACTTCACGCACTCAATTTCAGTCCTTCCATGCACACCGGCCATCCCGTGGGGATCCCGCTGCAACTCCAGCCCTCTCCATTCGTGCCGGGTGCACCATGCATATTGCACACGCTGTACCCCACACCCTGGTTCCCACGGAAAATTTTCCAGACCGAATTTCTCAAATGCTTTTAATTGTTCCTTTGCCTTTAGCCATCTGTGTTCCAGTAATTTATCTGTCATGGAGCGTTTACACGCCAGCCCCTCCGTAATTACAATTAAACCACGCAATTGTCCATGCTTGGGCGGTTTGCCAGGCACAGATCATGCACACTCTTGGACGTGCCATGCTTTGCCCGCCGAGCCTCGGGCCGGTGTGGATTGCAAATTCATTCTAATTTTCTCACACTCGAGACCAGAACATACCCACATTTTAAAGTTGTTGCTTGTGGAAGGCTCACCTCTCCCGTCAGTCAAGCCAACGGCTACCCCCTGTCTGGGTCAGTGCATGTCCCACGTTCTTGCATTCGCTCATACATCCCACACCACTCGTTCCTGACATGCACTCCGTCAAATTCACTCTCTGCACACTCGGCACACAATCCATGCCCCTAACCACTCCAAGAAACCCCGGGTCCTTTATTCCCCCCAAGCTCAACACACCCATTTGCATCTTACACCCGTGTTGGCTCACATCGTCTTACCCTGACTTGGCTCACCTCCTGGTTCGCCACGAGGTCTTGTATCCTCTCCACCTGTACCTGCATTGCGTTATCTTGATATTTAACCCTTGTTTCAATACATTCTATCAATTCTGCCTGAATTTGCTTTACCCCCTCAACCGTCTCTACTTGTTCTTCCTTCACTTTATCTATCTCGTCTCTTATCGTTATGATCTCCCGCTTGGCTCCCTTAAGTTCCTCTTCTGGAATTACTTTCATGTCTTCTAAACTCTCTTTCATTCTCTGTTCCCTCATCACCATATGTTGCTTTATCTGTCGTTCGTTTGTTTCTATCATTTGTCCCATTTCCTCTATTTTCTGGGTGACCTTGTCGTGTCTCACATTACATTCCTTCTTGATTGCTATCAGTTCCCCCTTGGTTTCTTTTTGGGTCTTTTCAATTATTTTATCGCCTCTGTATTTCTGTCTTAGTTGTTCTTGCCCTTCTTTAAGTCCTTTTATCTCCATCTGTATGTTATTTATTTTATCTGTCATTTTGACCTGACCCATCTTCATCTCTTCTGGGACACCATCCGCACACCCCCTTACTCCATTCACCTTGTCCCGCACAGCTTGGAATTTCACTGCCACATCATCGCCCATTGCCTTCATGTCATTCCTTAAGCCATCGCCCATCATTTCCAATTCACGCCTTCAGCCATTGCCCATCGCCTTTGACTCTGCCTGTCCCGCCTTCAACTCCGCCTGTCCCGCATCCATTTGTTGACCATCGCCTTCAGCCCTAACTCCATCTTTGCCATCATCTGTCTCATAAACCACATTATTAGATCGTTGCCAGACTGTGATGGTGATGCCGATCCGCTATCCTGCAAAATGTTTCCCAGGGAATGTGGGTGGGAGTCTTCGAGCTCTGTTGGTATTTCCATGGCACGCGCCCCCTACTGCACCCTCTCCCTCAATGTCAGTCATATACAATTCCCTGAACCATAGGTTCCTCACCCAAATCATCATACTCATCAAAACCCATCTGGATGATCTGCTCGCCTTGGTCTGACATAGCTGCACAATTACTTTTTAAGTAAACTTTTCGCTAACCAGCTCAATAATTTTAGGGGTGTGCTAGTCACTCCTCGGAGCGACACCCACTCCTGACACCAAATTGTCATGGGTCCAGGGTTGGAGGCTTGTCATGAGGGGAAGCATTTTGCTCCCTCCAGAACACCCAGTCCTGAGGCCACCAGGCACAGATAACTCCGCGCACTGCCAGGTTGCTAAGAAACCACGGACGATGATTGGCACGGTCAATCCAGGCAGGGTTACACTACTTCGTGTGATACTTTACCTGTGGACGGCTGGATTATTGGGGTCACGTGCCTTCAGCGCACACTCAGATTACGGCCGAGCATTACATTTAGTGTGCGCTGGCTAGCGAAAGAAATTATTGGGATAGAAATTCCCGTCTAACCTTATTTGTGCATTGCATCAGACCAATAAAGGAAAATAATCAACTGAGACGGATTAGAAATAACAGCAAACAATTCACAAAAAACACACAAGGAAGCAATAATTTAAAAGCAAGTATATATCAGCAAGAAAGCAAAAAGGCGCATAAGAGCAGATTTAACCATAATACGTATTCTTATTCAATCTTACTACACAAAAGACTTGGCCATCATTGACTAAAAATAATTAAACAAGAAGGACTTGAAAATAACGTTATAATGAAGAATAATAAAACAAGAAGGTCACAAAGAATAAAACAAGAAGGACGCGAAAGTAAAATAAAACTAACATATGGAGAAAAGGAAAGTAACCTTTTCTTCTCTCCCTCAGCTCACACAAATATACAAGAGAATGCGGAGGAAAATGGATGGGAAAGATGGGCAGTGGTGATGTGAAGCGATGGAGACATGCAGTCACATCCCTGAGGTGCCCAGTCCCAATAAGCGAGTCCTCTCCGGCATCCCAGATATGCGAGCTAGATGTGCAACTCTCCTTCCTCTGCCTCAATTTCTTCCTCCTCAGGTCCCCATCGATGAGGTGCCGCCATTCACCCGCCTCGTCCTTTGTGGCTGACAGGATCGAGAGGGCAGGATGACGCTCATGGAAGGAGTGTTCTTTTTCCACAGAAGTTCGACACCAACTGCTTGTGAAACCTTCCTTTCTTTACCCTCACACGCTTTTGTTTGTACCCTTACAAGCCTTCTGTTTTGCTTCTACTTTCTGAGCTGCCTGCTCAGGAGCGCTTTTCACCCCTGCTCGCGCGAGCCTTTCCCATGTGCTTCTGCCTTTGTGTCTCTTCTTCACTTCAGCTATCTTCTCTCCTCCCACAAGCCTTCTCCCCCTTCCATTGGTCTGCAGCCGATGGGGGCGGGTGCATGACGTCACTTGTAGAAATTGCCCCGCCTTTCTGAGGGAACTTTAAATGAAGCCCCGACTCCACTCTCTACGTGACCAAAGCCCTGACAAGAGCCCCCAGCCCCTCCCTGCATGTGCGAAATGCCCACTCGTACTGTTCCGCACTGTTCCGCACTGTACCACACTCACAAGAAGTGCTGCACCTCGTAAGCAGCGACGCGTACCAAGCATCATGAACATGCATGTGAGATGTGACACAAACATGCATGTGAGAACACCCGATGGGTTATTAAGCAATCCGCGGATGGACAGAACATGGAAAGGAATTCCATATGACCGAGGGATAACCAAACGGCTGCCTAATTTTAGATAAGACCAATGGGGTGAAGTCGGGACTGTTAAAAGGATGTTTTATGGAGGGAAGATTATTGGTGGACTGTTGAAATGGGCCGATGGGGGTAATGGAGGGATGATTGAAAGTAACGGATCGATTGAGCAGAACGATGGTGTGAAGGTGGAAATATTGTAAGTAACAGAGGGGGATGGGGGAGACGTTACACTGGAAAAATACACCCGAACCAACACTTGCTCCCCAACCAGCCCTTTGACAAGAGAACAAGGACTATTTACACAAAGACTAAAGAAATAACTGATACTTGTGTCACCTATGTGTCCATGTATGCTCTCCCCTTTGGGAAGTTTCCCAAAACCAGGACAATATATATATATATATATATATATATATATATATATATATATATATATATATATGTATGTATGTATGTATGTATGTATGTGTGTGTGTGTGTGTGTGTGTGTGTGTGTGTGTGTGTGTGTGTGTGTGTGTGTGTGTGTGTGTGTGTGTGTGTGTGTGTGTGTGTATAGAGATAGATATAATTGTCATGTCCAGCCAGTTAATACTGATCTGGATGGATTGCCGAACGATATTCACTTGAAGGTGAACAACCAAGATTCTTGGAAATTATGGCATGCACGGGATGAATGATGGCGAAGGTGTGTACCACAACGGGAGCATACGCGTTTATCCTCAAACCTACAATGAACAAACAAACACAAGGAAATTCAACAAATGATGGGTTAATAAAAATAATTCAATGAATCATCATGAAAATAACTCAACGAGTGATAATGAAAATAAATCAAAGCATGAGGCAATGAAATGAGAGGTAAACTAAAACCTAATTTGAGATGTCTCCACTCAGTCACAAAAACAGACAAAAGAACAGATAAAATAAAAAAAATCCTCCCTTTGTTCTGGCACTTAGCAGTGTGTGCTGAGACGACCTTTTCGAGCCTCAGTCGTCGAGCCTCAAAACCACTGCACGGGAAATGCACAGCAAAATGGTGCCAAGTCTCTTCTCACGATCATGTGCATGAGGAAATTCACGTGGATGGTCTTCAACGCCAGGGCCCTCAAACCGCCGTACAGTCTATTCTCATGATCGAGTTTCCCACACCGCTCCCTCTCTCCTCCTCCTCAAAGTGTACAAACTTCACGACCCGAGCTGAACAGTCAATGGCTGATGTCTTGCTCCAGCACGTGAGCAAATTCACATCAGTATGAACAACGAGAATCACGCTGCTATGTCGTCGTGCTGAGAGGAACCAGAGCCTCACACTCTTCTTCCAAACGCTCTCTTGTCTCTCTAGCCCCTACGCCTTCTAATGTCACACCGATCAATCATAAACCTCGAGGGGCGTGGCCTGCCAATATGAAACCGGGAAGGCAGGGATTTTGCCTGCTCGGAAATGTTCAGCTCTGTTGTTGGTGGCGTAAATACGTGGTTCTTTTATTGCTGGCTTTGTAAATCGTCAGAAAAGGTCACAGAGAACAATCACATACTGGAAGAAACTAGCCTGAAACCCTACCTAGTTAACACAGCACCACCCCCATTTGGTGACACATAACAATCTTAAGCTGACAGTTTTACCGACTTAATTTACATCGATATGTCTCCTGCCCATCCACGGACCATGTGACATGATAGGGATTTCCGCCCATCCGGCGTGCGGACGACCGCCTTTAGCTCGATTGCGGCCGCGCACGCCCACCGAACGAGCAATATAGTCGCAGCTTTCGGATCAACAGCAAAACCCAGCTACGGGTGTTGTTAACCACACCATAAACCAGCCAACTCTTCTGTCCACGTGCCACAGGGTCGATCGCTGAATTGTCGATGTACCTAATTATTTGCACAGACAGAAATGCCAGGAGCTTACACCTCAATGGAGCCTGCACGAAAACGAGTCGCTTTAAGCAGCTCGTTCCGTTTGCGATTGCCTAGCGGTTTTAAATCGCCAAGCCCCGTCGGACTAGATGTACGTTTTATCGGCTATTAATCAGCCAGCTAATTATTCCGAACGCAATTATGGCAGTCAATGGAGGAAGGGAGGCAACGAGCAGGTGACATTCAAAAATGGGGAACATTTATTTGCACACGTAAGCAATGCAATGAATGGGGGTAGGGGACAAGACACGAGTAAAAACCTACAGCCGATATCTATTTATTACGTACATGCACTTAATCAGTTCTACTTGGTAGACAAGGCGCCACAGACTTTCATGCAAAAACCCCAGAAAAGAAAGATAGAACCGGGCTCGTAAGCCTTTAATGTTCCTCGGAGCTGGGATGACCGAAGGAGCTCCGTGAGGCCGGGCAGGTTACCTTGCCGCCATTGAGGCGACTCGATGGGTCTTTTGGTCGGCGACCCTCCGTATGTCTCTGTTCAC
>NC_140963.1:108502473-108552473 GCF_056783735.1 Eptatretus burgeri
TTCGGGATATTTTAAATCAACGTCAACCAACTTTTGCTTCATCCAATTCTTTCTGGGTAGAGATAATGATATTTTTTAATATTCGTTCATAATTCTTCTCCTGTACCAATTTAAAGCCTCCATATGGTAGAGCTTGAGACATCGCCCATCCATAGAGATTGTTAGCATCATAATACATCAAATAAGAACTATCTTTCGAAGCATCATCGAGAGATATTTATTGTTTGCTTTTGCATATCTTTTTGAACAGACTTGTGATATTCCTCTTCTTTTAGCTTTCTCTATCATCAACAGCATATCTACATCAGAAATTAATTTGAGAGGTTGTTTAGTCATCTTTAGCATAACACTCCAAGCTAGACGAGAAGCTGTATAATAATTAACAGGGTCTAACCCAACAAATGTATATCCTGACAGACATTTCTGAATGCTTCAAATACATTGGCTAATAACAAAACATCAGTCTTAAGATACAAGTCATGATATTCACTGAGATTTTTTAATGTTAAATTTTTCCCAGATATTTTGTGCATCTTGATGATCTTCATCACTAATATAAGTATTATTCAGCTCATTGTAGAAGATTTCCTTTCAAGGGAGTTTTGTTTTTTCCTCAAATCTTCTAAAGTTGTCCACAAAGTCATATGGGTGTACACCCTTTTGTGATAAGAGCTTAACTGTGCTTACTTCAGCTGATACTAAGTTTGTTTCCTCTTCATTTAGGAAACTAGTACGTGGCCGTACGTGCAAAAAGAAAAAAAAAAAAAACTTTCAAACCGCATACCAGAAACAACAACCACACAGGCCGTTCCTTCACTCTCGCATGCCCGTACGTGCGTGGCCGTACATGCAAAAAAACAAACAAAAATAACTTTCAAACAACCACACAGGCCGTTCCTTCGCTCGTAAACGACGACTGGATTGGGGCATTGTGTTTATCTATAAATGCGCATAAGAAATCGAGAAATTATTAGAATACAGTAAGTCTTCACTATCCGGAAGTCCGTACGTTGTAACCCGTAAGGGGGAACGCGCTCTTTCCCCATCGGCCACGCCTCCGCAGCAACGTGTCTTGTCATTGGTTTGGTAAATAAATGGCTATAACTTGGGAACCACTTGTCCGATTAATATCAAACCTTAAAAAGGCACATACTCAGGTCCCCAGCAATATACCTGGCAAGGTTCAATTAGATCGGACCAGTGGTTGTCGAGAAACACCGGTGACACACACACACACACACACACACACACACACATACACACATTGCTGGAATTATAGATAGATGATTTTGGAGATCTGCATATGCTTTCAGACCTGATGTTAATGTGGATAAATTATTTGGCATAAATTTGCATGAATCTAGAAATCTAATATTAGTTTTGTGAGTTGTTGGGATTGATTTTTTTTTAAGTGAGATGTACTGTACTTCTGGTCTTTGGTAGGAATGACAAATTATGTCCCCAAGTGTCTTAAAGTTAGCTTATGAATAAATGTGTGTCATAGTTGGTGGTGTTGTGAATAAAGATCGGAATGAAAGTAGGGAGTTTAAAATTAAGATTACAACTTTGATGAGTAGGTCCTTTATATTTACCAGTAAGATGACAATGGTCTTTAACTTTTGGTTCTTTCCTGATTACATCTCAACAAAGATAACATATGTTGGAGATCTTAAACTCTTCTTTCTCATCTTGTGTTAATTTCATTGGTTTATAAGTTTTTTTGCATTACCACTGTTAGTTGAATACAATCGTTTTTTTTTTATCGTTTTACAAACTCTTGAGGGGTATCTTCTCCTTGATACATTTCTAATTTATTATGTTGGTCTCCAACAGATGATTTGATATAATAACAGAACCCACAAGGAGTATGTTTTTGATATGGCTTGGTGTAGGATTGATTTGGATTTGGAGAAATTGTGTCTATCTTTTCGAGAATGCTTTCAAGTCTGCATATATCACGAATGGATGCTTTATGTATTTATTTGTATCATTGAAATATACCATTGAACCCACTTTTGGCATATTGATGACAGTTGATTTGTGGTTTGAGCAATGTATTGAATGTTGTTCTAATCTTTCTTTTGTGTGAAAGAAGTTGAGACATCACTGATAGAGATATGTCTTATTAGTTTGAATGTATACTTGAGAAGTGGTCGATCTTGATAAAGTTTTTGATGTAAGCATCATGTGAATTTTCCTCTGAACTATAGTCCAGAAGGTTAATGTGTTTCATCATTTTTATAGTTATTTGAAATTTTTAATATTTGAACTTTCTTTGTATCTGTTATTCCATATACATTAACAGAGATTGTTTATTTTCTCACAGTTAGAGATATCCTTTAAATTCATTGGAAATTTTAATCCTTTAACATTTTAATGTATTTTAATATCTTTTATAATGCCATATTTATCAATGCTTTAAAATGTAATGTATTTTCGTATTTTTATAATGCCATATTTGTTGCGATTTTCATTGTGGGGGTGTAAAAGCGAGCAAGAACAGCCCAGAGGAAGCGTTTGTTATTGTTTTGAACATTGACAACTGCTTTTAAAAGTTTTTTTTCACTAGTGGCAAATCAATATAGGAAGAAGCTTTAAGAGGATCTGATTTCAAGATGTTTATATCTAAGAAAATAATTTTCCCAATGTTAAATCCACTTCCTTCTGTGCTATCATCAACATCTATTTCATACCTCTGAAGTTTATCATAAACATTACAATCTTGGAAACCTTGAAATGAAGAAATGAAATGAGGGTTTGTTCTCGTATTAGGTGTTTCTTCTTTCAACTCGTTTCTTTAATTGTCTTCTTTTGTCAAATATAATTGGTATTAAATTCCCTCAGGCTCTTAATTAACGATTCAGCAGCCGAACTAACTTTCACAATTGCTTCAGCGACTTTCACAATTGGTTCTGGTTCTTTAAACCTAAAAAAATCTTATTTTTATATGATCCTTAAATGCCCCATCAGTTTTTTCAATTACAAACCCGGCTGTATCTTCTGAGTTTTTATTTTGTGTTTGCTTGATTGAAGATGTCTCTTATAACTATGTTTTAACAAGTCCTTTGAGCATATATCACAATGTTGTTTTTTTTGCTCTACTGGTTTGATTGGTTGAAATGTATTGAGTGTGTGTTTGCATGATTGTATGCGTTTGTTGTAATATTTGTTGTCTTTATTGCAAACATTGCAATGAGTTATATTCACCATATTTATATAACAAAAAAGATGATTTTCTAGGACCTATTTCACTCGCCGAAGAAGCTACATAAAGTAACCAAGAAGAGCATGGGAGGATTTATATATCAAGTGAATCGGTTGTAAAATCTATTTGTGACCCATTGATCTTAAATAGGCTTCCAGTTTGTCACCATTTCTAACAGCAAGTGACGTTTCATGAAGATTGGAGTAAAAATGTGACCTGGAAGCGATTAACATAAAGACCAGCAGAATAACATATGGGTGAAAGCATAACTTCTGTCCACCTTTTGTGGCAGAGGTTAAAATTAAAAATAACCACCAAATTTTGCATACGTGCTGGGGTTCCCAGGGTCAGGTCATGGGAACAAACCCCTTCTCCCACCTCAGCAAGGTAATTTTCTGGATGTACACTACATGACCAAAAGTATGCAAACACCGCTTCTAATTGGTGGATTCGGCTATTTCAACCACACCCATTGCTGACAGGTGAATTAAATCAAGCAAACAGCCATGCAATCTCCATAGACAAATATTGGTAGGAGAATGGGCCGTACTGAAGAGCTCAATGACATTTAACGTAGCACAGTCATAGGATGCCACCTTTCCAATATGTTAGTTTGTCAAATTTCTGCCCTGCTGGAGCTGCCTCAGTCAACTGTAAGTGCTGTTATTGTGAAGTGGGAACATCTTGGAGCAACAGCTCAGCCATGATGTGGGAGGCCACACAAGCTCACAGAACAGGACCGCCGAGTGCTAACATGCTTATTGGTAATGTACATCCGGATACCCAAAGTGGCAACCTTATTGTTGGTTGCTTGGATGCAGCCTGGGTGCTAATCACCTGAACCCAATCTGTCCTTTAACAGATGTATATAGCTCATTAAACAAGGCAACACACCCAGAGACAGCGAGGATGGAAAAAATAATCTTCCATCAGTTGCAAGACTCACTACGGAGTTCAAAACTGACTCTGGAAGCAACGTCAGCACAAGCACTGTTCGTCGAGAGCTTCATGAAATAGGTTTCCATGGCCGAGCAGCCGCACACAAGCCTAAGATCACCATGCGCAATGCTAAGCGTCGGCCGGAGTGGTGTAAAGCTCACCGCCATTGGACTCTGGAGCAAATGGAAACGTGATCTCTGGAGTGATGAATCACGCTTCACCATCTAACAGTCCAATGGATGAATCTGGGTTTGGCGGATGCTAGGAGAATGCTACCTGCCTGAATGCATAGTGCCAACTGCAAATGTGGTGGAGGAAGAATAATGGTCTGGGGCTATTTTTCATGGTTTGGGCTTGGCCCCTTCATTCCAGTAAAGGGAAATCTTAACGCTACAGCATGCAATGACATTCTGGACAATTCTGTGCTTTCAACTTTGTGGCAACGGTTTGGGGAAGGCCCTTTATTATTTCAGCATGACAATTACCCCATGCACGAAGCGAGGTCCATACAGAAATGGTTTGTTGAGATTGGTATGGAAGAACTTGATTGGCCTGCACAGAGCCATGACCTCAACACCATGAAGCACTTTCGGGATGAATTGGAATGCTGACTGCGAGTCAGACCTAATCGCCCAACATCAGTGCCCGGCGTCACAAATGCTCTTGTGGCTGAATGGAAGAAAATCCCCACAGCAATGTTCCAACATCTCGTGGAAAGCCTACCCAGAAGAGTGGAGGCTGTTATAGCAGCAAGGGGGGGGGGAGGGACCAACTCCATATTAATGCCCATGATTTTGGAATGACAGGTTGGATGAGCAGGTGTCCACATACTTTTGGCCACATAGTGTATGTGTTTGTAAGGCTTAAAATGAAGAAATTTACTTCAAACAAGGAAACGAGGCCGTTTGGACCATCATTGCCGTGGTGGACTCTCAGATTCATTTTTTATAGTTTTTAAACATCAATATACTTGATGGTTTACTAAAGTAGAAGTAACCTGATCTTGATCGGGGTGACCTAGATTGTTTAGGAATAAGAATAAGATGACATGTAATAGATTCCACATAGAACAACTTTCCAACTTTTAACCATGCAACTTTTCATCACTCTTCAGGAAAAACTGACTCTGTGCTGCTGACAGCTAATCCAGAAACGCATTCATGATTTATTTCATTACAAAAGGGGGTGGGAGGGGGTTGCCATCACCACAAAGGCCTCTCCACCAGATTTTGTCATCACCATGAAGGCCACTACCAAAGGGGATGGGTGGAGGAGGGGTAGGGGGAGGGGAGGAGGGGTAGGGGGAGGGGAGGAGGTGTGAGAGAGGGCTGCCGTCTCCACGAAGGCCTCTCCATCAGAAGGCCTCTCGAGCCTTATGGGTAGCATGAGTGTAGCAGTTGACAGTGCATTTAGCAGTGGACAGTTTTGTGTCTTTCACAGACTGTAACCAAGTTGGAAGTAAAGTTAAAGTTTAATAGAGTATCTTCTTTCTCAGCAACAATTCAGAGACCTTGTTAGCTCTATAATGGATGCCTAAAATAGGGTGGATACATGGCAGGCTCCCCTGTTGGTCAGGACCTTTGCAGCAAGTTTTGGTCCTTTCTTGGTCACCTTTCCCCAGTCAGGACCTTTGCTCCCCTCTTGGTCAGGACCTTTGTGGCACATGGGTTAATGGCTCCTAACAGTGGAGACGTCATATACTGTACATATTGTTGTAGTTGCTAGACTTGTCCCAGTTGCCTGGTCCGAACCCGACAAACTACGTCAAATCGGTCATGCTGGCTAACAGATTTTGGGTGCAAGTTTTCAGGCCAGTTTGCCATGTCACCATTCTCTAATGGAACACTTGAGCCAGTCAGGAGACATGCTAATTGGTAACGTACATCCGGATAACCAAAGTGGCAACCTTACTGGTGGTTGCTTGGATGCAGCCTGGGCGCTAATCATCCGAACCCAATCTGTCCTTTAACAGATGTATATACAGTAGCTGATTTGACAAGCAATCAAGACACTCAAATCACCCAGAGACAAAGTGTATTTACAATGCGTATTGAACAAAGTGTATGGGAATACAAATAAGAAGCCATAGAGTTATATTCCCCCAAAACCCAAATGTCCCCTGAGTCACCAAACAAATGGCAGATCCTTATCTATCTCAACATTAATGGGCCTATTCACTCCTCAGTAGTGAGACCAGAGATATTGACAGGAGTGAAAATAGCGTTGGCTGCACCTTGATGGGCCACTGACAAGTGGCGATATGATTTTGTGGGGATAGTTCATGCCGCAGATACGAAGCTGGCACAAGGGGGAAGTGGGTGCAGCTGCAATAGTAGTGTGGCGAGAGGCTATGGCAGGGAAATGTCAGACTGTAGAGAAATCCCCTACAGCTCATGTGTGGCTTCCCCAACGAGGGTTCTCCAACATGTGGCTTCTCCAACGATCTCTCCCCCACTGTTTGTACCACCCCCGTTTATTGCATCTGCCCCACCTGTATCTGTGATGGCGCTAGTCCCTCCTCTCCATGCTGCCATCGGTCCGCAGCCCAGTCTGTGGGCAGGGCAACCCTTCATGACTTCACTTCCATCGAGCTGGTGGTTGGTGTTATGGTTGTGGCGTTTCCCCCCTGAACTAGTGCCTGATGGGCTATCAGACCCTTTAGAGAGCACATAAAAGATAGATTACAAAGGGATAAAACATGAAAAACATGCAAGGGGAAGCTGTTTTAGATACCCACACATTAGGGATGGAAAACAACAGCTTTTGAGACATAACGACACATATCTCTATATCACAATTAAATTATCTCATGTATATATTAATACATGCAATATGGGAAATACCTATCTCTACACTCTGCAAAGTTACACCCGAGAAGGCATTCCCACAACAATATCTCAGGGTTTTCAGGCCAAGATTAGATGCCATTGATCCTCAGCTTCTAGTCCTCTCGATCAAGCATTGCTGTGTCCAGTTCCTCTCTGTCTGTATTCTTTTTCAACATATTGATGTAGTTGAGACAGCCTTCCATGTATGGGTGTCCACAGTATAAAATTGGAATAATAATACAATTCGTTAATAATCATGTAAAATCTTGTAAATATTTTAAAGTTTTTGTTTGGTTGTGCGTTTGTGTGTTTGCTTGTGCATTATTATTTTACAGCTGAACTGTAGCACCGAGTGGTACCAAATTTTGGCTGTAGGTACTTCAGAATATGGGCAAGGTTTTTCAGCTACCAGACATTGGTGTTGACGTCCGTTTTGAGTCCACCAAAGGCTGTAATAAAGTGTATATTGCGATGTGGGGTCAGGCAGTGCTGCAGATAACCCACAGGCAAAAGGTAAGTGCTGCTGCTGACCTGCAGGCAAAAGGTAACGACCATGAGGCCAATAAATCCATAGCTTTTCAATGTGCAACACTTCCCGAAACCACCGCCGGAAAAAGTTGATATTTTTGGACTGTTATGAGTATCTCATCTTGGGAATGTTTTGAATGCTCTGCATTAATGTCATAAGATGAAAAATCGATTTGAAATAACTGAATTGTTGAACATGCCTGATACCATCAAATCTCACAGGCTTAAGCAAAATCGAACCTGGTTAGTACTTGCCTGGGAGATCACCATGAAAGCCATGTGTTGTTGGCTGAGGGACAGCAAGATAACAAGTAAAGTCTGCCTACAATAGCATGCATGATGCATCTATAATATGCAGATAAATGATGATGTGTGTGCTGAACATGAATGAGACCATTGTGATGATGATGATGAGCTGTCCTTTACTCTTTACAGAGTGTCGGTGCTGCCGATGCAGTTTCTTGGCAAAGGGGTATTTATCAACTTTGCCATTGCCCTCCGAGCAGACTTTCAGGACAGGAATTTGTAATTCTTCAGGGCGCCGGCGATGGCTTGCCGACACGTCACGAAGGACACCATGAGATATTCAACATCCACCGACTAATGCTGGCAGATGGGATGCCCAGCTTAACGTCCATCGGATGGACAGCAAACACATTGATGCATCGCTATGACTTGCAGTAACACCAAGATAGTTTATAGCTGGGTCGAGATTCAAGCCTAGGCAAGACAGATCAGAGAAGAATGTGCGTAACTCTAGGCCATGGGTTCTCAACTAAGGGTAAGCTATCCCCGCTGGGGCAATTTGACATTTTTGGGAGTTAATGTGGTTGAAAACGTGATTACAACAAAATCGAATTTCTAACATCTGAATGCATCAAAAAACCAAAAGCCACCGAGCAAATGATTACATGTGCCCACCATTGGCCATTCATGAGTCTGTCAGTGGTCAGTCAAAACCCATGGATTATTTCCGGTCTCGAAGGAGTGCTTCAGAGGCAGCGTTTGGATTCTGCAAACCAGAATAAAGTAACGTGCAACCAGTGAGATGCCACAAAAGCCAATTTGGAAGTAACGTGAATGATTGATCGAGTAAAGAAGCCTTACATGATTGGAGAGGAGTTGATTAAATCAGTAGCAATAAGCATGACCATGATCGTGTGCGGGAAGGATCAAGCTGACATTAAAATTGGTACCATTGTTGAACGACACAAACGACGGATCAACGAGCTCTCAAATGACGTCAAGGAGCAGTTCATTTCTCGGTTGAAGAAGAGTGGTGAGTTCGCAATTCAACTCGACAAAACGACTGACGTTGCTAGCGCCACAAAACTGATGGTATACATCAGGCATAGGGGAGAGAAAGAAATCGAAGAAGACTTTCTCTTGTGTAGCCTGTTGGAAATGACTACAAAGGGTGTGGATGTGTTCCAGAAGGTTGATGCATTTCTTGATGAGCCGGATGTTAAAATTGAAATGGGAAAACTGCATGGAGTAATGATGGATGGAGCGCCATCTATGCTGGGCATTCACTCTGGATTGTAAGCATACGTAAAGAAGGAAAATCCTTCTGTGATTTCAACGCATTGTATGATTCATTGTCAAGCATTGGCTAGCAAAGATGTACAGGTTGACCTGGAGGAAGTGATGAGTGATGTGATGATGAGCGATAGGTTATGAATTGTATCAAAGCAGGTGCATTAAATTTGAGGTTGTTTTGTTCCTTATGGGAGGAGGTTGGGTCTGAATATCAGCACATGCTGTACTATGCTCAAACCAGAAGGCTTTTTTGGAGGAATGTGCTCGAACGAGTGTTTTGACTTTGAACTGAGATCAAAATATTCCTGGTAGAGAAGAGACAACCTGGCAGGGAAATTCAGAGACCAGATTTGGATTACTCTTCTGTGCTACTGATATATTTTGTAGACTAGATACCAATAAAGATAACTAGGATAACAAAGAAAAAAAGGCATAAAATGTTGTAGCCCTTGTTTTCGTAATTTTGCTGTACGGAGTTAAAGGGCTAACCCATAGTTATTTAAAACTAAAATGGCCACCAGTTTACCAGTAGGCCATTTTTGATGAGATTGCAAAATAAAGTGAGGTGCATGTGTATGCCATCATGTACTGTGCTTGTGCCAAGTAAAACAAAATCAGACCATGCATGTTTGAGAAATGGTTGGGGACACGTTTAAGTAACAAAATGGCCACCAGTCGGCCATCTTGGATCTGAACTCGAAAAAAAAATGGTGTGCATATGTAAGGTATCATTCGGTATCTGCCTGCCAAGTTTTAACAACATCAGTAAATGCATGTCCGAGAAATGGTTGAGGGTGTGTTCAACATTGGGTTTTTTTTACAACTAAAATGGATGCCAATTTACCAGTCGGCCATCTTTGATCAGATCATAAAATAAAGTGAGGTATGCCATCATATGCTGTGCTTGTGCCAAGTTTGAACCAAATAGGACCATGCATGTCAGAAATGGTTGTGGACACATTTAAGTAACAAAATGGCCACCAGTTGGTCTTCTTGGATTTGATCTAAAAAGAAAATGACTTGCATATGTAAGCCATCATTCATTATCTGTGTGCCAAGTTTGAACGTCGGTAAATGCATGTCAAGAAATGGTTAAGGACATGTTCAACATCGGGATTTTTACAACTAAAATGGCTGCCAGTCGGCCATCTTTGATGTTGAACAAAATGTGCATATGTACACCATCATGTTTTGTCTTTTTGCCAAGTACGAGTAAAATCGGTCCATACATGTTCGAGATATGGTTGCAGACACATGCACGGACACAAAAATCGAGACCAAATCCATAAGCCCACATTTTAGACGAGGTTCATTGGGGGCTAACAAACCAGAGATAACATTTAGTTTGCTTTAACACATGCTCGAGCCGATACCGGAACCACAATGAAGAAGAAGAACCTAACACGCCGTGTTTCGTTCGTTTCTAAGCTTTGCCTATTTCATATTAAAATCTAGAAGGGCACTCCGTAGAGCGCATACCTCTGCCACGTAATGCCTGATCCACAAGAACATCTTTTCCTGGATCTTTTCTACCCCTGTTAATCCACCCCAAACCCACCTCCTTCAAATTCCCTGCTTTCCTTCCTGAAAGTCCCTGTAATGTCCATCTTGTTTACCCCGTGTTCCCCACCTCATCCCTCTCCCTTCCACAGATCTCCTAATGTCTCTGTTCCCCACTTTTGTCCTTCCCACTCCCTTCCCTCCTGTCTCATGCAGCCCCCCCCCCTTTGCTGTGCATTGTGTGTTAGCTCTCATACGAGCCTCGACAAGGTATACAAAAAAACAAACAAACAAAAAAACATATTGGGCCCAATACATTTTCAAAATATCATGCTATATATCGTTTTGGCCCTCTCTCTCAATAGTGAAGAATCACTTTTAAAAAAATAGATAAATCTCGTATCCAGATCCCGATTCGGATTTTCACCAAAATGGAATCAACTTGTGGTCACACACCCAACCTGTCCACCAAGTTTCATCCGAATCCGTCCACAACTTTTTGAGATATCGTGCTATATATTGTTACGGTTGTGGAAATTCACAGAACACCATTCAGGTTCCCCAGAGGTCAGTTATTTCGGTAAGTGTGTGTTCCAGGTTAGATTTCCACACCGATGTATAAAGGGAATTATTTGTGTGCCGGGCTGTGCATCTTTGAGTTAGCTGTTATTCTGTTCTCTCTTTTATTTCAAACAAACAGCATCTCAACAACCATGCCATCCCCACCACAGTGCCAACCACACTACAACCACGCCATCCCCACCACAGCGCCAACCACACTACAACCATGCCACCTCTACCACCACAACAGCAACTCGACAACTCCCGCCCCGATATTGTATAACGGGTAAACAGAAGTGACGGTTGGGGCGGGTCCCTCAGAACGGCGTAAGAAAAAGAATGTCGGTTATCATACCAAAAGAGCCAAGCCGAACTCTCCTGGAATTTTTCCCCGCGCTCCGAGAAGGGAGGGGCGAATGCCCCGAGGCGATAAAGGACCGTGTTGGAATGCCGAGAAGGCAGGTGGCGGTTAAAGAGTTGGCGAGTGGGTGAGAGAGTCTCTCTCCTTGGTCTCCTTGGCGAGTTGGAGGCGTCGTTGGAGGCGCAGTTGGAGTTGGTCGTTGGAGGTGCTGTTGGAGGCGTTGTTTGAGGCGTCTGAGTCGAGAGTTGAGTTGGTGGAGTCCAGTCGAGTGCGGGCAGAGACATCGAGGGTCACCCAGCGAGTCACCAAGAAGGTGGCAGGTAACCCGCACGGTCTCCCAGAGCCCCTGCGGTCATCCCGACTCCGAGCAATCATAAAGACTTACGAGCCCGGTGCTTTCCTTCTTGGGGTTTTTGCATGAAAGTCTGTGGCGCCTTGTCTACTAAGTCGTGAACTGACTAAGTGCATGTAGATCATAAATAGACATCGGCTGTAGGTCTTTTTTGCTCGTCTCTTGTCCCCTACCCCCATTCATTGCCTTGCTTGCATATGTGCAATTGGAAATAAATGTCCCCTTTATTGAATATTCACCTGTTTGTTGCGTCCCTTCCTCCATTGAACTGCCGTAATTGCGTTCAGAATATTAGCTGGTCTTTAACACTGATAAGATAATCGGGTCCGACGGGGATTGGCGATATAAAACCGCTCGGCAATCGCAAACGGAACGAGCTGCTTATTAAAGCGGCTCGTTTTCGTGCAGGCTCCGTTGAGGTGTAAATCCCCGGCATTTCTGTCTGCGCGAATAATTAGGTACATCGACAATTCGGCGATCAACCCTGTCCCGCGTGGACACGAGTTGGCTGATTTATGGTGTGGTTAACAACACCCGTGGGCTGGGTTTCGGCGTTGATCCGAAAAGCTGCGACTGGATTGCTCATCCGGTGGGCGCGTGTGGCCGCAAATTAGCTAAAGAGGGTCGCCCGCACGCCAGACAGGTGAGAATCCACAACAATATATTAGTTTAGCTCCATCTCTCGATAGTGAAGAACCACTTAAAAAATTATCAGATCCGGATCCGGATTTGGATCTTCACCAAAACTGAAGCAATTTTTCCTTGTCACACACCCAATGTGTCCACCAAGTTTCATCCGAATCCGTCCACAACCTTTTGAGATATCATGCTATATATCATCTTTGGCTCAATCTCTCAATGGTGAAGAATTATTTTTTAAAATTCTAGTAGCCGGAACCGGATCCAGATCTTCACCAAAATCTAATCAGTTCGTTCTTGTCACACACCTAATCTGTCCACCAAATTTCATTCAAATCCGTCCACAAGTTTTTGAGAAATACTGCACACAAACAAACAAACAAACAGACAGACAGAGGGGTGAAAACATAACGTCCTTCACCTTCGTTGGCAGAGGTAATAACCCAATGTACAAACATGAAAAAAACACTTGCGTACAGCTTATGAGCATATACAATACATCATGGTGATATACCTGGCATAATTCCAATTGCATTGGACCATGGACTAACACCCAGGCCTAAGGCCTGCTGATCTGTGCTGCTTCATGCAAAGGTGGTACATGATTTTATTGGGGTGGAGTCAGGCCAGCTGTTCATCCAATGGGTCAAAAGCAGTGAGGTGGAGTCACGGCAGCTGAACACTGACCCATGTATTATAATATGTGATATTTTCTAAGATTAAAAAGGGCATAACTGTGAAAAATTGATGAAACGCCATGAAACTCGAACTTCTTCTGCAGCTGAGCATAATAAAGCCACATACCATGTTTCAGTTGAATATGTTAAATAGTATGGGAAAAACGTGAAAAACCACAGGTAGGACAGACGTATAGACAGAGAGCAAACCTGTAGTCCCCTCCGATGAAACCGGTAGGGGACTATAAAGGAGTTGTAAAAATAATAACAGGAGTTTTAGTTGTAATCATGTGATGTATAGATATTATAGAGACGGTGGTCTCATCTCAGGATTATGGAAAAATACAATTAACAAGCGTACCAGTAAGAAAAACTTGGGGAGCAATGAGTATTGTCATTATGTCTGTTTCAGGGTAACTTCCAAAACAAATTGAGAACTCCTGCTGAAGGCCATCCTGCTGGCCCAGTTTGATTATAAAAGGTCAAAACACTTGTTCCATTTTGAAATCAGAGAGTTCACATTTCAGCACAGAATGTTCACTTTGATACAAGTTGAGACAACTTTGTTCTTCCATAGCCAGTCTTTATAATAGCTTTTAATTATCCAGATTTATCATTTAGTGACATTTATAATCACCATTCCAGAATTACTGGGCAGCTTTCAGACAACGTAGCTTGTTTCCATCCATTACTGGGATTAGATGCAGTGCCACCCACCCCCTTCTGCCCTCCCCCTAACCTCAAATTGAATGAACTATGATCATATACCTGCTTTCTTGAAATATCAAATTTATTCAGGATATATTAATTGATGACGTACATTTGCAATTGGCGTGAACCTTTTTTTTTTCTCTAAGGATCTTTGCTGCAATGCATAACCAAACTGGCAAGATCGCTTGAAAGCATTTGTTTCTCATAACAATACATATGATGTATAGCTGCAGGTAGGACTGTCGTTTGTCTGTTACTGTGTTTGTTACCTTTAAAATACGATGCAGGATGTGATTATCTTTACTTTTGGATGATGAAGCACACTTGGTAATCGATTCTATGCATTCCCATTTTTTTTCTGTTCTAATTATTTCAGGTCCATACAAGTGGATTGAGGAAGAAGGGGGAGGTCTGTGGTGGCAGTGATTGAAAGATGTTGTGACATATGTGAAGAATTGTTGTGTGTTGGGGGGGGGGATTGTAATTTTTTGAGAGAGAAGGTGAACAGAAATAAAGGTTTGCAAAGAAAGCAAAAACAGGTAAATATAGCTATCAGTGATCACAAAGCTGTCATCAAGGGTGATCACAAAGCGACTCTTAGTGATCGTCCGCGACTTCCCCTTGGCCCACAATTCAATGATGGCAATATTTTCTTCTGACCATCATATGATCTTGACCTTCAACATTTAGAGATATAATTTAGATTAAGGAAATACGTCCCCAACTACAATCTATCCGAAAAAAACTCACATCATGAAAATTGGAGTTAAATTATTGAAGTTATGATTAAAAAGATGTTTTTTTTGTAAATTAGATCACTATCCAAAAAGGTTAAAGGACACCAATCAAATATCAGGTGCACAACTTCAATGCAGATCCACTATTATGATTCAAAAACATCTTGTGAGGCCAAGTGATCTTTGAGATTTCACATTGGCAAAATTGAGCGATGACAAAAAAAGTTATTTTCTTCAGAGCACCAATTGACTGACCTTTAACTCAGAGGGGTATGATGTAAATTAAGTGTAAATGCACCTTGCTCAAGGCTATCTAGGGATGGCAATTTTGTTAGATCGGACAAACTTTAGTCGAGTTATGGTGAAAATGTTAAAATTACTATAAATCGGTCATGACCTTAAAATTAGGACAAGATCAAAAAATGGCAACCCTGCATACTTTTTATTCTCATAATTGATGCAAAATTTCATTCCAAAAGTCCCAGCCGGCTCCGAGATACAGCTCGGAAATTGATACAGTTTAGAAATTCGGATTGTTGAGTGCAAGAAGAAATAAAATAATAAAAACAAATTCTAAATGATGCTGTCATACTCCTGGGGGGTCGAAGAAACTCTGTGATACCATTAAAAATTGGGGGTGCCAATTGCAGAAACAAACCCTCCAATAGCAATAAGCCTTACCCTATATTATAGGGAGAGCCTCAACTGAAGAAGGGATGTGGAAATGCAATTCTTTCATCACTCTAACCTTACTCCTAGCCTATCCAACTCTTCCAATGTAATATAAAGCTGGCTGGCTTGTCTGGAATAATACAGCAGTTAAAAATCTCGTTGCATTTTGTACAATAATTGACCATAAACGGTTACTGACATCTTAGACGCCATTGATAGTTTGATAATGAAATAATAAGAGCTGGTCACTCATCTGGAATGCATCATCAAATTCTTCCAAGTGCCATATACTTACTATGTCTCTACGTACAGACTATGTGGGTAAACATCGTTTCTTTCTGCAATCAAGTACTGGCAGAGCTGGTCTTTGGAGCTCCTTGGATTAACAATCTGTTATGACTTTCCTTGGACCTATCAGATATCCAAGTGGGCTGACGTGTGAAAAGGAAGGCAGCTTGGAATCTTCCGCAAAACAAAGTCATTCCTTGGCCGCTTTCCGTCTCAACATCTCAACCATCACCATGTCATGTTATCCCATATTCTTATTTCCAATATTTTCTATTACTGACTCGCTCTCCTTTCCTGTCCACCTGGACTGTACTCCATTTTTCCTGGTGTGTCAGCTGTTTTTGTCTGTTCAAACATTACTTGTCTACTCAACCCATTCGATTCCCGATTCCTCTCTGCATGTCCTTACTTATGCTGCCAAAGTGTTTGTTGCTTCCCCATTTCCTCATCCTCCCTCATAGGCCAGGTAAAAATGCTTTATTGTGGTGTCAACATCACCCCCCCCCCTCAATCTCTACAAAAAACTTTTTTCACTTGTATAATTAAATTTGTTTTTGAAGCTCTGCTTCCATCCCCAGCCCTTTCTGTGAGAGCAGGAACCAAATTGAAGTGGCATGTGTTGGATTGTTTGATGCACACTCAGCTACAACAATCACTATCTTAAGCAGTTTTACTTGATAAAATGGGGAGGCTTGACATTGTCAGGGTTATCACAACTCATTTAAACAAGTGTTACCAATCATCACTTACTAATTTAATGTGAACCTCATGCAGTACACCTGCAAAAGAGTGATTTCACCAGAAGTGTTTTTTGTCAATCCAGGATCTAATGCTCGTAGTGGAGCTACAACACATACATCTCACACACATGGACTTGCAGACAAATAGATGAGACACAACACAGGACTGTTGGATGAGACAAACACAGCCACTGAGCTTGGGGGAAGTGCCATCACTTCCCAGGGCACTCTGGGTACCAGCAACATCACAACAATGGCTCCACTTTTATCACTGCACTCAATTGGGGAATTTGCTTCACACAAATTCCCTCCCCCCCCCGCCCTGGATGACCATGGATGACAGCCTATAGGGATTATCTGTGCTCTTATCCTTTTAAATGTTGAACATCAAGCACAGAAGCAGCATGTACGATTTTGAAGGTCTTTCGTATGACTCGGCCAGGGTTTGAACTGCCAACCTCCCATACTCAGAGTAGACGTTCTAACCATCACACCACCAGCTCTGCTCAAGGTGTGATAAAATAACGAGTGTTACAAAATATTTCACCACTCAACATAGGGGTAACCACACCATCACTGAAACATGATTACGACTCCGACTATTACTTATTTTTAACATCCATAATTAATCATTCCCACCTTCTTTGTGGGGTCATCTCGGAAATATTTTTGGCCCGTGTTTCACAATCTGGCTAATCAAGCCTGACATTCCACTGAGGGTGGCAGGATTTTATAATTTTTTTCAGAGTGGCCGTGATAACTTTCATACTCTTTACAAAAGACACAAATACATTTACCACCCACCAATAACCAATGCTGTCAGACGGGTCCTTCCAGTGGATGCCACACACCATGATGTAGCTCCCTACATGTGAAACACCAGGATGACCATTTATAGGTCACTCGAGATTCTAACCCAGGAAAGATAGCTCAAAGCCAAGTGTGCATACCTCGAGGCTATCCTACCTGCCCAGAACTATGAAATGTTTCTTAGGTTATTTGCAAGACGAGAATGATGATACATGTACCACGGTTTAACACTTGTAGTAGTGATAATTCTGTGGGCCTTCACTGTGATCTCGGCCCCTCAACATATGCAGGACAGTTCTATCAAATCCGTAGATTCTTCCTGAGATGGCAATTTTAATTTTGTCTGGCTTGAAGTATTTTACCCAGAAATGTTTTTTTTTAAAAATCATGTTCCAATGGCATGAGTCAAAGTTGAAACAGGCAAGATTGGTTCAGAAGGTACAGGTCAGGTCAGGTAGGGGAGCATGTACCAGAGCAGCGCATCACTGCGACTACTTTCTGCTGGTACTCCAGGGAGATCCGTCTGGCGATCCCCCAGGCAGATTCCTGGCCATCCCCATCTCCTTGAGATGCTGATCAAGCTGCTGCAACCACGAGGCACGTGGTCGGCCCATTGACCTCCTCCAATCACGAGGCTCCCTCGCTGAGAGAATCTAGTGAGCAAGATCAGCATCAGGAAAACGAGCAATGTGTCCATAAAACCACAACTGACGCTCACGGACTATGCAGGTAACAAATCTCATTTGAGTCTCTCAGCAACCGCTCTTTGGACACAAGGTCCGACCAGCCAGCGAAAGCCAAGGATTCTCTGAAGAGATGTGGTACCAAAGGAATTAAGTCTCCATCTCAGATCCCTGGTCAGAGTCCAAATCTCACATCCATAGAGGAAAACTGGAAGCACCAAGGACCTGAAGACAAGGACTTTTGTCCTCCTGTACAGGAACCAACAGCGCCACACCCCATGATTCAGTGACTCCATGACTCCCCAGGCCTGACCCAGACATCCATTGACCTCTAGCTCACAGCCAAGGAATGTAAATCTCTCCATGACCTCAACATTATCACCACAAACAGGTACAGACAAGATAGCAGCATCCAAGATGTCAACGAAAGCCTGGATCTTAGTTTTGACCCAGGGAACCCATAATCTCAGCAGCTCTGACTCCTCATTTCGCACCACAAGGGCCCCAAAAAGGATATCCTGAGTCTCCGAAAAGATGACTGCATCATCTGCGAAATTAAGGAAAGAAATCTTGACATTCCCAAACAATGTAGAGCAGCTTGATCTCTCGAACATCCTCCCCAGAATCCAGTACAGAGAAGTGCTGAAAAGTGTGGGGGCCAGTACACACCGCTAAAAAACTCCTGTAATAACTGTAAATAAGTCAAAGATGGAACCACCACACCACACAGTACTCTCAGTTCCAGAGTATAGTTCAGAAATCAGATTGATCAGTTTCGGTGGCACCCCACGGAGACCGAGAATCTTTCAGAGTACATCCCGATTCACTGAATCAAACACTTTACCGCGATCAACATTGGCTGCAAGCAGCCCCTGCCAAAACTCTCGCCTGCATTCGGTGAGGACCCAAAGAGCAAGGATACGGTCAATCGTTGACCTCTTTGGTGTAAAGCCTGACTACCATGGGTGCTGGTGCTCAAGCAAGTAGCGGTGAACCAATCAAGAATAATTTGAGCAAAGACCTTGCCAGGCACTGAGAGCAGCGTTACCCCTCAGTAGTTGTTGCTGTTCTGGCAATCACCCTTCCCTCTCCAGAGGGGGACAACAAAGCCCCTCTTCCAGTCAGTTAGGATGATGCCTGTGTTCCAGGCAGAGCAAAGAACCGCATGCAATGACAAGAGCACAGCATTTCCACCAGCCTTGAGAAGTTCAGCATGGATGCCATAGATCCCAAAAGCTTTACCCCATTTCAACCGGTTCACTGCAGCCTGTTTCCACAAACGAAGGTGGACCACAGTTGATTGGAGGGTCAACAATGGGGAAAGTAACACCCCTGACATCCAACTCAACAGCTGGTGGGTCGGTCTAGTCCAACAGCTCAAAGTAACCGGCCAATCGGACCTTCACTTCAGGCTCCTCCGTCAACAGCCCACCACCCTCCGCTCTCACTGCAGTGCACCAAGAGACGGGCTGGGAGGAATGCAATACACGAATTGCCCTGCAAGCAGGACGAGAATCACTTGTCCACAAGTGATGCTCTACCCCTCACAGATTTCTTGCACAAAGGCCTCCTTGTCCATCCTCAGCACTTGTACAATTTTACGCCTCAACTCCCCGAACAGCTCAGCTCTGCCCTTAAGCCTGACCATGCAGCTCTGGTCAATGGTATCCAGTGTCCCTTGAGAGACAAAATTCTTCTTCTCTCCATGGTGAGTTCCAAAACATCCACCGGCAACATGAAGGATGGTCATCTTAAAGGCACTCCACAACTCTTCAGGATTTCCCAAAGCAACCAGACCCCCCAAATCCACACTCAGCCTGTTTGCAAACTCCTCAGCTACCCTCTCATCCTTGAGCTTGCCAACATCCAGTCTCGGCTGGGATGGTACCATTCTCCTGGATTTAAACTACAAGTTCAGAGTTGCTCCACCAAGCCTGTGGTCGGTATTGAGGAACTGAGCACTCTTGTAGACGCTACAGTTCTGGATCATCCTCCAGCGACCATCAATGAGCATGTGGTCAATCTCCTTTTCCACACCACCAGCATTGGAATACCAAGTCCAGCGATGGCCCTGTGGGTGCTAAAACCATGAAGCAGCCACCCTAAGTCCACGACTTTTTCCAAAGTCAAGGAACTTAGTGCTCTTCTGGTGCCCAGTTCTAGAGCAATGGGGACCAACACACGTCTCATAACTATCCCCATCAGCTCCAGTTGATGCATTGAAATCACTCAAGACTGAAAGAGTATCTCGCATGGGAAACTGATTAACCACAGACTCGAGCACAGCATAGAATGCATCCTTCAAGGTGAGCTCACTCGCCTCCGTTGGAACACACACAAAGACCAGGGAAACGACACCCAAGGAGTGATGAATCCTTCATCTCTTAATACGCTCTTTGACTGGTGTTTCCCGAATTACCATTGGAGTCAGCTTATTGGGTGCAGCTCCTGCATCTCGTTGGGAATGGTAACTATCAGAGTGACCAGACCAATAGGAGGTTCTGATCTGAACTACCTGAACCACCCGACACCCACCATGATTTTTCTGAACCATGAGGTTCTGAACCACCCACCATGATCTCACCACAATCCGGCCTCCAAACCGCAGAGAGTGCTGCAATAATGATGTTCAGATGCTTGAGCTCAGATGATAACAGACAGGTGATCATCCTCTCTTTGGGATAGGACATTCCAGGCACCCACCCAAAGGGACTACCCCAGATTCAACCAAGAAGACTGCCATTTGGTGGACGACACCTCCGCTTCACTCTGCCACATGCCACCGCAATCTGACCCAGGAAGTTTACCCAATGCTTTTCCTCCTGTCACCAAGGAATGGGGGTCCCGAAGGCTTTGCCCCAATCCCATCATCCGGTGAGCTGCCCTGCAAAGGGCAGCAGCACAGGAGGAACTCCCACTGAGTGGGTTTCAGGAACCGTTTGCCATTTTACGGATTTACGAATTTTACAAATCTGAATCTTAAGATGATTGAGTTCAAGGATATAGATTGTTGATTACAAATGTGGAAATGGCAGCAAAGCTAATCTCCAAAATATCTCTCACTATCTATCCCACACGTTTATAAAATCCCACACTCTCATTATCTCTCTCTAAAAAGGACCATCTGGAAAACCGTCCAATATACTCTCTTAACAAACCTCTTGAGGAGGTTCAGTCATTCAAATGCATGGGTCTCACTATCAGCCATGAACTTTCTTGGGCAAACCACATTTCAAAATTGTCTTCCAAAGCCAGCCAACAACTGGGTATCCTCCATCATACAAAGTCCTTCCTTGGCATGCCTAAACTCCTATCCACCTACAAGACCTTCATCTGCAACTTTATGGAGTACTGCTCTCCCCTGTAGACTGGCTCTCCTGCATCATCTTGCTCAGCTTGATGCCATTGAAACCAAGGCCTTTGAGATTATTGGAATCTCCAGCACTGAAGCTGAGTCAATGGACATCTCACTTCACCATCGCAGACAGGTCGTTGGTCTCTCCATCCTCTACCGCCTCCTTTCTGGTCTTGCACTCTCTGCTCTTTCCGTGATTTGTCCCTACCCCCTCAGGTTTCTGCAGGCTTCACACGGTCCACCATCGACCTCCTTCTGGTGAAACTACCTAAATCCAGGCACCTCCACTCATTCGTTCCTCTTTTTCCCCACCTGTGGAATCGACTTCCACATTCTCTTCAATCTCATTCTTCCCTCCAGGTCTTCAAGACAACTGTTCACCACCATTTCAGATCGTCCCCAATCCAAAACCATGATATTTTCTACCCCCATTAACCCCAACCAAATCACTCCTCCTTCCAATTTTCCAGTTTTCTCTCCTTGGAGTTTCCTCTTGTATCCATTTTGTCCACCTCATGCATATAATATGTGTTTTACGTCATTTCATGTTACATCCTGATCCGTTCACTGTACTAGCTCTTCCACGAGCCTCAACTATGTATGCAAAAAAAATCTCTCATTCAAGAGTTCTAAGACTTCTCAATCAGATTTGCTCAATTGCTATTACTGCCTGATGATGTTTCATATAATTTGTCCATCTCATGATACTAAAATCCCAGGGCAAGTCTCCTATCCTTAATTCATTTGTCTATCATATATTGTTTCTTTCCCCTATTTTACCCTGCACATATGAAGCAAAAAGTGTGGTTAAGCAATTGGTTCAATCTGTCTGTCTGTATGTCTTCTGTCTGTCTGTCTACAGATGTCAGTTTCTGACTGAGGAACAACTTAATTTAAATTAAATATTATATTTTGAACACTTTCTAACATGATTCGGAAAACGAACCACGAGTTCAGCAGTACTTTGGCTCTGAATTTGGCAAATTGCCTCTCACCACAGTCAGCTCAGTGGTCTTTCTGTCTACGATCTCCACTCTGCCCCCCCCCGCTCTGTCTGTGATATGTCCCCCCCCCCCATATTTCCGCAGGGCACTCAAGGACCACCAGCAACCCCTTTCTAGTGAAACTACCAAAATCAAGAATCACTGCTCACCTTCACTCTTTAATTCCTCTTTTTTTTCCACCTCTGAAACAAACTCCCACACTCTCTTCAATCCCACTCTTCTCTCCAGGTCTTCAAAACAGCTGTTCACCACCATCTCTTTTCTTCCCCCATCCAAAACCATGATCTCGTCTACCCGAGTTAATCCACCCCAAACCCACCTCCTTCAAAGTCCCTGCTTTCCTTCCTGAAAGTGCCTGTAGTGTCCATCTTGTTTACCCCGTGTACCCCGCTCCATCCTTTTCCCTTCCACAGATCTCCTAATGTCTCTGTTCCCCACTGTTTTGTGCTTCCCTCTCCTGCCCCTCCTGTCTCCTGCTCCCTTTGTTATATGTTCTGTGTGTTAGCTCTTATACGAGCCTCAATATTACGTACAAATTTTTTTTTAATCTCATCCTGATCGTGTATGCTATATGTTCTGTGTGTTAGCTCTTATACGAGCCTCGATATTGCATGCAATTTTTTTTTTTTAATCTCATCCTGATCGTGTATGCGCAGAGACGAGTTAGATAATCCTTTTAGTCTGGCAGTTAAACAAAATTGAAAATCATTCCAAACAGGAAACATAGTTTTTAAGGATGTCATAAAGGACACAAACAACATGCATGAATAACAAATTTAACGTGTTTAACAAAAAATTTAACAAAAAAAGGTGGTGTCAAAGATGGTGCATCAACGGTGGGAAACTTCTGAAAGTTTTTTTTTTTCCCATATAGCCTTTAAATCCTTAATTTTATTTCAAATGAATTATATAGTTAAACACTTAAGAACACAAATCGCCTTGTTGGCACTTTCAGAAAGCTTCCATTTAGCAGTACTTGGAGAAAATTCTATGCTATTTTACACCATCTCAACTAATCAAATGTTCCACTCATGTTCTCGGTGTTGGGTAATATTGAGATTCAGACAAAATTGCAGCTCGTGGAAATATCAGTCGTGCTCAGAATCACAAAGCAAGAGTTGAAAAGACCCTTATACCATGCCCTTTATCTTAAGACTGCACAGGGTAAATAGTCCAGTCAAAATAAAGTTGGAGGTCACACTAATTGCAAGAAAAACTAGAACGGGCACTCATAGAGTGCATACCTTTGCCGCCACTACTTTTTTTGTTCTTGGTATGAGTGTGGGGAACTGGTTTCATATGAATCGTCTTATGACACAAACCACATATCTATAATGTCATGACCCCCCCCCCCGACTTTCGGGGGCTACGGACTAAACAACAATCAACTCACGTCGTTTTGGCGAGTCTTCACTCGCAAGCTCGGTGAATACAACGTTTCAACAAGAGAAGGTAATCTCGTTTGATGCTGGTTTCATGCAAATCGAATAAGAATTGACTGAGTTATGCCGAAAACCGCATATTTTTCAAGGGCGTGACCCCCCCGACATTTTACCCCAACCGGTGACATGTGTTATGACGTCATTGTGTCACAAGATTGGGCATTAAATTCTGAACATTTTGGTGCTGGGTTCATGTAAAGCGGACAAGAATTGACCGCATTATGACAAAAACCGCATATTTTTCAAGGTCGTGACCCCCCTGACCTTTGACCCCTAACCGGTAACAAGAGTATGGGCGTCATTGTGTCATATTGCATATCACAAGATGAGGCGTTGAATTCTGAACATTTTGGCATTAGTTGCATGCAAATTGAATAAACATTGACCGTGTTATCGTAAAAAGACGATTTTGACCTTTTCGTGACCTTGACCTTGACCTTTGACCCGAACGATCCCAAAATCTAATCGAATGCTTGCTGGCTAATACCCAATCGTCCCACCAAATTTCATGCAATTCGGTTTAATACTTTTTGAGTTATACGAATCACAAGATTACAAATAAATAAATAAATACACGCCGACCAAAACATAACCTTTCGCAGAATGTGAAGGTAATGAAACCACTTTTATTTGTCTTCTTTAAGTACATGTAATAACATATTAAAAATTCCAACAAGTTCCTGGTGTGGAACAGATTTCTGGGGGTGTCCAAAATTTGGCATATATAGGGACCTGGCAAAATTAGGTCATAGGTTACAAACACTAGGATAGGTCAAACTTCAATCATCTACGTTGAATTTTACTATTAATATTAATTGTTTAGGTCACATTTGATATTTAAATGTCCTTTAAACCATGCCCATCGTCAAACTGAGGACCAGTCTGCCTCCCCCCCCACCCCCCCACCCTACACACGCACATAGGTAGGGCATAATTTAGATAAGGATACCTTTTCCTTACTAGGCATTGTTGCAAACATTAAAAGTATCATCAGTCTTCTTGTTACCTTGGTCACTCATGTTCTCACATACACCTCTCCATTCCCCACATGCTGGATTACAGGGCAGTCCTTGTTGCCGACACCCGCAGTGCTTAGTTTGGCAGCCAGATTTGCAGCGGCATCTAACTACTTTTTGCAGTTCTTCTGGTGCGAAATCCAAGTCACTTGCCACTGGAAATAATGTTTCTCCTTGCACCCTCCAACCCCATGTCTCTGAATTAAGTTCTCCTTTCCATGTCTGCACCTGATGATATACGCGCAAGGAGTGATACTTGGCAGCTGCCCGAGTTGGAGGTAGGAATTTTGGGTGGACCACTTGTTTTTTGGTGGCCAGAAGTTCAAGGTACTTTTGATGGCGAAGTATGTCCAAGTTCCTTGTGACCCTGGGATTTGCTTTGTATCTGCACATCAGAGCTTTTTCACCTGCTTCTGCAATTCCTTCGTTTGATCTTCCCGGATCGTTGAAAACTTCAGCTGCCTTGACAAAAGATGGGCTGTTCTTTGCCAATGAAAGAACTGCAGCTTTTCCATGACCAAACAACCTTGAAGTAGTATCACATCCGAGAACAGCATGAAGAAACAAGATGTTTCTGCAAACTTTCTCACCTGGAGTCTTTTGCAGCTTCTTGATATCAAGGTATCGGATGGGAGAACCTGCTTTAGCCTGGGGCTGGAAGTATATATTCTTGTGCTTCTTAGTTGTGTAATGGATAAGCAAAACTAAGGAGATCTGTGTTGCTGCCAACCAGTATGGTCTGACCTTTCTTGGCCACTACCAGTGCCATCTTCACTATCAAAAGATCAGCATCTCCTTTTGCATGATGAACATCACAGCCGGCCATTTCAAGATGCTTTCCAAGGACATTTATGAAACGTTGCTTATTCTCTTTGTTTGACAGGAATTCATCCTTTTTCATTTGAAGAGGCATGTTTTCATGAAACTGAACTCCTTGGGCCTGCTTGGTACCAATGTGTCTTCTGTGAGTCCCATCCTTTGGAGTTGGACCACTCTGGTAACCATCAAACACTACGACTGGGTTCCCATACCTTTTGACATGAGCAACATAATTTTGGCAGATAGCATTGTATGTCTTCCCAGTTTCCCATGGTATCTTGTGCAGAAGAGCTCCACCATCAAGGACAAATTGGAATGTTGCAATCTCCATGTGCGTCTGTTCATCAGAAGGATCCCCAGCAAGGTCCGATAGAGCGTTAGCAAGCGCTGGCTTATTAGCTTTCAAGAGTTCGTTCCTTTTTTCAAACAGAGCAGGGGGATAGCCAAATAGTTCATAGCCAAATGCGTCCTGGATACTTTCCTTCTGTGTGCTGACCATCACAAGCCTCTGAAACAGGAGAAGAGGATCGATGCTAACATCCTCACCATCGATGGAGATTTTGGACTTCGAATCCATTGCGACTGCCTGGTCTTTCTTCTTAAATGTGTACTTCATAACTTGTTTTCCCTCCATGTCCCCTAAGATTTTACTGCCAATATCCTCTGCTCTGTCGACATTCACATTGTCTGTTGCAATAACGCCATTTACTATATTTCTGAGAGTTTCAGCATTTCCGAAAGGAGATTTGTCCTCAATGAATGTGAGTAGCTTGTTCACATCATTGGCATCCCTCTTCTTACATGCCATGGAAAGGTCCTTATGTTGCTCCTCGTTGCATGTATGCACCTATCTCTCATAGTTACGGAGATAAAAAAAAATTAAGGAAAAGTGGCTTTCCGGCCGACCTGCTAACCACTGGCAATGGGTGATCCAAGATGGTGGAATTGGCTTCAAGATCGTAACGCCACACCGCCTCCATACTACTATTCCTCCAAGGTTTACACGATATTTTCCTGAGAGAACACCTCAGAAAACATGGGAATAGACACCAAGTTGAATGGAATAGGGGAAGAAATGGCCAAATTACACAGTTTTTTTAATACCGCATCCTTGCCTGAAAAAGATTAAAAAGTCACAATCATCCTAAAAACTCACCATGTTCCATGCCTTCATTTACTTGGAATTTTTAGTCATTGATAAGGTAGAGCTCGAGGAACATAAAACAAGTGGTTTCATTTTTCTTGCAATTAGTGTGAGGTTTGCCCCCATTTGGGCTTATTTTGCCTGGACTAAAGGTGTTCTAGGAATTCTCTCGTTTTATATTGCTTTGTTTATAAGATTGAGGCTCATGGAAGAGTGACAGTGGAGCAAGAGTTAGACAGAACAAGAGCAAGAATTGCTTTGAAATACATGTCCCCTACCGATGTGATATTTTCTAAGGCTAAAAAGGGCTTAACTATGTGAAAAATTGATGAAATGCTCTGAAATTCGAGCTTGTTCTGTAACTTATCATAGTAAAGCTGTGCACAAAGTTTCAGTTGAATATGTTAAAGGGTATGTTAAGTAAAAAACAGTCTGAACAGATGGAAAGCAAACCTATAGTCCCCTCTGGTGAAATTGTTATGGGACTAACAAGAGTAAGAATTGCTTTGTAATACATGTCCCCTACCAATGTGATGTTTTCAAAGTCCAAAAAGGGCAAAAAACCCGGTGAAAAATTGATGAAACGCTCTGAAACTCGAAGTTATTCTGTAACTTATCATAAAGCCATGTACCAAGTTTCAGCACCCCCCCCCCAACCCCTTTGTTAAGAATATGGGAAAAAGTCTGAAAAAAACCACAAGTGGGACGGATGGATGGATGGACAGACAGAGACCAAACCTATAGTCCAATCCAGTGAAACCAGTAGGGGACTAACAAGCAAGGGGAATGAATGAATGAATGAATGAATGAACGAGAGAGAGAGAGAGAGTAAGAGAGTAAGAGAGTGAGAGAGTGAGAGAGTGAGAGAGTGAGAGAGTGAGAGAGTGAGAGAGTGAGAGAGTGAGAGAGTGAGAGAGAGAGAGAGAGAGAGAGAGAGAGAGAGAGAGAGAGAGAGAGAGAGAGAGAGAGAGAGAGAGAGAGAGAGAGAGAGAGAGAGAGAGAGAGAGAGAGAGAGAGAGAGAGAGAGAGAGAGAGAGAGAGAGAGAGAGAGAGAGAGAGAGAGAGAGAGAGAGAGAGAGAGAGAGAGAGAGAGAGAGAGAGCAACCTGAGAGTAAGAGGGTTGGGCTCAGCAGGCTCAATGGACTCAGCAGGCTCAAAAAGGTTGAGGGTATGGATTGGGGGTGACATGAAATTGTGGTGCACCACTTGCTTGAATTCTGGAGGGAAGAGTGGGATAGAACAGTCTCAGGAAGGTGATTCATCAGACGGGAGAAGTGATGAACAAAATAGTTGAGATGTGCAGTCATCATGGATTTTGGAAGTTTAATAAGGAGGGGGTTACTTGGTCTTTGAAAATGATTGGTCGGGGACGGGGGGGGGGACGGGGGGGGTGATGTGAGGGTCTTGTAATCAATGTAAAGGTGCGCTGGTGTATTTAAATGTCTAAGTCCTGCCTACAATAATAATGCATAAACTTGAAATAAAGATGCTAACAGTGTTACTTTTAGTCATACATATTAAGAAATCTGCACAAATCAACATGCCCAGCATCTGAAAAGGTTTCCTGGTGTGAATCGCAAGACAGGGTAACCCACTTGCGAACCGTCAAGTCTGGGTTTGATCCCTCATCCAACTATAAACTGGCTGATTGGTGTTTCTCCGACAGGGTGCTGCATCACAAAGTATGTGATCATCCCTCAGATGGAAGTGAGACTCATGTCCAGTGTACCAGGATTAGCTGATGGACGTTAAAAAAAAATCCCTCGGTGTCTTTCGAGGAGAATCAGATTGTTTTCGCCGGCACCCGAAACAAATTCCAAATTCCTGCCCTGACTGACACTGGGAAGGCAAAGGCAAACCACACAGTGTAATTCTTGCCTTGGGTGATTGTTTGATCAAATCAAATTGCTTTCTCAATAGGTCTTATATTCAGTGATAACAATGACATGTACTTGTTGTGATGAGCCATAATGAAAGGCAAGACCTTTGGGTTACAAATGTGATTCTCGTACCACCGATTCACACACAAGCATATGCGCACAGAACAAGAATTGGCTCTAGAGAATGAACGCTCGAGATGATGTAACCAACAACTCACCCGCCGGACTTACTACTCACATTGCTCAATGACCCCAGGCTGAGCCTCCTCAATCAATGACTCTTCACCTCCATGATCGATCATTTCACTCAACAAGGAAATTGGAAAAAGGGAAATTTGAAGGGAAGATGGGAGGGTTGTTGGCCAATGGGCTGGAGCCCCCCTCCCCCTCACTTCTCTTGTATTATTTTATTTCCTCAATCTTTTTTTTCTACCTCCCACCTTCATGTTTTTAACATCTTCCACCCACTTTTCTTTCTCCAGAACCCCCTCCTCCCCATCTGAGCTCCTTCCCCCTCAAGCCAGCAACCAGAACCAAAAATACCCTCACTTATAACCCTCTATCTACTCAGCAATCAACCCCCTCCCCATCCCACCCCACCTAGCCCAGGTTTTAAGAGCCAGAGAGATGGAACTCTTCACCAGAGACGGAGAACCTGGACAGGTGTGCATGGTTCTGGACAGGTAAGTGTGGTTGCAGACAGGTTAGTGTATTTCATTCGTATTGTTGCAACATGCTGGAAGAGTTGGTTTATTTTGTAATCAACTATTGCATGATGATGTTATGTTGTTTGTTTTTATATATTGTGTAATTATATGTTGTGTATTGTTGCAGGTCTTGCTGTTAATTTGCATCATGTTCCTGTTTGGATTATTATTATCATTACTTTAAAAAAATTAGAAAGATCAAATCATCCTGAATTTGGAATGTCATTTTCAACCAAATATAAAGGTTCAATATTCACCCTGCGGATGATCCCATTTAACGAAATATAAAGTTTCGCATTGACGGGCCGATAAAACGAAAAACATGAATTTATTTACAAATGCACCGCATTGTTATCCGAATTAATAAAATGTATCAGTTTCAGAAAAAGCTCCCCGTATATGAATAATTCCATGATTTTAAGTTTGTCAGTTTCAAATATTAACTCGTTTTTATATAAATACAAGCTGTTCATTTTTTCCGAGGCATTATTTTTGCATAATGTAGGGCTGGTCGGTCAGCTCAAAGGTACGCAAACTCGCTCTCTGAGCTGCCTGGCCTGGGTTCGAATCTCGACACAGCCATAAACAGGGCCGGATTTCGACATGTGGTGGCCCTGGGCAGCCTTCAGTGGTGGAGGCCCACCCTACCTTAGAATACTAAAAAGGTGACAAGACATATTTACAGTCATCCATAAAGTATATTTTTCAAGAACAAAGAATCTGAACTTCTATATAAAATAGAGAATGAGATAAGATGAATATCTTATATCTGTTACAAAATGAATATCTTATATCTGTTCCACTAACTACCAACTACCATTCAGACACTCACAAATACATTTTTCCTTACAATTTTTTGTTTCATAAAATATGTGGAGGCCCCCTGGTTGTGGAGGCCCCTTGGCAACTGCCCAGCTTGCCCATGCCAAGATCCGGCCCTGGCCATAAACTGTCACCCTTGTTCTCTCTATGCATGGAGATGTTTCGGCGAGTTATCTCCGGCACCCTGAAGAAATTACAAATTCTTGCCACCTTCAGTCGAACGTCAAGCCTGGCCAGCCGGTTCGTGAAAGACTCGGCAGCCAAAATCGTTTCACGGCCGACCTCACAATTAGGTTGGCGCCTTCAAATGAGTAGCAGTGCTGGTGGTAGTATATGCTTGTATAAGACCTGAGAATATCCGATTGGTGAAAATTATCGTCGCTATGGTACAATTATATGATTTACTGCATTTCTGCTTATGTTGACGACGCATTCCTGAAAGCTTGATTCAAGAGGTATCACTTGAGTAATTCGATTAATTTCATAAAATCATATCTTTACCTCCTCCCCTCACCCCTCCTCTACCCCAGCCACCCTAACCCACCCTACTCCCCAATCCGTGATATAACAATCAGATTTCATCAACGAGATGTTCATAATGTTCGCAGAGTGAAATACAAAAGTCCAACAACGAGTTTTTGTTTTTTTTCCAATATATAATTTGACATTGAATATTAAGGAAATACTTTTTAAATAATTTTAATTTATACTCATGTGTTGACTTTTTTGTTTTTCAAACTTTGAACTGTGAGTATCTCATCCCGTGAACATTTTTGAATGTCCGAGGTATATCATTCGAGGTGTAGAACTGCTTTATCAGACAAAGGCTAAGCTTCGATGTAATTACAACTCGAAATGCACACAATACATGTAACTTTCAAAGTCAATACAACGAACAATTATAATCATTAGCTTATGATAGTATATGCAGATTGGCTGAAGGTAGGGCTGGCAGGATGGCCTGGACGAGAGGTACGCACACTCACCTCTAAGCTGTCTAGCCTGGGTTTGAATCCTGGATTTCCACAGGCAGAGTGATTCATGAATGCGTGTGCCTTCCCTCGGATGGACGTTGAACTGGATTGCATCTCTCTACACTTCTGACATAAATGTGTACGAATTAGACTTTAAAAAGTTAGCTCGAGAGTATCTTCATCAGCATTAACAAAGTAGCTTTTGTTCTCGTTCGCAAGTGTTTATGATAGTATATGATAGAATCCTAACACCTGACCCATTACATCATCTTTATTCGATTGAATTCAGAATGGGATTGAAAAAATTTCAATTCAAATCAAATGGAACACCAAATAAAATAGTCACTGCATTGGAGTCATCAGAAGGAACCCGAACAAGCAAAAAGTAAAGATGAAATCATCAGGAGGAACCTGGAGAGGCTTCTGATTTCAACTGCTACTCCTCGACCCTCAAACCCATCCATGCACAGTCAAATGAGCCTTATTAAAAATAAAAAAAAACAATAGGAACGCAGATTCAAAAAATTAAATAATTCCAGCTGCCAGACCATGCGAGCAATCAGGGTGAAATTTAAAACAGATATTCCCCAGCACTACTAGATCATGATTTCAAAGTTGCACATCGATTGATGCAATGGTTCAGTTAACCTCTGTCTATTGATGTCTATGGACATCTGTTTCACAACAGGCAGACATGAATATCACTGCCAAGGTAAGTGAATCTCTCTGTGACCTCAACATCCTCACCACAAACAGGTACAGACAGGATAGCAGCATCCAAGATGTCACTGAAAGCCTGAATCTTAGTTTTGACCCTGGAAATACATAATCTCAGCAGCTCCGGCTCCTCGTTCAGTGCCTCAAGGGTCCCCATAAGGATATCCAGCATCTCTGCAAAGATGACTTAATCATCTGGGAAATCAAGCTCAGAGATCTTGACACTCCCAAATGATGCACTGCAATCTCTCTGACATCCTCCTCAAAATCCAGTTGCAGTTTAAATACAGGAGAATGCACTGAAAAGTGTGGGGGCCACTACACACCCCTGACAAACTCCTGTAATAACTGTAAATAAGTCAGAGATGGTACCACCACACCGCACAGCACTCTCAGTACCAGAGTATAGTTCAGAAATCAGATCGAGCAGTTTTGGTGGCACCCCACGGAGACTGAGAATCTTTCAGAGTGCATCCCGATTCACTGAATCCAACACTTTGCGGAGATCAACATAGGCTGCAAGCAGCCCCTGCCGAAACTATCATCTGCGTTCGGTGAGGACTCGAAGAGCAAGGATATGGTAAATTGTTGACCTCTTTGGAATAAAACCTGACTGCTCTGGAAATTGGTGCTCAAGCAAATGGTCTAGAACCCGAGTAACCATTATTCAAGCAAAGACCTTGCCCGGCACTGAGAGCAACGTCACCCCTCAGTAGCTGTTGCAGTCCTGGTGATCACCCTTCCCTTTTCAGAGAGGGGCAACAAGGCCCCTCTTCCAGTTAATTGGGATGATTCCTGTGTTCCAGACAGAGCACAGAACTGCATGCAACGATACAAGTACAGCATTTCCACCAGCATTGGGAAGTTCACCATGGATGCCACAGATCCCACGAGCTTTACCCCATTTCACCCAGTTCACCGCAGCCTGTGTTTCCACAAACAAAGGTGGTGCACAGTTGATTTCAGGGTCAGCAATAGGGATAGTTACACCCCTGATGTCCAACTCAACAGCTGGTGGGTCAGTCTGGTACAGCCGCTCAAAGTAACCGGCCTAGCGGGCCTTCACTTCAGACTCATCTTTCAAGAGCCTACCACCCTCTGCTCTAACTGCAGTACGCCAAGGGATGGGCTTGGAGGAACGCAATGCGCGACTTCCTCTGGAAGCAGGAAGAGAATCACTTGACCATAATTAATACTCTATCCCTTCACAGATTCCTTGCACATCGGCCTCCTTATTCACCCTCAGCACATGTGCAGTTTTACACCTCAACAACCTCAACAGCTCAGCTCTGCCATTAAGCCTGGCCCTGCAACTCTGGTCATTGGTATCCAGTGTCCTCTTTGCCTGATGGTGTGTTCCAAGAAATCCACCGGCAACATCAAGGATGGTCGTCTTGAAGGCACTCCACAACTTTTTAGGATTTCCCAAAATAACCAGACCCCAAAAGCCTCACTCAGCCTGTTCACCAACTCCTCAGCTCCCCTGTCATCCTTGAGCTTGCCAACATCCAGCCTAGGCTGGGATGCTACCATTCTCCTGGATTTAAACTAACTTTAGAGTAATTACAACAAGCCTGTGGTCGGTATTGAGGAACTGAGCACTCTGGTAGACCCTGAAGTTCTGAATCATCCTCCAGCACCCATCAATGAACACATGGTCAATCCCCATTGCCACACCACCAGTATTGGAATACCAAGTCCAGCGATGATCCTGTGGGCACTGAAACCAAGAACCAGCCACCTTAAGTCTACAACTTCTTGCAAAGTCAAGGAACTTACTGCTATAATGGTTCACAGTTCCAGACCCATGGGAACCGACATTTCTCATCGCCATCCCTATTTGTGCCAGTCGATGCATTGAAATCTCCCAAGACTCGAAGAGTATCTTGTCTGGGGCACTGATCAACCAGACATGAGTCAGAGCATATGCAGAGACCAGGGAAATTTCACCCAAGGAGTGACGAAAACCATACGCTCGTTGACCGGTGTTTCCTCAATTATCATGGGAGTCAGCTTATTGGACACAGTAACAGCAACCCCTTGTCTATGGTAACCATCAGAGCCACCAGACCAGTAGGCGGTGTAACTACCCACCATAATCTCACCACTATCCGGTCTCCGAACCTCAGAGAGTGTTGCAACACCAATGTCCAAATGCTGGAGCTCAGAGATAGCAGAGACAGGTGATCATCCTCTCTTAGAGATAGGACATTCCAGGCACTCACCCAAAAGAACCACCTCAGGTTAACCCGAGGAAACTGCCATCTTGTGGACGACACCACAGCACCACCCTGACACACACCACCACAATCCAACCCAGGAAGGTTACCCCGTGCTTTTCCTCCTATCATCAAAGAATGGGGGTCCGGAAGGCTTTTCCACAATCCCATCATCCATTAAGCTGCCCTGTGATGGTTTTGTCGCCGACAATCTGATCATGAAACAGGTTTATATGGTACCTGTAGCAAGTCACAGATCTGATCTGGCCTGATGTGACAACAGTGAAAGTACAGGACCGATTGCTGAACTCCACTCTTTGCTTTGCGATTGCGGGCTAATTACAAATTCTTCCCCTCACCCAGAGATAGTATTGCATCAGTAGCACAGCCATACTCTCAACCAACAATGCTTGCTATCCCACAGCCTTGTGCTGCATACGAAAGAAAAAGAACAACAACAAATTGAAGGTCATTTTAATAAATCAAGTGGGTCTTCACCAACGATTCACTGTCATTCCCCTGAGACCAGCTGAGGCTCCAGAAACAAAGAACAAAACAAAGTGGATTTGAACACACAACCTCTGTATACCATGCCAATGTCCTCATCACTAAGCCACCACCATTGTGAACAGTGGTTGGAATTGAGTCTGAAAAGCATTTAATATTGTTGTGGGCCGGGGGATCGGGTGAGAAGACCACTCGGTGGGGGAAGCCATCCAGTTCCCACAAGACTCCCGGGAATTGTAGGCCGTCGCACACGGATAATTCCGTGATGTGGCGGGTCGCTTAACTGACCGTGGACACTAATAACTCAACCGCGTGACTGAGGGTCCTCCCGTCGATGGGTTAATCGGGTTACCTAATTAATCACATGATTTAATTCCAGTGAACACGCCCTCAGTACGCCTTGTCCGAACCGGATCACTCTACCGGATCGGATCACTTTTCCGGATCGGATGCAGCCGAGCGACACTGCTAAGGACGTACCGACTAAAAGGAATGGATCGTTGGGAATAAAGTCCCGGCTAAAGTAGGATTCGGACCATGCTGGATCAATGGAAGAAAAGACAAAAATGAGTAGGGAACATTCCTAATAATAATAATTTATTTACAGGCAGGCGAGGAAAGATATGTGGCACAGTGAAGAATCACTGGGGTGTGTTGTGCAGAGATAGAAAGAAGCGTGTGGTGCGACAATAAACAGGCATCTTACAAAAGGGGACACAGAGCCGACTTAACGCGAAAATAATAACAATAACAACCATTTCTATATCCCCCGCCAAATTCGTTGGTTGGTGGGGGATAATAATGATCTTCTGCAGTCTTACTTAGCAGACAGGCACCAGCACACACACACACACACACACACACACACACACACACACACACACACACACACACACACACACACACACACACACACACACAACCAACCCGATGAAGAGGGAGTTTTGAACCAGGAATTGGGTACCATAAAGGAGGAGCTTGAGTCGAGAAGGGGCGGAGTCCAGAGTGCGAGGGTGGACTCATAGGCGGGACCAGGTAGGCAGGTGGGGTCGTCGTCATGTGGGCGGAGATGAGGAGGCAGAGATGAGGAGCAGGTGGGTCGTGGCGGTGTCGATGAGGCTTGGCAAGAGAAAGGCGGAGGGACTGCTCCGACCTTTATAGGACCTGCCGCGTGGGGGGAGGTGCCACCCAGAATCGAAACATCATCACCTGAATCTGGCGCTCTGATTGGCCCCAACCCCTCATGTGGCCCGCTAACTTGGGCTGGAAACCGCCTCACTTCGTTTCTGGCAAGGCCATCTCAAACAGCGGACATACTTCGCTCCGACCCCACGAGATGACATCAATCACCCACACCGAAATTGTCACGCGGATCGTCCTGCAAAACCCCCCGGGCCGTGCCCGGGAGACCGGTCGAGGGTCCCGCATGCCCCCCCCCCGGGCGTTCGACCAGCGTCTATCAATGCACTCGCTCCACGCGCGCCAACGTGGCCCGCACTGTACATTCCTCGGCTCGATCGCAGCTTCGCTGGCTGTGGAGATGAGAAAACGTTCACCATCCGTGGATAATCCACTGCTGCCAGCGAGGACCGAAGGTACACTATCATGGACAAATCCATGCACGTCTCACGAGCGGCGCACGTGTCTGCTTTCGAGCACATTCCATACAGTGCGCGCGGCTCCGCCATTACGCATGTGGCCAGCGCCCGCATTCACACGACTCCGCTAGCGTGTGCGCGGGGCGAACACCAATATGCGCCGGACACCAAGGCCGAAAAGGAATAAGCCGCTTCTACCCGCACACTCGTATCCTGCCCAACATGGCGTGGAGTCGTCTTTATTGGCCTCTGTATGCGTTCCGTGCAGCATGGGCGTCGTGCTGGCCGTGTTTCCCGTGTCGTTAAAAACACCATTCGTGCAGCCTCTTCAGAGGTATTTATTCGTATGCCTTTTTAATGCAACCGGCAATCCTCCCCAGGCCATCGGAAGCTCGAGTCGACAACCCCGCACTGCCAAGGGCACATGACTCGCCACACACGCCGGTTTTAGGGCTCGCCTGGGAACGAGGACCTGTGCAGCAGTTTCCTCACCGCGGCACCGCACGCACTGATTTACCTCAGGAATAATCAGACGAAAAGAAGAGTGGAGACGAAATAAAGAAGAAAATGATTTAAGCAACTCTGGCTATTAGATCATCGCAACGCATTCCCTTGTTGTCCCACGAGACAAAAGGAAGGGGACTATCTACTCGTATAATAATGGAATAACTGTCTTGGGACGCCTATCTGTTGTATGCATGCGGTTCCGTGAACCACAACAATATCATATCTAGGACTCTGTGCTTCAATATGAAGGGAAACGAAGATCATCCATTTCCTGCACAGACCTATTGGCAAGGCATTCAAAACGATGATATTGCACCTGGACTGGCAATCAACATAACAGTCTAAAGTCTATACAATAATTCTTCACCATTTCCACCATCCTTTTTCAAGGCCTCAGTGCTTGAAACAACTGAACCTGGATAATCTCTTGCTGAATTCCTGTTCCTGAATGTTAAGGAATGCTAGTAGTTGTCATGAAGGCTGGTGCTAATCTGCGTCGGCGGGCAAGTAAAGTAATGAAATTTATCACCTGAAAGCCGAAAGGAGTATGTTCACCACCATGGCAGGTAAAGAGATGCTATGCTGTTTCTGTGCACCTCACTTCACACAGCGGTTGACATTCTATGAATGGTTTTCAGGTGATAGAATGATTTCTTCTTGTTTGCTAACCCATCTCTAATAACGTAATTTGAACAGTTGGAATGTTTTCCAGAATCTGGATGTTTCTTCACAAGCTATATCACTATGAAAAAGAACAAAGAAAAAAAACACTTGATGTTTTTCATACTCTGCCCATAAATGATTAACAAAAAGAGACTAAATAGAGGTTTTTACAGAGAATATCCAAGTTTGATCATACTCGTACATCACACACAAGATGGACAGGATCATGAGGACAGAATGGATAAGGCAACAGTGAATGGGATTTGAAGTTGGGATCTCAGTGTCACGACCGAAGTTTTATTAGGTGAACAAAGTGCTCGGATGTGAACACCAACAGGCCAATCAGCTCAGCTTTATGAACTATCCTTTATGAACTATCCTTTATCAAATTACAAATACTCATGACAAGATTATATTTTAACCTTGAAAACTGTTCTCTGTGTACCTGCAATAAATGCCAGCATTTGAAACCACATACTGCACTACATTTCCCAGACAGCAACAGATGCTTTGGCCAAGATCAAGATCAGAGTAAATACTTTGAGCCAGGGTCATTGTGTCATAAGTGTACTTTTACACCAATTCCAAGAACATGAGTAGAGAAAGGACAAGTTGACACAGCATCCATTATCGCAGTTGACATGAAATCTTTCTTTTTCGACAACAACCTCATCTCAGATCACCAATTTGGTTTCAGACCAGGTCACTTCACATTGGACATCCTAATTCGACTCACCCAACAATGTGTGGAGGTGCTCAATGTCAAGCATGAGTTCAGGGCCATCTCTCTGGACATATCTCATGATTTTAATAGTCTGGCATCCTGCCTTACTCTCCAAACTCTCTGCATATGGCATTTCAGGCCAACTCCACACATGACTTCCTGACTTCCTCAACTCTCGTAAGCCAATGTTTTCTGCCCTCATTAACCACCCCCAACCCCAACCCAATCCTTCCTCCTTCCAAATTTCCAGTTCTTCCTCCTGAAAGTTTCCTTCTGTATTGTCTCCATATTCTCATCTTGTACACCCCATGCATCCTCTCATGCCCCCCGCCATTCCTCCCTATTCCGATTGTTTGTCCAAGCCTGCCTCTATCTCGGCCTTCAACTCTGCTGTTGGTGTCCCCCTCCCCCTCCCCACTATTCTCAACTGTTCATTTTTTCCCTTTGTGATCTGATCCGTTTAGTGTACTCATACTAGCTCTTCCATGAGTCTCGACTTGGTATACAAAAAAAGTTTCAGGATTTCAACCTGGTTTCTCCACATCATGAGTTATCCGTTCAGATGTCAATTAAAGCTGAAACGTAGACCGATGCAAAAAAGTGATGTAAAAAAATTGTGTGGTTATACAATGGAAATATTTTTGTTTTACAATAGCTCTACTGATAAAATAGTCAGACTCCAGTGTGTGCATGTGGTGTGTGTGATTTTCAGAACTACACAAACATACATACAGAGAATTTCCTTGAGGTGGGGGGATTTTGTGGGGGAGGATGAGGGAGGTGTAGTTTAAAACCTTGCCCAGATTCTGAAATTCTTACATCCAAAATGTGGGGCCTCTTGGTGCTACAGTTCAGCCGTGAAAGAATAACGTACAAACGCACAAACAAACCTTCAAACACTTGGATATTAAATTGACTTTCAGAGATTTTAATTATTATCTACCTATATTGCACACTTCTAACTTCCCACAAATGTTTAATGTGGAATAGCATCATAAAAGTAAAAACAACCCAAACTTTCGCAGAGTACAGGTAGATATAATCATTTTAAGTCTCAAACACCTGAAACGTAGTGTGGGATCAAAACTACAAATGCCGCATGGCTCGTGTATGGCTGCATAACAAAGTGTCTGTGCAGTACTTATATACAAATTACAAATGCCTGGCTGGTGTGACGGATGACATTTCGCAAACAAATCTACTTTGATTCTTACAGGATTTGCATGATGAATTTGAGACAAAACGGCAATAAAAAATAAAGTCCAAACCTTTTCCAAACCCTCTCATCCATAATATTATTGTCGTTGGCAGCCAACATGGCTCACTTTTCCGTTGTATCAAGGCTGCTCCTGCTACTGCTTGTTTTGGGACTTGCTGTATTTCATGGACCTGCAGACCTCGCTGTCCAAGCTTGGTAAGATTAATACCTTCCACCTCCATAATGTATTAAACGTATTATTGAGGGCAAACAGTACAAATGTGTTTATGACGAAGGTATGCGAGTCACTGCAGGTCCTGAGAGTAACCGTTAATTCTTTACACCACTGAGTTGGTTAGGTTGTTTGATGCAGTCTTAAGTGCAAGATCGGTAAGGGAATATACCAGCATGGCAGAGAAAGGCCGACACTTCAAAAGCTGAAGGAGTTGCTGAAGCAAAATGAAATCGATCCAAATACCGTACAAATGTGTTTATGATGAAGGTATGCGAGTCACTGCAGGTCCTGAGAGTAACCGTTAATTCTTTACACCACTCAGTTGGTTAGGTTGTTTGATGCAGTCTTAAGTGCAAGATCGGTAAGGGAATATACCAGCATGGCAGAGAAAGGCCGACACTTCAAAAGCTGAAGGAGTTGCTGAAGCAAAATGAAATCGATCCAAATACCTGGAAGTGGCCACTCAATTGCAATTCCTGGACGGCATTAATCAGTAAGACATTTCTGGCTACCAAGGAAGAAGGCCTGAGGCCAATATGTCAGAAGAAAGCATGTTCTGAAGTGCTGACACTAACTGGACAATGTCCTGGAGCTAGATGCCTTCCTCTAAATCAATGGGTGGTGATTGATGACGACGAGTGACTATTACATCTCTGAGCCACAAGCAATCATTACTCAACATGTATTAACTAGCACTCATTACTTCCATTACCTTTTCACCCTCACCAGGTCTCTGGGTGGTGGTGAGTTTGTTCTGCCTCAGCCCGAGGATGGCTGGAGATGGTCCAAAGCTGTCGGGGATGATGGGTTATGGCAACGTGATGTTGGAAGACGAGGCTTGTGGGAGCATGGAGCAGGCTATCACAGAGGACCCCGTCAGGCTGTTCTGGCATATCTGCAGCAAGCAGGGGAGCAGGAGGCCCACAGGTAAGATTTCCATAACTGGCCATGTTTTATTTTGGATAACCATTTATATTTAAATATGCATGACAGAGAGCTTAATCTTACCTACTGTAAACAATTACTTGAGCTTCTCTAAATGAGTGAAGCAAATGCACTTGAAGGAGAAAAGTTTAGTTCTGCTTGCCAAGTAGACAAAGTTATGACATCATTGTGCAATACCCTTTTTCAATATGGGTGACCCAATGCAAACCCTCTTCAAATTTCAAGTCAATTGGATGACAATTGATGATGTTATGCGACCTTGACCTTTTGATTTAAAAAACAAAACAAACGGCTTTGAGCTTTTGATTGGTGAACTAACTCAATGATCCAATATGCAAATTCTTAAAATTTTAGGCCAATTCGACAAAAATTGATGATTTTATGTGACGTTGACCTTTGACTTTTTTGACCAAATTATTTATTTGTCTTCCTCCATATTCTCATATAGAAGCCTAAAAACTGAAAATAACTGGAAGCCAAAAATAATGCTCTCGAAAATTTCATATAAAGGAAAGCCAATTATTTAAACAAATTAACCACATCTCAGGTGAATGAAACATATAATGAAACATATAATTTACGCATCACATCTCATTATCTCAGGTATTTTCGTTTTCAAGGTACACAAAAAAAACTTTAAGTACTGATGGGTTTTAAGCCAGATATGTGGAGCACCCTTTTATATGAACTTTTCTCGAGCGTTACATGATTCCACTGAAGAACACAAGAGTGGGACAGCATGCACATGAGATTTTTTTGAATGTGCAATATTTTCTATTGTTTGGCATTTTCTACAAGTCCTGGAATGTCCCTTCTTTTCTATAGTTTGCCACATGGCACATACTATATTACAGTAAATGGCCTTTTCTATGCATTTTCCCCAAGAATGGAACAGTTTCTCTGTATTACATATGGTATTCCATGTTTCAGCCAGTTTTCTTCTCGAATTAGAGCACCTGAAAAATTGATATTTTTGTCCAAAGTCCGCTTTTACGGTGTCCCTAATTTTTGCTTTGTCCCAAGTTATGTGGCTGCGGGTAACTTCGAAATCTCAACAAGTGTCCCTCTATTCATATTCAAAATTTCATGAACTTTCATCCAACAGTTCATAAGTTATGAGCCCTCGCATTTGACTATTTTGCGACCGGAGTCGAGATTTTTCTATGTCCAAGTTTTTGGGGTTTACCCCACAAGCAAAACGTAGCAAAAAAGCAAGCACTATGGTACATAGGTGCAATTTGTTTAAAAAGCCATTAATTAGATGTATTGGCCAACATATAGTCCAAGTTTCAGCTCGATTCAATGTCTCGCCTTTGAGATCGGGCAGATGGACGGATGGAAAATAAAAAAAACATACCCCGCTGGTATATATATATATATATATATATATATATATATATATATATATATATATATATATATATATATATATATATATATATATATATATATATATATGTACACACACATACAAACATACACCAACGCCTGGATATGAAATTGGGAAGGAGCGGTGTACAATAAATGCAAAATCAATAAATGAAAAAAAAACAAGAGGAAAAATGCTGCAGTGCAGATTTAATTCAACAATAATAACAACAACAACAACAACAGCGCTACGTCATTCTGAACGAATCGTTCACTCACTACAGATGCTTTTGCCACTCCACCTCATTCTGAGCGAGTGGTTCGTGCTCCGTCATTCTGAGCGAGTGGTTCGTGCTCGGTCATTCTGAGCGAGTGGTTCGTGCTCCGTCATTCTGAGCGAGTGGTTCGTGCTCCGTCATTCTGAGCGAGTGGTTCGTGCTCCGTCATTCTGAGCGAGTGGTTCGTGCTCCGTCATTCTGAGCGAGTGGTTCGTGCTCCGTCATTCTGAGCGAGTGGTTCGTGCTCCGTCATTCTGAGCGAGTGGTTCGTGCTCCGTCATTCTGAGTGAGTGGTTCGTGCTCCGTCATTCTGAGCGAGTGGTTCGTGCTCCGTCATTCTGAGCGAGTGGTTCGTGCTCTGTCATTCTGAGCGAGTGGTTCGTGCTCCGACATTCTGAGCGAGTGGTTCTGCTCGGTCAATCTGAGCGAGTGGTTCATGCTCTGACATTCTGAGCGAGTGGTTCATGCTCTGACATTCTGAGCGAGTGGTTCTGCTCGGTCAATCTGAGCGAGTGGTTCATGCTCCGTCATTCTGAGCGAGTGGTTCATGCTCCAACATTCTGAGCGAGTGATTCATGCTCGGTCAATCTGAGCGAGTGGATTGCGCTCCGACATTCTGAGTGAGTGGTTAATGCTCGGTCAATCTGAGCGAGTGGTTCGTGCTCCGTCAACCTGAGCGAGTGGTTCGTGCTCTGTAATTCTGAGCGAGTGGTTCAGGCTCCAACATTCTGAGCGAGTCGTTCGTGCTCTGACAGATTGAGTGAGTAATTTATGCTCTGACAGTCTGGGCGAGTCATTCGTGCTCCGACAGTCTGAGCCAGTCGTTCGTGATGAGTATGATCCCAACTGCATGAGAAGTTCTAAAGTGCGCGGGAAATGAAGAATGTCCTGGAATATTAAAAGGAGGTCGACAAATAGAAAATGAAGACAGCCACTCAAGTCTCCATTATATAATTCTTCCAAAAAAAAATCCCAAGCAAATCAGCCTCCATTTCATCTTCTGAGCCTTCAACCTCAACTGGACAGCCTTTCACACCTGAATAAGCCTGTCACAAGCAATATGTGCTGTATCCAACCTCAATCATGACAACACTTATGAAAAATAATTCATTTTAATGTCTTTATTACCTCCATCACCAAAGGTGGTGGAGTTTGTTTTCACCCCTCTCTGTCTGTTTGTTTGTCTGTCTGCAGGATATCTCAAAAAAGTTGTGGACGGATCCACATGAAATTTGGTGGGCGGTTAGGTATGTGACAAGGACTAACTGATTAAATTTTGGTGAAGATCTGGATACGAGAATTGGTTAATTTTTAAAGTGGTTCTTCACCATTGAGAGATCGGACCAAAAACGATATATGGCATGATATTTCAAAAATGTATTGGGCTCGATATGTTCTTGTGGATCAGGTATTATGTGGCAGAGGTATGCGCTCTACCGAGAGCCCTTCTAGTTTGTTATATGTTTCATTTACGCATTGGTTACTGCTTTTTGCCCCTCCTCACTCCCCCACCACTCCTCGCTTCTACCCTGCTTCCTCGCTCCCCCACCCCTCCTCGGTCTCCTTTACTTCTCGCCCCTCCACCCCTCGCTCTCTCTCCCTTCTTTTTCTTCCCCTCCCATTAGTATACCGATCATCTGGACGGTGGTTATGTCAGGACAGACTCTCCCCTCACACTGCCTTCCCTAGCCCACCCCTCACACTGCCTTCCCTTGCCCTCCCCTCACACTGCCTTCCCTTGCCCTCACCTCACACTGCCTGCCCTTGCCCTCCCCTCACACTGCCTTCGCTTGCCCTCCCCTCACACTACCTTCCCTTGCCCTCTCCTCATGCTGCCTTCCCTTGCCCTTCCTTCACACTACCTGCCCTTTCTGCACTCCTCACTTCCCACACCCTGCCTCAATCTCCCTCCCTCCTTGCTCCCCCTCTATCCTCTCCCTCCCCTCAACCTACCCTCTCTCCTCTCCCCTCCTTCTTACCCCCCCCCTTAATATATATCAGCGAAGCGATGGGTTGTTTGTATTTGCTGTCGCACTAATAAATGTGTGTGTGTGTGTGTGTGTGTGTGTGTGTGTGTGTCAATGTGTCAGTGTGTCTTCTCCATAACTTCAAAACCATGAAACAGAAGAAACTGAAACTTTGCTTGCATACTAAGGGAATTCCAAAGAAGTGCATGAGTGAAAATTGGGTGTTTGGGTTCATTTAAACACCCCTTTTGAAGATAATTAACAGCCTTATTTAATTATATCCTTTATCCGGCGTTTCCTTGGCCACCTCACCTCTATGGGGTCTTAAGGCGTATCCTGGCTTACCTCGCTGGGGTCTGAAGCCGCCATGTTTTTTGGCATGCTCAACTATGCCTTGACTTGGAACAGGCCACAACAATTTATTAATGATAAAGTTTTGTTTTTCATTTTCCTCACTCATATTATCGAATTCCTGTTCATCATATGTACTAATCACTGGATACATTGCAATGCTTATAAACGCCCAGAGACGCCAGCGTTCATGGCTTTATTTCATTTCCGCACATGCCATAACCATGAGAATCTCTTAAACCAAGTCGAATTACAAAATTTAAGCTTCAGACTTGAACATAGCAGCAGTTCCAACTGTGAAAAAAGTGTTCATTTGTCTAATTCTGACATATGTGACATTTTGGGGTCTCCGGGAGGTGTGTGTTTAATATGATGGTTCGGTGATTGCTATCAGTTGCCAAGCAAGCCTTTCCTTATTAACCATTTCATTGGAGTGCTTGCTTGAGTGCTTAAGCCACTTGCTGAGCACCCTACAGTCAATGGTGGCACAGTTCATGTCCCAATCGGGAAGTACAATTGGCAGTTGCTTCAAGGTAGAGGTACATGAAATTCTAAATTGGTTATTTTATATGACTCTGTGTGCTTTACAAAGGTCATATGGTTTCTCTGTGTGATTTTCAAAACAAAATACATTTGATAACACCAGATTCCGAGCCTTTTGCTGTATTAACGTGTTTTCTAAATTACAGAACCCAATTTTTTTCCACCAGTCACATGACAATTGGCAGCACATCTCTTTGAAACATCTTTAATGCAACGTTGTTGTATTTTATTTTATTTTAAAATTTGTTCATTGAAATTTCCCCAAAACAATGGTGAAAGCTACTCTTGGTTTTTGGACTGAAAACAGTACGTACTGTCGTCGGTAATCACACTGATTCCAATCAGCCGATTACCGAAAAATTTCCAATGTTGGCAAAGCGCTAACATATATCGTGTGTGTGTGTGTGTGGTGGGTATTGTTCATAAAGCAGAACATATTATCTCTGTAAACTCCCCGAATCCCACCCCTCTCTCTCTCTCTTTATCCCATCCTAGCTCTACTCCATACCAATACAGTGCAGCACCCTCCTCCCACACTTCTCTCTCCCCCCCCCCTTTTCCCTCTCTCTGTCTCTTGACGTATCCGGACAGAGGTTATGTCCGGGCGTGTCTCGGCGGTGTTTGTCTCTCCACTTTGTCAAAAGAAAAAGACAGAGTCCAGGGACAGTTGTGTGCGACTGGGTAAGGTGGGTCCAGAAAGCGAAGGGTTTCGGATACAATATTTAGATGCAAACACCGAGCTTAGGCATTCATTCTTTTCATGTGTGGTATCAGCAGTGCGGCTATTTGAGGTAAGAGGGGGGATGGAGGGGGAGCATTCACCAGAAACAGATTTGATTAGATGCCATCAGGATTTGGAGGAGGGAGAGAGAGGTTTGAGAGTTCAGACTTGAGATTAGAAAGACATTGTTTTCTGGCTCTCCTGAGGGTAGACACACACTTGTTCCGAGATTTGTGGAACTGAGATTACCCTCAGCTGGGGTTGCTTTCCATGTCTCCGGACGCGTCGGGTGGCAGTTTGTCTCCGGGCTCTCCTGGCGGCAGTTTGTCTCCGGACGCGTCCGGGCAGCAGTTTATCTCCGGGCACGTCAGGATGGCAGTTTGTTTCTGGATGCATCCAGGCAGCAGTTTGTCTCCGGATGCGTCCGGGTGGAAGTTTGGCTCCAGACGCGTCCGGGCAGCGTTTGTCTCCGGTATTCACGATATACATATAAATAAATATATTGTTCCGGGCCAGGGGTCAGGTGAGAAGATCACACACGAATAATTCCGTGACGCGGTGGGTCGCTAACCGACTGTGAACGCCAATAACTCAACCACGTGACTTAGGGTCATCCGTCTAGTTAATCTTGTTACCTAAAAATAACCACGTGATGTAATTAACGGGAGACATGCCTTTGGTACACTTTGTCCGAACCGGATCAGATGCAGCCGAGCAACCCTGCCAAGGACGTACTGGCTAAAAGGAACGGATCGTTGGGAATAAAGTCGCGGCTAAGTTAGGATACGGACCATGCTGGATCAATGAAAGAAAAGATGAAAACGAGCTGGGAACATTTCTGCAAAGGATTTATTAATAAGCAGGCAAGAAAAGATATGTGGCACTGTGAATATAGCTTTTATTGTTGTCTGTAGCAGGAACAAGAAGAAATGTGAGAGGTGCGGCAATATACGAGCAACTTACAAAAGCAGACACAGAGCAGAGTTATCCCGATATATTTATTGTACAGTCTTACCTTAAACGAGGACAGGCACCAGGACACACACACACACACACACACACACACACACACACACACACACACACACACACACACACACACACCCCGATGAAGAGGAGTTGATGAAGAGAAAAAGGAGAGGAGATAAGGCTAACGATCTCTCAATACCTTGCACGATTTCACGATCATGCCACCAATACATTTTGGGGGTGATGCTCCCCCGGGCGATACCTCCCTGACAGCTGACACGTCATCTTTGTGGCACTTCATGCAGCTAGCGTCGGTCCAGAGAATGAGACGTGACTGTCTGGCATGCAGGGAGGGACTTGGGTGGAGTCAAAAGCCAATGGGTGGAAGGAGAGGTGGAGTCCGAAGCAAGTGGGTGTAGAAGGGCGGAGAAGTGGTGAAGAAGGCGGCATCAGCAATGAGTTGGTGCAGAAAGGCGGAGTCAGAAGGCGAATGGTTGAAGATGAATTACAGGCCAGGGCGAGCAAGACGAATCGACAGGACTGAGTGAGCAAGAACTACGACACATGAACGACTCAGGAATGACGACGACTCTCGAACGACGACTACTCTGGAACGACGACGACTCAAACGACAAGCAAGAATGACATGCAGGAATGACGACAACTACTCTGGAACAACGACAACTCGAACGACAAGCAGGAATGATACGCAGGAACAACGATGACTCCGGAACAACGATGATTCCCCCACCTCCCCGTGACCCATGCTTTTATAGATCCGGTTGTGCATGGCGGGGGCGACGACCCGAAGCGATGTGTCGTCACCTGATTTGGGAGCTCTGGTTGGGTCCCGGCCAGCACACGGGCTGACCGCCATGATCGGAAGCGGCTCCACTTCACTTCCAGCCAGATGGTTCCAAGTTGCAGAATCGTCTCGCTCCGAGCACCGTGACATGAATCGCCTTGCACCGAACCCAGTGCCGTGCCCTGGCGACCCGCAGTTGGCGCTGGTCAATGTGTCTGCTCCATGGTGGGCCACGCGGCCCGAGCGTTCCAGCCGTACAACATGCCTGGTTGTAGCTGCATCGAGGTGGAGGTGCGGGAGGGTGTCTGCCGTCCGTGGGAGACATGGGTTGCCGTAGTGGTGAGCGAAGACCGATGGTAAGATGTCATTGTAACCCCATGTGCAGACCCGACCAATGATATGTGTTATTCGTGTCCCGTTCTGCATGATGATAAAGTATCACGGCTGCACGCGAGCCCGCCATTGTACATGTGGTCAGCGCATGGGTCTACCTGATCATCGCGTTCGCGGTTATCAAAGGCGGTGGAATGCACGGTGCCAGCCCTGATCTGTGTCAGGCAATTGAGGGAAATGATTGGATATAATTATGTATGTCGGGTTGAGTTGAAGAAGAAGATGGATATAATTATTAAATGGAGAATGGGTGGTAAAAAAAAACAGTGTGCGCCAAGTGTGAACTGAAAGTTGCCAGCAATTAGGGTGCCGTTTCTTCCATCTCCTCGGTATGTGTTTCGTGCAGCGTGGGCGTCGTGTTGGGTGCGCTTTCTGTCCAATGGATGGAAATTACTGCTGCACGTGTGTTTGGCACGCTGTGATTTATGCAGTGGGGTGTCCGGCGTAATACCTGCTTGGCCTTCGCAGAGGACCCATCTCACAGCGAAGGGTGCACGTGGCTGGGATTTACCTCAGGAATAAGAGTAGAAGAGTTGAAAAAAGAATAGGAATGAGTACAGAGATTCAATCAGACCTAACTATGAGATTTACACAACGCACTATTCCATTAGACAAGAAGGAAGGGACTATCTGAACGTACATTAATGAAATAACTGTCCAGGGACTGCTGTATGTTGGTTGTTATTGCTTTGGAGGGATGCGGTTCCCAGAACCGCAACAATATATGTATATTTATATATATATATACATCTATAACCGGGTGTAGTGGCGTGTGCCTGTAATCCGGCTACTCAGAGGCTTGGGTTGCAGGATCGCTTGAGGACGGGAGCTCTGTGCTGGGCCGCGCTATGAGAGGGCGTAGGGCAGCCCGGAATCATGATGAAACCCAATCCTTATCCCTGTGTCGTAAGAGGCGACCAGGGTTGCGTCAGGAAGGGCATCCGGCGTAAAACCTATGCCAAATCAGGATGCGGATCATCATTTGCTTTCTTCTCATAAACTGGTTTATATATATATATATATATATATATATATATATATATATATATATATATATATATATATATATATATATATATATATATATATATATATATATATATATATATATATATATATATATATATATATATATATATATATATATATATATGAGCCTGGTGTCGGTGCAGTGGTTAGGGCAGCGGCTTGGGATCCAAAAGGTCCTGAGTTCAATCCCCGTTGGGCCACTGAATTAATACACCAGGGAGTTCACTCAGCCTGTCATCCTTCCGAGGTCGGCGAAATGAGTACCAGTGTACTGGGCCGGTGTATACCCCGGTTAAAATAGGTGTACCATATCCCTGTGTCGTAAGAGGCGACCAGAGTTGCGTCAGGAAGGGCATCCGGCGTAAAACATGTGCCAAATCACTATGCGGATCATACGGATGAATCCGCTGTGGCGACTCCGAATAGGACCAGCCGAAAGAAGAAAATATATATATATATATATATATATATATATATATATATATATATATATATATATATATATATATATATATATATATGTTGTTACGGTTGTGGGGGTAGATGCAGGAATTTAATAGGGAATTTATGATTGAATAGAGTAGTTTGGTCTGTTGACGTGTCGTGGACATCTCAATGTAATTAAGTAGGGAAACTGAGCTTCAGTGTTATGTGTCACCACACTGGGGGTGGTGCGGTTTTAAATAGCTAGGGCGTAAGAATAAGTTTCCCCAGTATGTTATCGCCCTCTGTGACTTTTCCCTTTGTTTTTATATTTCAAGATTGGCAATAAAAGTGGGGAAACGCGTTCCTAAAACAACTACAAGCAAACGTGCCAAGCAGGCAAAAACCCCGCCTCCAAGGGTGACGGCGGGTGAAGTCACGCCCCAAAGGCTATTGATTGATGGGCGTGACATCAGAGGCGAGCCAGAGTACTGAGCGGGTGGAAACCCCGCCTTCCCGGTTTTTTGAGCGAGCAAGCAACGCCCCGGAGGAGGAAACGGTGGTTTAGGGTGATGTCAGTGAGAGGAGAGTGGAGTTTAGGGAGAACGCATGCACGAGGCAGAGTTGATTTGAAGTAAGGAACACAAGTGGTCGAGAAAGAACGTAGTTAGGAGATTGCCTGTAAGAACAGGGCTTTTCGGCTGGCTTTCCTTCGACGCACGAAGAGGACGGCATGATTCTTATATTCGTGTTGAGGCGATTTGGCTCGCATGGTGAAGCAAGACGCTGGCCTTTGGTTCTTGATTGGGTCACGAGGAACAGACCCTGAGCCTCGTGTATGTCAAATAGTGGGTTGGTGAGGACGGTCGATGCACGAAGCAGCTACACGGGTCTCTGAGCCTTGCTG